>NC_081364.1:55594587-56212884 GCF_030684315.1 Stegostoma tigrinum | reverse complement strand
AGTTCTAACTTGTCTCCATTTTCAATAGCAACATCCTTTGTCAAGTCCTTGGTCGAGAAATGATCCAGGAATATATCCACTATGCTGCAGTATCCATCACAGTTTTGGACCTCCCAAAAGTTGAAAATAAACAGTGCCCCAGGTCTCTCACAACGTCCATCTCACTTGGTCTATTAATGATCTAAATATTGACAGTCTTGCATTCATCCTCTCAGTATTTCTATTGTTTAGACTGAAAATCACATCAAGCGAGAAGTAACTGTATATTGAGGTACCAAACACATGATCTTAGTCATTCATATGAATCAATGTCCATGTCAAGATTGGCATTTATTGTCTCTTTCTTGTTGCTATGGAGGTGGTGTATTTCCCAGTTAGAAGATAAGTGTTTTGGAGGAGAACTTGCAAGTGTTGGTGTTCCAATAAATCTCCTGCCCTTGACTTTCTAAATGGCAGAGGTCATGGATTTGGAAGGTGCTGTCTAGGGATATTTGATGAATTTCTGCAGTGCATCTTGTAGATAGTACACACTGTTGCTACTGATTGGAGGGAGTGGATGTTTATGGATGTGGTGCAAATCCAGTGGCCTGGACTCATCTAGGCAAGGAGGGAGTATTCCATTACAATTCTTACCTGCACTTTGTAGATGGTGGTCAGGATTTCGGGAGCTACTGGCTGCAGGATTCCCAGCCTCTGACTTGCTCTTGTAGCCACATATTTGGCTAGTTGATTGAGTTTCTGGTCAATGACAACCCCCCAGATCTTGACAGTCAGATTCATTGATGGTAGCACCACCGAATGGTAAGGAGTGATGGCTACATTGTTTATTTGAGATGGCATTTGTAAGAAGAAAAGCTTGTGCTTATCTGAACGAGTGCAGCTCCAATAATGCACAAGAAGGTTAACACCAACCAACATAAAGCACTCTGTTTGACTGGCACCACATTCACCATCTTCCACTCATACTTCTTCCCATCTCTAAAGAACAATACGTCCCCACAAAACAGGTACCATAGCAAAACACCCAGGCTCCTTCAACAGCTTGTCTAAACCCACAACCTCCATCGTCTGAAAGGATAAGAGCAGCAGGTGCATGAAAAATCATGAACTGCAAGTTTTCCTCCAAGCCACAAATCATCCTGATTTAGCACTACACTGTCATCCTTTCACTGTCACTCAATAAAATTCCTGGTGCTCCCTTCCAAATTGTGTTTGGGGGTGGACCATTACACCCCTACGCATAGAGTGCAGCACTTCAAGAAGGTACCACTACCCTCTGAAGGGAGATTAGGAATGGACAATAATTAGAGATAGTTGATGATACCAATCTCCTTTGTACAAATTTAAAAAAAAACAATTGGAGTGCAAGTTAGAAGTAGCCATATTCCCATGCATTTGAAGTGTCTGTACTTCTAGAGGAATGTTATGGGTGTCTCTAGGGATGGATGTTTAGCTTACTGAGTGAAGCACCAATCCAGTGCACTAGTTTTTTTCTGGATGGTGTGAATTTCGTGAGTAAAGTATTCCATCATGTTCTACGTTGTGCCGTTTAGACAGTAGTTTAGAAGGTGAGCCATACATCACAGAATACTCAGTCTGTAAACAGATGGAGTAGTCTTGAAATTTAGGCAGCTGGTCCAGATAAGTTTCTTGTCAACAGTAGCCCTCAAGATGTTCGTACTGCGGGATGGTAATGCTATCGACAGCCAAGTGGAGTTTGGCTTTGGCATGTTGGAAATTGTTATTGCCTGGCATTTATGTGGAATACATATTTCTGAGGAATTGCAAGGGAGTTGAATACTGCATAATTATCAATTAATAGGCTTCACACCTTATGTTACCCACATTAATAGATAATCTCTTAATCGACCACCTGCAGAAGTAGCCGTTGAGAATTCCCGACATACAGTCAGAGCGGGTACCCGGTGACTCCAGCTCGCTGCTTGCTTCAGTTCCTCATTTTGAATGCTCAGCACCAGCGGAAAGGACCAAGGCCAGCGGCAGCACACACTCCATGGTACTGGATGCTGATACCAACACATAGCAGGCCTTACTACAACACCACCCCCCCCCCCCACCCCGCCCCAGCACACGTCTGGTCAGTTTCCAGTGGCATGTTGGAGTGCATCAGCAATTATCATTGGAATGCTGTCAGTTTGCGCACAGGAGCGGGCTTCCATCTCCAGACTGGGCAAGGCTGAATCTCAAGGCTACTCTCTTACTTTCTTAGTATTCATTCACTAAGCGCCTTCCTGGATGCTCATGGCTTCCCCACCTTTTCTTGCCTTTCAGAGTTTTGGCCCCTCGCGTAAAGGATCGCAGTATTTCTGCCTAGACTTGCCTTTTAGCACAGGCACTGAGCCAGGCAGCTTGTCATGGTTGGCAGCAATAATCAGCCAAGGGACACTTTGTTGTATGACACCATGCTATGTCCGTCTTGTCCCGCACCATGTGCCTCCAGCGTATGTCGCAAACACACTATGTGCATCAACTAAATGACCGTGTTTCAAAAGGAAGCAGTCCTTAGTCATGTCAAGGGAGATAGATATCCTTCAGTCAGGAGCTCCTGGCACAGTAAATCAGGGGCAGCCTCTGTTATCAGTCCAGGGGCTTGGGCACAAACATTCAGCTACTTGGGGTGGCCAGGGTCAGAGAAGGTGAATGTCAGACATCCCATCACCCATCTTACTGCAGGCTGTTCTCTCTTGCAATGACACAAAAAGAAGGATTGAGTGAGATGAAAGTGGGTAGCACAGTTATTAATGCTGGCACAGGCGGGTGAAAAATTATTGAAGAATTCTGGGCGCTTAACCCCGTAGCACAGAGACCTTCTCGTCTTAGCGGTGTAAGGGCACTGGGTGGGTAAAAGTGTTCGAGGGAAGATGTTGCATGCAATAGTGGGAGTGGCAGATCATGAGCCTTATGTTCAGTAACAGAATAGAGTGAGTGCAAGGAAGGAGAGAAAGACAGTTGTACGCATCCTGGCTGAGACTGCACTGACCCAGTTGGCAAACCAGTTGGAGCCTGGCTGGCAGGGTCTGGCTTTGTGGCCTCCTTCCTCTGAGTCATCCAATCCACCAAGAGTTCAAGTTTGCTGTTTGCCAAGAGGGATGCCAATTCCCCGTTATTTGCCACGTCTGGGGCAAATGTCTCCCCGTGCTCTGTAACCCAACTTCTGGGAAAATGATGCCTTGTACCTTCTTTGCTTCACAGTTCTAATTTTCAAGCCTTCACACATTTTTTTTGTCACACGTAAAATATGCAAAAAGCATTGTGACAGGATTAAAAATAAACATTATCCTCCTCACCCAGTATTGAATTCCAAGCAATTGTTGCAGCTGAATGACATTTCCCAAATGGAGGTGCATACAGGTACTGGAAAAATGCTTTTAAAATCACAATGCACATAACATCTCAAGCACAGTAAGGGAGATTATTCTTCTAAATGACTATGGTGGTCATAGCAACTGTGCTTTCTCTTAAGTTGACAAGTACATATAGGTCTACTGTGGCAGTTTCAGTTTGCTTTGAGGCACCATCACAGAACACATTAATTTCAAAATTTATATCATATGATTTCTTTTAGCATAGCAATAGAAGCTTTTGAACCAAAATGGAGCAATATCAGATGATATTTCCTCACCACAATGTTAGGCATGTGCAGAGGCAGTGCCAAATATCAATACGTTGGTCACGATCTCACTCCATTTGACCTGACCTCTCAAATGTGAAACAATGCACACAGAATCCACAACACGAAACAGATCACAACAATCGGGCCATGCCAGCATTTTGACTGGACACGTGCCTCCTACCAGCCACTTTCATCAAATCTTTCCAGTGAACTTTTTTACTGCTTTATCTCTCACCTTTATCTAGTGTCACTTAAGTGCATCTGTTCCACATTTTTTTTGGTAACTTAGGTTACCACACTTCTGCAACTCCACCCAGAAGATTCTTAAACTTCTCACTACCTTTACACCATATTTGAAACTGAGATAAACATCTGATCGCTGTCTTTGTAAGAGCGACCATCACATATACTTCAATGGAAATGATGTCTCCGTTCATATTAACAAAACCATCTATCTTTTTTAAATCTTTAGATACCATCTATCATGCTATCTGGCAATATCATTGGGATGGATTCAGAACAGACTTAGCAGCCCAAAAATAAACATCTGTAGCACACACTGCAGTTTCGTCAGCAGTAGCAGAATTGTGTGCAACCACAATAAGTAACCTTATGAACCAGCACATCACCCACTCCTGCACTACCATCAAGTCTAGTGGTCAGTGTAAGTTTAATGGGCACAGCAATGTGAGGAGCAGCACCAGGCTTACATAAAAATGAACTCACTCCATCTACCAAGCAGGATTGCAAGCAGGTTAGACAGCAAATGCAACACAGACAGACCATAGAGATTCCATAACCAGCGGATTAGGTCAATCCTCTGCAGTCCTGCAGAGAATGGTTGTGGACAATTAAATAATTATCGTAAAGAAGAGGCTCCAGAAACAACCCTTCATCATTCTTAATAATGGGGCAGTTTGGCATATTTCCAGTGTAAAGGTTGAGTTTCAAGTGTTGTGTGGATGATAGTCCATCTCTGTCTCCTTAGATTCCTTGCATCACTCCATCTAATAACAAGAAACAGCTGAAGGTACTGTACAGTGTAAAGGCCAGCAATCCTAGTAATATCCTGACTGTGTCCAATGTGTTCCCATACAGCTATAACACTGGTGCCTACCTGATGTTGAAACTTGTCTAGCTATGTAATGTCCATAATAAAAGGGTGGCTTTAAACCAGATAATCATTGCCCCATCAGTCTACTCTTGATCAAAGTGATGGAAGGTGTTAAGGACAGTGCTGCCAAATAATACTTACTCAGCAATAATGTACTGACTGATATTCAGTTTGTGTGAGGGCCATGTCTCCAGGTCTATCACAGTAATGATCCCAGAATAGACAAAAAAGCTAAGTTTAGCTATGAGGTTGGAGTGACAGTCCTTGACATGAGTGTATCAAATTGGCCTGTAGATCCTGGCATAATCCTTAGGAATCTAAGAAAATCTTCATTGGCTGGATTCTTAGTGAGCACAAAACAAATGGTTTTCGAGATTAGTCATGTCAGCTCTAAGACATTGCTACGAGTTCCTCCGTCTCGGCCCAAGTATCTTCAACTACTTCAGCAATGAATCTTCATTTCATCAAAAAGGTCAGAAATTAGGATTCTCAAAGATCACTAATGTTCAGTAGTGTTCTTAACTCCGAATATACTGAAGTAGTTTGTCCCTACATGTAGCAAGTCATGAACAACATGCATGCTTGGGCTAAAATGTGGCTACACAATATCCTTGCCATGGGGTAATCAACTTAAACAAGAAAGAATCTAACCATTTGCCTACGATATTCTATATCTTGCAACATCAATCTTCTGGGAGTTACCATTAATCAAACAACAAACTGAATCTAACATAAATAATATGGCTACAAAGGGAAGCCAAAGATTAGGAATTCAGTTGGGAATGACTTACTCCCATCTCTTTAAAGCTTGTAAATCATCCAGAAGGCAAAAATCCCGAAATGTCAGCCTTCCTGCTCCTCTGATGCCGCTGGGCCTGCTGTGTTCATCCAGCTCCACACCTTGTTATCTAGGAGCGTGATGGAATTGTCCCCATCTTGTGGAACTATGTAGCTACAACACCAAGAGGTTTAATACCACCCAGGAATAAAGCAGCCTGCTTGATCGACACTTCAGTCATCAGTTTAAGCCTTCACTCACTATGTCACCAGTAGACAGAGGCAGTAGTTTGCATTATCTATAAAACATAGAACAGCTACTTGCTGAGGTTGCTTCGATGCCATTTTCCAAACCCATAACCTTTACCCCCCGGAAGAACACAGAAAAAGAGAGATACTTGAGAATACCACAACCTGCAGATTCTTCAAGCTCCACAACATCGAGACTCAGGGCTCTGTCATAATCCCTTCACAGTGGCTAGCTTATAAACTTGAAACTCCATTCTCAACAGCACATTGGGTATCTACACCACACGGGTTGCAAAAAAATCAAGGTTCCAGAACATCACCATCTTCCCAAGGATAATTAGAGATGAACAAAGGTTGGAATTGCCAGCAATGTGCCTACATCCCGTGAACAAGGCGAATTATTTTCTCTTGGAGCCTCTTGTTCCAATATTCCCTCACACGACACAGTTGCAAATTTTCCTACACAGCACTCCTGCAAAGTGCCTTGGAACATTTTGCTTCAGACACCGTATAATAAGGTATTGTTGAATTTTCTCAGATTTACGAATTACCATCCTATTTTCCTAAGGTCTAATTTTACGCTCGTTACAAGTCAAAGAAATTTCACTACATCTCCCCTGTCAAACACTGTCAAAATCTGACAGGTTTATATCAGATCAACTTTCTGTCATTTATTTTCTAAAGGAAGGTCCCAACAATCGCCATCCCTCATGGTAGAAGGGAACACTTCCTTTAACTTCATTTTTGTTGCAGAGCAGAGGGTCCTGCATCTTTTCACTTGCTCTGAAGTCACATAAAACCAGACTACAGTCCAAAAGATTTATGTAAAATCACAAGCTTTCGGAGCGCTACTTGTTTTTTCAGGTGAATTTTCACTTACTCACGTTGCTGCTTACCTGTGAAAGCAGTTTTCCAAATTCAACATAAAAATGAACAGAAAGGAGATTGCCTACTGTAGCCTTCACTACCAATTCAACTTGTAATAATCATGACAGTTTTTGAATGATTTTGTGAATGATGGCATGCTAAGCTACCATATGAATATAATATCTGATAAATGAGTGACTTGTTCTCCCTTTCAATTTCCAGGAGATAAAAAAAACTAATGACTCAAAGCAGACTCATGAACAAGAGAAAGCTTGTGAATGCAATGAAAGCACACATTGATCTCTCCTTAAAGTAATAATGCAGTATGAAAGAAACAACAAATAAGACATGAGGGTATAAGCAGGATAGTAAGAGTAGTTATGTTAAACCTGGACAGAATCTTACCTAGACTACACAGGGAGTATTAAAACAGTTCTGATCTTCATATAATAAAAAGGATACAGACTCTCAGGAAAAGATGCAGAGACAAGTTAGAAGGATAGTACCAGAACTGGGAAGTTATGATGGTCAGGAAAGATTGAACAGGCTGGGTCTCTTCCTCGAAAAGAAAACTGACGGATGTCAAGAGATAACAAAGCGTGGAGCTGGACGAACACAGCAGGCCAAGCAGCATCTTAGGAGCACAAAAGCTGATGTTTCGGGTCTAGACCCTTTCTGATGAAGGGTGTAGGCCCGAAACATCAGCTTTTGTGCTCCTAAGATGCTGCTTGGCCTGCTGTGTTCGTCCAGCTCCACACTGTCATCTCTGATTCTCCAGCATCTGCAGTTCCCATTATCTCTGATGGATGTCAAGTTGGAGTCCTTTATGTGTATGAAACGTTTGATACAATAGATATACGTAAGATGTTCCCATAACCAAAGGCCATTAATTTAAGATTGTCAATAATAAATTCAAAAAGGAATTTGAAAGAAAGTGGTGAGGATGAGGACTCAAAAAATGATTGATGTGAATAGCATGGGTATGCCTAGGGAGAAGTTAGGTAAACACATAGCGGGAAAGAGTGGAAGGTTAGGCTGTCAAAGTGTTACGAGGAGAGGTGGAAGGAATTTCACGGATAGTATAAACACCAGTACAGGTTATATGGATCAAATAGTCTCTGTCTGGTCCCTTCCACAGGACACATGAGATGGGCATTCTTTACACCTTTTCAACACTTTTGTGTGTTTTATTTCCTTCAGTGACTCCTCAGGCATGTGGCCAGCTCAATATAGGACCTTTCCCAGTTTGGATCCGCCAAATGCTGACAGCCATACCTTTGCACAACAGACAGAGCTTGAAACAAGCCAAGCTTGCTTTCTGAAGGTACAGATTTCCGCATATTCAAGGCAAATTTCATTCATTAAAATAAACATAAGATGCTCAAAATCTGAGACACAAGCAGAGTGTACTGAAGGTACAGAGCAGGTCCGGCAGCACTGTTGAGAGAAAAACAGAGGTAATGAATCAAAACATTAACTCTGTTTTGCTCTTGATAGATGAGGTCAGACCTGCTGTGTTCCTCCAGCAAACACTGTTTTTGATTCTTTAAGGGATTTTACTTTACCTCCCTGGCAAAGGCATTCTTTGTTAAAGTTTCAGGAAACTCTGGAATTCAATAGTTACAAGTCAGTATGACACACTTCCAAAAAAAAACAAAAATATTCTTATCGAATGAAAATGGACAAGCCGGCCGTCCAGCGTCTCTGTATTTTCAGACTTTTTGAAGAAATGTTCCATCAAGTTTTGACAGAATCTTACAGTACTGCTGTAAGCGATTTATTAACGGTTTTTATTTTTGCAGACAGCAACCTGTAACTTGACTAATTGTTCCAATGTAGTTTACAGGGGCATGATCAGACAAAATGTGACACCAAACATGATTTTAAATAATTTCTGACAAACAACCAATTGGATTGGACTTAGTTAGAAATGGTTGTGTTCATTTTTATCTTTTACAGGCATTCATACGTTCTGCTTTTTGTTTTGACAATTTGTGGTTGCTGTATCTGAAAGGGCAATACAATAAGGATCAGAACTTTAAAATGACAATATCACTAATCCAGCTGCTTGATCACTTAACGTCTCTAGATTATGAATGGCTTGACAATATGTTCTTTTTCTCCAAATATAAAACTAAACTCAATCAGCATCCCGATTAAGAGGTGCTTGATAAATTAAATCCAAATCATTTCATCTTTTAGACTGAGGCTCAGATTCAAAATCAGGCCTCCAGTTTGCATGGATGCCTGAGGAGCAAGGCTGAGGTTACTGTGCTGCCCCATTAAGATCTATTTGGTGCACAATGATACCATGGCGTTAAGAGGCATACTTTGTCTATTTTTTGAAGAGAGGTTTTAAGGCAATAGTGAAAAGCTATCCATTTGAATCCAATAAAGTAAACAGCTTGTGAGGCTTTGGATTTTTTTTTAAGTTGTAACAATAGAAACAGCCTGAATGGTTGGAGTCAAGTTTCCACAGAACCAAGATTTTTAGTTTTAGTTTTTCAGCAGCAGTTGTTGCTGGGGTCTTGAATCTGAATGCGGAAGCTGTTTATCCTCTCTCAGTTACAGCTGAAAGCTGGGCTTCTCTACCTGCTGTTAGAATTACATGTGAGACTATCTGTTTTATTGAATTTGCTTTTACCAAGACTGTATTTATGGGATGTTGCTATATCGGAACAGTTAGTTAATAGTAGTTAATATTTCTGTTAATTTGTTAAGAATTTCAATATAGTTACGGTTAAGCCAGTTTTTTCTTTTATTTATATTTTGATTGTATTTTAACTGCAGAGTAAAAATAAGGTGTGTTCTGCTTAACATCGAGTAGTTTGACCAATTGACTTGCATCTGGAACACAACACTTTACACTTACTTTTGAAGTAAGAAAAGAAAATTAGGGTCTAGACTATGTTCTTCAAATATTTTGAGGTGGTTTGGTCTAGTTCGTAACAAATGACACACACCAGCTGCAGAAATAAATAGCTACCTGTCCTTAAGCTCAAACTTGATGATTGAACGACACAGGAAGTCTCTTTAGAGACCCTGCATGCTGTTCTATAAGTGACTAATCTCTCTTAGCAGCAACATATCACTGTTTTCACTCAAGTGGATAATTATCTGTTCATGACAAAAGGTACATTGTAAAAGTCTGTCAAGCACTGTGGCAGCCAAGTGTGGGTTTGGGACCAAAATATTGGTCCCACATCAACACCCTGTGAATTTTTCACTACAGAATGAACACAGCTTAGCTTGTCCAAAGAGACTTGAGACCTGAATGCATTTAGCTTAGCAATTAATTTCCTACAAATTAAGTCTAGAGCAAAAACACACAGAAATACATCCAACCATTCCAATATCCGCACAGTGGTGCACTTAAATTTTAATGCTGTTCGCATAGTATAACTTTCCTCCAGAAGTTGCTGGCAATGTATAGGAGATGGATGCTTTTGATCATATACATTGCACTGACTGCACAACTATATAAAGCATATTTTAAAATGCAATGGTGAATTTGCAGCCATCTGTGTAACCTTCTGCACACATGAATAAACAATACATTAACTTAAAGCACGAGTTTCCTCATTTGAATATTTTAAAGATTTATTACATAACTAACTACTGTTTAATATACATTAGCCCAGATTTTTTTTTTCAAAAATAACAGTGAGGTTAATAGTGCTCGTTATTATTTATGTCAAGTTTTTCTATGCTAACCACTTATTCTTAACAGCACGGTAAGTCTTAATTGCTGCCAAATGACTTCTCTGACATTGGCAATTAATACGAAGATGTACAGAGTCTTGTTCTTCAGGTTTAAATAAAAAGCAACTTTCTTCTTACTTGTTATTTTCTGCATCTATTTCCTGTTGTAGTCATTATTCTGGCTGACACCTCCTGGTACTGATGCTGAAGCGTTTATTGAAAGTTCTTCGATCAAATTTATTAAGTAGATGCATAGATGCGTGCCCTGTTCACACAAGTAACTCATAGCAGATGCTGCATCACTTGAATGTCCCTCTGACAGAAATTTGCCATGAAATATCCCTTAGAAAGTCTACAACAATCATAGGTCTAATGAACAACTTGCTGCCTTAGCTCATCCCTCACAGCACAGTCGGCATCCCATGGTATCAATTTTAATTCCCTAAAATTCAAAGCACTAAAAGACCTTCCACTTCCAACCATGGAGCTAGGATTCCAACTGAAAATCTAGAAGTCATCACTACGAATCATGTCCATTAGTTATTACTGTGTTTAAAGAAAAAGGAAACAGATGTTTGAAATAAATTTTTCCTTACTGGTTATGCTTCTCCTGTTACCGCTTGCTATTTGGCTGCTAAACCATTCAATCTCAATCAGACTGGGCCTCAGAGAAAAATAGAGAATGAGAGAGAGAGAGAGAGAGAGAGAGGGAGAGAGAGGGAGAGAGAAAGAAGACAACAGGAAAAATGACAGAGAAAGGATCTACAGGAATGCAGTTTCTTGGCAGGACATAGCTTGACAGCAACAGGTTGATTGTTAAGAGCTCTTGGACCTAACCAGGTTGGAAAACAGTTCTCTTCACAATGGCGAGAAAGGCAGCACAGAAATCAATGTAACATAAACAAAAATCAGGCTAGGGAGGAAAAAGTATTTATGTCATTCTGGTTTCCTGCTTTGTAATCTTCAATTTTTTTTAAAAAAAATGATATGCCATTCAATTCTTTAACTGGTGTTGGCAGTCAATGTAAATAGAGAACATATTTTTTCCAACTGACTAATTTTAGGCCACTACCTGTGAAGAAGTACACCCACAGCCTCTCTGCATGTGGTGAGCTGCTTTCTTCAACTGTTACATCCTATCCTACGTGAGGAACCTCACAAAGCTGCCAGGAAAACTGGAATTCTCAACTTGCTTGATTACACCTAACATTATATCTCAAATGTTGGGCACAGATCAGTTATTACCTCCAAATGCATTTGAGAAAAAGTAATGATTATGGAGCAGTCAGTCACATGTTACTAAAATGTTTCCAAATACTAATTTGTCTTTAGTTAGTTGGGTGACTGGCAACCCTACTGTTCTCAGCAGAAGTGTAGGAGCACAGGTTGAAACTCTACAAACTCATAAATAAAGAGGTTACTGATCTTTCAATGTCTAACATTCGGTATCTTTGATGTTGTTAATGCACTTTTAAAAAAATTCACTCATCTTCTGTAATTGTAATATTAACAGCATTTAACATTAGAGTTTATTACACTACAGGTGATACCGCCTGTGGAGTCAGTAGGCTGGACAGTGGGCTTGTGATGCAGAGTAATACCAACGCACAGAAGAAAATTACTGCAGATGCTGGAATCTGGACCGAAAACAGCCAATGCTGGTGATCACAACAGGTGAGATAGCATCCACAGACAGAGAAGCAAGCTAATGGTTTGGGCCCAGTAGTCTTTCTTCAGAGTTTCCATTCTGAAGGACTGTTCTGAAGAAGGATCACTGGAATCTAACTCGGATTTCTCTCCACAGATGCTGCCAGACTTGGAAAAAATTGTTTTGATTCTGATTTCCAGCTTCCACAGTTCTTTCAGTTTGTATTAAAGAAAGGGTTCGCGTTTGTAGAGCACTTCATATGACCCGATGTGCTTTGCAGCCATGTTGTTTAAATCATAACTTATTATTTAGGGGACAGTCAATTTATTCAAAGTCCTACAAACAGGAAAAGGGCATGGTAGTTATGCGAGCAACATCGGCCAGAACAGGCAGAAAGAGTTGAAATAAAGAGAAAATGCAAGAGACATTCAACAAGTCAAGCAGCATCTATGGAGATGCAGACAGAAATAACATTTGAGTCACACATAACTCTACTTCAGAATTAAAAGGAGTTGAAAAATAGTGTTTTTTTTAAACACTGTTTAAAAAGGGGAACTGGAATGAGTGGAACAGATGGTGACCGTGCCCAGAGCAAAAGGCAAGGAGAGTTCGAATGGTTTGCTTTTTTTTAGAAAGAAAGAAAGAAAGAGAGTGCATACTTTTCGCTCTTCTTCCAATGATGCTGAGCGATCTGTCATAGGTAGCTGAGCAGGAGATAGAGTCTTGTACAAAACATCCCACCCCATAAATCAGCATCTCTTAACTCTCTCTTTAAGGATCACCTCAAAATTGAACTGAAACATATTTAAGCCCACTGAGAGCTATGGAAACGTGACCTATTAACTAAAGGTGAGACCAAGGAAAATGCAGCTACTTTTCTAGCCAGTGTAAAAATTGGAAATAACTATTTTCAAAAAAATCAAGCTCTAGTTGAAAGTGAAGCCTGTTCTCCACAACAGAGGAACCTTCATGACTTCAGGACATCTCCAAGTAAAATAGAGTCAAGGATTTTCTCCCCCCCCCCCCCCCCCCCCCACCCCACCAAGTATAACTTAGTAACTTAGATATAAGAGCTAATTTGGATGCAGTATGGTCCCAAAAAACAGTAATTAGATTATGACCTGATAGTCTGTTATAATGATACTAAATGCGGGATAAATACTGGCTGGGACCCCTACATGAACACTGCAGCTCAGGAGAGAATTGCGTCTACTGCTATCCTTGTTACATCTCAAAGGTTACATCTCAAACATGCCCCAGTTATATGCACCTTAATTGGAACACAGTTACAATAAATGAATGCATAACTCAAGCCAGTTTTTTTTTATTGAGGATCTATGAAGCAGAGCTAATGTTTTTATAAATTCCATGACTCCTTCCAAAGGAGAAAACACTATCTCAGGGCCATACTGATGAGCAAAGCTTTGAAAAGAAGCTAACTATAGTCGAAATGTTCTTCAGTAGTTTCCTAAAAGTAACTGTGAGGAATGAAAGAATGAATATTTATAAAGCATTCAAGCTTTGTTTCTCAACTTCTCTCAAGATCTCTTCATAGTGAACTATTTTGAGTCCAGTCACTGTTATATAAGCTGCCATTTTGCACCTATTGAGGTCATATAATTAGTAACAGATCAATCAGTTCTTTGATATGCTTTTTAAGCAGTAACTGAAGAATTAAAGAGATTAAGTTAAAAAGGGCCATACACATCAATTGAAAAGCATTATTTCAGTCTTTTACATTGATCACTTTTTATGCATTTATCCATCTAGGTAGGAGGTAGTCCGAGCCCAATCCAGCCTGGGAAGAGGATCCTGGGGCGAGTTGCGGGCCGGAGCCCAGAGCGGGAGGCAGTCTGAGCCTAAACTGGCCTGGGACAGGGTTCCTGGGGTGAGTCGTGGACTGGAGTTCAACATGTGAGGGCAGCAAGGCCTCATGTTCTGAAGCCCATGGACTCAGTGGAAAGGACTATAACTTCAGCACTTTTTAAAGATGCATTTTATTATCATTCTGGACTTGGAGTAATTTGTATACTTTTGTTAAGCTTTGTGTTTCTATGCTAGACTATTTTACTAACTCTTTCAATTCTGTAGCAAACAAAGTATCTGTACATAGACACCCTGTACCTAAGACGGTGCAAAGTGGCAACTTCGCAAACTTTTCACTGCAGTCTGGTGCACGTGACAATCACGGCCATTGTATTCTACTTCTGATCAAGACTTAGAGTTCGGCAAGGGTTTGAGAAATAAAGTTCCTTTGGACTTTATTATGAGTGGTATTGCTTAAAGCAGATAATTTTGTTCTAACAAGTACATTACACTGAGGATTAGCCTGGGATGGCTGTAAACTATTTTATACATTCATTTGTGGGATGTGGGCACCACTGGCTGGCCATCACTTATTGCCCATTCCTAGTTGCCCTTGAGAAGGTGGTGGTGAGCTACCTTCTTGAACCGCTGCAGCCCACCAGCTGTGGATTGATCCACAATGCTATGGGGGGCGAGGGGAGAGAGGAGAAGAGTTCCAGGATTTTGACCAAGCAACCGTAAAGTAATGGCGGTGTATTTCCAAGTCAGGATGGGTGAGTGGTTTGGAGGGGAACTTGAAGGTGGTGGCATTCCTATACATCTGCTGCCCTTGTCCTTCTAGATGGAAGTGATCGTGGGTTTGGAAGGTACTGTCTGAGGATCTTTGGTAAATTTCTGCAGTGCATCTTGTGGGTAGTACATACTGCTGCTACTGAGCTTTGGTGGGAAGGGGAGTGGATGCTTGTGAATGTGGTTCCAATCAAGTGGGCTGCTTTGTCCTGGTTGGCATTAAGCAAGAGTATTGTTGGGATGGCACTCATCCAGTTAATGGGGAGTATTCTATCACACTCCTGAGTTGTGCCTTAGCAAGAGATGTATTTTATAAAGAGATTTCAATCTCCCAAACATGACAGAGGAATTTGCACTCGTGTTATTATTCGGTGTTCTCTATTTCACTTGAGATTACAACAGCAGTGATTGATAATCCCTCTCCAATTCGTGACGAGACACATTTCTCTTCCAATCCTGCTGTGACTAAATCTATCTCCACCTGGCCTGAGACCTTGCTCCTAGCTTTATTTCTGACAGTTCCACTTCCATTTCCCGCTCACCAGATTATCTCTCCCTCTCTGCAATAGGCAACTAACTGCTTTCATGCCTCTTGGCTATGTTCTTTGTTGCTGCTAGAAACTTTACTGACTTCCTAATGGCTGCTTTTGATATGGTTTACTCTTATTACTCCACTATATAATGAATACTTAGCTCAAGCTTTATGACCAGAATACAACCTTTAGAATGTGATCTCAAAAGGTCAGAATAGACTGAGATGCAAAATAGCAGGTGTGCTTACTTATCTAAGTAGCTGCAGAAGTGACAGTTGCTAGAATGCAAGACTGACAGTCCAGAAGAATCTGAATAGGAGCTACAGCTAAATTAGTTTTAACACATACAGTGAAACTCATCGCCTTCATCAGATCCTAAGAAATTGCAAATGAGGACTAACTAACACAAAGATGACAGAGGTCAACAACAAAGGAAAAAAACCCCTTCAGCCCATCAAGTCTGTGCCAGTCAAAAACATTCACTTAACTATCTCGCCTAATCCCATTTGCCAGCTCTTGGTTAATAGTCTTGTATAGCTTGGCATCGCAAGTTCACACCTAAATACTTCTTAAATAGGACGAGGATTTCTGCCTTGACTACCCTTACAAAGAGTTGAGTTCCAGTTTCCTACCACCTTTTGATTTCTCCCACATCCTCTCTAAACCTCCTGCTGCTTACCATCAATCTATGTCCTTCGTCATTGATGCCTCCACCAAGGGGAAACATAGCTTCCTGTCTACCCGATCTATGCACTCCAATCATGTTCCCCCCGTTCCCCACTGCAGACTCCTCTGTTCCAAGGTAAATCAGTTTGTAACAAGCGAGAAGGTGCTATGTCATCATGGAGGTGAATGGAGCCTGGGCAGAGTTGGAACTATTCAATTTGAGGAGAGAATTTTTCTCATTACAGTTTAGACCGGATTTGATTTGCATAGGACACTGACAAGATGACCAAAATCAAAGTTAGATAGACTATAGCAATGAGCAAAGTAAATCACAAACTTCAGCACTGAAATGAGGCTTAATCCCATCTTAAATCCTGTGAGTAACAAAGGGTTGGAAGACTGCCTTATTTGAAGCTAGTGTGGCAATTCACAGTGTCTTATTGCAAAAGGTAGTAATCAAATTAAATTAACTGGGAAATACCAGAATGACTGAGGCTGCCAAACTGGGGAAAATGGAAGCTTTACCTCTTGAGAAAAGATGGAACAAAGGAAAATTCTCTACTGGACTTTGGCATACTTATGATCAGTCCCTCAAAGAGGTAATTACATTAAGATTGATGGGTCTTGTAAGGGAACTTCTGGGGGTAGCAGAAAGTAAATCGGCGTGCAAAACACAAGCTATAAATCATAATTCTAATCATGTTCCCTTTGTTAAGTATTTTATATATAATGCTGCATGATTGCTTAAGTCTTAGAAAGACATGATACCTTCAAAGTAACTAGATAACAGCACAACACGTGTTGTTTCAGTACAGAAGGTCTCTATCTTATTCCCCATACAGAGTAACAGTGTGTTGGTCATAGAACATAGAACATAGAACATAGAACAGTACAGCACAGAACAGGCCCTTCAGCCCACAATGTTGTGCCGACCATTGATCCTCATGTATGCACCCTCAAATTTCTGTGACCATATGCATGTCCAGCAGTCTCTTAAATGACCCCAATGACCTTGCTTCCACAACTGCTGCTGGCAACGCATTCCATGCTCTCACAACTCTCTGCGTAAAGAACCTGCCTCTGACATCCCCTCTATACTTTCCACCAACCAGCTTAAAACTATGACCCCTCGTGCTAGCCATTTCTGCCCTGGGAAATAGTCTCTGGCTATCAACTCTATCCATGCCTCTCATTATCTTGTATACCTCAATTAGGTCACCTCTCCTCCTCCTTTTCTCCAATGAAAAGAGACCGAGCTCAGTCAACCTCTCTTCATAAGATAAGCCCTCCAGTCCAGGCAGCATCCTGGTAAACCTCCTCTGAACCCTCTCCAAAGCATCCACATCTTTCCTATAATAGGGCGCCCAGAACTGGATGCAGTATTCCAAGTGCGGTCTAACCAAAGTTTTATAGAGCTGCAACAAGATCTCACGACTCTTAAACTCAATCCCCGTTAATGAAAGCCAAAACACCATATGCTTTCTTAACAACCCTGTCCACTTGGGTGGCCATTTTAAGGGATCTATGTATCTGCACACCAAGATCCCTCTGTTCCTCCACGCTGCCAAGAATCCTATCCTTAATCCTGTACTCAGCTTTCAAATTCGACCTTCCAAAATGCATCACCTCGCATTTATCCAGGTTGAACTCCATCTGCCACCTCTCAGCCCATCTCTGCATCCTGTCAATGTCCCGCTGCAGCCTACAACAGCCCTCTACACTGTCAACGACACCTCCGACCTTTGTGTCGTCTGCAAACTTGCTGACCCATCCTTCAATTCCCTCGTCCAAGTCATTAATAAAAATTACAAACAGTAGAGGCCCAAGGACAGAGCCCTGTGGAACCCCACTCACCACTGACTTCCAGGCAGAATATTTTCCTTCTACTACCACTCGCTGTCTTCTGTTGGCCAGCCAATTCTGTATCCAAGCAGCTAAGTTCCCCTGTATCCCATTCCTCCTGACCTTCTGAATGAGCCTTCCATGGGGAACCTTATCAAATGCCTTACTGAAGTCCATATACACCACATCCACAGCTCGACCCTCATCAACCTTTCTAGTCACATCCTCAAAAAACTCGATAAGGTTTGTAAGGCATGACCTACCCCTCACAAAGCCGTGTTGACTGTATTTGATCAAGCCATGCTCTTCCAGATGGTCATAAGTCTTATCCCTCAGAATCCTTTCTAACACCTTGCAGACGACAGACGTGAGACTTACCGGTCTATAATTGCCGGGGATTTCCCTATTTCCTTTCTTGAAGGGAGGAATTACATTTGCCTCTCTCCAGTCCTCAGGTACGACTCCAGTGGAGAGCGAGGATGCAAAGATCTTCGCAAGTGGCGAAGCAATTGCATTTCTCGCTTCCCAAAGCAGCCGAGGACAAATCTGATCCGGGCCTGGCGACTTGTCAATCTTAATGTTTGACAAAATTTTCAGCACATCAGCTTCCTCTATCTCTATCCATTCCAGCATGCACACCTGCTCTTCAAAGGTTTCATTCACTACAAAGTTGGTTTCTTTCGTAAAGACAGAAGCAAAAAACTCATTTAGGGCTTCCCCTACCTCCTCAGGCTCCACACACAAGTTCCCTATGCTATCCCTGATCGGCCCTACTCTTTCTTTGACCATTCTCTTATTCCTCACGTAAGTGTAAAATGCCTTTGTGTTTTCCCGGATTCCTTCTGCCAAGCCTTTCTCGTGCCCCCTCCTGGCTCTCCTCAGACCATTTTTGAGCTCCTTCCTTGCCTGCATGTAATCCTCTCTAGCTGAACTTGACCCTAGCTTCCTCCACCTTATGTAAGCTACCTTCTTCCTTTTCACTAGAAGCTCCACCGCTCTCGTCATCCAAGGTTCCTTAATCTTACCCCTTCTTGCCTGTCTCAGAGGGACATATTTACTCATCACTCCCAACAACTGTTCCTTAAACCATCTCCACATGTCTATAGTTCCCTTACCATGGAACAACTGCTCCCAGTCCATGCTTCCTAACTCATGTCTAATCGCATCATAGTTTCCTCTTCCCCAATTAAATATCCTCCCATTCTGCCTAATCCTCTCCTTCTCCATAGCTATGTAAAATGTGAGGCAGTTATGGTCACTATCACCAAAATGCTCTCCCACCACAAGATCTGATACCTGCCCCGGCTTGTTTCCGAGCACCAAGTCTAGAATGGCCTCTCCCCTCGTCGGCCTGTCAACGTACTGCGTTAGGAAACCCTCCTGAACACACCTTACAAAAACAGCTCCATTCAAATCTTCTGCTCGAAGGAGGTTCCAATCAATATTAGGAAAGTTAAAGTCACCCATTACAACAACCCTACTGCGTCCACACTTTTCCAAAATCTGTCGACCTATGCTTTCTTCAATCTCCCTGCTGCTATTGGGGGGCCTGTAGTAAACCCCTAACAAGGTGACTACTCCCTTGCTGTTCCTAATTTCCACCCATACTGACTCAGTAGGCAGATCTTCCTCGACAAAGGAAGCTTCTGTAGCTGTGATACCCTCTCTGATTAGTAGTGCTACACCCCCTCCTCTTTTTCCCCCCTCCCTATTCTTTTTAAATGTTCTAAACCCTGGAACATCCAGCAACCATTCCTGCCCATGAGAAACCCATGTCTCTTATGGCCACAACATCATAGCACCAGGTACTGATCCATGCTCTAAGTTCATCACTTTTATTCCTGATACTCCTTGCATTAAAGCAAACACACTTTAACCGATCCCTTGGTTCCTTCCCAGGAAAATTCTTCCCACTAGCTGGTCTACCTCTTGCTACTGCCTCACCTGCATCAACGCTCACCTCTGGTATACAGCTCAGGTTCCCACCCCCGTGCCATACTAGTTTAAACCCTCTCGAACTACTCGAGCAAACCTTCCACCCAGGACATTGGTCCCCTTCCAGTTCAGATGCAACCCGTCCTTCTTGTACAGGTCCCACCTTCCCCAGAAGGCATCCCAATTATCAACATATCTGAAGCCCTCCCTCCTACACCAGCTGCGTAGCCACGTGTTCAGCTGCGCCCGCTCCCTGTTCCTCACCTCGCTATCTCGTGGCACCGGTAGTAAACCAGAGAACACTACTCTGTTCGTCCTGCTCTGCAGCTTCCATCCTAACTCCCTGAAATCACTTTTTATATCCTCAAACCTATTTCTGGCTATATCATTTGTGCCAATATGTAACACGATTTCTGGCTGTTCGCCCTCCCCTTTCAGAACTTTATACACCCGATCGGAGACGTCCCGGACCCTGGCACCAGGGAGGCAACATACCTTCCGGGAATCCCGATCTTGCCCACAAAATCTCCTGTCGATTCCCCTAACTATCGAGTCCCCTACCACGAGTACTTTTCTATTCTGCCCCCTTCCCTTCTTTGCCACAGTGTCAGGCTCAGTGCCAGAGAACTGACTACTATGGCTTTCCTCTGGTAGGTCATCCCCCCCAGCAGTATCCAAAACGGTATACTTATTGCTGAGGGGAATGCCCACAGGGGATCTCTGCACTGTCTGTCTGTCCCCTTTCCTCCCCTAACTGTAACCCATCTATCCTCATCCTGAGCCTTAGGAGTGACCAACTCCCAATAACTCCTCTCAATTACCCCCTCTGCCTCCCGAATGATCCGTAGTTCATCCAGCTCCAGCTCCATTTCCCTAACACGGTTTTCAAGGAGCTGTAGCTGGGTGCACTTCCCACAGATGTAGCCAGCGGAGACGACAGATGTAGCCAGCGGAGACGTATGTATGTAAAAAGATTGCACATCCGTGGTAAAGAGGCGGCAGCTGGAGCCCGCAAACTGGAAATTCTGAAATGGCATAAAGCATCTGAGGAATCATGGATTTAAATGGGCAGGGACTGGGCCTAGTGAGATTCGAGTCAAGGTTGGAAGAGACGAGTTCTATTGAATGAGAGCAGGCGGAAACAAAGGATTGCCCGGGCAGACCCAGTTTGAGAATTCTGGGAAGGTAGAGGTGGGCTGTGGTGCAAGGGTGTATCGGCATGGGTGGCATGGTAGCTCAGTGGTTAGCACTGCAGCCTCACAGTGCCAGGGACCCAGGTTTGATTCCAGCCTCGGGTAACTGTCTGTGCAGAGTTTGCACATTCTCCCAGTGTCTGCAGGGGTTTCCTCCAGGTGCTCCGGTTTCCTCCCACAGTCCAAAGATGTGCAGGTTAGGTGGACTGGCCATGCTAAATTGCCCATTGTGTTCAGGGGTGCGTGCGCGTTATAGAGGGATGGGTCTGGGTGGGATGCTCCAAGAGGTGGTGTGGACTTGTTGGGCCAAAGGGCCTGTTTCCACACTGTAGGGAATCTAATCTGTCTGTTAAGTCTCTCCCTCCTCAGTATCCGAGAGTCTCAACACACCTCCCAGGTGAAGTGGTGTTTTATCTGCACTTCACACAATCTGGTCTACCGCAGTCACTGCTCACAATGCGGTCTCCTCTACATTTTGGGGGAAAGACGAGAGGAGAGAGACAGAGCACAGACGAGGTGGCCACTTATGGCACACTTGTTCTCTACCTGCAAAAATGACCAAGCTTCCAGTTACCTGCCACTTCAGCATCTGTCCCAAGCTCGCTTACAGTGCTCCAGCAAAGCTCAGCACCTCATTTTCTGCTTGGGGACCCTGCAGCCCTCCAGACTCAGTATGGAGTTCAATAACTTCAAGGCTCGGGCTCCCCACGTCCCCACCCCAACTCCCACAACCAGGCCTGGCCATCACAGTCTGCTCCCACACACCACCCACTGTCAGTCACTACCACTCTCCAGCAACAGCTATTCATCCTCCCAGGAGTTAGGCAGACAAAAGGAGTAGATAACGACCTGCTCTTCTTTTTGGGTTTCACCCCATCTATGATTTACTCCCTACTCTCTCCCCACCACCCTATTTTCGGCATATAAACCAACATTCACCCGGCTACCATCAATTCTGAGGAAAGGTCACAAAGCATTAACTGGATTATTCTCCACAGATGCTGCCAGACCTGCCGAGCCCCTCCAGCAACTTCTATTTTCGTCTGATTTACAGCATCTGCATTACCATCACTGAATAATACAGCATGGAAGCCCTCTAATGTACAAGTCCCCAAGTGCTGCAAATGACAGATACACCTAGAAAATGTGCTAATGCACTCGTCTGGGAGTGACATGAAAATCAATGGCAGAAAAGAAATGATGTTGTCAAACTACACAAATTTATTCCATTGAGAAAAAGGAAAAAGTTACTGCAGAGTGGTTTACAAAGATAACCAATAACACTTCAACAATGGTTTAACTGGTCTCCTGCAGATCCTGAAGACCAATGTAAAATTTACTTTCACAAAAATCAGGACTGGTTCATTTAAAAATAAAGGAAAACACACAGATGTTGGGAATATGCAGAATCTGCAACCATCAGCAATGGTTGTCGCCTCACAGCTTAAGCACTAAACACACGTTTCCTCTCAAAAGGTATCAAACATCTCTAACCTTCTGGAATTCCTTCAAACCTAACTCTTTGACCAAGCTTTAGGACATCTTTCCTCACATTACAACACATGTGAGAAATTTTGCTTTAACACGCTCCTGTGAAGCATCTTCTGATGTTTTGTTAAAAGGAGCTATCATGAGGTAGCACGGTGACAATGGTTAGCACTGCTACCTCACAGTGCCAGGCACCTGGGTTCAATTCAGCCTTGGGCAACTGTGTGTGGAGTTTGCATATTCTCTGTATGCCTGAGCTTCCACCAGGTGCTCTAGTTTCTGTCCACAATCCAAAGATGTGCAAGTTAGGTGGCTAAGCTAAATTGGCCAGTAGTGCACAGGGCTAGGTGGGTTAAATATGATAAATATGGCTATGGCGGGTGCTCTTTTGGAGCGCCAGTGTAGATTCAATAGGCTGAACGGTCTATCTGCACTGTAGGGGTTTTATAATTCTCTGGAATAGTAATTATTTTTATTGTTTAGAAGGATCCACTCCAGGCATAGGGTCAGATTAGAAAGCCACATCTGAAACGTTAATTTCCCCATTTTATTCAGACATTGCTTAGGTAGAGGTTCACTTCTACATTTTTTATTTCAAGAGGGACTCAGCCTGTTTTTCCAGCCAGATGATGCTGGCCTAAATCACAGTCACCAGTCCTGTTTGCACATCCATTGACTCCCATTTTCCTTCATGTTCCCGCCTAAACTAGACTGTTGACAGTTTCTGTCACACATCAAGCATCTTAATCAAATGCTGCCTCCCTGAAGCCTTAATGTCTTCACATGTGTCAGCAATGTTGTACTCACTAATGGAGTTCTTAGGGTTCCACGTAGAGCTTCTAGCTTTCTTTTAATAAAGATAGATAATCCCAGCCACCAGCCTTAGTGAACTTGGGAAATCTACTTGCAGAAATGAACACAAATTGTGGAAATACCCATCAGAGGAGTCAGCATTTGAAACATTGTTCTGGGACATACATCATTTTCCACAAGTTCATTCATTCAATCTATTTCATTTTCGGATGCTGACTGCTCTGCCATCTAGTTACAGCATTTGCAGTTTTTATTTGTGTTATTTCAGATTTACAATTTTTAATGTTCAGGTTTGTTAGGCTTGCTGTCTGTTTCAAGAACCCATTCATAAAAAGCCAGCACTTAACTGCATACAAACATCAGGAGTAGAGTAACTTGTAATAAAAACCAGACTTAGAAGTTTAGATTTCATTTCATGTATAGTAAAAAATGTTATTTTGGCAGCATATGATAAGTACTCAAGAAATCCATGTCAAAGTTGTTGAACTGAATGTATACAATTAGCTTGCTCATGAATGAGCTTTGTAAACACTTGCTTTTCAGAGATGAACATATAGTGTGTTGGTCATTTAAGCAAACAGTTAGTAAACCAGTCAACTAGTAAACGAAGTAAGCAGAGAACCCAAACGATGTGCATGCCTGAGATATCATGTTAGTTAATGTAGGTGATGTAGAAATAAGCTTCCAGATTTCTGATTCATATGAGTTTGACTCACCGTGGCCTATTTTAAATGGGCTGACAAATAGAGAGCCATATCATATCATACAGTAACTTTTTCTTCAAAGAAACCTTGAAGTGCATTTCTATTGATTAAAATGTGGTATTTGGGTTTCTTTTCTAAATGTAAGTGGTCCCTAACAATATCATAACACCACGTCCATCTCAGATTTCACATCTCATGAGTATTCAGGTTTCTGTGTAATATAACAAGGTCAATCTCTTAACCATCTTGTGTATTCTTTCTTTCAGTTTCAATGAAACTTTTCTATCACGTAACACCCAGCTGCACTTCTTACAATTACCCCAAGCAGAGTTAATCCGTTGTTTCAGTTGCATTTCTGCACTTCCATATTCTGTTACCACTGACCCTAGCTAGTTGAAAATATTAACTTGCATCAAATCTTTACCCATGAACTTTATACCTTCACTGTGATCCTATTCACTAAGCTCAAACTGACAGGGTATAAATTTTACTAAGATAATAAAATGTGAGGCTGGATGAACACAGCAGGCCCAGCAGCATCTCAGGAGCACAAAAGCTGATGTTTCGGGCCTAGACGCTTCTTCAGAGATCTGATGAAGGGTCTAGGCCCGAAACGTCAGCTTTTGTGTTCCTGAGATGCTGCTGGGCCTGCTGTGTTCATCCAGCCTCACATTTTATTATCTTGGATTCTCCAGCATCTGCAGTTCCCATTATCACGGGTATAAATTTTACGTTTGGTCTACTGATCTTCATATCCTTGTCTTTCTCCTATTCTCCATTCACTCAATCCTGATCACATTAACCTCACTAATAGCTCAAAGTGAAACTTGAAACTTACCCTCAAATAGTATCTGGGATTTCAGATTCATCAATGGTCTCACCTAATTTCACATGCTTAATTACTTGGTTACTGCATGCCAAAATGCTTTAATATCTAAGCACGTCCATGGAACATGATACTTATTGGGAGAACAGAAGTTAAAATTTCTATCACCAATGATGCCTTCTTAAAAGGAACTTCACTGCAGAACAGATCAGCCTTCAATTCTGTACCACAAAGTTATCCCCAAGTAAAGTTCGAAAATGTATCAGTTTGGCCGAAAGTCAGTCTTTTTGACATCCTCTGAATGGGGGAGGAAAACAACGGTTCTTTATTTTGGTAATTCTTTACGCCCATCTAAAGAGGGCTGCATTGATTATCTGAGGAGCAGGAAAGTTGGCATTTTGGGTTGAGAACCACCCTTTTTCTTTTCCTGAAGAAGGGTCCAAACCCAAAACGTTAGATTTCCTGCTCCTCTGGTGCTGCCTGGCCTGCTGCGTTCCTCCAGCTCCATGCTGTGTTGTCTCTGACTCCAGCATCTGCTGTTTTTGCTATCTCTGCATTTATTATCGGTTTACCTTCTTTCTATACTGCATATTCCTTCTGTGGGCACCTTAAAATTCTCTGCTGCCAATCATAGACATCAACTCTAATACTTTATCACATCTCCTGCATTGTCTAATTACAGTGGGGCAGTTCCTATATGGTTTTACTCTGACCTAGACTTCTCCAGCAACAGTTACTCACTCCAATGTGAGATCTCAAAGGATCCATTTTCAATGACTCTGACCTACAATAGTTGCAAACATGCCCTCCCCTACCTATCCAAACACTTTTGCCTCAACAAAGACTGTGTGTGGTCATTTCTTAAATCCATATTGAGCTTTCCTTGAACGCTGTGCTTGATTCCCAGCAGATTTTGAGCCTTGTTATGCTTGCAGCTATTATTGTATTTGCAGAAAAATTAATCAAAATGATAAATGCAATCCTCATTGGCTTTTTGTCTTCTCCACAGCTTTCAACATATTTGATCACATCATTTTCATCCACTGCCAACTACCAGCTGAGGGATTTACCATTACTTAGTACCATTCCAATGGATGAACTTCCAGTTTTCTCCTGGCTCGTCTGTTATCTTCCGTGTTCTGTAATCTGCTGTCACTTCCTAACCCTGCTCCAGTTCCAGTTATTCATTACTACGTAATGTTCACTAAAAAAAGTTTCTTGGTTCACCAAATTTTCTGTTTAAAATTCTCATAAGCAGAGATTTGGGCCTGTTCCCTTCTCATTCCAGTGACCTCTTCTGGTCCACAACCTACCCAATGAGTTTCAAGTCCTCCAACTCTAATACTCTTACACACCTCTTCAATCCGTTGCAGTATATCTTCTATTGCCGAGATCTTCCCTAAAGCCCTCCAGTGAACCACTTCCTTCAAGATTCCTTTCATAGCTCATTTTTTTAAAAAAAATCAAACTTTTGGTAATTTGCTTTAGCTTAGCATCTATTTTTGTCTAATTATATTTCTACAAAGTACCTTGGCATATTTTTTATGACATTAAAAGTGCTAAATGAATGCAAATTGTTGCTATTAACACCACTTATTCCCATCTTTGTAACACTGCCCAGTTCCATTACCACCACAGGCCTTCTGCTGCTGAAACACATTTTTCTCAGCTCTAAATTTAATCGCTCCCACACACTTCTTCCAGGCTACTTTCCACAAATTGTAACTTGACACGAAATCAGTTGTTCTGTTCTTTTTCTATCTGCTCATCACACAGATCCTATTCAATGTAAACTGGGTCTCTGATCCCCAATATGTTCAATTTGCTCCCTTTTCTTCAAATCCATTCATGTTCTAGCATTAATAACCTCCCTTTCCTACTAATTCTCTGACTCTAGCCATTGGATGTTCTGTTAACATTTGCTCTACCATTATTGGCAAAGCCACCAGCCATCTTGTGACACTTTTCTCTACAATTTATTCTGTAAACCTCTTCACCACTGCGTGACTTTCATATCTTCTTGAAATCTTCAAAATTGAGCATGAAAAGATGTCGATTATTTTAAAAATCCTACTACTAATGAATGTATTTCAGGGTCAGTCAACCTCTAATGTGGCACTCGTTCTGTTTCTTAATGTCCTCAGGATGACCAGAAATCAGCAATAAAAAAAACTGCCTGACTAACATTGTTGCAGTAACCATTTTTTTTTGAAAATATATAACTTACTTATTAAAAATTACTGACAAGTACATACAAAGTTTTTAAGAGATAGTAGGAACTGCCGATGCTGGAGAATCTGAGATAACAAGGTATAGAGCTGGGTGAACACAGCAGGCCAAGCAGCATCAGAGGAGCAGGAAAGTTGACGTTTCGGGTCTGGACCCTTCTTCAGAAAGGCCCTTCTGAAGAAGGATCCAGACCCAAAATGTCAGCTTTCTTGCTGCCCTGATATTGCCTGGTCTGCTGTGTTCATCTAGCTCTACACCTTAGGCAAAGTTTTTTTGTTATCCCAATTACTTATCACGGAAATAAAAATGGAAAGAAAGTTTTGTTTTCTGACTGAGCTTTTGATGTCCTTACCTATTTTTGCCATCAATGACTCTGTGACATTTACTGTCTATTCACTGGAACATCGCACAATTGTTTCCAAGAAACGCTTTACAACTCCTATAAATAACTAGTGATTAAACTGCGGTAATTTACAAGACATTTTCTTGCACTGGTTTAAGAGGATTGCATTCGATGAATTATTCAGACATAAATTTCCAGGTGCTGTCCTTATAAAAGGAATTGTTCCCCGTGTCCTGGCTAAGATTTAGTTATGTTGATCGAGGGATAAATCAGATTACCTGATCATTTTTAAATGGCTGCTTGGGGAGTTTGCTGTGCAATATTAGCTACTGTACTTCCTAAATTACAGCAGTAACACCCCTTCAACAAAGTACATCACTGGCTGTCAAGCATATTGTGACATTTGAAAGGTCGTGATAGACACTTTATAAATGTGTATCCTCCTTTCTTAAAAGCCATCAGAAATTAAGTGTGAAAGCAAAACGGCCCCATCTGGCTCCTTACAGGTTACATTTCCTTCTTGACTCTCTTCATATGAAAGAATAGTGATACACTGCACTTACTTCCAGGAGCTGAGTATTTTTGGGCTGGGCAGGAAGGTGAGAGATATTTTGTAAATTTCATCAAAGATTTGGGAATTTTGGCAGCTTGGCTGAGAGCAGATGCCAACTCTGTGCTGACAACATTAAATCTTTATACTGTATGAATTTCTACTACATACATTTAAAGCAATGTTGAGGTTCATTGAAAAGGTATGTCTGCATTTCCTACTGAACTGATTGTGGGAATTTGCTTGAATCACGCTGGCTGTTATTTGATTAAGGAATGTGAAATTCTGAATAGCCCAACAGAGAGCGTATGCAGCATTGCAGCCATTAAATGGCATCTGACTCGATGTGGGTGCCTCTGATGATTTTACATGGCATCAGTAAGACAGTAATGCAACATCGCCTTCATAATGACTGCATTTCAAACATAATTCATTGTCAGTGCAGTGCTTTATGGTGTCCTATGGATATGACAAAGTGCTATACAAAAGCCAGTACCTTCTTTCTGTTGCTTGGTAAAGGCATGAACCTTGAAAAGATCTGAATGATCTTGAAAAATTCCATTTATATTTTATTTTACATCAGTATTTAGTTCTGAAAACTTCAACATTTATTAACATAAGCATGGAAATATAGTAGAACAAATACTTCTGTGATATTCCAGTATTAATTAGTAATAACGAATAATAGTTTAAATTCAAATGGTAAGCCTCTATTACAATTAGAGCATTCATTATATCCTGAAAATGAACCTGCAATATTACACCCATCGCAGGTAAAATATATGTGTGCTCTAGACCTGTCCATTATCAGTATGTTTTGTACAGTGCAAGGTGTGTCTTACCCGTGGAGTGTGGATTCCGATTAAATAATTCAGCAGCAAACATTTAAGGGTATGAACCGAAGGTGATTATTTATTCTCACACAAGTACTCTTTAAATTAATATATCAACCATCCAAACTCTTCCTCGCTCGCTCTCACAGACACACACAGATTGAATACAGCTAATGGTAGCACACCTTTACATAACATAGTTAACTCAGTATGCAAAAAAAAAGCTCCAGAGTTCTCCAAGATAGCAAAGTGTGGGGCTGGACGAACACAGCAGGCCAGGCAGCATCTTAGGATGCTGTGTTCATCCAGCCTCACACTTTGTTAGCTCAGATTCTCCAGCATCTGCAGTTCCCATTACCTCCAGAGTTCTCCAGTTTTGAAGAATCATTAGGCCTGAAATGATAACTCTGCTCCCTCTTACAGATGCAGTCAGATCTGCTGAACTTCTCCAGCTATTTCTGTTTTCGTTGTAGTTAACTCAAGTTTTTGGTTTAAGGTCTCTAGATGCCCATGCAGCAACCTTGTGATCTCTGAAATGGAGTTGATATTTTAAAGTTGAAATGAGGATCTAATAAGCAAAGGGTTCACAGTAGGTTGAAAATTTCCTTGTTGTTGAACTTCAAGGGAGTATAGATCTCGGATATATTTTGAAATTGGGCCACATTAAGTTCTTTTACTATGTTGATGCCTCGCAGTCATTTTTCAATGCTTCTCCAGAAACTAACTGATGGCTTGATAGCTCTCTCTATCTACACATAACATCTAAGCTGATCTTTTAAACAGACAAAAAAAAAACTACCACACCATACAGTTGGACAATTAGTTTCTGTCAATATATTCATGTTTATAATAAATTATTTGCCATAATAGTCAATGTTGCACTCAACAGGAATTTCCTTTTTGATTCTCAAGCTTGTCATTTTGCAAGACCTAGTAGGAACAGTCAACATTGACATCATTGCAAAGTTACAATCTACCTAGCAACATCAGTGATTAGACACGTTTTACTCTTAGCAGAGAAAGCGAGGACTGCAGATGAGCCTTTCTTCAGAAGTTTCAGACTCTGAAACATCAACTTTCCTGCTTCTCTAATATGCCTGGCCTGCTGTGTTCCACACAGCTCCACACTGTATTGTCTTTTACTCTTAGCAGTTTGATAACTCATTATGGTGACTCACTGTGGTTAAAAAAAACACAACAAACTGAAGTTGAATCTAAATTTCAAGGAAAAATATAGAACATTAAGAGTTATTAAACTACCAAGACTGCTGCCTCCACAATGTGCTTAATTGTGGACTTTAGCCAGCCCACTTCATCTTTTTAGAAAGGCACCAATCTGCAGGTAGTACCTTCCATTAAAAAAAAGAGCAGCTCTACAGCAATTCCTTGAAACTCAGAAGGTACTAAATTCAACCCACTCCATTCAACACTGATCAGGTGATTCAACAAATGACTCATGCTTGGTCAAAGAAGCTTCAGAGTTCGTGCATTGTGTGGATCACGGCGTACTGTATCCAATCTGGATACTTTCACACATTGCCTTTGATGTTGCAGTGAAATAGAAACCTTTTCTTTTTGGCACCAAAGCTGGCGCATAAACAAAGTTTGATGCCAGTGATCTCAGAATGCATTTCACTCAGTATATGAGCAATACAAGTCATGACATATGGTCTGTGTAGGAAGTTTGGAAGCAGAAACTTACAATTTAATGGTTCCCAAAGCTTTTCATCACTTGGTGTTCCCTAGCCTCATTTCAGGGTTTGCTGTAGACTGATTGGTAAAGACCAGTTGCCAGGACAGGTGGATCACCCCAAAGGGAAAGTACAATTAAAAACATCACCAAAACTTGGAATCGAACTTTGTAAAGATGCTGTGTGAGAAGTATTTGCAACGTTTTTACAATGTTGTTAGAACACATTGTGAATTGTAGAGATAATTTTGGTTTAATCTAGCAGCAGAGGAGAATGTTGACCACTGTGGCATTATATGAGTTTGTTCAGAACAGTTTTGCTCACGGACAGTCCTTTGCTTGACTTTTCAAGCAGGACCACCTGAGAGAGCTCAGCAAAGATCAGAATAGCAACAACTTCCATTTTGGTTCCTGGTGGCTCCAAGCTTTGTACTTGGATATGAGAGCAGAAGCCTCTCACCTCCAAAGGGAAAGCGTATATGTTTTTCCCTCTCCCTCCTGTATGGAAAAACGTAACAGAAAAAAATCGTCCTAGCAGCTATTCTTGCTTACCATAGAAATGACTCTTTCTGTAATTCCACTACTGAAAAGAAAAAAAAGGATAAAAAATACTTTCAGAGATGCTAAATTCTCAACTGAGGAATGAAGGACGCAGAATCTCATACTGTCCACCTGCATGTTCTTAACAAAGAGTCAAAAGAATTAAAAGGAGTTGTAATCTGAACTGAATTGTGCTTCTCTGATTGTGAGAGTGTACACGAGAGTGCGCGAGAGTGTATGAATATATAGACAGGTGTGCATTTAAGTATATTTTAAAAAGGGGGTAGGGTTTAAGTTTTGAGTTATAAACAATTCATGTTTCTTTCTTGCCATAGGCTTAAAATAGTTTGATTACAATAAACAATTATTTTCTTGTTAACAAACAAAATGGTGTGCTTATTCTTTTAACCTGAAATAGAGAGTTACGTAAAGTTGATCAATTTAGTGGTTCGATAAAACTTTTATATTTGACAGAACCCAGGGAATAGTCAGGCACGATTTCTAGCTCACTACCCCAATGAATCATGACAGCATACTGTTCGTCCTTATCCCAACTGTCCCAAGACTGCAGCAAATGGCATGCTATTTCAGTACGCCTTGATTTCACTGGTGGGAATAAAGCCACTTTTCATAACTGGCAATATGAAATATTTTGGAATAATTTCTAACCGCTACTTTCTGGGTATTCCAATTTCTCTTTAAATGTTAACAGTTGCTATGGTGGTAAAATTATTGCTGCAAAATCTGGGCCAGAATAATTAACTGCTGATCTAATGAGAAAGGCTTTAATACCGAAGCTTTAACTCAAGCCAATTTAAAATGTTGCATCAGGATAAGGAATTGCACAATTGCATAATTTTAAAATACACGTAATTAATCCTTGTATTACTATCATTATCCATTACAATCTCAAGTGATATTCACCAATTGTAATACAAGTAAATTCTCCTTTTTGTGCAGTCAGATGAGTTTGCAGGAGCATTGAAAATGTCGAAGTTCACATGGTTGCAGTGTTCCTGACACTTCAAAAGGCTTACCTGGTTTTGGTTGCAAATGCTATCCTATTTGAAGTAGTACCAGTGATCTGGGGTTGGGAAAAGATGGTGCTGATGGGGGGCTGTGGTTATGGACAGTGGGGTAGAAGTTAAAGCGTTCTTGCCTGATGTTAACATTAACTCCTGTTTGGAAGCGTAAGCACGTGAGCATTACACCAAGATGAGATTGGAAGTCACGTCTGATATTAATTACTTTTATTTGGAAATAAGACCCAGAATTTTACCCCAACCTTAAATAAAGGAAGGGAAACAACTGTTCCAGTTATGAAAATGCTGAACATGGGAGAAAATCTAAAGCTGGTGGTGTTTTCAACGACATGCCATTGCTTTAATTCTCGGTGATTCACTGCTAAAACATTATAACCAAGTTGAAAAACATAAACTCTACAGAAATGAGCAGTCGAGTCACTCTCCTCACAAGTCAGATAGCCTCATCTCATTCTCCTGCTCACCCCCATCCTCCCTATAGGCATTTTTTTTTAAAAAAGCTATCTAATTCTCCTGCAGAAGTTGTTGCAGAATCAGTGTAAGGACAGGTATTTTTACTTGTCTGTCCATTTTCTGTGGTTATCTTAAGCTATTCCTGACCTGTGGAAAAAAATCAAACCCTTCATAAGCTTCAAAATCTCCAATTTGCCAACCCTTAGCATTCAGAGCATTGAAGAAAGCTCAATTTGTCAGATCTCTCATAACTGGAATATCTCATCCTCTTTCATAGGAAATGGAGTAGGTCATTGGGCCCATTGAATCCATTCCAATATTCTACTAAACCATAGCTGATCTTCTACTTGAACACCATTTCCCACACAATCCCATATTCTGTGGATCTTTAATATCTCAGAAACTGAGAATCTCTTGAATATAGTCAATGGCTGAGCCTCCACAGCACTCTAGGATGGGGACGTCAAAGATTAATCAACCTTTCAGTCCTCACATTCTAAGACTGTATTTCCTGCCTCTAGATTTCCCCCATTTCCCCCTCTACCTCCATCACCAGACCCCAGCTACTGTGAAGCCTTGTAAGAATTTTGAAAGGTGCAATGAGATTGCCGTTCATTCTTCTCTCGATACTAGCGAACAACAGTCCAGTCTCCTTTATTTCTTCTCATAGGACTTTCCTGCCATCCCACGGATTAATGGCTGCTAAGTGTATTGTTCCTTCGGTAAAGAAACCAAAACTGTGCACAATATTCTAGAAACATACTCAACAAGTTTCTATACAATTGCAAGATTTCATAACTCGGTGCTGAAATCCTCTTGCAATAAATGCCAATGTTTCCTTTGCCTTACGAATTGCTTGTAATAACTTGTGAACAAAAGCCGCCAGGTTGTTTTGAAAATCAACACCTTCCAATCTTTCACTATTTAAGCAACACATTGAATTTGTTTTTCTTATTGAAGTAGCCAACTTCACATAATATTCCGCCTGCCAAGTTCTTGCCCACTCACTTATCATATTTAAATCCGATTGAAACCTCTTTGTATTCTCATCAAACACACAGTCCCACTACACTTTGAGAAATCATGAGCTGTTTCGTTTATACATCTCTTTCCCTGCTTTCATGTGCTTACAAATAAAGCACATAATTCCAATAATGGTTTAATCATGGGCTTGCATAAATTTAAACAGGCCTCCCTAAATTTGCATTCTATGTCTCTGTGGGCAAAGATAAAACATTTCACAACACCAAACTGACAGCTTTAATAACTTAAGAATCTGCTCACAATCACCCCCTGCTCTGATACTCCATTTGCGAAAGGTGTTTGGTCCTGAAATGTTTTTTGTGCTGGTGAAGAAATTCAAAGGCAGAAAAAATTAGGAGCGAATGGGGACGAAACAAGGTGACTTGGTAGTTCCAGCGCATCAGGAATACCTGGTAGAAATATCGTATGAAACACTATCTTGGTGGGTCACAGTATCTCCAGCAGAACAGAGTTAAAAGAGCTGTGACAGCTTCAAAAGTTTTGCAACGCACACACTACAATGCCATACCCTAACTGTTAGCCAAAGGTGGAGGAAGTAGAACATTTGAAAAAGATACCTTGTTAGTAATGCAAGCAACCTTTACTCCATAGTAACTGAGCAATCATTAATTTACAAAAGAGGTTAAAAGCAGAGAGTACTAAAAAGCCTAAAAAAGAACGACAGTTTAAATTCATCATCTAACTTGACAATTAAATTGGGATAATTATGATAATGACAGTAATTACCCTGCATTCCTGCAAATACACACATTTTCTCAGTTAGAACAGCATAAACATCTTTCTAGTTTCCAATTGTTGGTTTTCAAATTACCCATTTGAAAATTAAAACCACCCCTGGTTTACACAGCAAGGGTGAACAAAATGTAATGTTAAAGATTTTGAAGAGGCAATACCATGAGTTGGTTAGGCCGGGGTTTTCAAAGCTCTCCAAACAATGGACCGCAAAATAATCCATTTGAAAGAGCAATTCCAGTTCAATTCTTGTAGTTAAAGATGAAGATTACTTTGCCAGTTTGACTACTTTGAGTCTGATTTAGCGAAGTTACTGTCATTAGTTGCCTGTAGCACAAGCAGAAACTTAAGTGTACTCACCATATGAATACCATGGCTACAACAGCAAGTCAAACAAGATTAACTTATGCTTTATTAACTGCTATCTCTACCTGCCCTACCACCAATGATCTATGCACATATACTCCCACATATTTCTGCTCCTGCAGCCCCACTAGAACCCTCTTAAAAAATTGTCCATCCATGTGCTGCCTGCCAAATGCAGCATCTCAATTTTCTGTATTGCATTTGATCTGGCAGCGAGCCACCCACTCCAACTTATCTATAATTTTGAGTTCCACATTGGCCTCTTCACCAGTTACAACATCGTCAAGTTTTCTATCACCCACAAACTTTACAACAGTCCTCCTGCACAACAAAACATAATTTATTAACATATATCAGGAAAAGTGATCCCTGGGAAAGTCCCCAACAGACTCACTAACAGCCTGAAAAATATTTTTTGACCATTACTTTCAATTACCTATTACTCAATTTTGTATCCACACTGCTATGTTCTCTTTTATTCCATCAGCTATAACCTTTGCCACAAGTCTGCTCTGTGGTATTGTACGACATGCCTTTTGCATGTCTATGTACACCACATTAAGCATTAAGAGCATTACACTCATCAAGTATTTCTCTCATCTCTTCGAAAAATTCCAGCAAATTTGTTAAATGAAATCAAATTTAATCAATCTACCTTTTCTTACGATTACTAAATAAACTGAACAATTGTTTTCAGAAGCTTCCACACTGCTGCGTTAGACTGACTGGTCTATAATTGCCAGATTTTTTCTTTTTTTGAGCAAGGCAATAATGTTTGTGATATTCCAGTATTCTGGGATCTCCCTTGAGTACCGCCAGCCTTTTCCACACTTTTCTTGGTCAATTTTGGACACTAGCTGTGTGTCAGACATTCTTCCTCTGTCTATACAACTTGCGTAGAATTATAAAGACAGATGTAAAGTCTTTGTTTAGTACCTTAGTTAAGCTCATGCCGCCATGTGTAAACCCTGTTTTTGGTCGCTAAACAGTCCTGGTTCTCCTTTTACCAATCTTTTATCATCTAAAGTGCCGATAGGAGACTCAGTAGTCACCTTTATATTGTTTGGCAGTCTTTACTTATTATTCCTTTCTGCTTCTCTAATGTGTTTTCATTTCCCCTGTATTTCTTTTGGTTCACAAGTTGCATTTTCTACCTGACACTTGCCATAAGCATAACTTTTCTTCTTTATATTAATTTTTGTCTCTTTTTTCATCCAGCATTTCTTTGTTCTATTTTTCCCTTTTGATGGAGTACACCTTGACTGCACCAAAACCATCTCCTTTTTGAAATAGTCTGGCGCTCAGTTACAATTCTCCCCACCAACCTTCTTTCCCAATTTATCCTGCCCAGCTCCATTCTTGCCCCATTGAAGCAGGCTGCTAACCAATTGACTTTTTTTACTCTGGATTAACCACTGAATTGCTCCACTCTCATCTTAAATGTTAGGACAAAACAATCATTGTCTCCTCAATGTTACTCTGCTGGTATTTGATCTAGTTAGCCCACCTCACTTCTAAGAACTAGATCCAACACTGCGTCCTTTCTAGTTCGACTGTACGCATAATGCTGTCGGACACTCTTTTAAATGTAATCTTATCCTTACATTAAGTGTCCTAATTTATATCTGAATAATTATAATGCAGGAATTACTCAAAAACATTGGTATTTTTATGTTATTCCTCTGCAGGTTTATTACCCTATATTCTTCCCTCTAATTGGTGATCTACGGAATACACTGAGCAAAACAATTGCATGTTTTTTTGTTCCTTAGCTCTAACCAAATTAATTCCATCTATGAATGCTCTGAGATGTCCTCTTTCTCCAGCATTGCAATGTGTTCCTTAACTAACATTACCACCCCTCATGCTTTCCTCTCATTTCTGAACACTATGCACGAGAAATATTTAACATCTAATCATGCCCTCTTTGAGCTATGTTTCTGTTTATATCGCATCATATTTCCATATGGAAATGTGTGCCTATAATTCCCCATCTTATTTACTATGTTGCACGCATTCGTACGATTGTGCATTAACCTTGATTCGATTTAATTATATGTTCCTTTATTCCAATATCACCGATTAACTAAAAACCATAAGAACTGCGGATGCTGTAAATCAGGTACAAAGACAAAGTTGCTGGAAAAGCCGAGCAGGTCTGGCAGCCTCTGTGAAGGAGAAAACACAGAGTTAATGTTTCGGGCAGTTCTGAGGAAGGGTCATCAGACCCAATACGTTAACTCTGTTTTCTTCACCAAATAACGTCCTATTCTCTATGATAGTGCTATCTGTCTCTTCACAAATTTTGACAGTCCTGATATTCTTGTCCAATTTTGTCTTTTGGCTCACACATTCCTGCTAAATTCATTAAAAGCTGTCTCAATAGCATAGCAAAATGCACTGCATGCAACTCAGGCCTAACTCTATTCAAGTGCAATCTGTCCAGTTTGTGCAGGTATCATCTTGAATAGCACCAGTCCCAGGGTCCCAGGAATCTAAAACACTCCTTCCTGCATGAACTTTGTAATCACTTACTCATTTTCCTTTTCCTCACTCTGTGCTCACTCATACATGGCACTGGAATAATTCAGTCATTACTATATTTCAGGTCCTGCTTGCTAATCATCTACCGAGCCCCTTCAATTCTGATTGAAGGACCTCAACCCATTTCCTACCTAAGTCATTGGCACCCAAGTGAACAACTTGCAAATGAGATAACAAAGTGTGGAGCTGGATGAACACAGCAGGCCAAGCAGCACCTTAGGAGCAGAAAAGCTGACGTTTCGGGTCTAGACCCTTCATCAGTAAATTTTCTGATGAAGGGTCTAGACCTAAAACGTCAGCTTTTCTGCCCCTAAGATGCTGCTTGGCCTGATGCGTTCTCCAGCTCCACACTTTGTTACCTCGGATTCTCCAGCATCTGCAGTTCCTATTATCACATGCAAATGACACCTTCTAGCTTGCAGTATTATGTTACCTGACTCAAAAATACTTTATATCTGCTCCATTCACTGCTGCAGAGTTTGCTTGACTAGTTGCTTTTACATTTGCCACTTATTCTTGAACCAGGGGTGTCTTTTAGCACCATCTTTCACCAGATTAGCATGTATGAACATGTGATATGAATGTTGGTGCACTGTAATTGACTCACCTACATGGTCTGATGGTTGGTATCTTTTTATGAACTTAGCAATTGTAAAGTCAATTGCAACACTAAATATGCTGTATTAACAGTACTTTCTAGGCCTAGATAACAGCTTCAAGTGAAATTTAAGCCATTACTTACAGTTTCTATGAGGTTCGCAAGTTATTGACTCACTCACTGTATTTTTATGCTCAGTGCTTAGAAAACACTACACATAAAAGTACCTCTTCACCTTCGGATGAGACAGTAATGAAAGTATCACATTTTTTGGCAAAAATATAAATAGATTGCTTATCCCCTGTCTTTCTTTTTGTAGCTTTTTGTCAAAATAAAGGCTGGCAGTGAACACTACTTTGCAGTTTACACTTATCTAGTGACAGTTTCGAGCTCTCTGCATCAGATGCGCTTCCCACACTGTTTTGACAGATTGCCTTCAAACATCTTGCTCAATAATACATTTGTTCTTCCACTCGCATGCAACACTTCCACCTCTCAGTTCCAACATGGTTAAGACTTTCCAAAACAGATTGATGAGTAACTATCAATGAAGCCACTTTGTACCAATAGCATTCATTCAGCAGGGCTTGGCTTGTGGTTTGATGGAACATCTTCCTCCCACAACCAAAACTGTCATCACTCACTTTCGACAGTTCTGTTTTATCCACACAATGGCTTGTGTGATATGGAGTGTGACAGGGATTCATGCCATTGGGAGCAATGATGTTATTTGAGCTTGGTGGCAGAACACAAGGCTCAAGTTTAACAAAAAAAGAGGCAAAGGAAGAGTAGGTACCATGGGCCACCATCAACGCAGCTCATAACATGAAGCACTGTGTCAGCATTTGTCCTGCATGGCTTGCTGCTGATTCAAGTCAAAAACTGAAAGGTTCTGACTGAAGCATCTGTTGTTTTATTATAAGCCATAGTAAATACCTTTGCTTTCGATCACGTAGATTCCATGATTGGCGGGGTGTGGAGGGGGGCAATTGAAAAACCACGTCAGTGACCTGCATGGTTCCTCCTATCCTCTCACGGTCATTGATAGAGACCTCTTCGATCAGCTTGTACAGAGGAATACTTGAAGAGACTTCAGAGCCTCCACAGCCTGTTCTATCCTCCAATGAATTAGTGTTGTGTGAAAATTAATCTTCAAACATTGTGCTGTTAAAGCGCACTTGCTCAGACAACTTATTGTTACAATAAAAACCGAAAGAACTGCGAAATCAGGAACAAAAGCAAAAGTTGCTGGCAAAGCTCAGGAGGTTTGGCAGCGTCTGTGAAGAAAAAAAATTAGTTAACATTTTGGATCTGGTGACCCTTCCTCAGAATTGTTACAATAAACCATTCTGGGCTGGAGGTCATGTTGATATGAGGCTTATGACTTGGAGTCATACTCTTTATTCTTTGATAAAATGGCTGTCATCTCTGCTAACAGTTTGCAGCCTGTCATGGTTTCTTCATGCCTCTGATTAAATGCAGTCTGATTCCACAGCTATTTGCAAACTCTTTTATTTGCTCTATTTTACATTATAGTTATTCTCTCAAAGTACACTTCTCACTAATTCAGACTTTTCCATCCTTTCCTCACAGTCACTTGTGCATGACTGCAGTTGCCAACACCTCACGATCAGGGATACGCAATACGAGTCTAAGAGCAAATCAACAGATAAGGCTACAGGCTACAAAAATAATACAAGGGTAAAACTAGAGACTGTGCCTGAATGCATATAAACACTCAAAATGAAACAGATGAACTGACAGCACAAAATAAAATAAACATGTACAATGTGGTAGCCATTACAGAGACACGGGGGGCTGCAGGTGGCATGGTTAGGTACCTGAATATTGAAGGGTACGACACATTTCAACAGCAAGTTAAGATAAGTGAGTAGCTAGCAATGGTATTAACACAACAGAAAGAGACAACTTCAGGAAAACAGGACATGAAGGTCTGGGTAGAGATAAGTCATGGTAATGACAAGGAGTCACTTGTGGGAATGATGTACAAGCTCCTTAACAGGACCCACATAGTACACTAGAACACAGAGGAACAAATCACAAATGCTTGTCAGCAAGGCACTGTGATAATCACCGGAGATTTTATAGAAACATCAAGTGGGCAAAACAGACTTAAGTGAAGTGTGCAGAGAAAGTTTCTTAGACCAGTACATTCTGGAGCCAACCAGCAAGCAGGGCTTTCTAGTCTGGGTATTAAGCTAGGATTAATTAATAACCTCATTATGAAGGTGCCCCAGTAGTGTCCATAATATGACTGATTCTAACATTCATTTTGAGGGAGGGAGGTGTGGATCCAAAGCATTTTTGTTCAAACTTCAATCGCAGGAATTATGAGAACATAATAGCGCAGTAACATAGGAAATAGGTGGAGGAGTTGGCTATTCAGCCTTTTGAACCTGCACCACCATTTAATATGATCATGGCTAATCATGCAATTTCAGTATCCAACTCCAGCTTTCTCTCCACAACTCTAAATCCCTTTGGCTATAAGGGCCATGTCCATTTCCCTCTTGAATATATCTGATGAACTGGCCCCAACAGCTCTCTGTGACAGAGAATTCCACAGGTTCACAACTCTGACTGAAGAAATTATTCCCCGTCTCAGTCCTGAAGGGCTTACCTCTTATTTTGGACATCCCTAACATTGGGAACATTCTTCTAACCATTGGGATTTTACGTTTCTATGAGATCCCCCCTCAATCATCTAAAATTCCAGTGAGTACAGGCCCAGTCAATGCAGTTTTTCTTTGTCTGTCAGTCTTGCCAACCAGGGAACAGTCTGGTGAACCTTCGCTGAACTCCCTCAAAAGCAAGAACATCAAAGTAGATGACCAAAGCTGCACACAATACTCAAGGTGTGGCCTCACCAAGGCCATGTATCACTGCAGCAAGTCATTCCTAATCCTCTCCTCAAATGCTCTCACTACGAAGGCCAGCCTATCAGTAGCTTTCCTCAATGCCCGCTGCACCTGCAGGCCAACCTTCAGCGACTCTTCACCATGAGACCCAGGTGTCATTGCAGCTCACTTTTTCCTAAACTGCCACCATTCAGAAAATAATCTGTCTTCCTGTTTATGCCGACAAAGCAGATAACCTCACACTTATGCACACTATATTGCATTTGCCAAGTATTTTCCCACTCAAACTTGGTTGAAGGATAGATCAAAAGAAGTGCAATGACAGACATTTAGGAAAATGTTTCAGATTACGCAGATTGAATACAATCCAAAGAGTAAGAAAAATTCCAATGGATGGAATGTCCCATCCATGGTGAGCTAGAAAGGTTAAAGACAGTATCGAAATTAAAGAAAAATCGGATAATTTTGCAAAGATAAATGGCAGGTTTGGATAGAATAATCAAAAAAATTAAAGAATGAATAAAGTTGGAAAAATTAAGCTATGAGAAAAAGCTAACCAGAAATAAACAAACAAATATCAACTGCTTCCATGATTTTGTTTTACAAAAGTTAATAAAGTGAAAACAGAAAGTGAGTCTGGAAAATTGATCGCAGCGAGTATGGAAACAGCAGAAGAATTAAACAAGAATTTTTTTTTCATTAGTCTTCATTGCAGAGGAGAGATAATATCCCAGAAACAGGTATAAGTCTGGAAATTGAAAAGAGAGAGGAAGTCAGGTGATCATAATCACCCAGACAAAGGTTACCGAGTAAATTGCTGGAGCTGCAGGCTAGTAAGTGTCTGGGTCCTGATAAACTTCATTCTCATAGAACATAGAAAAGTATAGCACAGTACAGGCCCTTCGGCCCACGATGTTGTGCCGTGGAATAATCCTAATCCAAAAATAAAATAACCTAACCTACACTCCCCTCAATTCACTGCTGTCCATTTGCATGTCCAGCAGTCACTTAAATGTCACTAATGACTCTGCTTCATGACCTCCACTGGCAAAGTATTCCATGTGCTCACAACTCTCTGGGTGAAGAACCTCCCTCTGACGTCTCCTCTATACCTTCCTCCTAACACCTTAAAACTATGACTCCTCGTGGCAGTCAATCCTGCCCTGGGGAAAAGTCTCTGGCTATCGACTCTATCCATCTCTCTCATTACCTTGTACACCTCGATCAGGTCACCCTCTCTTCCTCCTTCTCTCCAGAGAGAAAAGTCCCAGCTCAGTCAACCTGTCCTCGTAAGACAAACCCTCCAGTCCAGGCAGCATCCTGGTAAACCTCCTTTTCACCCTCTTTAAAGCCTCCACATCTTTCCTATAATAGGGCGACCAGAACTGGACACAATATTCCAAGTGTGGTCTCATCAAGGTTTCGTAGAGCTGCAGCTTAATCTCGTGGCTCTTAAACTCGATCCCCCTGTTAATGAAAGCCAAAACACCATATGCTTTCTTAACAACCTTATCCACTTGGGTGGCATCTTTGAGGGAGCTATGCACTTGAACACCAAGATCCCGCTGTTCCTCCACACTGCCGAGAATCCTGCCTTTAATCCTATATTCAGCATTTAAGTTCGACCTTCCAAAATGCATCACTTCGCATTTATCCAGGTTGAATTCCATCTGCCATTTTTCAGCCCAGCTCTGCATTCTGTCAATGTTTCGCTGAAGCCTGCAATAGCCCTCGATACTATCAACGGCACTCCAACCTTTGTGTCATCAGCAAACATACTAACCCACTCCTCAACCTCCTTATCCAAGTCATTTATAAAAGCTACAAAGAGCAGAGGCCCAAGAACAGAGCCCTGCGGGACACCACTCAGCACTGAGCTCCAGGTAGAATACTTACCATCTACAACCACTCTCTGCCTCCTGTCAGCCAACCAATTCTGAATCCAGACAGCCAAATCACCCTGTATCCCATACCTCCTGACTTTATGAATGAGCCTGCCGTGGGGATCCTTATCAAATGCCTTGCTGAAGTCCATGTACACCATATCCACTGCTTGACACTCGTCAACCTGCCTCGTAACTTCCTCAAAGAACTCAATAAGATTTGTAAGGCATGGCCTGCCCCTCACAAAGCCATGCTGACTCCCTTCAATCATGATATGCTTTTCCAAATAGTCATAAATCCTATCCTTCAGAATTCTTTCCAAAACCTTGCTGACCACAGACATAAGACTGGCTGGTCTGTAATTTCCAGGGATTTCCCTATTCCCTTTCTTGAAAAGAGGAACAACATTTGCCTCCCTCCAATCTTCCAGTACGACTCCCACGGAGAGTGAGGAAGCAAAGATCTTCGCCAACGGCTCAGCAACCTCCTTTCTCGCTTCCCGAAGCAACCTTGGATAAATCTGGTCTGGCCCTGGGGACTTACCAATCTTAATGTTTGCCAAAATTTCCAGCACACCAACTTCCTCAATCTTGATCTGTTCAAACCTGTTTCCCTGCTCCTGAAAGTTCTCATTCACAACAATGTCCCTTTCCTTCGTGAAAACTGAAGCAAAAAACTCATTTAGGGCTTCCCCTATCTGCTCAGACTCCACGCACAAGTTCCCTACGCTATCCCTGATCGGCCCTACCTTCTTCCTCTTATTCCTCACGGATGAGTAAAATGCCTTCGGGATCTCCCTAATCCTTCCTGCCAAGCCTTTTTCGTGACCCCTCCTGGCCCTCCTCAGTCCACTTTTGAGCTCCTTCCGAGCAAGCCTGTAATCGTCTAAAGCTGTGCTAGACCCTTGTTTCCTCCACCTTACGTACGCTGCCTTTTTCTTTTTGACAAGAAGCACCTCTGTTCCCGTCGTCCAAGGCTCCTTAATCTACCCGTTCTTACTTGTCTCAGAGGAACAAATTTATACATCACTCACAACAACGGCTCCTTAAACAGTCTCCACACGTCTACTGTGCCCTTTCTGTGGAACAATTGCTCCCAATCTGTACTTCCTAACTCCTGTCTGATAGCGTCGTAGTTTTCTTTTCCCCAGTTAAATATCTTCCCCTGGTAACTGCTCCTTTCCCTTTCCATGGCTATGGTAAATGTGAGGCTGTTGTGGTCACTGTCACCAAAGTGTTCTCCCACCACGAGATCTGACACCTGTCCTGGCTCATTGCCGAGCACCAAATCCAAAATGGCCTCCCCCTCATCAGCCTGTCCACATCCTGAGTAAGGAAACCCTCCTGAACACACCTGACAAAAATGGCTCCATCCAAACCATCTGCACTAAGGAGGTTCCAATCAATATTGGGAAAGTTGAAGTCACCCATAACAACAACCCTGCTACGTTTGCACTTTTCAACAATCTGCCGGCCTATGAGTTCTTCGATCTCCCTACTGCTATTTGGGGGTCTGTAGAAAACCCGCAATGAGGTGACTGCTCCCTTGTTGTTCCTAACTTCCACCCATACTGACTCAGTCGATAAACCTTCCTCGGCAACCTCAGCCCGTACCACCTCAGTAGACGAGTCCTCAACAAAAGTTCTTTCAGCCACCGTTATACTGTCCTTGACCAACAAAGCCACACCTCCCCCTCTTTTACCACCTCCCCTTACCTTAATGAATGATCTAAATCCTGGAACCTGCAACATCCATTCCTGTCACCGTTCTATCCATGTCTCCGAAATGGCCACAACATCGAAGTCCCAGGTACCTATCCAAGCTGCAAGCTCACCTACCTTACTCCGGATACTCCTGGCGTTAAAGTAGACACATTTCAACCCAGCTTGCTGTCTGCCAGCACACTCCTGTGACAGCAAGGTCCTGTCCATGTCCTCCCTACGCTCGTCCTCCTGTGTACTAGGACTACACCTCGGTTTTCCATCCCCCTTTTGAGCTAGTTTAAAACCACCCGAACAGCACTAGCAAATTTCCCACCCAGGATATTAGTGCCCCTCTGGTTCAAGTGGAGACCATCCTGTTTGTAGAGGTCCCACCTTCCCCAGAATGAGCCCCAATTGTCCATGTACCTGAAGCCCTCCCTCCTGCACCATCCCCGCAGCCACGCGTTCGGCTGAAATCTCTCCCTGTTCTTTGCCTCGCTATCACGTGGCATGGGTAACAAACCACAGATGACCACTCTGTTTGTTCTAGCTCTCAGCTTCCACCCTAGCTCCCTGAAATCCTGCCCGACATCCCTATCCCTCTTTCTATCTATGTCGTTGGTGCAAGTTCTCGGGTTACAAGTAGTGATTAGTAGAATATTTGATGCATTGGTTTTAATTATGGAATACTATTAATAGTTTGGGCCCATTATCTAAAGAAAAATATATTGGAGGCAGTCCAAGGAAGATTCACGCGGCTGATACCAGAGATGGATGAACTATCTTAGTCAGAGAAGTTGAGTAGATTAAGGAGGTGTTCGTTGGAATATACGAAAATGAAAGGCAACCTTATTAAAACACACAAGATCATAAAGAACTGGACAGAGCAGATGTAGAGACCTTGTTTCCCCTTTCGGAAAAGTCTATGCTCAGTGGGCATAATTTCTGAGTAAGGGATCCACATTTAAGACTGAGATGTGGAGGAATTTCTTTTCTCAAAGGGTTATGAATCTGTGAAATTTTGTACCATGGAGAGGCTGTTGAGCTGGAATCATTATGCATATTGAAGGCTGATACAAACAGATTTTCAGTTTGTAATTAGTATGGGGAAAAGGGACAAAGGTGGATTTGAGGATTAGCCATGATCTCACTGGATGGTGGAACAGACTCAATGGGCTGAATCATCTACTTTTGCTTCTATCGTCTCATGGCCTGAAGCAAAACTGGACACTAAGTTACACAAAAATAATTACAGCTAATGAACAAAAGCATGTTCAACAAGGAAGGTTTTAAGGGTCATCCAGAGAAAGAGAAAGAAGAGGAGAAATGGATGGATTTAGGGAGGGAATTCCAGACCCAAGGCCATATAGCTAAAGCATGGCTGTCAATGTTGGAGTGCTTAAGATATGGAAGTGAAGAATCCACAATGGTGGGAGGGCTCGCAGAGATTAGAAAGGGAGCGAGCGTCGCATGATTTTAAGGTCAAAAGACCCCAAGTTTTCCCAACAGCTCAATTACTTGAACCTGGGAGATTGCTCAAACTACTGTCTCTGCGTCACCTCTGTGAATTGAATGGGCACCCTATAGTTGAGGGCCAAATGAAATCCAAGGTGACGTGCAACCAAAACACTTTACATTCTTGATTTAACATATTTCTCACTGATTTAGTAATATGGTTTAGTTCTTTGGTTCTAATGCTGATGCTTCTCCAGTGACCTGGCATGTTAAGTACTGAGCTCAGAGTTCTTTTGGCATCGCCTTTAGATACAGTGATATCTGCAGCAGCAGCAAATTCACTGATGTAGATTTCTAGCCTGCAATTCTGAATTTAATGTTACTGATTTTCATTAATGTATTCTATGACCTCTCAGAAGCATATCACTGCGTGCTTTGCAAAAGTTATTTCCCATAGATTTTCAATGTTAGTAATGTGCAGCTATAAAAATTATCATGTCTGTATAAGCATAAACAACACATCCACTGATACTGCTAAGTATTGGATATTGGCTGAATTATTCCTAACAGTTTATTAGAGCTTTGAAAGGACCATCTAACAGCCTGATCTACCTGTGCCCCATTGTGTTTGTAAACTGTACATCCAGAAATTATCTTGGGAGCTAGTTAAATACTAATTACTAATTTAAAGATAACCCCCTTAAAAGAACTGTATAGGTGGCTATTTCTCAAGAATGGATCATACGCATTTAATCAAGGTGCATTTTCACTAGCACCCAGAGCAGTGTTTCTTCCACGTGGTCACTGTAATTAATGTCTGAATGTAGCCCTGATTTAGAGTCAAGAGGTGAGCTAGTGCCAAAGAGAAGGGTGAGACATACTGAGAGAAACAGTTCACTCTCTTTGAGATTTAAGTTGAACGTTGACACCCAACTTAAGCCCCTAAACCTAGCGCTAGTATAAAGGTGAAATCTCAGCAACGAATGTGAAAGGCATGATGTTACATGTATAATTCCATTACAGCATTTGCCATTTTGCAAACAATTTACTCCATCATAATTTCAAGACTCGAGCGATACAGTTTAGACAGAGTGGGTGCTCACTTGGAGTGCTGAGGAGCTGTTTGAGCTTTTGTGGGAACAGGAAGAGGGATTGATATTTCAAGTGAACCGTTTATTGCAATCAACTAGTCCACATTTACACATTTTGGTTGTTTAATACAAGTTGGTTTGTTTTCGAATCTCTCTTTAACGCAATGTCTCTGTAAGCCATCCTCCAAGCTATCTGCTCTCCTCCACTCCTGACTTCTTGCTACTTCCCAAATTAGTCCCTTCACTATGGGAGATTGTGTTTTTAGCGAGCCAAGCCACAGTTCTGGAATTCCTTCCATAAGCCTCATAGCTTCTCTATTTTTCTCCTTACGGGGGATGCCCCTGAAAAGATACCCCGACTCTCCTAACATCACCTTTGGTGATTGGGTGTCAAATCTTGTTCAATAATGTCCTTGTGTGCCACCATAGGATGCTTTATTATATTGGAAGGTGCAAATACAAATTGTCACTGTTGGGTCACAGATCGCAACCAGATCCAAATCAAGAAATCTGCCTGACCAACACTTGGAAGGCAGGTTATCAGAACTGAAACAGAGACAATGTCACAGCTGCACCATCCCAGGGTAAATTCTGTCCCACTGGCTGGTCAGACCCAGCAGCAATAGGGGCACAGTGGTACACAGTCAAGAAGGAGTTGCACTGAGAGTCTTCTTGGCCCCAAGTAATCATCATAACATCAGGTCAAACATGGTGGAAAATCTACTGCCCCTTCTCAGCGAATGAATGAGACCTCCATGTTAAATATTGAGTCAAAGATGCACTGAAAGTGACAATGTTACAGTTGGCACCTTTGATGGGGTGGTTTCGATGTCCAGCATTAACAGAGGATCTGTACCATTGTAACTGTCAGAGCTAGTTAGGTCCTAAAGGTCACGGCAGCGAGACTCGGTCTGTAACAAGTGATAAAAGCAACAGGGAAAAGCCTTCTTGATTTAATGATCAATCTATCAGTCACAGCAGGCTTGGTAAGCGCAAAGACCTTGTGGAGAAATTCTGAATTCACATGGAGGGTATGCTCTAATGTGTTGTGTGGCACGACCATCACATGAAATAGGATAGATTTCCAACAGACATATTAACTCAGAATTGGGCATCCAGGAGGCATTTGGAGTAGCGATCACAGAATTTTATCAAATCTCTATTGGTAACCTCATGGTTCTGTATCTCTCTCATGCTACCATTACAATTAAACTGGGAGACCAATCCTAGATTAATGAAGAGTGCAGGAAGGCATACCTGGAGTAGCACTTGGTATTATTAAAAACGAGGGTCAACCTAGTGAAACCACCATACAAGACCGCAAGCATGTCACACAGCTAAAGCAACATTCAATAGACAGTGCTAGCTGATCACAAAATTAATGAATCAGATCTAAGCTCTACAAAATTCTGTCGCATCTACTGTGAATGGTGCTGGACAACTAATCAACCAACATGAGAAGGATGTTCCATGAATATTACCATCCCTAATAATGGGACAACCCAGCAGACAAGCTTAACCACTTGCATCCATCCTCAGCCAGAATTGCTCAGTGCAGGATCCAACTTGGTGTCCTCCTAGGCAACCTAGCATCAATCTTCAGCCTTTTTGCTTTATTCTAATATGGCATCCAGAAACAGCTCAAAACACTGGATACTGTAAAGAATGTGTGCCCTACAACATTCTGGCAATAGTACAGGAACTCATCTTTCAAAACTTATCATGATCCTAGCTGAGCTACGCCACAACAACTACAAATTTGGTATCTATCCGCTAATATGGAAAATTGTTAAGTTTTGACTGATGTATAAAAAGCAGAACAAATCCAACACAGCCAATTACTGTCTTATCAGGAAAGAGGCACAATTATACAATGCTTCTTCAGCAATAAACTGCTCACTGAGATGCAGTCTGGGTTCTGCCAAGTCCACTCAACTCTTGTCCTCATTGCAGCCTTGATGGAAACCGAGACAAAACAGCCAAACTCAACAAGTTAAAAGAGAATGGTTGTCTTTAACAGCATTTGAATGAATTTTCCGTCAAGGAGGTCTGGCAAAACTGGAGTCAATGGAGAGCCTGGGGCATACCTGAAGCACAGGAAGTTGGTTGTAGCTGTTGGAGGTGAGTTATCTCAGCTCCAGGGCATCTCTGCAAGAGTTTCTCAGGTTAGTGTCGTAGCCGCAACAATCTTCAGCTGCTTCACCCATAACCTTCCCACCACCGTAAAGGTCAGAAATGTAGGTATTCACTGGTGATTGGTCAATGTTCAACACCACTCACAACTCCTCAGATACTGAATTAGGTTACTAAGTGGCAACTAACAGTTGTGCTATACAAGTAATGCCAGGTAATGACCATGCTGAACAAGAGAAAACCTAAACATGTGCCCTTGATTTTCACAAGCATTACTATCACTGAATCCCTCACTAAACACTCTAGCAGTTATTGTTTACCAGAAACTGAGGAGGTCTAGCTGTATAAACAGTTTGGCTCCATCAGCAGGTCAGAGGTGAGGAATTCTGCAGCAAATAACTTACCTTCTGCCTCCTCAAATACTGTCCATGTCAATGAGGAACAAGCTGGGAGTGTGACGTAATACTCCCCACTGGCCTAGGTGAATGCATCTCCAGTAACAAATCAAGAAACTGGACAACATCCAGGGCAAAGCAGTTGACTTTACTGGTACCTAACGCAATATCTTTGAGATTCACTCCCTTGACCACCATTACACTCTGATAACAGTATGTATCATCTATAAGATGCACTACAGCAACTTAAGCAGAGTCCTCCAGACCTGTGAGCTCTACAACCTACAGGGAAAAAGCCATATGGGAAAACCACCTTTCAAGTCACACAGCACGCTTACCCAAAACTCTTTTACAACTCCTTCATTACGTTGTTGAACAAACCTAGGAGCGCTGGTGCATAGTTCCTTGGAAGTGGACACTTTCACAGGTAGACAGAGTGGTGAAGAAGCCATTTGGCATGCTTGCCTTCATCATGGAGTACACAAATTGGAACATTGTGTTATGACTTTGCATGACATTTTTAAGGCCACATTTGCAGTACTACAGACAATTCTGGTCACCCAGCTACAGGAAGCATGTTATTAAACTGAAAAGGGTTCAAAAAAGATTTACAAGGATGTTACTAGCATTGGAGGGTTTGAGTTGAGGTTGGATTGGTTGGCACTGTTTCCCCCTTGAGCTTAGGAGACTGAGGAGCAACCTTCTAGAGTTTTATAAAATCATGAGGTGTACAGATAAGATGAATAGCCAACGTCTTTCCCCAAGGTAGTGGAGTCCAAAACCGGAGGGCTTAGGTCTGAGGTGAGGGGGAAAGATTTAAAAAGGGACCTGAGAGGCAACTTTTTCACACAGAAGATGTGGCACAAATGGAACAAGCTGCCCGAGGACTTGGAGGAGGCTGGCACAATTAAAACATTTAAAACACATTTGGACAGGTACACGAAATAGGAAGGGTTTACAGGGATATGCACCAAATGCAGGCAAAAGGATCTAGTTCAGTTTGGGAAACTTGGCCAGCATGGACGAGTTGGGCTGAAGGGTCTGTTTCTGTGCTCTATGACTATTAGCGCTTTGTCAAAATTCTGGAATGTCATTCCTAACTGTGTGTGGATGTATCTGCTCTCTAAGGATTGCAATCGCTCAAGCAAGCAATTCAACCGATGTCTTCTATAAACTGCACAGCTGCTCATCTGAAATAAAAGTCTCGTGCATCCCACAAAGCCCAGCACTATTGAGTTATCAATCTATACTTGGTATTTACAATTACACAACACTGAACCTCAGCTTCTGAACGGGAAAGAAGCCACAACTCAGGGGGTCTAGGAGGAGAAGGGACTGCAGTGACCATGATAATCAGGTAGCACAAGGTTCGACATGGAAGTGGCCAGAAGGTTACAATGCAAATACCAAGTTACGTTATACTTAGGTACTTTTAAAATTATTTCAATCTTGGTTTATTCAGAAAATAATGTCCAAAATATGGGTAAAGTTGCCCTTGAGAAGATTGCGCCAATCTGCAACTGGGACAATCAATAATGGTTGGCCTTGGCAGCGATCCCTACATCCCACGAGTAAAGAAGAAATAATTCTGATCTGAATTTGTTAATAAGACTGTCCTTCCAGCAATTTTGAAACTGACGCCTGACAACTGTGTTTCTTTTGTAACAGCAATTAAGTAATTTCACGCTCGCAGTGACCTTGGTGTATAGGAGATGGTGATGGTTATATCAGTGGGTGCTTCTAATATGCTTGGAAGGAAAAATTAAGTAGTGGCAGTGTTAAGGCATGAAATCAAATATTTGTCGAAACAGCGTCGTATTGATCACAGAGAAGATCTTGGAATAGATGATGTTCAGAAAGAGGTCTCAATAATGCAAGATATTGAATGCTTGTAACAGTTTACATAATGTTCAGCAGGTCATCTACGAAGAAAGGACAATTTGACGAGTTCGCCAAAGTCACAAAGCGTGATGCAGTGGCATTTCAACATTTGCATGAAGTGAGGGAGCTGTCAAGACACTTTGCAGTGAGTCTATTAATGCAAAACTGCAATGTCTTGAGTGAGTACTGCACAAAGAAAATGAGTAAGTGCAACAATCCAACAAACAAATATTCCCTGGAAATACTCCCAAAGCCACAATGTTATGTTACATTGACAGCTCTGAACTATGTTCTAGGTGAACTGCCATTACCGAGCAAAGTTTTCTCAGAGAAGCTGTTTGACAACAATTGAAGCGATGTGATTTGCAAAGGCCAAGATGAATAAACTGAATGCTCAGTATCTAGGTGAAGGTGTTCACTGAAGTGAGGAAGTTAAGAAGATTCTGTCTGCACTTGACAGTGACCTGCTGCAACATATTCACCTAGAGAGCCGGTATCTGGAAGAGGAACTCAAGTGAATTAAATGTTTGCTCGGTCTGCTTTGGCAGAGTCAACCAATTACAAATTTGGATAAAAAAAGAATCAACTGTGAAGTAATTGTGGCCACAAAGAAATGTGGGCCATACTGTGTGTTCAAATTTGTGGCTGTGGAAGAAGTCAAGATGGATCCATTCAGACGTTCAGTGATTTGGTGGGTCACATCCTAAAAGATGGCCAGTTTCAAAAAAACATTTCTTCTGTGTGGCATTTCAGATGCCACGTGCTAATTGTGAGTATGGATTGAGCCTAATGAGCTGGATTAAATCTAAATCCAGAAATAGGTTAGAAACAGATCATTGGGGATCTTGATGTGAATTAAGGCATATATTTCAACTGGATAAAATATCAACCTGGATGTATTATACAATAAATTGGGCAGCAAAATAAAGATAGATGTCAAAAGCTGCCATCAAGGGAGTGAAGAAATTTCTGGTGTTATTTTTTGGTCACACGTTATACCTGGTGAACATGTTGCCACAACTAAATGGGCTCTCAGACATTTAAACTGAGCAAACATTTTTATTTTAGCAGATGGAATACCTTGAGCAGCAAAGTAACATAAACTTCCACTTTTAATATACAATAAATACACTGCCGAATATTGCCGTACGACTTCCACTAGATGGATGCTCTGGATTAAATATACTGCTCAGACTACTTATCAGCTCCATACAGGCACTGCAAAAATTGGAGAGAACATTGCTCATGACCATCTGATCAAGGTCAATGACAGAAATGCAATAAATGCCACTCTAGCTAGTGATACCCCCCCATCCCATGAGCAAAGAAAAAAACACAATACCTAATAAAATAAAGAACTGTGGGTGCTGAAAATCAAGAAATAAAATAGTAATTGCTGGAAAAACTCAGCAGATCTGGCAGCATCTGTGGAGAGAGAAAGCAGAATTAACGTTTTAGTTCCAGTAACCATTGCTCAAAACAATATCTATAAAATACCTATTTTATCCAGTTGAAATACCTAATCACTAACGGTCAATGTATACACATCGTTCATTATCACTGACCTCCAATAGTGGCCTACAGGAAGAAAACAGCCCACTGCATTTTTATAACTTCAGCTGACCAACTTGTGCTTCCCCGTGAAAATCAATGGAGGCCACTGGAGATGGAGTTTAACCCTGACAAGTGTGAGGTGATTCATTTTGCAAGGACAAATTTGAAAGCAGAATACAGGGTTAGCGGAAAGATTCTTGGCAGTGTGGAGGAGCCAAGGGATCTCGGGGTTCATGTCCACAGTTCCCTGAAAGTTGCCAGCCAGGTGGATAGAGTTGTTAAGAAGGCATATGGTGTGTTAGCTTTCATTAATAGAGGGATTGAGTTCAAGAACCATGAGGTTATGCTCCAGCTGTACAAAAGCATGGTTCGGCCACATCTGGAGCAGTGTGTCCAGTTCTGGTCGCCTCATTACAGGAAAGATGTAGAAGCATTGGAAAAGGTGCAGAGGAGACTTACCAGGATGTTGCCTAGAATGGAAGGTCGATCTTAAGAGGAAAGGTTGAAAGAGTTAGGGCTTTTCTCTTTAGAACAACGAAGGACAAGAGGTGACTTGATAGAGGTGTACAAACTGATCAAAGGAAAAGATAGAGCGGACAGCCAGAGACTTTTTCCTAGGGTGGAGGTAGCTATTACGAGAGGGCACAGTTTTGAAGTGAGTGGAGGTAGATACAGGGGACACGTCAGAGGTAGGTACTTTACTTAGAGTGGTAGGGGCGTGGAATGCATTATTGGAGAGGGTAGCGGAGTCAGCCTCATTAGGGGTATTTAAGCAGCTATTAGATAGACATATGGATGCTAGTATAAGGTAGGGGTGGAGGTTAGATAGACCTTAGGATTAGGGTAAAAGTTGAGCACAACATCATGGGTCGAAGGGCCTGTACTGTGCTGTGCTGTTCTATGTTCTATGTCCTAAGTATATCACATCTGCTACTGTCGGGACGAGTTCATCTATACACCATGGATCAATCTTAGAACTCTCCTGATGTATGAAATCTCTCTCTTCTCAAGGTAATCTGGCTGAGCCCTGGCAACACTCAAGCTGTTCTCTTTACTCCATTTGTACACCTTTGGTCTTCAAAACCTTAACTGCACATTGAAATTTATTACAGCTCACAAGTTTAACAAAGGCCACTACCTAAACATGCAGGAAGACTTTTTGCCTCAAATTTTTTGTCAGACTTTAGGACTACAAGTAGAATGAGATTTATCACTCAAGCTGTCATCAATAATGATTCTGATTTATAACAGACATGCTGTAATAAGCTGTTCTGTGCTGAATTTTCTTTTTCTAGGCGCTTTCTAGTGCAATTTCTTTAGTGTAAAAGAATGCAGCAGGTGAGTCTGGCAATTTTCCTGCCATATGTCTCTTGGATGAATGTCAATAAGGATAAATGGAATGTATATAACTGCATCAGACAGGATTCTGATAAGGAGCTGTTTCAGATTCTAAGAACCTATATCTTTTGAAAGTAAAGGATGGCTTTAAGCACATAATTTGCAGCCTGAGTGCTTAGGCCAGCTCTTTTTCTCAACAAACTGTTTGCGTTTGAAGTTGGTGTCGTGCTATGTCAATGGACTTTTACTGTCAATATGACTTCAATGAATGGTGAACCTAAATCAAGATCCTAAAAACATGACCTAGGTTCCATGATGCAGAAAATTCTGCCCAGTAGAAAATTTATCTGCTGGGGAACCATGCCTATCACCATACCATTCTACAAACTGCATGTGTGCATTGATCATTGTGTTGGACACATGATACCTAGTACTGGTGAGTGCCACTTTAGCTGCTATAATAAAATATGCGACAAGATTAAACAAATGTCAAGGTCAGGGGAAATTGGTCTTTTGTAGACACAACCTGAAATCAATTAAAGTGCAACTAGAATTCAGCTGTACAGTGTCTGACTGGCATACAGTATAGTAGGTCTTAGCCAGGGGAGTTAATATGAGAGTGGGGGTGTGGTGGAGGTGACAGCCATGTTGCCTAGATTAAAATTTGCCCACAATCTGTTATAAATCTTGATTTATTTGGATTTCAGATGCCTATTTCCTTTGATACATTATACTATCACTCTCTTCATTCCCCTCAGCCCACATGGGCTTCACGTCTACCAACCCATTAAAATTTAATATTTTTCCCTCTCATTTTCAAATCCATAGCCCACCAGTTGTTTTACATGCTCAGTTCCTATATCATTTCCTGGACTCTCTGACGTTTCAATCCCTGTGCTTCTCTGCGTCTCCTCCTCTTTGTTATGTGTGGCTCCTCGTGCATTATTTACTTAATTCTTGTTTTGTAGGCTTCACTACCCTTCCCCTATTTCCCAACTCCATCCTTCTCATTCCATCTTCTGAACTTCTCAAACCAAGTTTTGCCAACTTGGCCCCTCGCCCAGCACTTTCACTGTGGGCTCAATGTCTACGCTTTTGTTTTGTTATTCTCCAATCCCACCCGATGGCAGTATTACAAGTCTTAGAACAGCACTGAAACAACATATTTGTACGCACTGTGTGTTTCAATGCAGAAAATGATAAGGCAGAAAAAAAAGAGGAGCTGGTCCATCAAGCCTGTCCTACACTCATGTAAGCTACATCCTGGCTAAGTGTCTCCAAGGCCCTGAAGCCACATAAATAACAGTAGCTTTGTGATTTGCATCACGATCTCAATATCAAATTGACTGTGTATTGAAAATACTAAATACACAGAGCGAGCTGTCCTTCATGTCAAACAGTCACGGCCTCCAAACATCTATTGTGGAGACAACAAAATGTGAGGCTGGATGACTACTGACTTTGTTTTGACTGAGACAATACCTTTTGAATCACTGTGTTCCTTCCTTTCTTTAATTGTGTAAGCCTCTGCACAGAGGAGCATAGAACAGCAATAAAAGTTGGCTCAGCCACGTCACATGAATAAATGAAAAGAAACACTTTTCTCCACCTCTTTGAAAGGCAGCAACATTTGCTGAATTGGAATTCTAACAACAGGGACTATCCCAATATTAAGGTCAAGTTTCTTTTGTTGAAGTGCAAATTATTTGATGGCAAATGACAACTCTGACATGAATTGCACAACACAAAGATAGTTACACTCTCTGGGAGGGCTTATTAGAAAATGATGAGGAATGCAATTTTTTTTATCTCTTGGATTCAGTGGTTGGGTCCAATTGTCATGTATGTAACTGCTGTCTGACCTGAATTAAATGAACAATAAGAACTTGAACAGAAAAAAGTGTAAGCTGGCTGGTTCAATCCTAAATGAGGTGTTTCCTTTACTCAACACAAATGACAGTGTCTTGTTATTATTCGCTGTTGTTCAAATAAAGTTTGATCGACAGTACTAAGTATTGACTTGTGTAATAAATATATCAATTACTTTACATTACACGAGATAAGAATCGAAGATTAATGTGAAATACAAAGCACACTTCAAGCAAAGGAGCAAGCAATTACATTAAAAGAGTACCTTTCAATCAGAGAAATACCTGAAGGTGCTTCGCTGTAATAGTATAAAAGAAATTACGACACTGAGCCACATAAGCAGATATTAGGTGAGTTGACGAAAAGCTTGGGTAAAGAAAGGGTATTAAAGAGTGACTGGAAGGTGGAACAAAGGAAGAGTAGAGGGGTTTTGGGAGGGTATTCTGGAGGTGGGTGTCCAGGGAGCTGTACACTCAGCCACCAATGCGGTCCAAATAAATTAGGGATTCACAAAAGGCCAGAGTTAAAGGGGCACAGACGTCTTGGTAGGGTTGTATGGACGAAGAAAATCAGAGATACAGAGAGACAAGATTGTAGAGGGATTTGGAAACAAGGATGAAAATTTTCAAAGCAACAATAAATATATCAGTTCTGAGAAAGGGTCACTGGACCCAAAACATTAATTCTCCTTTCTCCTTCACAGATGCTGCCAGACCTGTGGAGCTTTTCCAGCAACTTTGTTTTAATTCCCGATTTACAGCATCGATAGTTCTTTTGGGTTTTTAATAAATAAATCAATGTAAGTCTGCAATCACAGAGCTAACACAGAAATGGGGCTTGCTGTAAGTGAAGCCAGGCAGCAGATGGACGGCACAGTGGTTAGCACTGCTGCCTCACAGCGCCAAAGACCTGGGTTCGATTCCGGCCTCGGGTGACTGTCTGCGAGGTGTTTGCACATTCTCCCTGTGTCCGTGTGGGTTTCCTCTGGGTGCTCCGGTTTCCTTCCACAGTCCAAAGATGTGCAGGTTAGGTGGATTGGCCATGCTAAATTGGTCATAGTATTAAGGGAGGTGTTGATTAGGTGGGTTATAGGGGATGGGTCTGGGTGGGATGCTCTGAGGTTCGGTGTGGACTTGTTGGGCTGAATCACCACACATTAAGGATCCTATGATACTGAAGTAGAGGGTGGGATAGCAGCCTGGAATAGTCAAGACTAGAAGCAGTAACAGCTTGAAATGCGCTGAGAGAAGGACAAAATCTAATTAGACAGGTAAGATGAGAGGTGGCCCACTGAGCTGGATAACAGTGGAAAGGATTTGATGAACCTTATCGAAAGCCGAAAATAGGTTAAAAAAGAATTGAGAGTCAAGATCTGCTAGGTGTCTTGATATCATGACAAAGCAGAAAGCTGGTTGGAGGAATTAAAAAGAGTTCCAAAAGAATTTGGGATTCAACAACACATTGAGTTTAACATGCAGGAACCAGAGTAGAATGATCTGCTGGAAGGTTTTAATAAACCAAACAGACTGATGTAGGGTTGACTCTGAACATCCCCTTAGTGTAATGTTTGTGCTGACTTTCACCCTGTTTGAAATGGAATACAATTAACTGCTGACAAAAATCGTTGTCTGTATCTTTTACCAGGCCTCAAGTTGTGTAAGTAAATGACACACTCAGATGGGACAGATTACCATAGTGACACTCCTTCAGAATCCAACCAGTTGATATATCTAATTCGTTCTGGAGGAGTGAAGGTTGTATTTGTCAAATTAATATATTACAGCAAGGGAGAATGGCGTTTTCATTTTACTCCGCACCTCATGACAACATCAAGTATTCCAAGTAATGTATTGTACAGATTGATTACAATCCAAGACTTTCCAATTGCTCTAAAAGTGCACATTCCACAGAAACTAAGTGCAAGTGCCTCCCACATACCTAGTCATGTTGTTACAGAGACTGAGTTAGTGAAAATGTCTCCAAGGAATAAACAGCAAGAAGTGTTAAAGCCCTTGCTGTTTTTTTGTTATTTTTGTTTTATCCTTTTTATCAATTTTGTGTCAGGAGCTGTGAACTGGAAACTGAGAGCTAAAGGCCTTTTTTTGGACTGTGGGTAACAGCTTATTGTTAGAAGTAAAACAGACCAAACAAGTTTTTGTTTATTCATAAGCCAGGCCTGGAATTGAATGGCAAGTTAGTTTCTGATTAAAAATGTTCTGTGGACAACTTGTCACCAGAGAAGAGTATTATGCTTCAACAGAGAACTGAAGTTGGTTATTAGCAAAGTCAGTACCTGGGAATTAGTTCCAGTAAGTTCAAGCAGATAACAGATGTTGAATGGTAACTGGAATCTCATGTGGAGATGGTCAGTCTGTCAGGCAGGGGTCAGAGTTGGAATTGGTTTTTGAGCTGTATTTTCTGTAAAAAAAAGTAAATCTGGCTGTTGATGCTCAGCATGAAGATTTGAAAGATTTTGTCTAGTGTCCCAAGAGCAGCTATAGCTAGCTCAGAGAACACAAAACTAAGCACTATTGGCTTTATCTGAAGGAACTGAGAAGGTGACCCTGATTGACAGCTTCAGAAAATCAACGACGAAACGATCATCTATGTCTATGGAGCAACATATGGGTAAAAAGCACCTAAGTAATCTGGACAGTTTTGTTATTTTCTTTTATTTATCACTTATCTCTGTTTGTTTGCTTGTGTATTTGTAAGCAGCTGAAAACAAAGGCCTTTGGGTTTCAATCATTGATTAAACAACTTCGGAGTTTAATTTTTGCTTTTGCTGAAGTTATTATAATGTTAATAAATTGCTAAGTTTTTTTGTTTAGGCTACAAACCAGTGTGTAGAATTGATTGTTCATAGAATTTGAGACTGGTTATTCAGAACTTGATTGGGGTTAATTTTGGGAGAACAAGGTGTGGAGCTGGATGAACACATCAGGCCAAGCGTCATCTTGGGAGCAGGAAAGCTGATGTTTCAGGCCTAGACCTTTCTGAAGGAGGGTCTAGGCCCAAAACATCAGCTTTCCTGCTCCTAAGATGCTGCTTGGCCTGATGTGTTCATCCAGTTCCACACCTTGTTATCTTGGATTCTCCAGCATCTGCAGTTCCTAATATCTCTGGGGTTACTTTTGATTTGTTTTGTTTTGATTCAATTTATTATAGTCAAGTGTACTGAGGTACAGTGAAAAGTGTTATCTCATATGCTTTACAAGTAGATTGTACAATAAAAGTGCATGGGGTAACAGAACAGAGTGCAGGGTGCAGTGTTACAGCTGCTGAGAAGGTGCAGAGAGAGATCAACATGAACATCAAAGTGGTCCACTCAAAAGTCTGATAACAGTGGGGAAGAAACTGTGAATCTGTTCGCAGGTGTATACAAACTTTTATATCTTCTGCCCAATGGAATATGGTGAAAGAGAGTATAACTGGGGTGGGAAGAATCTTTGATTACGTTGGTTGCTTTCCTGAAGCAGCAGTAAGTACATATGGAGTCAATGGAAAGAAGGCTGGTTTGCATAATGGACTGGGCTGAATCTACAACTCTGTAGTTTCTAGTGGTTTTGCGGAGGGGAGTTAGCATACCAAATTGTGATGCATCTATACTGGATGCTTTCCATGGTGCATCTACATACATTTGAAACAGTCTTCATGGACAGGCCAAATTTCCTCAGCTCCCTGAGGAAGTAGCGACGTTGATGTGCTTTCTTGACCATGGTGTCAATGTGTGGGCACCAGGACAGATTGTTGGTGATTGTCACTCTCAGGAACCTGGTGTTCTCAACCGTCTCCACCTCAGCACCACTGTGCACACCGGGGCATGCCCTCCACTCTGCTTCCTGAAGTCAATAAAACATGTTTGTTTTGCTCACATTGGAGAGATTGTTGAAGGTTTTCATCAGACTGTGTTGCGAATGACAAAGTCGAAATGCTGATTTGCTTTAGCTGTGTCTCATAACAGAATCACATTGTGGCTGACATTTCAGGATGGTCTTCTGATCTTAAACTCATTCACAGGTTTGCAAGTTCACAGAAATTCAACAGTGTTAACATTTTTGCTTATTACTCTGTCAGTAACCTTTGGTTATCAAATAATAAACTCAAAGTGTCAAATAAACATTCATAGTTACATAACATGTGGTATTAAATTATTTTAAGATTGCACTTTTGTTCACTTTGCATTTTTTACCATTCTTTCTCCAAACACTGTTCAAAGTCTTCCACTCTCAACATGAATGTTTCTCCTTATTGAGTTAATTTATCTGAGCCTCTTATTACATCCTTTCGCAATAATGTGCATTTTGATGTAAGTGAAATTCTTCTGAGAATGTTTTTAAAGGGCTGAAAAGACACCTTAGTCTGTTAGCGTTCAGACAAATTAACCTATCAGCAAAACGCTGGTCAACTCTTCAATTTATGGAGAGCAATTCTCATTTTTACCCTCAGGGTAGAATTCAAACATTAGTTGTGGGTACAGAATAGTTTTAGAACATAGAACATAGAACATTACAGCACAATACAGGCCCTTCGGCCCTCGATGTTGTGCCAACCTGTCATACCGATCTCAAGCCCATCTAACCTACACTATTCCATGTACGTTCATATGCTTGTCCAATGACAACTTAAATGTATTTAAAGTTAGCGAATCTACTGCCGTTGCAGGCAAAGCATTCCATTCCCTTACTACTGTCTGAGTAAAGAAACTACCTCTGACATCTGTCCTATATCTTTCACCCTTCAATTTAAAGCTATGCCCCCTTGTGCTCACCGTCACCATCCTAGGAAAAAGGCTCTCCCTATCCACCCTATCTAACCCTCTGATTATTTTATATGTCTCAATTAAGTCACCTCTCAACCTTCTTCTCTCTAACAAAAACAGTCTCAAGTCCCTCAGCCTTTCCTCGTAAGACCTTCCCTCCATACCAGGCAACATCCTAGTAAATCTCCTCTGCACCCTTTCCAAAGCTTCCACATCCTTCTTATAATGCGGTTACCAGAACTGTAAGCAATACTCCAAGGGCGGCCGCACCAGAATTTTGTACAACTGCAGCATAACCTCTTGGTTCCAGAACTCAATCCCTCTATTAATAAAAGCTAAAACACTGTATGCCTTCTTAACAGCCCTGTCAACCTGGGTGGCAACTTTCAAGGATCTGTGTACATGGACACAGAGATCTCTCTGCTCATCTAGACGACCAAGAATCTTACCGTTAGCCCAGTACTTTGCCTTCCGGTTACTCCCACCAAAGTGCATCACCTCACACTTGTCCGCATTAAACTCCATTTGCCACCTTTCAGCCCAGCTCTGTAGCTTATCTATGTCTCTCTGCAACCTACAGCATCCTTTGTCACTATCCACAACTCCACTGACCTTAGTGTCATCTGCAAATTTACTAACCCATCCTTCTACGCCCTCATCCAGGTCATTTATAAAAATGACAAACAGCAGTGGACCCAACACCGACCCTTGCGGTACACCACTAGTAACTGGTCTCCAGGATGAACATTTCCCATCAACTACCACCCTCTGACTTCTTTCAGCAAGCCAATTTGTTCAAGTTATAAAAACATTGAACAGCAGAAGGTTATCATGTTCACTCATTCGCACTGCAGCATCAAAGCCTCATGTTTGTAGAATACGGAGATCCTTGGTCACACTTTTTCAACATCTACTGTATTGTATTTCCAGTGCCTAAACATACACACAATCCTAAAATGATGACAGGATAAAAGGGACCCCATTTAGCCCATTACGTCAGTGACAGCTCTCTGCTAAACCAATTCAGCTAAACCATCAGCTTGACACATTAGCCTGAGTTAAATTTTCTCTCTCAAGGCACAATTTCCTTTCACAATGCATGATTAGATCTGCAACCAACTCTGTCTCAGGCATGCATTAGCGATCCTAGCCAGCCAGTGATTCCTTCAAAATCTCCCTAAATCAATGTCCTCTGATTCTTGACCCTTTCAGCGATGGGAATAGCTTTTCTCTACCTACTCTAACCAAATGGCACATGGGTTCAAACACCTCTACCAAGTTTTCACTTAACCTTCTGTTCTCCAAGAAAGTTTCGGCAACCTATTTACATAACTGAAGGTTCCCCCCGAAACGTTTTCATCAATCCTTTCTGCATTCTCTACATAGCTTCCACACTCTTCCCAAACTGTGGTGCTCATAATTCCCTGGTTGTGGTCAAGCCAGATTTATCATGACTTTCCTGCTTTTGAACTTTGTCTTGACTAACAAAGTACAGGATGCTTTATGTTTGTCTAACCACATTTTTGATCCACCCTGCCTTTCCATCCGCAACAAATTGTACACATTTCATGGCTGTCTGTTTGCGCACAGACCACTCCCTGCCTTTACAATTGTGTTCTTTTGTTTTATACTATTTCTATGCATTCTTCCTACCAGTCCATACCTTTTTACACGTTGCCATATTCTATTCTGACATATGCTGAAAACAGTGTCGTTATGATCAACATGTCAGGAAAACATAGGTCCCAATAACAACCTTGAAGAATCGGTGTATATTTTTTTCTCGTCAAATGGTGACAGTTCACAAACATCCCTCATTCCCTGTCACACAGCCAAGTTACATACAAACATCCAAATGTACAAATTGGGAGTAGACCAGTCAGCCCCTTGGGCCTGCTCTATCATTTAATAATGTCTGGTCTGTTTGTGTTGTGAATTTCACATTCCTGTCTTCACCTGGTAACCTTTGATTCCCTCACCTAGCTAAAATCCACCTCCACGTCCAAAATATTCAAAAACAATGACTTCTACCATCCTGTGTAGCTGACATACTCAAAGTCACACAACCTACTGAAGGAAAAAAAAATCCCACCTCTGGCCTAAAAGGGCAATTCCTACTTTTGGAACAATATTTGCCAGTTGTGGGCTCAATCCCAAGAGGAACGGTTATGTCTTTGTCTATCTTGTCAAGATCATTCAAGGCCTTACACACTTCAATTAAACCATCCCTTACTCTTCTAAATGGCAGTGAAAACAAGATGAGTCTGTCAAACTATCCTCGTCAGGTGATTTATTCATTCCAGGACCAATCTAGTAACCCTCCTTTGAACTGTCTCCAATGTATTTATATCCTTGATCAAATAAGGAGACCAAAGATGCACTCAGCATTTGAATTTGGGGTCTCGTCAATGCCCTCCGTAACTGAAATGTAACATCTTTACTTTTATGTTCAATTCCTCGGACAATATAAGGATAACATTTCACTAGCTTCCTTAATTACTTGCTGTACCTGCATACTAACTTTTTACACTTGCGATAAAATACCTAAATCCCTTTGCAGCTCAGAATTCTGCTGTCATTTCCTGCTCAAGTAATATTCAGCTTTTGCATTCTTCCTGCAAAAATAAACCCATTTCACGCTTTCCCATATTATACTCCAACTGCCAGATTTTTGTCCATTCAGTCAAGCTATCACTATTGGTCTGCAACCCCTTTTCACAACATTCATTTGTTGGGGATCCCATGACTGAGCAGCACAAAATGGCCAACAGCTGCCATGGTGTTAGCAAAACATGTCTGGAGGTAGTTACAGAGCTTGGGAAAATATTTGATTAATGCAGGCTTCACAAGAACAACAACAGTAGCTCTGTTGACCCAAGATAACAGAACTGAGATAGAATATGCAGCTATTTACGCATAAGACATGGATGAGAACATTTCACACTTCATTTAATTAGAGAACCTGTCTGTTATACTAATAGTAGGTTTTAGTTAAGATCCTTCAAATGATCATAGATATAGGTTCTGCAGTAGCGGTACATACACCTATAAACAAAACACTAAAAGCATTAGAGGAAAAGATTCAAATAAAATTATGAGTAAACCAGTCTCACACAGTAAAAGCAGCCCCCATATCATTCATTACAGGGAGAAGTGAATGATAGGTACAGAATGAACACATAAGACACCAAGGATTAAAGATTGGTGTGTCTAGTAAATACGGCAACAAAGAAAATGCTCTCAACTCATTACCTAAAGAATCGTAACATTCAGTGTTACCACGTAACTTTGTTGGAACTGATGTTATAACAACTAGTGAAAATCAATATTCTTTTGTAGCTCCTGTAATGAGGTTTATGAGGAATTTAAAAGGTCCTTAAGTGATAGGCAAGTATCCAATGAACTGACATTGACATGATGCAGCTGGCAAATGTCTCAGCAGGAATGTACTGGAATACAGTGTCAATTGTGAAAAGCACCAAGAGGAGAGACAGGAAAGTCTAGGACACATCACGAGACCATGGAGGGCCAGGGGGTTTTGACCACAAGCCTGTCCCTCTCTAGCCGTTCAGTGATATGATTAGTTTAATTGGAAATGTTGGCAATTAATTAATAATACGATTGGTTTGTAAATGTTAAAAATGGGATGAAACAAATCAATAAAAATATATGTCTTCATTTGATCGGAGAAGTGGTCTTTGGATTTTCAGAGGGTTTCTTCCCATTTGTGTGATTTCAGTAAATTCTGATGCTGGAAGTGAATTGGCGTCGAGTGAATCATTTGGTCATTCCATCCCAACACATTCTGACTTATCTTTGTATAACCTGCGCATTTAGCTTCCATGCCTTTGTTACCCTCATCTAACTCATTGATGTAAACTGTAAAACGCTGAAGCTCCAGGAGAGATCTTGACAGGAGTATTCTCATTGCATATTGCCGAATAAAAAAAGAATGACACATTTATACATATTCTGTTTTCTGTCTGCCAGCCAACCTTCTAATCCAATCCATATTATTATGCCACGCCTACACAATTTGTTTTTGTTTTGCATAATTATGTGAAATCTAATTCTACTGCATCAGCAGGCTTCCTCTTATCCACAGCGCATGCTATGCCTTCAAAGAATCCCAATGAACTGGTGACACAAAATTTCCCTTTCAGATGCTAAGCTGACTCCTCCTGTTTACGAGATAATGGGAACTGCAGATGCTGGAGAATCCAAGACAACAAAATGTGAGGCTGGATGAACACAGCAGGCCAAGCAGCATCTCAGGAGCACAAAAGCTGACGTTTCGGGCCTAGACCCTTCATCAGAGGCTGACGTTTCGGGCCTAGACCCTTCATCAGAGTGCTGACGTTTCGGGCCTAGGCCCTTCATCAGAGATCTAGGCCCGAAACGTCAGCTTTTGTGCTCCTGAGATGCTGCTTGGCCTGCTGTGTTCATCCAGCCTCACATTTTGTTGTCCTCCTGTTTACCTTTAATTTTCTGAGCACCCAGCTTTAACCTCCTGAATAATTAATTTCAATGACCTCACCATCAAGTGAAGAAAAGCATCAAGTTAGCTTCTTCTTTCTTCCTCCCTTCCCTGGATAAGATGGCTTATATTTGTTTTTTTTTTCCGGTCTGATAGAACTTTTCCAGAATTTAGCAAATTTAGCAAATTTTGGAAAACAAACACCAATGCACCCATTACCTTAATTCCCCCCTCTATCGAGATTCCTAGGATCAAGTCTATCACAAAACTTTGGAGCTTGTCAGCCTATAGCTCTGTGCGTTTGCTCAGACCACTTTACTAGCAATTGTAACCTCATCAAGTTTCATTTTCCCAGCAACTTCCTAATTTACAACCATCACTGATTCTTTTTAAAATCCTCCACAATTACGATAGAAGCACAATATTTGTTCACTTCACCTGCCACTTCTTTAACCTGTGTTATTTATTCCTTATTCTAGGTTTTCAGAAGACCAACACTCACTCCATTTATTTCCTTCTTTTGTAGATATTGCAGAAACTCATGCTATTTGCAACTAGTTTCCTCTCGTGCTCCAATTTCCTATTCCCAATTAATCTTTTGATCATTCATTGCCATTCTTCATATTCTGATGAATTTTCTGATTTGCCGCTGATTTATGTCACAGTTATGCACTCTTACTCACATCTGATGCATCTCACCTATCTTCAGCTTACCGTGGATGATACGCCCACTGCTTGGAATTTTTCTTCAGAGTACGGATATACTTAATTTGAACATTCTGAGACTTCTCTTAAAATGTCTGCTACTGGCTTTCTTGTGATCTATCCCCCTGCCAATTGTCCCAGTTCACTTCAGCTAGTTCAGTTAGCACGGCCACATTATTGGCAGTGATAGAAGTTTAAAATGCTAGCCTTAGAGCGACTCTTTTCACTTTCAAACCTTACTGTGGTCATTAAATAATTCTGTCTCATTCAATAATACCAAGTCTAATATAACATACTCTCTGATTCATTCCACACTAAGAAACTATTGTAAAAGCATTCTGTGAATTCCTCATTCCAGCCTATCGGATTTTTCTAGTTTGTGTGTGACTTAAAAAGCCCGTGATTACTGAGACTCTTTCGTATCAAGCACTTGATATTTCTTCTTGTATATTTTGTCTTGCTCAGAGGTCAAGCAGACTACTCCCACTAGTGACTTATTTCTTTATGTATTTCCACATCCTGATCTCCTGAGCCAACCTCAAATTACTGCACCAATACCATTCCTGATTAACACTGCTGTGCTTCTTAAATATGATATTCCTAGTAATATTCAGGACCAAATTGTTAGCATCCTGCAGCTTCACCTCTGTAACAGCTACCAGATCATAAACATACGCGTCAATGTATATTATCAATGAATTTAATTTATCATGAATGCTACATGCAATAAAATACAAAGCCCGTTCGATTTGTCTTCCCGTTATCTTTGTAGCTGTAATTCAATATCCATGCTGCCACTTGCCCTGTTATTTCACAGACTTCAACCATTTTAACACACCTATTATGGAGCATTTTATCAAATACCTTTTAGAATTACACACAAACTTCATTGACCACATTCTCCTCATGAATCCTCTCTTTTTGCTCATCAGAAAGCTAAATCAACAGATAAATATGATTTGTATTTGACAAATTATGCCAATTTCCCTTAAAGAATTTCCATTAGCTCAAAATCACTGTAAATCTTTTCCTCAATTTCAAAAAAATTTCCTATAACTAAAGTTAAACTAATTGACCTCTAGTTGCTGGCTTTATCCTTACTTATTATTTAGAACAGAGTGTGATATTCAAGTATCAAGTGCTCACGATGATTTGAAGATCATGTTGAGTACATCTATAATTTCTATCCTTTCTTCCGACAGCATTCTCAAGCGCATCCTCTCCGATCCTGGTGACAAATCAATTTTAAGTATAACATTTCTAAAACATCTCTATCAATTATTGATTCATCTAGCATACAAACTACCACTTTTTTCACTATAATTTTGGAAGGATTTCCTTCTATGGGCAAGACGAATGTAAAGTGCTATTATCCTAACAGATGCTACTATTGGGCAAGTGGTTGAAGAAAGCAGCTCACCACCCTTCAAAAGCAACTAGGGATGGGTAATAAATGCAGGCCAGCCAGTGACACCCATGTCCAATGAATAAATAAAAAATTTGACCCTCTCAATTCCCTGCAAACGTGCTCCTTGATACCTTTTGCACTATTTCTTGTCTGCAGAATATACCCACCAGTATAGCACCTCTAAGTAGATTCTACTATTGATGCATCCAAGGCATTGTCCCTCTCCAGCACTGTAAAATTCTATTTCATCTACTCTGCCATTCCTCCTCTTTTCTTTCCTTACTCATTTTTCATAAGCGACATGTCTTCAGAAATATTTAGTACCAATTCTTGCTGTTTTATGAGTTCATTCCTCTCTGGCTATATACTCTTGCAATACACCCTTACTTATTGTGCTTCATGATTTCTATGAATCAACGGTAAAGATAAAATCTAGGAATCATTCTCGTTACTCTTAGCCTAACCCCACCCAGTACCTTAATATTTCTTGTCATAGTGTTGTCTGTTGCATCTTCACCTTGCTTCCCTTTTGCAACCAAACATTCCATATCCCTGTCTTGTTAGTTTAAAATCTCCAGAACTAAACCAAACATTACAGGAGTCCAAAGTTCTCAGACGTGCACCATATCTGCACAACATGTTTATGCTGTCTATCTTCGTATTCCAATAATTACATGTGTAAAAGCACACATCGCATGAAATGCTCCGTTTTCTGGATACAGCCCAGAGACTCCAATTGTTAGCCCAGTTCCGTAATTCAGAGATTGAGCTCGTCAAGTTGACAAAACATTTTACACATTTGGTTACCCAGAATTTGAGAAGGTTCACAAGTTCCCACATGGAACAGGATCTGCATTCATTTAGGCTGATTTGCCATGCCATGCTTCTCTTTATTGAAAATCTATCAGAAAAAATTTCATTTACTTTTTGCTTATTTCACGACATACCCTCTGAACTGATTTGAGTTCCCTGAGGTTCTCCCACTCTTCAAATTCAGCACTGACTTTTACTATAATCCTTACATTTCTGCCTATGGTTCTTCCAGTCTCAGGACTGCCCAGCCACTAGTCTTTTTTGCAACTCTGCTCCATTTTTACTCAGCTTCTTCTCCTCTTGGTCTCTTTTTGTACTGCAATATTTGAAACATTCAAAACTTCTTTCTCTGGTGCTCTGTTGTATCCCCTGTGTCATCACAATGCCCAATATATCCATCTCCACCCTGGTCTCATCAGTTCTTTTGTTACTTCCAGATCCTTGGCCAGGTTCCCACTTTTGGACCACAAAAACCCAAGATCACCTAAAAGCCGTTGTACTCGTGTACTAAATTGCACCAAATATCATTAATCTATCTGTCTTCTTTGCTAAGCATTTTGGCTTTGATTTTCAATCATTTTGACATTAAAATGATCTTACTCACGTTGAACGCCACCTCCCCAATAAGTACGTCTCTCCTCTTTTCTTTAAACCCTCCCAACAATGAAACTGTCAAGGTATGTTGTGTTTCTTCAACTCTTAGATTAGTCTATTCATGAAGCTTCATGCCATCATCAATGCTGATGCCTTCAAGTCCTCAAGGCTGCAAGTTACTGGCTATGGTGTTCTCAGAATCTTTCTGCCTCTCTTTTTCACCCTTTAAGACACTGACTGAAAATTACTAATCGATTAGGTATTTGATCACCTATTATCTATTTCTTTGGTTCGATGTAGAGAGGTGCCCCTTTTTCATTCACCGGATGAGGATATCACTAGATGGGCAGCTTTTATTGCCCATCCTTAATTGCCCAGAGGGCAGTGAAGATTCAACCACATTGCTGTGTACCTGGCGTCACACTTAGGCTGGACCAGGCAAGGATGGCAGTTTCCTTCCCTAAAGGATATTAGTGAACCAGAAGAGTTTTTCCCCTGACAATCGACAATGAATTCATGGTCATCATTAGCCTCTTAATTCTAGATATTTACTGAATTCAAATTCCACCATCTGTGGTGGTGGGATTCAAACCGAGGTCCCCAGAACATTATCTGGGTCTCTAGATTCACAGCACAGCGATAATACCACTAGGCCATTGCCTCCCCTGATTCTATTTTGAAGCATCCTTGGATATTCTGCTATATTAAAGGCATTATGCAAACAGAAGTTATTGTTGTTTTAATATTTTTTCACTGAAGTGATCTCATTTAGCGATGTTCTTCACCTCCAAGATTCTAACCAACATTTGTTTTTTATACATGCCATTAAAGAGAACATACATCTAAATAACTGTACAAATAATTAGAATGCCACAACGTCAGCATAGATTTGTTGTTTAAAAGTAGGCAATGTGTTTATGTGTGAATAAACCATTCAACTCGTACGCTTCAATATCTCAAAAGCAGAACTGAAATGGCTGCAAAATTGGTGCTTGTTCAGAAAAAAATAGTAGCTAAGACATTTGTAAAATTCCTTGTTCTTTAAATGATGCAGTGAGACTTTTATCATTGATTTCCATGGGCAGGGAAGCCTTGGTTCAATGTGCACATGCAATTTGGCGCTTGAAATAAGATGGTAGATATCAGCAATATTCTTCCACAAAGGATAAAGTGGCGCCAGGTTAACTGAAGAAGCGTCCAGACCCGAAACATCAGCTTTCCTGCTACTCTGATGCTGCCTGGCCTGCTGTGTTCATCCAGCTCCACACCTTGCTATCTCTAAGTTAACTACTGATTTAAAGCTAAGATCAAAGGAATTTTGTATGAAGGTTTTTTAAGATTATAGCAGGTATATGACATTACATATCAATCATGGTCACACAGAGTAGCAGAAATCACACAAGAGGCTACACGACTTATTCTGAAGTTTCTAACTGTAGTACTGTACTAAAGTTTTAGTTTAGATTAATTATCAAGGTCCATAAAGTGGGGCTTGAACCTGTAAAACTTGTCAGCTTGAGAGTCAAGACAGGTGCACAGTTGCAGGAACAGCAACTCATATTCCGCCTGGGAACCCTGCAGCCATATGGTATCAACGTGGACTTCACCAGTTTCAAAATCTCCCCTTCCCCTACTGCATCCCTCAACCAGCCCAGTTCGTCCCCTCCCCCCACTGCACCACACAACCAGCCCAGCTCTTCCCCCCCACCCACTGCATCCCAAAACCAGTCCAACCTGTCTCTGCCTCCCTAACCGGTTCTTCCTCTCACCCATCCCTTCCTCCCACCCCAAGCCGCACCCCCCGCTACCTACTAACCTCATCCCACCTCCTTGACCTGTCCGTCTTCCCCGGACTGACCTATCCCCTCCCTACCTCCCCACCTACACTCTCTCCACCTATCTTCTTTACTCTCCATCTTCGGTCCGCCTTCCCCTCTCTCCCTATTTATTCCAGTTCCCTCCCCCCATCCCCCTCTCTGAAGAAGGGTCTAGGCCCGAAACGTCAGCTTTTGTGCTCCTGAGATGCTGCTTGGCCTGCTGTGTTCGTCCAGCCTCACATTTTATTAGCTTGGAATCTCCAGCATCTGCAGTTCCCATTATCTCTCATCACAGGTGCACAGTTTCTTTTTTTTAATGTCATGACACAGAATATTTGACTAACTTACAGTTGCTCTTGGCACTCTATATGTCATTCCAAAAAAAAAATTGCAGTTTTCCGTCTGGAAAAAGGCTAAACACTCAAAATAGCAATCCTTTCTGATTTTCAAATACTATCTTTTTTTGAAAAAAGTCTTTTGTGTTCTTCAGCATTCTCACTCCTAAATTGGAAGATTATGGATGCAGACTGCAAGTAGGTTTGTATCGTATTGACAAAATGCCCATGGTCTGAAATACCACATTTTCACCAGAAAACTGAGCCAAGATATCAATGTGCTGGTTCAGTTATATAAAATTAACCCTAAATTACTGAGGGTGCGAAGAAATTCTTCTTGCATCCAGGTGACCACTGTCCCCATAACAATGCCTGTAATAACATGTTCTGTGGTCGTATCATACTGATCTTTTGGGGGATTTTGCTATGCATTAATTGGCTATTGCATTTAATGTGTGATCCTGGTGACTTCACTTGTGCTTTAATGCCTCCTGGTGATTTGAATGTCACTGAAATAAATGTTCCTTTCTTTTCAATGTTCACAATTTTGAAGTGTTTTCCCATGACATGGTGACTCAGTGGTTATCGCTGCTGCCTGACGGGGCCAGGGGCCTGGGTTGGATGCCAGCCTTGAGTGACTGTGTGGGGTTGGCGCATTCCCTGCGGGGATTTCCTCCAGGTGCTCCAGTTTCCTCCCACAGTCCAAAGGTGTGCAGATTAGGTGGATTGCCGATGCTAAACTGCCCGTCGTGTTCAGGGGTGTGCAGGCTCAGTGGGTCAGCCATGAGAAATGAAGACTTACAGGGATAGGGTAGAGGGGTGGGTATGGGTGAGGCGCTGTTCGTAGAGTCGGTGTGGAGTTGACTAGCCGAATGGTTTGCGCCCACACTGTAGGGATTCTATGAACTGTAATCACTTCCTTACTGAGCTACAGTCACAAATTAATGAGAGGAGGAATATTACGCAGTTAATAAGAGCAATAACCTAGATTTTTTTGACAAATGCAGAGGTAGATCATGAAATGCATTATTCACAGTACTTCATGTCATTTCCTCTTAGACAAAGGGAGAAATAATGCAGCAGCTTCGTTTTGATTGGCTGACCTGAGAAGTTGCACGAGAGAACATACTTTTTTTTGTTTTGAAAGAACTTGTCAAATTTTAACAAAATTAGGTCTCGAGGCAAGTCTTAAATGAGAAGACTGGAAGTGCAAAAGAATCACGAACGCCTGAGAGACTTTATACTAATGTGACGAATGAGGTAATGCTCAGGAAGCCTCTAATTAACACCATTATTCTTGTATCAAACCTAGTTGTGCTATGGTACATCTCCTGTCCACGTTCTACTGGGATAAGCACTGACTGACAGAATTGGAATGAAGATGATGACAGGTTTTCGTTTGTCCCATCGAGCAATAAACAAAACTGTCTGTAAAAGCAATCCACTGTTTTCCCCAGGTGACATAACAGAATGAGTCTAGGTTGTTTTTTTTTGGTTTTTCAATCCAAAAGATGTAATTTTGCACTCCTGTGATGTGTTATTCCTGGAAGCCATCAATAAATTCTCAACCCACATGTTAATATTCATTGAAAAAGATCGTCCTATTTGGTCCTGAGGCTACATTTTATGAACAAATACTTTTGAAGCAATTGGGAACGACAATTTTATGGACATTCAATATTTCAGGCCAAAGAGAATGAAATGCAACTAATTTTGTTGCTCTATATATCAGTAAATGTTATACAATTCAGATACGTTTGGTGTAAGTAGTATTGTTTAATTTCAGAAGTGAGGGGTAAGATGGATCCATATATTGGAAAATCTATATATAAAAGATATTTTCCAGACATGTTATGAAAGACTTTAATTGATCTTACATGGAAGTTGTGCTATGAGTTTGAAATTATTTCCAGTTATATTCCAGTTATGATAGAGCTAGCACAAAGAGAGATCTAATGCTAGCAACATTCTCAGGAAAGGTCCAACCTGGTGAGATGCGTTGAAGAATTTTCTTCATAGGAGACACAAACTATACTTTCACAGATACCTACTGCACCCGTAATATATTCCCATCTCCAATTCTTTCTACCTCAGCAACATCAATGAATTAATTTGAATAATTAATGTCAAACTGAGAGCAGTCTTATGCCATTGAATGATCCCCATGGGACCTGAACTAGTCAACTTAAACTTATTCTATGTTGCAGTTACCAACTACCAGGGAGAAAATATGGACCATCATCTTTTTCATTTACAAAGTTTTCATTATGAAGTGTCCTGGGACCTGTTTCTGAGATACTGTTGGAATTTTTTGTTGTTGTTAATGATTGGAACCTAAATACTAAGAACGCCCAATTCAATTGAAACTTAATTTTCCAAACTGCTTGAACTTTTTAAAATTGCAATACCACACTCTCACTTTGCAGTCTCAGATTTGATTATCAACACTGATCAATCATGAGGACACTGAAATGAACATTTGTATCATATCGGGCTGTTTTAAATCCATGCTAAATTCACATATACACGTTGCAGGGGTCAGAGTTTTGTGCCACTAATTAGTGGGAATTCAGTTGGGGAACTGCAACAGTGGAGAGAGAAAGCAGAGCCCTCTGCACCTGTTTACAAACTACTTATAAGTAGGGCATGATGATTATTGGCAACTGAGGATGGCTAAGAGTATTCATTCATCTCACCAATGGTTTTTCATGGCGGTGCTTGTTAGTGCTGGGGAATTGGGACTTTTTTTCATTTACAGTACCACCTCATGTCATCATCAAGCCCGCCCGTCCAAGGAGTGGCAAAGTTGAGTGCCAAGCAACATTCCTTTTGCTTTATCACAACAAATAGATCACTTAGCTCAGTTAGTTGGACGGCTGGTTTCTGATGCAGAGTGACGCCAATAGCGCAGGTTCAATTCCTGTCCTGGCTGAGAACCCGCCTTCTCGACCTCCTCCCTAAGGTGTGGTGACCCTCTAGTGAAACCACCTCCAGTCGTGTCTCTCCAGTGAGCGTGTAGGGTTCTGGCTTGTGATCAGTATTCTGCTGATTTTTTAGGTGGTTTGATCCACCCCGAGGATCCCTGGTTCTGACACTGGATTTATTTGGGGAACGTCAAATGAAGAAGGCAGTAGATGGGTGTTTCGGGGCAAAAACATCTCTGCATTTATTAAATACAAAACAGTGAAATTGGCACTATTATAGAGAGGACAATATTTAAATACACTATTAAATCAAACACAGGTTAAATACTATTAGAAGCTAAAACAGTTTTAATCACAGAAACTTTAATCAGGGTTCCCTGCACTGTCACCATCCACCTTCCCTTCCCTGCTACCGAGGGTGGATATTTTGGGGTCTTGAGAATAGAAGCTCACCTCAGGGATAAATGCGATTTTGAAATTTGGTTGGCCATTCCCACAGTCTGGATTCGAGTCTGCTAATGCAGCAGGATTTATCCAGTGAGTACTTGGTTTCTCTTACTTTGTGGTGGTTTTGTGAGCCGGTTTTCACCTCAGGATGTGTCCGAGGCGTTGTCAGTTGGGGCTGGTGGTCTTCGGAGGTCATCCGTTATCAGTTCTGCTGGTCATGGTTGGTTGCCCTTGGTTCCCCTGGTCACACAGGCCTGTGTTAGTAGGTTTCAGGGGGATAGTTCTCGGGGAGAGTTCCTGTCTGGGATTTGTCTTCTGGAGATGGCTGCAGGAATAGCTCCCAGGGCAAACTGCTCTCTCAGTTGAGGTCAAGGACTGCAATTAGACTAATTATGGGTCTCTTATCTTCGCGCCATGTCTGTGCTTACCACTGTGTTACTGGTGTTCCCTTTTGAGGCAATTGGCTTCCTGACAGGTTACAGTGGGTCTGAACGCATTTTGATTAAATGAAATGTCCGGTATCTCTGCGCATAAATATTGATTGAAGTTGAATGTCTTGGTATTTGTATGGGCTCTATAATGTCTGGGTTGAGGTAGCCTGAAGGCTAAAAGTTAACTACAGTCTACAGTTAGTAAGAACTGCTGATGCTGGAATCAGAGATAACACAGTGTGTAGCTTCAGAAATCTGAAGAAGGGTCCTGACCCAAAACGTTCAACTTCCCTGCTCCTCTGATGCTGCCCGGCCTGCTGCGTTCCTCCAGCTCCACACTGTGTTATTTCAGTCTAGAATGTTAGGTCTGGTTAATTGTTCTCTTAGAGTCGAGGTTTGTTTAGATTTTCAGGCTGAACAATGGTTCCAAGCAACTATCTCCTATTTTTTCCCAGAGCATAGCCCAGCTTCCTTTTTTCCCCCCAAACTTTTAAAAGTTTTTGAAAAATCCAAGGTTTTGCTCCAGCATTTTTAATGATAGAGATTTTTGCTCAATCCTACAAGCGAGCAACTCTTTGTTACTTGGACTATGGTAACTTTCCCTTTGCATCAGCCTAAACATTTTTCATCTCTCCTGTACCAGTTGATCCGTTATTGCGAGTGCACATTTATATCAGTTTGACTCTCCATATGCTTCAGGCCTATAGCTACTTGGATCTGGACTCTCAACACAATTTGAGCCAGAACACTGAAGAATTGGGAGAACTGCTTATTTATTTATTTAAACAGGATTACGCTGAACACACATGTCTGAACAATCCTATTACCCATTGACTTGCTGTTAAAATCTTGACTGATTGATCCATCAATGATTATTACTCAGTGTCTTGATATTGAGATCTTTAATGATTAAAAATAGTTAATGGAACCATAGTCTTTTCAATAATCAGAAATTATAAAGTAGCATTTTCGCCAAACAAGAAATCACAGACAGAAAGCTACCACTTTTGGTCAGAACGTAAGAATCACATAGTTGACGTGCATAAGTGCACAAAACAATAATTTATTTTTTCTGAATGGTGCACTGATACTGAAGTGACCATTAGTGCCAGCAACATGAAGCAGATCCATGTAGAGACATCAACATTACAATGAATGTCACTATGGTTACAGGATCACGCATTCTTACCACAACTTCACAATAGTTACAAAGCAGTTCTTGTTTTGTAATAGACAATTGGCTGGAGTTCAAAGTTTCGGGGATATTATGTGTATCAGTTAGTATATTCCCTGCCACCACCAAATTTTCAAATGACATCAGAAGCAAATTTGTACATTCTCCCATTTGTAGTTTAGTTACATATGATGAAAACAATAACTTGTGTAAACAATTACCTGTTAGGAGAAAACTTAAGCATTACTCAATGGAGACACGAAGTTGAAGCTTGACATCTTGCATTCAGAGCTAAACTGCAACAGAAATAAAGTTTGGAAAGAAACCATGAATTTACATAGCATGAGATTTAGACTCATATGACGAAGGAACATGAGAAGGCCAATCGGCCCTTCAAACCTGTTCTTTCCTTTTCTTCTCTATTCAGTGTGGGATGTGGGCATCACTAGCTGGCTAGCATTTCTTGCCCATCCCTAGTTGCCCTTGAAAAGATGGTGGTGAGCTGCCTTCTTGAACTGCTGCAGTCCTCCTGCTGTGGGGTGACCGACAATGCTCTTCGGGAAGGAATTCCAGGATTTTGCCCCAGTGACAGTGAAGTAACGGTGATATATTTCCAAGTCAGGACGGAGGGTGGCTTGGAGGGGAACTTGGAGGTTGTGGTGTTCCAATATCTATGATGCTCTTGTCCTGCTATGTAGAAGTGGTTATGGGTTTGGAAGGTGCTGTCTGAGGATCTTCGGTGCATTTCTGCAGTGCATCTTGCAGATAGTACACACTGCTACTACAGAGCATCAGTGGTGGAGACAGTGGATGATTGTGGATGTATCGCCAATCAAGTGGGCCGCTTGTCCTGGATGGTGTCAAGCTTGAGTGTTGTTGGGGTTGTACTCATCCAGGCAAGGGGGGAGTATTCCATCACACTCCTGGCTTGTGCCTTGTAGGTGGTGGACAGGCTTTGAGGAGTCAATAAGTGAGTTATTCACTGCAGTATTCCTAACTTCTGACCTGCTCTTGTACCCACTGTGTTTATGTGGTGAGTCTGGTTGAGTGTTCTAGTCAATGATAATTCCCAGGATGTTGATAGTGGGGGATTCAGTGAATGTAACACCATTGAATGTTAAGGGATGGTGGTTAGATTGTCTCGTTTTGGTAATGGTCATAGCCTGGAATTTGTGTGGAGCAAATGTGATTTGCCACTTGTCAGGCCAAGCTTGGATATTGTCCAGAACTTGTTGCATTTGAACATGGACTGGTTCAGCATCTGAGGAATCACGAATGGCACTGAACATTCTGCAATATTGTGCAATTATTGGCAAACATCTCCACTTCTGACCTTATGATGGAAGGAAGGTCATTGATGAAGCAGCTGAAGATGGTTGGGCCGAGGACAGTATCCTGAGGATCTCCTGCAGAGATGCCTTGGAGCTGAGATGATTGACTTCCAATAATCACAACCATCTTGCTTTGTGTCAGAAATGACACCAACCATCGGACAATTTTCCCCCAATACCTACTGATTCTGCCATTCATTAAAATTATTGCTGCTCTGATCTCAACCACAACTCCACAACCCTGCATATCCCTGATAAACTCATCCCCTTGCTAAATAAGAATCTATCTCTGCCTTAAAAATGATTAAGGGTCTGCATCGACTGCCTTTTGAGGAAAGAATTGCATAGACTCACAACCCTCCGAGAAAAAAATATTAATATACTGAGTTAATGTGTTGAGTTCATGGACTGTGACATGACTTGGTTAACTGTCTGAGTTAACAGCTTACTCCTCCTACCACATAGACAAGTATCTGAGTTTCAGTAGCAGTGTGACAGCGGGTTTGGTAGGCCATATAAATCAATGAAAGGCAAATTGTATCAAACAACACATCCTTTTGGTAGTCTGCAGTGGTCAGCACACCCGTTCTGCTCAACCAGCCTTTTCCTGCAAGACTCCAGCATGGTGCCCGACATTAGATGTAGTTCTGCATTTACTAAACTCATCTTGAATATGACAATAATTCCATCAAAACCAATTTACAATCATCATCAGGCTTGCAGCGAGATTCTTTTGTGTGTGATCCAACGATTTATGCCAGAGGCTACGTTTAATCACATGGCCCTGTTCTTTGAAGGCAAAAGGAGCTTGTCCACACATTGCACCTTTATGGGGCCAGTGAATCCCTGCTGCATCCCCGAGCGTCATCATGACCTGAATTGATCAGGACTGCCCAGCTTGAACTTCAACGGTTAAACTACGAACAGTTCTTGCTACATCACCAAGACAACCATTTTTCTCATCTTTTTCCTCATACTTCATTCACTTTCTTTTTTTTGCATTATAAATTATTGTTTTGTTTCTTAAACACCAAGAATGTTGCATAAGTTCAGCAGATCTGGCAACCTCAGTGGAGAGAGAAACAGCTGACATTTTGACTTTGAAACAACTTTCTCAGGAATGAAAAGTGTTTGATTTTAAAAAAATATACTTTTGACAGTCGGGCCTTTTAGTCTTTTTCTCTTTCCGCACCATTTAACAACTCCTTTGTGGTTAGCACTGGGGCTCTACCTCTCTCAAAAGAAAAAAAATCCATCAGCTTTGAGTTCACAAGGGGAGTCGTACCAGTCTCAAAACATTAGCTCTGTTTCTCCCTCCACAGATACTGCCAGGTGCACCGAGTTTATCCAGCATTGTGTTTGATTCAGATTTCTAGCTTCTTCAGTATTTTGCTCTATACGAGCGTTCTCTTTTTGAAGTTGACTTTCTTGCTATCCCATGGTGAGTGCAGGATGAAAAGCTTCAACTTATATGTTTCTTTTTAGCATTTGTGTCAACAAGTAAATCAGTGATTTCTAGTCAATTCTTCTGCTAACACGCACTTACCTTGCTTCTACCTAAAATCAGTATTTGCTTTCTCTAGAAATTAGCTAATGGCAGCAGTAGACAACATTATTGTGGCATCTCCAACAGGACAATACACAGTCTCACAAAAGAAAAGTCAAACAGCCTGAGCAAAGTTCCGAGGAAGAGGAATGCAATCACCAAGGATTCAAAACAGAGGAGTCATTTCTACAGGAATGGCAGCAGACAGCTAGCTGAGTGTCTGAAATTAGTCAGACACAGTTTGATTGATTAAATGATACTCGACCCACATATACTGCGACAAAACAAATGCTGGGATACCGAAACCTCAGCCAAGAGTGGAGTGAACTTGGTGTACAATCCATATTTAATTCAAAGTTGCTGAATTGTCTGATTTTTCAAGGGATGTCTTGCATTAAATTCCTACTTTGTTTTATTCAAATAATTCACATTATTAAATAATTACACATTTTAGCATAAAAAAATCTTTTAATGTTTTGATTCATTTATAGTAGAATAGTTTCTTTTTCCACAGTAACTTTGCTTTTGGCATAATTAATGCAAATTTGTACACATTTCAGACAGTAAGTATTATTGCAAGCTGACACACACCAGTTAAATCAATATTAATGAGGTAACACAACACAGATGAGCTAACTAGTCACCTTCTGGTTATGTTTTAGCTCAATACATCACATAAAATCCATCAGATATAATTCAAAAGTTAAGATCCACTTGCCAAAGTTCGAACTCTGTCACACTGAAGACTAGAAATCTGGTCATTTCTGTGTCCCACAGCAGCAAAAATTGGGATAAGGACGAGGAATCTGCAGCGCGAGGCTTCAGTTCAGGTGAATAGTGATAATGCCTGTTTTGCTTCAGCAGAGAATGCTCCCTGACAGGTATAATCATCGAAAGAGCCAGAATTGCATGCATTTATTCCCAACGCGTTTTCTGTATCTGCAAACAATGCTGCAGACAACAATTCTGACACCTTGGATATCTTCCAGGCTCCAGCTGTCAGTTTGTGATTCTAGCCTGCAAACTAAGGTATTTCAAAATAAAAGCTTCCCATCTAAACATTGAGGGGAGTTTAAAACAAGTCTCAACATTCCCTGCGGCTATACATAGGCAGATTTTCCTTCCTCCATTCGTACCGCTCATCAAAAAGCTGGATAAACATGGGACTTATCATAAAAGCCACAGAGGGGGATGGGGCATGTCCCTCAATAAATGATAGGTCTTGCAAAATTTCATCAATCACTCTTGTTACCAACATATCTCAGACTGAGGTGATATATTCGGCCAATTTAGGGAGTGTAATTCAAAGTCTAGACATGAACCATCTGAGCTTGGAAATGGCATGGACCTTCTCTCATGTATTCAATGGAATATTAGTGGTGTGAGTGGGGAATTCCAATGCCATTAAGTGGAGCGCTTCCTGTGAACACACCACTTACGATCCAGACAAAATCTGAGATAACACGGCGTGAAGCTGGATGAACACAGCAGCCAAGCAGCAGAGGAGCAGGAAAGTTGACGTTTCGGGTCGAGACCCTTCTTCAGAAAGTTGGAGAGCTTATCAGATCGGGGAGGCTTGGAGGATTCGCGCAAGGTGAACTCCAACATGCTCAGTGTTACTTGTGTCAGCTGAAAGCAGGCGCTGTTCTGAACCACAGCTCTACCCAAGGAGCCCCAAAGAGAAATAGGTCTGTGGCCGAAATTGAGCTGCAACCACAGATTGCAACCGCGAGAGAGAGAGACAACACCTTAAGCAAAGTGGAGCACCGAGAATTTTCTGAGAGTATGAATTTGTGCAGGAAAAGCGTGACGCTTTTTTCCCTCCAATATTTATAGTGCTCTGTATAAGCTTGAGTCAGAATTTCAAACTAAGAATCAATAAATAATATTTCATTAAATTAGATATTTGAACTAGTTAAAATAATTAGTTTAAAAGCTAAAAATAAATCAAGTTAACTAAACCAACCTTTAAAATAGGAAATAAAAAAGAACATAGTTTGATATAAATGGCAGTGCAGAAGGTGTGCTACATTTGTAGTATGTGGGAATTTGTACATAGCAGCGTGATCCCAGGTACTCGTATCTGCACCTCAAGCATCTTCATCAGAGAACATGAGTCTTGTGTTGCACGTGTGACGATATATCAAGGAGGGAATGAGTTACCTGCATACCTTGATTTAAAACCAGGTAAATTCTTTAGAATAGTTGTGGCTTGGATCGCATTATGGATCAAGTAAAGGACGACGTTATCGTGATGCAGGCAGGACAGAAGATAAGAGATGCATGGCAGTGGAGGAGCCTTAATACCTCTGCCATTACCGAATTGGGACAAGTGTTTTGTAACAATATGAACAAGAAGAACGGACACAGCGAGAACAGGCAAAGTGACCACGGGAGTGTTGTACAGGGAGCTGCTCAAGTCATAGCAGGGGACAGTCCAGTCAGTGGGATTGATACTAATCTCCGCAGCTACAGTCAAGACTTGTCTGCCTGAAATAAACTTTAAAGATATAACCTTCGGGCTAATTCTGAGGCGGGCAGGATCCGATTGTCATGATCCTTGTCTTTGAACCATAATATTGGGTAAAAATGGGACAAGATCTTGGTAGGGGAGTTTAAAAAGAGAGGAAATGCAATAACAAACAAGTAACAATCTCTGAGAGAGAGATAATGGGAACTGTGGATGCTGGAGAATCCGAGATAACAAAGTGTGGAGCTGGATGAACACAGCAGGCCAAGCAGCATCTTAGGAGCACAAAAGCTGACGTTTCGGGCCCAGACCCTTCATCAGAAAAGGACGAAGGAGGGTCTAGGCCCGAAACGTCAGCTTTTGTGCTCCTAAGATGCTGCTTGGCCTGCTGTGTTCATCCAGCTCCACACTTTGTTATCTCGTAACAATCTTTGGATTAATGCCTGAACCATGTCCAAATCTGCATAGGACCAAACAGATTAGAAGTTTAACTGCATGAATGGAACAGAGAGCCGAAATTGGCATTTCCATTCATGGGACACTGGTACCACTTTTGGTAAAGTGAGAACTGTTCCAATGGTTGGACTCCACCCAAACTCTGGTGGTATCAACGTATTGGTAAAGCATGTTGCAAGGGCAGTAGATTGGGTTTTGTTACTAGTAAGGGAGAGGGGATGAACTTAGCGAGGGGGCATTTAGAAATCTGAACCAAAAAATCAAACTGAGAGACAGTTGGGCTTTGTGGAAAATCAAACATTGTGTAAGATGACAGAGAGTTCACTAACAGTATTTACGATTATGGCATCTAAGGCAGGCTATATTAGGGGAAAACAGCAAAATATTAAAACGTCCGAGGAATGCCTAAAGCGCGTAGATGAATTAATGTTGTAAATTTAGATTAATGGGTTTGATCATTTGCCATGACGAAGACATAATTGCAGGATAACTGAGGTTGGAAACTACGTATCGTATCGAGTGTATTTGACTTTTAGAATATAAATGGAAAAGGAGGCTTGATAACCTAGAATATAAAGGATGAGCAAATGGCTGATGCAAAACAATCTTAATCAAAGAAGCAGGGCATCAAATCAGTATGAATGGTGCAAGAAGCTAAATCAGAGAAATAGGAAAAAGGTCCCCTCATCCCTACAGACAGATAGCTTCCATAACACCCTGAATTTTTCACCCTTACGTTTATTGTAATTACGCACTGGAAATGAGACCAATGCTACAATAGCTTTCATGAAGTAATGACTGTGACCTTCACAAGCGATGAAAATATAGCTGGACCCAGCATCATCAAGAACCTGCACAAAATATTAAAAGAAAATTGTTTGATAAAGAAAAGGAGCAAACATTGTCCATGGCATAACCTCTTCCAATGCAAATTGCTTGAACTCCTGTTTCCTCACTGACTGCACAGAGGCATAGAGAGCTAAGAAAGATTCTAGGTAAGGAGACACCGTGGATGCGGTGAAGGGAGAAGAGCAAATATGCATTTACACAGCGCCTTTGACCTCAGGATGTTCCAAAGCAATTCATTAATGTACTTTTCAAATGTACTCACTGCTGCAGTAATGTATGGAAATGGGTCAGTCTGTTTGCAAACACGGTCTCATCAACAAGATAAATGAGCACCTAAACATGTTGGTTGCTGGACAAGTATTGGGTCAGAACCATGGGAGGATTCCTGTCACTTTTGGATTTCTGAGAGCACGGACTTGGTTTGACACCATATTTTGAGACAATACCTCCAATCGTGCAGTCTTTTCTCCGCACTGCAACTGCCGTGTCAGCTGAGCTTAGATCCTGAAGTCTCTGGAATGGGATTTAAACCACAAACACCCAACGCAGTAGCAAGAGTGCCATGGCTGACATTTACAACGTATATCAAATCCTTCTCATGTTATATCTACTTACCATTTATTTATACAAAATAAAAAAATGGCTAGCTCATCAAACATGATTAATCTCAAGACCTTCAGATTACAAGCCTACTTAACTTTGATTCAAAAGCCTAAGCACCTGCTAACAGCTGAAATCATCCAAACTGTGTTCTTACATCCAGGAACAAAGGTCGAAAAATCAGCATGCCTAAACATATGATAGCCAAACTGTTTGGATAAGTAATACAGGTTAGACAGAAATGAAATGTCCAAGGTGATTTTGACTGACCCAATACAAAACACAGGTTAAAAAGTGAAAGGACTGAGAATCTGTACCTGTTCAAACAGCACTCATAAATCTACAGGTTCTATCAGATTTTATCAAGTAAGGTTTTTTTAGGACAGCGCAGAACGATTAAAAGGATTTGCACACGATTAAATGCATTTGATAATGATTCTGAAAATGAACATTAAAGGAGAGGTGTGCAAGGCATGCACAAACACTCAGCAGGTTATTGATGATGATATTGCATATTATATTTTACAGCTGCCTTCCATTAGGAGTTAATTTTTGTCTATTATCCCTTGGCAGAGTCCAGGTTTTCATCTAATTGACTAAATGATTCCAGCTAACCAATTATTGTTGCTCCTAATGCATTACAATTAGAATGGATTCTGGCTGCAGAGACAGCTCGTTACACGTCAAGGAACAATTTTCTCTCATCTGTTAGTGTCACTGATCCTTCAGCTTTCTGTAAACTTTTCCTTTCCTTCTAATCTACTATGATTTTTACTGTGATTTTCAAGTGATTTTAGTGACTTTAGCATCCTATACATAGGAATAGCATTGAAAAACTTAACTAAGATTAGAGAAGCAATGTAAATGATTTTGATTAAGCTCTTAATGTTGTTCTTTACCTCTTCAGCTTAGTGTTTCCTGAAAATTATTCAATCACAGCCTTATGAATTAAAGATGTAAGGTTAGGCCCCTTACTTGAGATGACCTTGTATATCAGATTTAAGTGAGCTTGTTTCAAAATGAAAGAACTATGGATTCAAGCCCAAGGTGATTTTATGCTTGAATTTGCCACACTGAATCTCATCAGGGCTTGCACATTACCAGTAATTCAATATGTCACAGTCATGCATCATCTCAAGAGACTAAAACTCTGCCTGCATTGTCCCAAGACCAGGATATGTTTTGTTGGCTCACAACAAGGTTTGCTCTGATAGAAAGTAAACCAATCCTTCACAGACATACACTCGGAATAAAGGAGGATCCAAGAGCAATACAGGATTGTAAAAATTACATTCTGGTTTCTGTTTAATAACCTCCATTTCATATGACATCACGGCAAAATTTGGGAGTTTAATTAAGCTAGGTTCAGGATGTCTGCTCACACAACAAGGAAAACTGCTGATATTGCTAATCATCGAGAGCAGAGCAATGGCCAATAAAGTTCAAGCATGGCCAGTTCAGCATTTGACTGGTTAGAACACGATGCCACCAACTCTCAGGTTGTAAATTCACCTCCCACTTAAAAGAAGTATAAGGTAATGGTTGTCATTGGGTCATTATTTGTGTTACATTGGGTGCACCCAATTATACTGACCTCCTACATCGTCTGTGGGTGGAGGCTGAGAGTAGATACATCTGTACCAGAGTCTTAGGTTCCTAGTGAGTATATCTGACCAAATGTACTTGCACCTATTCTTATCATGCACTACCTACAGTGGGGTATGCCCTATCATGAATCACTTGATAGGTCCAAGGTAGTGCAAAGACAACAGAAGATTGGTAACAAGAACTAAGTCAAACAATCATTAGTTGATACCACATACTGGTACAAAACTCTGCAAGATACCCACAGCTGCCATCTGGGAAAACAGCACAGAAGGAGGATGGCATGGTGGCTCAGTGGTTAGCACTGCCGCCTCACAGCGCCAGTGACCCGGGTGCAATTCCATCCTTGGGTGACTGTCTGTTTGAAGTTTGCACATTCTCCCCGTGTCTGCATGGGTTTTCTCCCACAGTCATATGCCCATCGTGTCCAGGGATGTTTAGGTGAGGTGGGTTCGACATGGGAAAATGCAGGGCTAGGGGAATGGGTCTGGGTGGGATGCTCTTCGGAGGGGCATTGTGCACTTGTTGGTAGGAACTCTATGAACGTTCAAAATCATCTCTGAAATATTTTAACTTCAAATGAAAAGGAACAAAATAACTTTGAAATGCACATTTTTGAAGAGGAAGAAGTGGTATTTCCTTCTGGTATAAACAATGACAATAATATTTTAAGCCCTCTGCAAAAGGACCAAATGCAAATTCTTCCTCCATACACTACGAGATCATGCAGTACAGCCGGGCTAGAGCAGGGGAACTGGATGAAGATAACATTTCATCTGTTTTTAACAAAGTAGATTGAACATAAAAGCTCAAGCAGAAGAAATGCTTGAACAAGGCCTTATTGAATAATTAAAACCACTTTGGGCAACTCCATTAGCAGTCAAAACACAGACAGTAAGATGAGAGCAACCAACTCCTCTTGGGCTACGAATGTCTCAATGATCCTTCACAAATGGATTCACTCCAGTTGCTTATACTGTAATTGGTCTTGGAGCAATGTAGCCCAACTGCATCCAAAGCAAGATGTTTTATAATCTGAATATACCAGCATAGTCTGAGAAAAAAATAACCAAACTATAACACTGCAGATTCAGGAAATCTGAAATAATTGCTTGGCACTACAGAGTTTACAGTTTGCTAAAAGGAGACACCTAGATGTCAAATTTTGTTTTGTCTTCCACTCAGACTGCAATTAGACTCTGATTGGTGAGGGCGTTGCCATGGAAATACGTCAGAGATTGGCAGCCTCCATGACCCCCAGGAAGCTTCAATTGACAGTTTGCTGCATTTCCATTGTTAACAATGATTCAATCAATCAGCATCTTCTCATGCTGGACAAACAGTTGCTCCTTCTTTCAAATCTGCTTCTTGCAAACTCGAAGCTTTTTGTCTTGACTTCTTGTCTGCTTTTCTAGCAATGTTTATGAAATTGAAATAACAACCGGGAATGCTGGAGGGACTCAGCAGGTCAGGTAGCGTTGCTGGAGACCGAGCAGAGTTAGAGGGTTGGATTTAATGCTCTACATTGTCCTATGTGCAGTAAAACAGAGCCTGCAACTCAACATTGGGTTGCTGCTAACTTCCTCCTTAAGAATGGGAATCTACAGCCTGCTTGGCCTAGCGTAGAGGGGAAAACTACTTATTGTTCTAACTAGAAGCAGCTCTTATATTAAACAAGATGTAGTTTATTGCACGTTAGCAAATAGTTACAGGATACATTCAGATATTATGAAAAGTTTCTGGATGTTAGGTCATCCTTCTCTGGGAATCTAAGCTGCTTTGTCCATAAGTCCATATGATATCATTATAGAGAGTAGTGCTTAAATACTTCCTGCTTTCAGACCCCAACGCATGCTGAGCCTGTATTAGCTGCAGAGACAATCTCCTCCCCTTCACATGGCCATTCCCAAGGATCCTGACACATCTAAAAGCTATCTGGATGGATGTCCCATCTCTAGGAGCTGCCAGCAGATCAGAGACAGGCAGCATTCCAGTCCGGATCTAGTGACACCGGGAGCGGTGATCATTCACGATTTCTACAGTCAGTTCAGGAACAGCAGCAGGTTGGGAGGTCTGAGAATACAACCAAGTGAAAGGGATTTGCCAGGACTAGCAAGTCATGCTCCCAGTAAGGTGATGGCAGGAGGGTTAATATAAAGAGCAGTAATGGATGCTTTTTTTTAAAAAGGAGGGATGTACTTGCATGCAATGTTATCTTAGGAATTGGAAGCCAATGTTTTGGAATGCTGATCAGCAAGCACGGAAGCTGTCTGCAGATGTGGGATTAGCAGGAACACTATTATCATTTAAGGCAGAGAAAAAGAGCCTTCAAAGAAGGTTCACTGGGTTGATTACGAAGAGGAAGGAATTCTCCAATGAGGAAAGGTTGAGCAGTTCGGCCCTAGATTCATTGGTGTTTAGAGAAAATTGAGAGGCAATCTTTCTGAAACATGAATTCTGAGTGGGTTTGATGGGATATTTGTTGCGAGAATGATTTGTCCATATGGGAACTTACAATTGGAAACACAGTTCAAAATAAGAGGTCTCTGATTTAAGATGAAGATAAGAAATATTATTAATCTGTGGCATTCCGTTCCGCAGATAATTTGTTGTTAAATGTAATTCAAGGCCAAGCTAGGCGAATATTTGATCAACATGGTAGAGTGAGGGGCAGACTGCCGAAGCGGGTGCAATATGCAAGGCTTGAATTAGCTCAGACTTGACCCTGAATGATGGAGCAGATCTGAGTGGTCAAAGGGCATGGCTCTCTATTCCTTTTTTTAAACTTACAATTGCAAATTCCTGTAAGGACAGCCCATGCTGCCAGTGGGTCCATTCGCTGGGCAAAGGATGCCAGAACAGGAGGAGTCCAACTCAAGCCATTGACATGCTTTCCCATGCAACAGGAAACCTCTGTCCCCATTCCCAGTAGATTACCAGGGACAACGAATGAGTCCCTTAACCGGCCACTGAAGAACTTCCATTAACCTCAGGCTGAAAATGCTATCTTTGAGCTATTCCACCCCGGATTTCACAGGATGATAACAACTGTTTGTCTCCCACCATCATCCAGCCCCTGTCTCCTTGCTCATTCCCTGAGGCATCTAAATTCAAACCAACATTTCCTTTTGATTAACTTGCCTCAGAATTAGGTAAAAGTTAGTGAAGTGCAAGTTTTTAAACAAATTTACATGCGGGGAAGAACGATAATATGGAGGTAAGAAAAGAAAGGCTAAATAATAGGACAAACAAGCAATTGAAATGGGACAAGTACAGGAGCAAAAAAAGAGTTGATAGCTTTTGTTTCTCATTCAATATCCATTTGCCTTGCAGCATCATCTTTTTCATCATTCAGTCACTCCTAGTCTACCACTGTTATCAAGACCTTCCCTTCTTCCTTAGTACTTTCCAACCTTTTCCCTGTCCTCGTACTTGCTTAAAACATGGGACATTGCTCACTGACCTGAAATGTTAACCTGGTTGTTCTCTGCACAGATGTTGCCTTACCTGTGGAGTACAGAGGGACAGCACTTAGCTTAATGCTTGCTGTGAAGAAATGTGGTTATTTCCATATGTCTCATAATTGATACCTAATTATACGCTAAACTAGATAAAAAATTTAATAGAAAATTCAATTGCTTCTCTCTGCATCCACAGGGATTCAATTCAATAAAGTGGCTTTGAACGCTTTGCTTTGTTAATGTTGCTATATAAGTGCATGATGTCATTGCTATTAGGAACCAAATCAAAAGTAAGTGGTATGAAATTTTGCCTTTATATGATGCCTTATCACATTCTTGGGATTTCTAAACAGCTTTTTTTCCCCCCCTCAAAGAACAATCCCTGGTGTTTTGTTTATGTAATACCAGTCAACTTGCACACAGCATGATCCCACAAAGAGCAATGAATGAATAATCAAATAATCTATTTTGACGCCGGTAGTTGCCAGATAATAGCTAGCAGGACATCAAGATAATTTCTTTGTCTTTTTCAAATCATGCTGTCAACTACTATCTTTTGCATCCACTTCAGCAGACAGACAAGGCCTAAACACCTTGTCTAACAGGCAGCATCTCCAACAATGCAGCATTCCATCATGACTGCAACCAAGAGCCAGCTAAGTTTTGCACTTCCATCTCTAAAGGCTCATGAACCATCTGCCTCAGGAGCCACAGTGTTACCAATGAATCAACTGGCAGCAAAACACTCTGGTTATGGATATAAATGTCTTAATTAAGATGAAAGAGAGAATGAGGCCAGAATCCTTAGTCCAGAATGCTATCCAAATGGGAGCATAATAGAAGTGTTAACTGCAGTTCGTTCACTAGAAGTCACACTGATATATTAAGTTAAAGTCTGAATATTAAATTGCAGTCAGCGAAAGAATGGTATTTGCAGGCTTTGGAACAGAGACGTTCTCTAATCTAGCAAACAATTCAGTGTGGCATCTATCGGTAGGACAAGAAATCTGGAGAATCAGACTGAAGAAAAATTAAAGAAATATGAATTAAGTCCTTCACTCATGCAATTTAAAAAAAAAAACAACACGTAATCAGAGTTAAAATTAGGCCTGAAGTGTCTAAAACAGCAACTACATAGCAGAAAATATAAACTGATTTGATGGTGTACAGAAAAACAAAAGAAAGATTGGGAAAGACAAATAGAATGACGATAGGGAGATTAAAAATGGAGAGAAATAGTAACAACAGACTTTATATATGTTTTGAAGTTTCATCTGCCCAACAGAACTCCTATAAGTGAATTAGCGATGTAACATGTGGGTTCATTCAGGGTGGCACATGTGGGATGTCAATGTCTAAGATGTAAGGAACATGGGGCCCAAGGAGGAGATACTGGGATATCGGTGTCCAGTTTCCAATATAGAGGTCATTCAGAACAAACAGCAAAATCAATGTGCCTAGTTCTCACTTGCTTTTGTTGTTCAGTTTTTTGAATGTCTTGCTTATTCAACGAGTTTGAGAAGGTGGACGACTGAATATTAGTGAGGTGAACTATGCTGTTAACAAGGTATTTAACAAGCGTTAATCTCTGTCAACTGGCTTCTTGCTGCTGTCTGGTGAGAATCTCACAACATGGCTGGTAAGAGACCCTAAAAGATGATGCAAACTGCTTTCAACTTCAAGATGGTCCTCGCCACATTAATCACCCAATTCCGCCACTCATTGCTCCACAGCTCACGTCACTCAGATAGGTTAAAGGAACAAGGCTAAAATTCCTTGCTCTGATTTTCTCGTTGAGTTTTCCCCACATTTAGCTTATTTGGCAAGTTTGGTAAGGTGGGAGTCTGAATGTTTATGCGATAAATTGTGCAGTTAACATTAAGATGTAAAAGAATTTCTTCTGTTTGAGGATAGTGAATATCCAAGCATTTTCTAACCCAGAGAACTGTGGAGGCTAGATCACAAAGTATTTAGAGGTATGTTTTCAAAATTGAAGAGGTGAGGGCTTTGTAGAGTGAGCACAAAAAAGGAGTTGAGGCCTGGGACAGATTAGCCATGCTACAAATAACATTGGAGTAGTTTTGAAGGACTGAATAGTCTATTCCTGCTCTTGTTGCTTATATCCTAGTCAGGGTGTTTATTTATAGTTATCAAGTAGTTAAAAACTCATTCTTGAGTGCAACAGTCTCAATTCTTTTTTAACCAACTTTATTGGGGGCCCCCCTGTAAAGCAGTGGTCGTGTCCCTATGCCTGGACCAGGAGGCCTGCTCCAGAGGTGTGTGATAACATTTCTGGACAGGTTGGTTAGAAAAATAGCTTCAATTAAGAAAAAAAGATTATCCAATTTAACTGGGCAACTGGTAGCCAAATTTAAACCATTAATGTGATATTAATGCTTTGCCTACCTTCAAAAGGCTGCCATGAAAGAATATGGGATTTTTGCCAACTTCTGGATTTCCGCACTTAATTGCGCATGTAAGTTAGCAGAAGTTGCTATATTATGTACCCTGTTTGCCTCACCAGTGTATTTGTTGCACTGCAGTGGTGATCTGGTAGTGTCTCTAAACCTGGGCCAAAAGCTTCAAGTTCAAATGGATCTCAGGATGGCTGGGAAGATGAATCGCCAAGCCAGCCAGGTTGATTTTCAACCTGTAAATCCATTTTAAGCTCCAATGGCAGGTGTTAAGAGCAACAGAGTATTGTGTTCAGCCAGAATGTTGTGCTTGGTGCTGCACCACACCTCATGTTAAAAGACTCCTAGCAAAAATGTTTGCCATGAGCAAGTATAATGCTTGTGCTGAGAGGTTTCCATGCGGACACACCCGCACCTTCTCTAACTGTAAAACATTTTGCTGAATTCTGCAAAGAATTATGCCAACCATGACAGATTTTTATGTCAATTAGTCAGTAGCATCATACCTGATGAAAGCATTTAGAATATTTTATGACTCAAGGAGAAATAGTTGTTGCTATAGAAAGCATTAAATGGATTTAAAATATTTCAAGGACTGTAAAATGACGACATATTGAATCACTTAAACAAAACTTTGAGCAGCACCGGCCTTTGTTCTGGACAGCTATCTCAAAGGCATAACTAATTATATACATGACCTCAAGGATGATCAGAAGTTTGAACCTTGAAATATCACTGCACTACATGTAATGTTTCTGGAAGCAGAAGCAAATTTTAAGATCTATAGCAATGGGTAGAGATATCTCCACCTATAACATTTAATTCTAAGTGCACTAGTCACTATCGGAGAATTAAATGCATTTGATAATATTGAAATATTCCAAGATGAAAGGTTCCAGATTCGAACAGATTTTGGGTAAAATCTACACGCGGTTTGAGCTATGACAATTACAACTGAACCATGCTTGGAAAAGAAACGGTGATTTTGAGCACCTGGATCCCACAGCATTCCTTTCACTGAGGATGTCTTCATGTCATTTATAGGCTAATCACTGGAAATCAATGCTTAGGTATGTGCCGGTGTGGGTTGCTTCCTTGTCCTGCTTTAGTTCTCTGGGACTCTGTCTTAATTCTTTTAGAAACTGTTAACCATCTAGCCCTCCACCTTTACACGTCACGCACTAGCCCACTGCCACTCATTACCTCAATGTCAACTCAATGCTAAATCATGCCTCCCGTGCACAGGCCCCTCATTGCCATTCACTAAGTATTTACATTGCACAGACAGCAAGAATCATGTGGAAATCAGGAGAAATAAAATTCAAACAATCCCAATTAGATATGATATTAGTTGACAGAAGGAAGATCTGTTGGATCTTGGTCATATTTCATTTAACATTTGCTCTATTCCAGTGGGAAACTGTACCTGGAGGTGACTGGAAAAGTGAGATTGTAGAAGAACAGTAAAATTAGTTCTGAGTAAGGGTTACTGGACCCAAAACATTAACTCTGATTTTTTTTTTCCTCCACAGATGCTGCCAGATCTGCTGAGCTTTTCCAGCAACCTCTGTTTTTGTTCCTGATTTCCGACATCCACAGTTCTTTCAGTTTTTACTTAAATTCGTTAAACTATTCCTCAACACTTTCAAATGGACTTCCTTTAATGAGTGTTTTATACTCTCATGATTCTCAACTTGTACTGAGATTGTGCAAAATGAGAAAGCTTTGATGTATGTTGGAAACATAGGGGCAAATGATCAAAGGTTTGGTTTTAAAGCATGTCTTAAAGGAGGAAAGAGAAGTGAAGAGACAGAGAAACTTCATATATAGTCAGCTTTGCTTTTCAAGGCCATCAATGGTTAACCAATTAAAATTGAACATATTTCAAAGGTTGATTACAAAGTACAAATGGAAATATCCTTTTTGTGTTTGGATGATGTTGCTGAGGTGCGGCCTCAGAAGACATGTTTAAAACAGGGTCTGAAATGGAGGACAATATTTTGGCCCAACAGTTGAAGGTTTTAAGATGATGATCATGTGCCTTCATAAATTGAAGTTACATTTAGATCATTCTGTATCCTGGTTCCCAACAAGCCTAAAGAAGGGGACGGGCCTGCTGAGCCAAGTGTGAATTCTCACACTTGGGAATTAAAGACAAGGGCAGTTTTGTCAATAATCCTGCTCCTCTAACACTGAACGGCCTGCTGTGTTCCTCCAGCTCCACACTGCGTTTTCTACGTCAATAGTCAATTGGCTTACTGGTTCTAAGCTTATTGCAGAAGGGATTAAATAGAGGAAAAGAATAGCAGTTATGTAGGTCAGCAAGAGAGAAGAAACTGCATGTTCTGGTGAGCTGCTGAAGCTGGATGCATGACAGAGACACAATCTCTGTTCAAAGAGACACTTACTTCCCACAGACATGAGGAATGTAGGAGGTTTCTCCTGGCACAGGCAGAGATAAGGAGGATCATCAGAATGGGCAAGACTGCTGGTTATGTTTAGCTCAGAAGTTGCAGGAACAGTATAGCTCTCTCGTTAAATATTACGTCCAGACACAATCCAAGGTTTTCAGAATTAAAAAAAAGAGAAAGACCTAACCTGTTGCGGATTATAAAATCCACTGACCATTTCTGTGAAAGCCATGCCTTGATAGCAATGATTCTTACCTACTTCGGTAATATCAACCACTGAAAACATTTGACAAGGAAGGTTATCATCGTCCCATGATTGCTTTTCTTTCCTCCCGTAAGTAAATCATGCATTGAATTTGATTAATACGATACTTACTGTTTAATCCAGACATGTTGGGTTAACCACTCCAGTAGAACAACATTTCTGCAAACTTTAATTTTGACTAATGGCAAGCTACCAGGGCTATGCAATTGTGATCATTGAGGGAATAAAGACATTGAAGTAAATTACGTTAGCATTCAAAGAACACATACCATAGTGATAGAATCACATCTCTTTAACACTCACAGAGTGTTTTTACATTGCCAATGTTACAGTGACATTGTGTATTGTTCAATTGTCTCTAGTGAGTAGAAGCTAAATTTTTTGTATCGTACCTAGATTAGACATTACCCTTCCCCTCTGGAAGCTGAGTTCAACACAAGCACCATTATGAGAGTCCGACATGACATTCATTCCTCAATCTAATTCCTCGTGGCAAAGGCTTACAGCCCAAAACTGCCCTTAATTTAGCAATTTCATTCAAATGCCAGAGGGTATTGTCAAAACAGCAAAATGCAGGCACAAAGGCAAAATGACTGGTTTCTCTCAGGCTGACAGTGGAGGGAAAACTATAGGGCAGGGCAGGGTGAAGCACTATTCTATACCGAGCTTGGCTATTTCCCTGCTTTGCTTATTCATGTCTATTTTTGAGCACAGATACTCAATATCAAAACCTGGGCAAATTTCATAAACAAATAATTAGAATAACACCTTTTACTTTCAAGCAAAATCACACCCTACCAAAGCAAAAACACAACATTACTCTTGACTCAGGCTATTTCATTCGTGGCAGCTGATCAGGTATTTCAAAAAAAAGAGCATTGCTAAAGGAATTCAGTTATAGAATGACAGTAACATCAGGTGGTGAAATTCAGTTCATTCAATGCAAGTATACCATTCAAGAAACAGAAATTCTATGGATAAGCAGCACCAGTGGAACTGGTACAATCTCAGCCTCAAGTCCAAGATGCATAAGTGAGTGCGCCGTGTCCTCGTGGCAACACCAAAAACAAACGTGAGTGACAACTTCGCGAACCTGACTGAGGAAGTGCTGTCATTATACCTCCAATTTCTCAAACTGAGACTTCCCATACGCTAAACTTGCAATAAGTCTATTATGTAATATAGAGAATTTACCTAGACAACTGTGAGGAGTTCTGAGCACGATACCTTAAGGAGGCATATGTCAACCCTAAAGGGAGTACCCTACTTCAAATGGTGAACATAACAAGGAGGCGTTACACAAATTGGGTTATATTCCCTGAATATTAAAAGGTTAAGAGCTGATATGATCAAAACTTCCAAGGTATTAAGGACTGGGGTAGATCGTCAGGAACTATTTATGCTCACTGGGTAGTGTAGGCTCAAGAGTCAAACACTTCTGAAGACAACAGATGATAAAAACTTGGAATCTTCTTCTGCATCTGGGGATTTCGGGTGGACGTAGCACAGAGAGCCCAGAGTGGTGAGGAAAGGAAGTGAGAGTCAGGAGCAACATTCCTGCCAGGAGTCTGTGTGTCTGTCCCGACCTCAGGGATCCGTGCATAGCAGTGACTTCACTGACCCTTGGGCATGTTTGTGCATGCAGGTAGCATGTTTTTCAGGAGAGGCCATTTTTGGTTGCGAAGGGCGTGGAAGAACATGGAGTGAGTTTCAATTTTGGAGGTGGGCCCCTTTGGGTGAAGGTATCCCCACACTGCAAGTACCTACTTCCTTGTGCATCAGTGGCCTATGCAGTGAAAGCTGCTGGAGAGCTTGTCTTGCTAGCTGACTAAGTGCAATTAAAATGTCTACTTTAGGGCCTAGGGGAGAGTAATTTGCGTGAAGCCTTACCTGCACTCTGCTCTCCTACCCACTCTGACTTCCTGTAATATATGGGACAGGTGATGGACCAGCTTGCTGCTTCAATTTACGAGTACCCTACCCTTCCTCTCACTGGCAGGGTTTGGGGACATGGTGGAACATAAAACCCCCCACTGAATAGCAGTACCAACTCAATGAATACACAACGTGATTTTCTTCCGTTCCCACAATTTCAATATAGTTAGTACATTAACCTGGGTAAAACATCACATTTATTTATATATTACCAATGTTCCACCCAATGTAGCAATTACTTGTGGTTGATTTTAAGATAAAATCTCATAGCCATTAAGAGTAAACCGCAGAATATTGCTTTTGTCTCACTGAAGAATCACCTCACTTTATGGTTTTGCAGGTTTTCCCGTTTCTCCAACACTGTATTTAATTCTCAATGCACTGTGGTTTAGATGCCACTAACCTAGACACCTGTTCTTTGCAAATCTGTATTGTGAAATTAGTGTTTTACACCTGGGATTGTTCAATCCATAAATTAAAGTCACATGAGCCAGGTGCCACCCCTTAAGAAATTCTCCTGTATTTCAATTCTAATTATCAGCAATTTGCAGATGCAAAACAAATTGTTAATATTTAAAGTAATACTCTTCCAAACTGTGCATTACCACTGGGGAAAACTTAACCGTGGCCTGCATTCTAATCAAAAGCACATGTTGCCTATTCTACCGTTGCCTCTTGATCCCTGTTATTCTTTGACACTGTTAATTAGACCCAGCAATATAACCTATCAGCAATTGTGTATTTCTGGCTTATAGAAGGATAATTCCAAAAATGAGTGGGAGGTACTTATTCACATTCCACCCAGTGGCCTTATTCAAATGTCCAGCAGTAGACGATTGATACACAAAATGATTGCAGTGCACTTTGGAACAATAGGCTGGATTTTGTGGTTGCAATGGCACTGATAATTGTTGCTGAATGAATTTTATGAAGCCATTTCTGACATCCTTGCCTGCACAGTTCAGCAGCAAAATCCCACTGCTGTCATTGATTTCCTGCTCATCCACATCCATTTCCTGCTGCTGATGCCCTCATAAATAGAAATTACTGAACTGATGTAAATGTCAATTTTTATGCCATTATGCCCTCTGCTACAACTCTTACAAAAGTTGTATTTTTATTTTCACTCCTGAACAACCTCTCTGGCCCTGGAAAACTTTCTTATATTTGTGAAATATCAAATTTCTTCCATTCCATGATAATAAATTGTTACGGAATGGGCCAGACCAAACCCAACCCCCTTAAAATATTTTAAGGTGGTAGCCTGGAGCCTAACTTTGTATTATTTTTAAAGGCACATGTAAAATGCCTGTACCAGATGCAATGTGATTGGTCAACTTATTCAACATTAAGCAAAACACAATTTATTTAAACACTATAGTTGAAATGCATCCCAAGAAAAAAAGTAATTTAGAATAACAACGCTATTGGAAAACTTAACAGAATAATAGACATACTAACTATTAATAATTTACTGTTCATAGAATTCCTACAGTGTGGAAACAGGCCCTTCAGCCCAACAAGTCCACACTGACCCTCAGAGCATCCCACCCAGACCCATTCCCCAAACCCATCTCATCTACATATCCCTGAACAATTTGGGCAATTTAGCACAATCAATCCACCCAACCTGCACATCTTTCAACTGTGGGAGGAAACCGGAGCACCCGGAGGAAGCCCACACAGACGTGGGGAGAATGAGCAAGCTCCACACAGACAGTTGCCAGAGGGGAAAAATCGAACCCATGCCCCTGGCATTGTGCAGCAGCTAACCACTGAGCCACCGTGCCACCCTAAAACCAATTCATAGAATCCCTTCAGCAATGGCAGTCAGCTCATCAACCATCCCACCCAATCCCTGTATTTCCCATAGCCAATCCACCTAACTGCACATCGTTAGACTTTGGGAAGAAACCCAGGCTGACATGGGGAGAATATGCAAATTCCACACTGCAAGTCACCCAAGGGTGTTATTGAGCCCAGGTTCCTGACACTCTTAGGCAGCAGTGTAAACCACTGAGTCACTGTTCCAGTATAGTAGCATCCCATTAACACACCCCTTGGCAAAAAATAAAATTTAGAGTCAGATTCTCACACACGGTTCTCCCATCCAGGAGGGGAAAATAAAAACAAGAGAAAATTCAGAGAGCAGCAGCAGCCAGGAGACATTCACTGAAGCTTCCAACTGTGTTCGGGCCTCAGTAGCTTCTGCTTAAAACTGAACCTGAAAACTCAGAAATCCTGATCTGAGAGAGCTGGTCACACCCATCCAGACTGTTTAAAAAGAACCCAAGGCCTCTCAAGTTGTTGACACTAGTGGTTCTGGTAGATTGTAACATGCATCTTATGACGTCTCTTCAAAACCAACAGGACAAAATAACCTCAAAGTCACTGCATCATCACAAATTTAATGTTTAGATTTTGGCTTCTACTATGATGTTATGTGCACGTCCCAATATTTACTTTCTTTTTGCTATTGTGGGAAACAAAGTTCTAATGACAAATTCTGCTCAATCATTTCTGGATTGCCACCTATGATAATTAGACAATGTGACTGTACATTTAGCCTGCTTGACGGCATTAATTCTATTGGGCAGTGAATAAAATTAATATCAGGAAATATGATATGCACTACCACAGTGTTAGATATTTTTGCAAGTAGGCTTTTTCAAGTTCAGCGGCAAGTGACGTTGCCTTGCCACTAGCCATAAAATCCTGGCAGTTGTTTTCAAGAGCTTGTAATATCAACAAAGGCCATAAGACATAGGAGAGATGTAAGCCATTCAGCCCAATGAGTCTTCTACAGCATTCAATGAGATCATGACTGATCCCACAATCCTCAGTTTCACTTTCCTGCCCTTTCCCTATAACCCTCAATTCCATTACTAATTAAAAATGTCTTCCTCAACCTTAAATGCACTTACAACCCAGCCCCAAAAGCCCTCTGCATTAAGAATTACAGATTCACTACCTACAATGAAGAAATTCCCCGTGAAGCCCGTCTTAGATATGTGAATTCTTATTCTGAAATTATGCCCTCAGGACTCAGACTCTCCCACAAGGAGAGACAACTTTTCTGCATCTACCCTGCTAAGTCCCCAAAGAATCTTGCACGTTGCAAAAATGTTGCCTCTCATTCTTCTAAATTCAACTAAGTACAGATCCAACTACTCAACTGCGGCACATAGGGCAGACACTCCATACCTGGTATCAGCCCAGTGAACATTCTCTGGATTGCCTCCAATGCCAATGTTTTTTTTTCCCCTTAGAAACAGACCCAAATCTGTTCGCAGAATTCCAGCTGTGGACTGACTAGTGCCTTGAATAATTTTAAAATGACCTCTCTACTTTTATATTCCATTCCCTTTGAAGTAAAGGCTAACATTCCATTTGCCTTCCATTTACTTACTGAACTTGAATGCAACCTTTTTGTCATTCAAGTGCGAGGAATCCTAATCCTTCCATTCGGTACCTCTCTGCAGTTTATCTTCATTTAAATAATTTTCAGATGCTCTGTCCTTCTTGCCCAAGTGGATAATTTCACATTTTTCCAGTGTTCTATCTGCCAAGATTTTGCCCATTGGCTTCACTTTCCTCATCCACGTCATTTATATTTATTATATATAAAATTGTGACCCCAGTATTGATAACCATGGCACTCCACTAGTTACAAGTTGCTACCCTGAAAATGCCTCCCTTATCCCAACTCTCAGTTCTTCCACAGTGCGTTATAATTCTGACAAGCCTCTCCGCCTGTGATAAATTAATTGAGACATGGGATTTAGAAGTTCTTCATGACAAACAAAAGAGATTCTTCTGCGTGACAGTTCTGAGGAAATCACTCTGGACTCAAAACATTAACTCAGGTTCTCTCTCCACAGAATTTCTCCAGCACTTCCTGTTGCTACTTCTGCTGTGTGCACTGGCTGAGGTTTTCCAACGCACTTTAGGTTTTGTGGATGATTGCAATGAAAATTAAGAAGTCACAAATTAGAAAGTGCACAAGCAAAAAACCAAGTCAATTAAAGCATGGTAGATGTCACATTGCCTTAAATTCTAACATAGTTCAGTAAGGTAGATGACCCTCTGAGCCACATTTGCCTTCAGGCAAATAGCCTGAGAATTCAATGTCTGAGCTCACATTTCATAGGTTTCTCAGTCATCAAATAACCTATCATTAGCTAAGAAAGCAATTTCTAAAAGAAGTGTCAACTCTGAGCTCCTATATTTAAACGTATAGGGTTTGTGGACCAGAAATTCTAGTAGCCTATCAATGAACAGTATATTTTAATCTTAACCTTAATTACAGTTCAGTCTTGCTCCCTAACTCCTTCCTTACTTCTATATGTTAATAAGTTTGAGGTCATCCATTTCGGTAGGAATACCAGCAAAATGGACTATGTTTTAAATAGGAAAAAATTGCAGCACGCTGCTGTGCAGAGGGACGTGGGTGTCCTTGTGCATGAATCACTAAAAGTAGGATTGCAGGTGCAGCAGGTAATTAAAAAGGCAAATGGAATTTTATCTGCCATTGACAGACAGATGGAGTTTAAAAACAGGGAGGCTATGCTGCAGCTGTTTAGGATCCTGGTGACGCTACACCTGGAGTACTGTGTGCAGTTTTGGTCTCCTTGCTTGCGAAGGGATATACTAGCACTGGAGGGGTTGATTCCAGAGTTGAGAGGGTTGGATTATGAGGAGAGACTGAGTCCACTGGGATTGTACTCATTGGAATTCGGAAGAATGAGGGGAGATCTTATAGAAACATAGAAGATTATGAAGGGAATAGATAAGGTGGAAGCATGGAGGTTGTTTCTGCTAGCAGGTGAAACCAGGACTAGAGGGCATCGCCTCAAAATAAAGGGAAGCAGATGTCAGACTGAGGCCAGGAGGACCTTCTTCACCCAAAGGGTTGTGAATCTGTGGAATTCCCTGCCCAGTGAAGGGGGTGAAGCTACCTTGCTGAATGTGTTTAAGGCAAGGCTAGATACATTTTTGAACAGTAAAGGAATTAAAGGTTATGGTGAGTGGATGGGTAAGTGGAGCTGAGTCTCAAATAGGTCAGCCATGATCTTATTAAATGGCGGGGCAGGCTCGAGGGGCCAGATGGCCTACTCCTGCTCCTCGTTCTTATATTTAATCCGAATGATGTTGATCATTGTCACAGCCCATGTCCTCATGCCCTCTCAAATACTGTTCATTGGCTTTCACGAAGTGGTATGTATGTGAGTCAATCAAAATTCACACCACTGTCTACCACATTGTCTGTGCCCTTAAACCAAGTCTCCACCTTACCATTGCTGTCACCATCCTGTGAGTGCAGTTACCTAAAGGACCCACTTGACCTAGCGTGGTGGTGGGAAAACTCCTTACTACTCAAACTAGAAGAGACTCTTGTACTGAACAACAGGTCGTGTGTGGCGACAGTTACTAGTTACATTCACAGGATAACATCAATAGGCTACAAAAAGGATCTAGAGGTTAGCTCTTAATCTTTAGATCATGAACTGTTCTACCCTCAAGTCTGTATGATACTCAGTACAAAACCTTTCAAGGTCTTTACAGCATTACACAAAGCAGATCATGCGTTAAGCTAGTCGACAACCACGAGCAGGAAAAGGCCCTTTTGGTGTACCCAGCCTGTCCGACACAGCGCAGTGATCGGTACCATATTTTAACTGCAACCTGGTACAGACTAAAGATTCTAATCTGGGCTTATTTAAAATTCAAGATCACCACCTTCTCAAATGTCAAAACTCTCTGTTCACTTACCAACAGAGACACGTTGAAAAGAATGTTCTCACATATACTCGACTGTGACTCGTGCTAAGATGTGGGGTCTCCAGCTAACAATGCTGAACAGAGTTACAAGGAAAAAGTACAGGAACACAGTTCAGGAAGGCATTAGCAGCTGCCTCATGAGACTCCTTAATAACCTTCTGGATCATTTTCATAATTGATTAATTATGACCTTTCTCAATGACACTAAAGAGGCATAGACACGTTTTTTAAGAAAAACTTTCCCTTCTCACAAATGTATCACTCATCTTGCTTAACAACAATCTGAGATCATGTACCTGCCGAAATTGCATCCAGTTCCTGTTTTGTCTACACCTAAATTGCAGAGGCAGTGCAGTTAATAGTTAAAGGAAGAAACTTAAAATGTGAGCAGGCTATTGTGTTTGCACCTAATTTTTGATGCACTTAAAAGGCATAGGATTTACAAATCTCTAAAGATTGGTGCTGCATGAGTGTGTAATCAAGAAATATACAGCACTATATTTGTAATTTGCAGTAGTGGCACAGTAGCTCAGTGGGTGAGCACTCACACTGCCAGTGACCCAGGCTCAATTCCAGCCTCAGGCGGCTTGTCTGCTTGGAGTTTCTATGTTCTCCGTATGTCTTGTGGGTTTCCTCCGGGTGCTCCAGTTTCCTCCCACAGTCCAAAGATGTGCAGGTTAGGTGGATTCGCCATGGGAAATGCAGGGGTGGGATAGGGTAGGGAGGTGAGTCTGGGGGAGATGCTCTTCAAGGGGTTAGTACGGACTTGTTGGGTCAAAAGGCTTAAGGATTCCATGGCTAAGGGATAGCAGACTTTATTCTGTCAATTATTGTTTTCATTAGTTGTTAATGTTTTGTTCTTTTATCATTCCATAAAAAATACAAAATGAGCAGTATCATCAATTCTTTCTCATAGCCCAGGTCTACAATACACATTGTAGACTTGGACTATGAGACAATTTCTGGGCAAATAAGTTACAATAGGCCTTCAGAAACTGTTAATCGTGATTCACTGTGCAGCAGCAGAAGAATTATCTTGGAATTGCAAGCTCTGAAGCAGCAATATTGGCCAAAGGCCAGAGTCCCAGATTTTCCAGTCTCAGAATCTCAGAATGTTACAATGCCATTCAGCCCTTACGTTTGCACTGGCTCACTGGGAATTTTCTTGACATCCAATTTCCTGCTTTATCCATTGTTACCTTGCACATTGTTCCAACCAAAATAGTCATCCAGTGCTTAATCATATGCCTCCTCCACACTTTTAAGCAGCGTATTTCAGACCCAAACCATTTGCTGTGTAAGAAAGCTTTTTCTCAGCTCACACTAGCTTTTTTTCCACAAAACATTTTCAGACTTAATCCTCTCGTTCTCAATCCTTTAACGAGCAGGAGCAATTTCTTCCCATCTCCAATGTCCAGACCCCTAATAGTCTTGAAAACACATCTCTCCTTAGCCTCTCCTCTCCAAGGAAAACAATCCCAAATTCTCCAATCTTTCCTTATAACTGAAATTTCTTGTAAATCTCTTCTGCATTCTTCAGAGTGCATTCACATCGTTCCAGTAGTGCGGCACCCAGATCTGTAGCAATATTCTAACACAGAGCTGAGCAGATGTTCCAACTGACACTCCAATCAGTGTCCTAAACAATTTCGGCATAACTTCCATGCTTTTGTAACTCTCTGCTCCCATTAATGAAGTTTTGAATACTGTGATTTTTTTTAAAACAGCTCTCGGCCTGCCAACTTTAAAGATTTTTCCCATACACACTCAAATCTCTGCTCCTGCACACAATTTAGAATACTACACTCCTATATGGTCTCCTTATATTCTTTGTTCCAAAATGTATCGCATCCCAGGTCTCTGCATTGAACTTTATCTACCACCTATCCACACCGACCACCAAGGTGTCAATGTATTTTGTAAATTCTATACCACCTCACAGTTAACAAATGCCCCAAATTATCCCTTGCACACCAAGATCTAGGTCATGAATCCATATACAACACATCACAGCCTTGCCCTCGTATCTCTTTGGTTGGACATGATTTTCCCTAACAATGCTGGTTCTTCTGCATTAACCCACATTTTCCCCCCTTGTGACTTTGAATGCTACCTTGTATAATTGATCTGAGGTGCTTTTCCGTAACAAAAGTTAGACTGATTCGAGGAAACACCTTCATCTTTGTCTTAAATGTGCAACCATTTATTCAGGGACTATGCTCTCTGGTCCTCTGCTCTCCCACATGGGAAAACAAGCTTTTCTCATCTACCACCAACTCCCTTAAGCATCTTGTACGTTTCTGTAAGGTTACCTCTGATTCCTCTAATCTCCAGTGAGTACAGACCCAACCTACATAACCGCTCTTCAGAAGGAAGTCCCTCCATACCTTGGATCAACTAAGTGAGTCTTCTCTGGTCTGCCAGCAATGCCAGTATTTCTATTTTTTGACAAGGGACCAAAACTGTTCACAGTATCCTAGGTGTCGTGTAACTAGTGCCTTGTATAGTTTGAGTAAAATTGCGCTATTTTTATACGCCATTCCATTTGAAATAAAGGTCAACATCCCATCTGCCTTCCCTCTTACTTGCAGTCTGAGAGGAACAATACACACGAGGTTCACGATCATTTCCCAGTTTAACACTCATGGGATACGTATGGTTGATCCATGTGTTATACTGGGGAAAAGGTACCAAATCTCCAGGGCACAAATCTGTCAAAGGGCCGACTGCAGTGGATAATCAAGTCAGTGCCAGATTGACAAAGGGCAAAACAAATCTGTTGATACTTGTCAAAAATCGCAGTGGGCAATCCGAACCCCTGGAGAGCAAGGCAGTGGTGTGAGGGCAACAGAGCAATTATTACATGCACCAGAGAAACTGGATTGAGGTGTCTAACATAATGAAATACATCAGGGACATTTAAGTGACTCTTGGATAGGGGCATGACTGATAATAAAATGTAGGGTATGAAGGGTAGTTTGATCTTAGAGTGGGATAATAGGTCAGCACAACATCGTGGGCCATCACAGAAAATTGCATAACAGGAGAAAATGGCCAACATATAGTGTTAAATATGTTCATGTTGCTTATATTTATAAAATTGCTAACACACAGAGCATCAAGGCAAAACCATCCTTTCTAGATCACAGTAAGGAATTGGTAGCATTTTCCAAAAGCATCATTCACACAGGAGGCAGCATGGAATTCACAGGAAACAATAAGAAATCTTCACCTTGAGCAACATGCAATGCTTAGCATCAGAAGACAAAGCCGTCGGTTTGCAAGAAGTGAAGACAAAATTGAGCAGATTTGTTGCAAGGTTGGTTATATAAACTGGCCACGTCATCAAGCTGATAGAAAAGGTAATGTGATGCAAGACCGAAGACAGATGCCTTCCAAGTCCTGGAACCGAGATCAACCAGTCCTTGAACTTCAAATACACCAGGGGTTAGGACTGATGGACAGAACTGATGCAGTCATTAAAAAGTAAAGCTTAAAAAGACAGGTAAGTATGATGATGATAAATTTAAGGACTTTAACTGCAATACACAAAAGCAGATCAAACAACTCAAGTCAGTCTTTTGGCCTGTGATAAATCTATCAGGAGAAATCAGGATTAATGTTTGTGATGAGCTAAACATATGAGAAGATGAAAGAGCATTTCATAAAAAAACACAAATGAAACTGATGGGGCAGAAATTTAATTCTTGTATTTAATAGTAGCTAGATTGGATTGTGATCAGTCAAGGATTAGTCTCAATTCCTAAAAAAAAGTGTTTAAATAAAGCCATTAAAATAAGCCATTTGACAATAGAGAAAGGAGTTAAATGATTATCAAATGGCAAAATCTGCTCGGCAGAAGCTGAGGCCACAAAAACAAAAACTTGCATTTATATAGAGCCTTTATTAATTCCCTTTTGAAGGTTGCTACTAAGTTGGCTTAAAACTTTCCTTTCATACTCCAAAGCTGAATGTGTAAAGCAAAATCAATCTCCCCTTAGGTTCTATCACCATTACATTAAATCTGTCTCTTCTAGTTACTGAAAGTGCAAACAGTTCCCGCTTATCTACTCTGACAAGCCTATTAACATTCTAGGGTCAGGGTCATTCACATGCGTCAGTTGATCCGCACAGCATCTTGGACACCCACCTGAGACAGGGGTGCAGATAGTTGGGGATCCCTGCAACATCATATCAAAACATCAGCAAGACCCAGGAGGGCAATTTGAAATCTCAGGTGTGACATCTTTTTGGCAATGCACTCAAGCAGTTTGCACAGACAACGCTGTCTGTCAAATTTTACTTCAGCCCTTCCCGCAGGTCTTGCAATTCAAGTGCCTGGAGCATATTGCTGGTAGCACATGGTTTTAGAAAAACCATGTCCTCTGCTGAACTCCCTCTCCCTCGTTTACGTGACATAACTCATGGCTCTTTGTGGGAAAAAAAAATTGGCATTTCCAGCTAAGCTAGAAAAGAGATCTTCCTGGAATACTTTTCCTATTTTCCAGTTAGTCAGAAACTTATTCCCACTAACTTCACAATCTCCTGAAAGAAACAAAAATCTGTACCAAGTTCAATGATAATGTTTGCTGTGTGAAAATTTTGCCTTTTTTAAAAGTCCTGGTCATCTTTTCCAACTTTTCTTGGTTAAAGACATGTTTCATCCAGTTTAATTTTCCTTTTCATGCTGTCCCTTTCCTCTTCCAGATTCAATATTCTATTAGCATTTTCTTCATCTTGTTTTTCTCAATGCTTGCTTTTTTTCCTGGCTTTGGCTTTTGATTTAACATTTCTGAAAAAAAAAGGTTTTTTTTCCCCTAAAGAAAAAATAGAAGAATGGGAATCTTTGCCAGAAAAAGAACCAAAACACAGCAGGAACCCTTTTGATTTTAAAATAAAAGTAATTCTTCTTTGCATGCACTAAATGAATTAATTCCAGTTCAAGTAGACTCAAATGGCCACTGCTCTCCCAATACCGTGGAGTTAAGTGCTTTACGTGCAGTCTAAAATAACAAACATTTCCCGTGTTGGTGGCGGAGTACTTCAGACTACCAAATTCTTCTTCATTTGATATTGTGTTTTCTAGCAGGAGTAAGTGTTAGTACGTTTGCAGGTGACACCCAAAATTGGTGGTGTGGTGAATGATGAAGGTTATCTCAGAGTACAAGGGGGCCTTGATCAGATGGGATGAATGACTGAAGACTGGCAGATGGAGTCTAATTTATATAAATGTGAAGTGTTGCATTTTGGTAAGGCAAATCAGAACAGATCTTATACACTTAGGGGCCTGAGGAATGTTGCCAAACAAAGAGACCTTGGGGTGCTGGTTCCCAGTTCCTTTAAAGTGTAATCACAGGTAGACAGGATAGTGAAGGCAGCATTCGGTACACTTGCTGTTATCGGTAAGTGCGCTAAGAATCAGAGTTGGGATGTCACATTTTGGCTGTCCAGGACATTGGTTTGGCCATTTTTGGAATACCACATTCAGTTCTAGTCTCCCTCCTATAGGAAAGATGTTAAACTTGGAAGGATGCAGAAAACATTTAAAAGGATAATGCTGGGGTTGGCAACAGCGAGGGGCTAAACAGGCTGCAGCGTCAGAGTTTGAGTGCTGACTTATAGTGCTTTATAAGGTTTTGTGGGGGTGAATTGCCATAGTCCTTTTCCTTGGATAGGAGAGTTCAAAACGAGAAGGAAAAACTTAAGGTGAGAAGGGAAAGATTTTTAAAAAAGAGACCAAAGGGTCAACTTTTTCATGCAGAAGGTGGTGCATGTACGGAATGAACTGCCAGAGGCTGGTACAATTACACAATTAAAAGGCATCCAAAGGGAAGGATATGGGCCAAATGCTAGTAAATAGGAATATGTTACTTTTGAATATTTGGTTGGCATGGATGAGTTGGACTGAGCGATCCATTTGTATGCTGTACAACACTGTGACTGTATAAGTACCTGGACAGCAGAGAACTCAATGTCTTTTTCTATCCCGCAGATGAACAATGAATGCTACCTACAGTGTCAAAACTGCTGTCCCAATTGGGAGGAGGTATGCAAACACCGAACAGTAATTGAACTGGGATGTTTTGAGCTAGAAGGATGAGTATTTGATACATAACATGCATTTACAGAGGGTGTTTCTTTTATTGATCTGTCCATCTTTGACTGGAATGGAGGCTCACTGTCAGACGCTTAGACAAAGTCAACCCTGCAAAATTCTCCTCACGGGCAATGGTATTTAAATTTAGATAGCTGCCCCATGCTATAGTCATACTCAGGATGGTTACACCAGTCATTATGCCAATTTTCTAAATCAGCATGCTTCCACTGGTAGAACAGGATAATTGCATGTTGAACATCACCAGGAAGAGGCTCCGAGAGATCCAAAAGTTTAGAATGTGCTTTCAATATCAGAATTTACTCTTCGCTGTCAAGAGTACTGTCAAGAGTTGTCAGTAGTAGCATTGGCTCTGACTGAGCAAACTGAGTCCTGAAATACAAAGGTTGCAGACTTAGCCTTGTCAAGTTACCAAGCGAGCAACAGTCCGACAGTGTCTCTGTCCAAATATCTTTCACTCATAGCATGTGTACTAAAGGTACAAAGGTCTCATCCTTCATTTTATCATGGAACCCTTTGAAGTATGTCATTCTCTTGAAATAATGTTCTTCCTCAGTTGTCAGCTAATTGATTAATGTTAGCCCAGACACCAATGTACCTTTGAATATAACGTTTGCACTATTAATTTGCTGTAATTTATCTATGGGATTCTTCCACACCATGCCAGTTACTTATGTAATGAGGAATTACATATGGATTGGCACAAGATCTAAAGACAGCCTGCTGCAGGCAAACTCGTAACAACTAGATTTTGTTCCCCTAAACCAAACGTTACAGACACCAATCATCTGATCAGTGCCCCTGGCTTTATCAGTGTGTGCCACTCCATCATACCTACACTGTGGCTGCAAAACACATGTAAAAGATCTGCTACAACGGTTCGCTTAGTGTAATTCAATCATATCTCTCAGCTCTATTCTTGGCAGGAAGTACAGCAATGCCATTAAAATCCATTAGTTCCAAGCAACACAAAAAATTAGTTAAGTTTTACCAAATCTTCAATATCGCTTAGTCAAAATGCCCCCTCTAAAGCAATATTACATGAAAGATTGAAATGGCACAAGACCAACTACAAGAACAGACAATAAATACCAGCTTCACCCTCCATGCTGAAAAATAATGTTGCTTCTTTTTGAATGAGTATTGATAATTAATCCACTGTGAAGCACAGATATGTTAGGAGAGCTTTTTTTTTGTATTGAATGACACTGCATGCAAGTTATATTGAACATGGCCCATTCAGTAAGGTTTTGGAAATGTGCCAGAAGGGGTGTGCAGTAATTGAAATAGCTTGCAATTGATTTTCTGATTAAACAACTGAGACAAGGTGAATAACGCAAGAAACATGGGAGGGAACTGTTTCTCTTAAAATGAGATGGGAACATTCTTAAAGGGCTGAAATAAATTTTATACTTTCTCCCTGTCATCAGATTGCAAACGAGAAGCTAGTTTTTATTTTACTTGTGAAGGCAGAATCTTTGGAAAATTTCTTCCATTGGTTTAGAACCTCAGCTGCGAGACCACAGTGATGGCCCCCCCAATAAAAGTTCAGAAATAAAAGGAACGTCTGCATTATATTTCGGGACACAATTTCTTTCTCTGAGCCAGAGCATTGCCACCAAGAAAGGATGTTTCAAACAGATGAAAAAAATAGACAAGATTTATTTATTGACAAGATTTCATCATATTCCAAAATGTTTTGCAAGCGATGAAGCACCTCTGGGGTAAAATTACAGTTGTTATGTTGAAACATGGTAATCCATTTGTGCATGGGTTCCTCAATACAGCAATGAGATAAGCATTTCCTCAGCCAGTTAAAGGGAAAAAGTTCATCAAAATACCAAGGAGAACTATCCTGTTCTTCTTGCAATAGTACTATGGAACCTTCATCTCCACCTGAGAGAAGTTGAGGTCTCAAGTCTAATGGCTCATTGCAAGTTAGCACCTTATCTGCATATAGTGTTCACTTCACTGAAATAGATATCCTTCTGAATCAAAGGTGAGAGTTCATTCATGGTTGTCACATAAATCTACATTTTAATTACTTGAAATATAAACTGGATCAATTTGGACTGCTGCACACTGTTACATGGCTCCTACACAATCCCAGAACAAGGCAATATGATTAATGAGATCAGTTATCATTAATCAACAAAAGCTCAAATGCAGCGGAGTATAGCTTGTTGTTGCACTCTTTCGGCTTTCCAACTAGATATGCAGTAAAATTAAAGAGATTGTAAGTTATTGTATTTTAAACTAACCCGCACAGGGAAAGCAAAATCTTACGCTGCTAACGTAGGTCTCATCGTCAACTGGAAAATTAATCAAGAGTCTTGTGTCCTCGCTATTGGGGTGTGCCTGTTGAAATGAAGTTCCCATCAGGTACTTACTTGGTCCGCACTGGATCTTCACAGGATTTGGGATCCCACAGGTGGAAATCCTGCTCTCCCATCCACCATGATGCCCAACAGCTTTTTTTTAAGAGCTGCTGGCCAATCAGAGGCTCTCCATTGTCTGTCAGTAGTGACTTCTGCTGACAATGCATTCACCAGTGGCTTAGGGTCATCAAGAAGCCTCGATGATAAGTGAGTGAGAGATGGGTGGATAATGAGGTCAGGGAGGTTGTTGGTTTGGGGACAGATCAAGCTGGTGTAGGAGGAAGGAACAGGATCTGGCTTTCATTGGTCTTTCTCAATGCAAGTGCAACTAAGCACTCCCCACACCACACCCCTGACCATCCCCCACACACGGACAAGTCTGTAAATAAACATAACAGAATTGGCTCTCAGCCTCTCTGCAGGGTGAAGCCAGCCCTTAAACTTTATTGCCCACTCCACTGTCTCAATTGGCATCTGGGGAGGAATACCAATGACCTTCCCACCCAAGACACAAGGCGGCAGGGGTGCCAATGCCCCAGGGTCACAAACCTGCAATCTGCTGCCCAATTAAATGCACCTTCCATGTTGTAAGGGTGGGATTGCATTTTACCCAGAGGATTGCATGACCATCAAAACAGTTGTCACTGCTTCTAGTGAATCCTGTGACTATAAAGGCCAGAGTTATCATGAAGTCTTCATTTCTAATTCTACACCCGACATACATTTAAAATTTCAGTACCGAATGCTTCATATAACATTCTTCCAGAGGTTCAATAAAATGATTAAATAGAATATAGAAATTGGAGATTATCTAAGCCGCTTGGCCCAGTGTTTCATGATCTTGCCACGTAGGTCAGTTAAACTCAACAACACTATCCGAGGACAGAGAGAAGACAATTTCCTGGTTAAATAGAATCTACTCAGTGATACCAATTAAAATATTACTCTAAGTTCAGAAGGCACTTCCTTTCTCATATAAAACATTTGAGAAGCTGTATGGTGTCACTGTAAAGGTGAATTGATCAGATATGTTTGTTTATTTTACTAATTAGACATGGCGATATCTAAAAGTGTATACAATGTGAAGATGCTTATTTGAAACATGCACAAATGTACGCCTTTAATTGGCAGACAAGATTTGTTTAGTATGCCAGAAATAAATCTGATGACCTGACAATTAAGTTTTTCTGCAGCTAATTCCGACAACAGAACTATCATTTTGAAACCATTTTTATTCATTTGATCATATTTTCCTGCTGGCTACTCCATGATGACAGTATTAGCACCACATCTTTACAAAAGAAAATTGCCACGCATTGAGTAACTTATACCGTACCCAGCTTTCAATTTGCTGTTTTGAAAAAGATAATTGGCGCAAGGACATGAATCTCAGCCCTTGCAGCAGTTTTATAGATTCAGGTATGCTCCCCTACATGCATAGTGGGCCAATACTTTTGTAAAATGTCTCACAGGATTAATGAGGCAAACTTTGACAATGGGCTGAAGGAGATGTCAAGTCAGGTAACCAAAAACTGATCAAAAAAATTGTATTAAGGTTTGTCACAACAAGTTTGATGGAGGAAAATATAGAGATTCCACTAAAAATCAGCACGTTTATCAAATTTATGTCTTTTAAATAGCTTTTCTTTCCTCAGAATTCCACATTGCGGTGTTACCCATTTGAAAACTTTGACAGATTTTTTTGGTGATAGGCAAGGAAAATAATTTTTTTGCAGCTTTCAAACTTGACATTAGAAGATTCAAAGTGAATTAAACTTGGCTGAACGTACAACTGAGGAAGGGCTGGCATAGAAAATAGATGTGGAGCAGTAATACATCAGGAGATATTTAATCAATGCCATTAGAGAAAAAAAGACTTTTAAATCAAACTTTAGTCAGACTTGATCGGTACAAAGAAGAGTCAAACTGGATGTGAAACGTTAGCCTATTTTTCTCTCCACAAATGCTGCCAGTCCTGCCGAGTTTCTCCAGCACTTTGTGTTTATTTTGGATCAAGGTAATCAGTTGGTACCAGATGGAAAATAGTTGGAAAATGCCCTTCACAATTAGAGGAGCTCAGTGCAGGTTGTTGATGACAATGTTTTGGCCTCGTTTTCTTATTGCAGGTCATCTCCTGGCTGACAAACTCCGATGGAATCCCTTGAGATGTCTGCCTACATTTAAGGTTATTGGAGGTTTGCAGGTTCAAGCCTCATTCCTGAGATTCCATTAATAGGGCCATTCGTGCCTTTGATGGCTCTTTAGTAGAGTTTCCCTTGTAATCCAATGCTGTACTTTCTCCCCATTGTTTTGTAAATATTTGCTTCAAAAATTTAACTAATTCTCTTCTGAATGTTACTGATGAATCTGCCAACAATGCCCTTTCAGATAGTGTGTTCCAAACGGTAACAACTCATTTTGGGAAACAGAGTTTTCTTGTGTCTTCTCTGGCCCATTTGTGAACCATATTGGATTGAATGTTACCAAAAATCAGTTTATGATATCTGGAGTTTCATGGAGGATTTCTCACCATGAGTTCTGGTGCACTTTCTCACACATTGCAAAGTGAGCAACACCTCCATGATGTCGTGCTTGTGCTACTTTGCAACCGCCAATATGGATGAACCAGGAGATCCATTCCCTACTGAAGTCCCGGTCTGAGGCATTCAGATCAGGTGATAATGACCTATCCCAGGAATCCAGGGCCATCAGAGATGCTGAGGGGCAATACCAAACTGAGCTGAAGACTCAGATGAACCACATAAACACTCAGCATTTGTGGCAAGTCTATCATAACAGGCTACAAAGCAAAGTCAAGCAGAAATGTGGGCAACAATACCTCACCAAGCAAAGAGCTCAATGCATTCCACACTCGCTTTGAACAGATGGGTAGTGAAATAATGTCATCAATTCCAAAAGCCTCAGATGCACCTGTTCCCTCAGTCATGGCTGCAGATGTTAGATTGGCCTACTTGAGTGTGAACCCATGGAAAGGTGACTGGTCTATGTGGAGACCCCGGCTGTGCACTCAGATTCTGCATGGACCAGTGGGCAGGAGTATTCGCAGACATCTTTAACCTTTCTTTCCTACCTCAAGTTCTCACCTGCTTCAAGAAGACCACCGTCATCCCAATAGCAAAGAAAAATCATGCATCGAGCCCCAGTGACTACCATTGCTCAGGCCTGTATAACCTTTGAGAGATTAATCATGGGTCACATCAACTCCAGCCTACCAGATTGTCTTGATCCTTTTCAAATCACCTACCCTACATTCAGCCCTGGGACATCTGCAAAACAAGGACACCTACATCAGACACCTAATAATTGACTGCAGCTCCACCTTCCACACCATAAATCCACACAAGCTAATCCCTCAACTCCAGGGCCTAGATCTCAGCACCCCACTCCGTAACTGGATCTTTGGCTTCCTGACCCACAGACCACAATCAGTAAGGATAGGCAACAACACCTCCTCCACCATAATCCTTATCATCGGTGCCCCACATGGCTATGTACTCATCCCCCTACTATACTCCTTATACACTCAACAACTGCATGCCCAAATTCTGCCCCGAAATTCCATTTAGGATTTTGCAGATGACATCACCATCGTAGGTTAGATGTCGAACAATGGTGAGACAAAGTACAGGGAAGAGATTGCGTGCTTAACAACATGGTGTAAAGATAAGAATCTGTCCACCAACATGAGCAAAATGAAGGAGGTGGTCATTTACTTTAGGAAGCAGAGTGGAGCACTTGCCCTTGACTGCATCAACGGTGCTGATGTGGAGACGGTCGAGAATGTTAAGTTCCTGAGTGTTAAGTCACCAACAATCTGTCCTGATCCACCCATGCTGACATGGTAGTCACGAAAGCACACCAACATCTCTATGTCCTCAGGTAGCTAAGGAAATTACAGCATGTACACGATGAATCTTACCAATTTTTATAGATGCACTATAGAAAGCATCCTGTCTGGATTCATCACAGCTTAGCACTGCAACTGCTCTTCCCAAAATCTCAAGAATTTACAGAGTTGAGAACACAGCCCGGTTCATCATGCAAACCAGCCTCCCATCCACTAACTCTATCTATACTTCCCACTGCCTTGGGAGGGCAACCAGTTTAATCAAAGACCCCTACTAAACTTTTGTGAACAAATTCAAGAACAGCTTCTTCCCCTCTATTATCAGACTTTTGATATTAACATATGAGAGGTCTGTTCAACCGCTCTCTTTGCGCCTTCTCTGCAGCTGTAACATTGTATTCTGCACTCTGTTCTGCTGCCTGATGAATTCTGCATGGTATGATCTGCCATACAGCATGCAAAACAACGCTTTTCACTGTATCTTGGTATATGTGACAACAATAAACCCACTAAAATCAAAATCTAATCACATCAAATAGCTAATACCAGGATATTCTACACTGCAGGTGCCAAGTTAAAAGCACAACTCTGTATGATAGCAAACATTGCCAGGCTGGTCTTAAATAGTTTCGAAGGTCAGTGCTATATCTACCACCTAAAGAATGTGCAGCAATAAGGGAAGAAAGTTCATCACCTTTTATGGCCTCCAAGGGTACGTGCCATCAATTTCTCTCTCATACTTCACGCCCACTCTAAATTTGCCACTTCACTCATCTTCCACCAAGACTCATAGTCTGCCCTTCTCAGTATTGCATAAAGCATCTTTCCTTTAATGGCCTTAACCTAATTCCTAAAGGCCAGGCCTGAAGAAGACACGAGCGAGCTACAGCTGCCAGGTACCTGCTCAGACTTTCATGTCAGGTATTAGCACTGTCTATATTCTCTCCACTCTCTGGAGGAATAGCAATTTCTGCATAAATGAGGCAAGATTAGATAAAAATGAGAATTGCAAATAGGCCCCACTTGCCATTAGAGCTTGCATTGAAAATTGAGCTTTTATTCTCATTTTTTTCCAATCTCGCAAGATTTTACCAACTAACTCTTTGTTGTCCGTATTGTTCACAGGCTAGAAAAATTTCAGCTCTTAGAACAGTACTGTTTTATCACTGCATTCCTGCCATAGGAAATAATGTATCTGCTTTACTGCTATCCATTACATTTAAAACGCCTCTCAATCCTCTCTGCTTTAAGGAGAATAATTTCAGCTTATGTTGGGTCTTTACACATACCTGAAACAAAACATTTGGTGCATGACTCCCCAGTAAAGTACAGAGGGAGCACTGTGATGCCTGATGTGTCTTTTTCAATGTATTTTTACATTGAACACATGCGACAATATATTATTCAATTCAATATGCAATATTGCACCTGGGGTATTAAATAGAATCCTGGACTGCTCATCCAGATGGATGTAAAAGATTCCAAAGCATTGCTTTGAGGTGCAGAGGAGTTCTTCCCCATTGCTCTGCTCAATTTATAAACAGCGTAATTTGACAAAACACTGATTGTCTGTTCATTACCACACAGCTGCTAATGGGATGTAAATTCATTGCCATCCTTCCTACATTCTAACAGTGGTTGCAACATGGGGAGGTTACGAGACGTTCTCTGGAAAGCAAAGTCTTCACCTCAGGAGAAACGGAGTTGCCAATAGTAGGTAAAGTATGCAATTATTTGTTTTTTTTTGATGTATGGCATTGCCACTTCTACCGAAACTGGGTCAGCCGCACATACAACAGCCTGGTAGGTAAGGAAACTACTTTACTTTTAAATAAAACACAAGTGAGTGGCAAATTCCTCTTTAAATAAAAGATACTTACATCTTAAGGTTTCCTCAAAGAAAACGTGAATCTCACATGAAATGGCCCCTCGTTCTAATGCTCCTGTGGCTTTGTCCAACAGGTATGCAGTCAACTGCCTCACTCCCTGGTTGTCTGAGTCAGGATATCACTGCATTCTTGTGTGGTACCATCTGCTTAACTAAATTACTCTGGCAAAAGGAAACACAATAATGCTTGGATTTTCTCAGCAGCAACAGTACTGTCACCCATCGGTTCTAAAAGGCAAAGCTTCCGAAAAATCAAGCCTTAGTTCAATTGGGGATAAAGCCTTTGTGGAATCACTAATTACAACATATCCTTTGTTCAGTTCCATTTGCTTTAATTGAATATACCAATCAGCCATCTAACATAATAAAATGTGAGGCTGGATGAACACTGCAGGCCAAGCAGCATCTCAGGAGCACAAAAGCTGACGTTTCAGGCCTAGACCCTTCATCAGAGAGGGGGATGGGGGATCCCCCTCTCTGATGAAGGGTCTAGGCCCGAAACGTCAGCTTTTGTGCTCCTGAGATGCTGCTTGGCCTGCTGTGTTCATCCAGCCTCACATTTTATTATCTTGGATTCTCCGGCATCTGCAGTTCCCATTATCTCAGCCATCTAACAGTTGTTTTTTGAATAACATTTCGTCATTTCTCTTGCGTCTCAACAGATATGTCTTCACAGGTAGTCTCTACAATAGGATCCAAAGTACTCCAGAGAATGCAGCATGCATAATGTTTATACTGCGGTCGCAGCTCTTGAAGTACATTCTAATCTCTGCAAAGTACCCAGGGAGCCATACCTCTATTTTAATCACAACAAATTCCATGAGGGGAGTCACTGATTTGGACCTTTATTGATCCTCAAACACTGCAGGCTGCCAACAGCAATTCAGAATTTTATTTTAACCTCCTGCAGGTGGCTTTCATTTCCTGCAGAAAAGGAATGACCTACATTTCCCCAGAAAGGACAATTATATCTGGATCTATTCCTCAAATTCACTGCTCACTTGCTAAGCAAGAAAGTCATCCTACAGAGAAAGTTAAAGACAAATTTCACTCCTGCTATGATTGAAAAAAAATCAGAAAACAAACAAGCTGGGTGGCTCTGCATATAAAATCTGTGGACCTTTCACTTGAACATGGCCTTCTTCCCTCAATTTCTCTACAAGCAACAAATGATTTGTTGGAAACTTTCTGTCATTGTTTGCAAAACCACAGGAGACTGGATTGCATGCAACTACAAAGGGAAAAACTGCAGGTAATCTTTCAAATCAGACCCTTTCAGATGTGATACAGCACCAAATCAACATGAACATTATTTAGCTATTGATACCCAGCCAGCACTATATATTTTATTTCTGCAACGTGCTTTAGGCTGAATGAATTCAAATAAATATGCAGCTAAGGTTTAAACTGGATCTTAGGCTTTGAAAGAAGTTGCTTTTACACAGCAGTGGAGTACATTGTCTAATAGGGTGATGGAAGCAGATCCAGTAGGAACTGTGACAGGGGAACAAGATGTATGCCGAAATAGGAAAATATTTGCAAAGTAATAGGCTAAGAACACTTTCAGAACTAGCACAGATACAACAGAACAAATGTCGTCCTGCTGTGCTGTATAATTGTATGTACATGCAACTGGGGTGCTTGGCCTGCTGTGTTCATCCAGCTTTACACTTTGTTATCTTGGACATGCTGTGGTTTGGACTGGAATTTAGGAATCCTAAATGGTATCCATGGCACACAACAACACTTTGGGGTGAGTCGCAGCAGGTCGTGTACAGGTGAGAGTGTCAGAAAGTAAACAAAGCAGGCAGATCAATGTGTCAGTGTGCAGTATCAAATTAGAACATAGAACATAGAACAGTACAGCACAGAACAGGCCCTTCAGCCCACGATGTTGTGCCGACCATTGATCCTCATGTATGCACCCTCAAATTTCTGTGACCATATGCATGTCCAGCAGTCTCTTAAATGACCCCAATGACCTTGCTTCCACAACTGCTGCTGGCAACGCATTCCATGCTCTCACAACTCTCTGCGTAAAGAACCCGCCTCTGACATCCCCTCTATACTTTCCTCCAACCAGCTTAAAACTATGACCCCTCGTATTAGCCATTTCTGCCCTGGGAAATAGTCTCTGGCTATCAACTCTATCTATGCCTCTCATTATCTTGTATACCTCAATTAGGTCCCTCTCCTCCTCCTTTTCTCCAATGAAAAGAGTCCGAGCTCAGTCAACTTCTCTTCATAAGATAAGCCCTCCAGTCCAGGCAGCATCCTGGTAAACCTCCTCTGAACCCTCTCCAAAGCATCCACATCTTTCCTATAATAGGGCGACCAGAACTGGATGCAGTATTCCAAGTGCGGTCTAACCAAAGTTTTATAGAACTGCAACAAGATCTCACGACTCTTAAACTCAATCCCCCTGTTAATGAAAGCCAAAACACCATATGCTTTCTTAACAACGCTGTCCACTTGGGTGGCCATTTTAAGGGATCTATGTATCTGCACACCAAGATCCCCCTGTTCCTCCACACTGCCAAGAATCCTATCCTTAATCCTGTACTCAGCTTTCAAATTCGACCTTCCAAAATGCATCACCTCGCATTTATCCAGGTTGAACTCCATCTGCCACCTCTCAGCCCATCTCTGCATCCTGTCAATGTCCCGCTGCAGCCTACAACAGCCCTCTGTACTGTCAACGACACCTCCAACCTTTGTGTCATCTGCAAACTTGCTGACCCATCCTTCAATCCCCTCATCCAAGTCATTAATAAAAATTACAAACAGTAGAGGCCCAAGGACAGAGCCCTGTGGAACACCACTCACCACTGATTTCCAGGCAGAATATTTTCCTTCTACTACCACTCGCTGCCTTCTGTTGGCCAGCCAATTCTGTATCCAGACAGCTAAGTTCCCCTGTATCCCATTCCTCCTGACCTTCTGAATGAGCCTACCATGGGGAACCTTATCAAATGCCTTGCAGAAGTCCATATACACCACATCCACACCTCGACCCTCATCAACTTTTCTAGTCACATCCTCAAAGAACTCGATAAGGTTTGTGAGGCATGACCTGCCCCTCACAAAGCCGTGTTGACTGCATTTGATCAAGCCATGCTCTTCCAGATGGTCATAAATCCTATCCCTCAGAATCCTTTCTAACACCTTGCAGACGACAGACGTGAGACTTACTGGTCTGTAATTGCCGGGGATTTCCCTATTTCCTTTCTTGAAGAGAGGAATTACATTTGCCTCTCTCCAGTCCTCAGGTACGACTCCAGTTGAGAGCGAGGATGCAAAGATCCTCACAAGTGGTGAAGCAATTGCATTTCTCACTTCCCAAGGCAGCCGAGGACAAATCTGGTCCGGGCCTGGCGACTTGTCAATCTTCATGTTTGACAAAATTTTCAGCACATCAGCTTCCTCTATCTCTATCCATTCCAGCATGCACTCCTGCTCTTCAAAGGTTTCATTCACTACAAAGTTCATTTCTTTCGTAAAGACAGAAGCAAAAAACTCATTTAGGGCTTCCCCTACCTCCTCAGACTCCACACACAAGTTCCCTCTGCTATCCCCGATTGGCCCTACTCTTCCTTTGACCATTCTCTTATTCCTCACATAAGTGTAAAATGCCTTTGTGTTTTCCCTAATTCGTTCTGCCAAGCCTTTCTCGTGCCCCCTCCTGGCTCTCCTCAGACCATTTTTGAGCTCCTTCCTTGCCTGCGTGTAATCCTCTCTAGCTGAACTTGACCCTAGCTTCCTCCACCTTATGTAAGCCACCTTCTTCCTTTTCACAAGAAGCTCCACCGCTCTCGTCATCCAAGGTTCCTTTATCTTACCCCTTCTTGCCTGTCTCAGAGGGACAAATTGACACTGGTGTTTCCATTTTGAGTTCAAAGCTTTAACTAACACTTTCAACTTGAACACATACAAAGCCGAACGCACATTAGTGCAGGTTGATTTCTTCTGACTTTTGCCTCGATTCTGTAAATGTTTTGTGCTTCCCACTGTTGGTTGGAGTTGCGAAAGTATAAACGAAATGTTGCAACCAGTGCTCACTGAGTTTTACTAACTTCAGTTTATCTGTTCAAACCAGTTGCTCCAGCTGCACTAGTAGCTATTCCTTCTGGAACACAGCAGATTGGAACAATGAACAGAGGCCAAATAGAGCATGACAAACTTGTGAAAGGAGGAGGAGGAAGGGAGTGAGAAGGACTCCCTGCAGGAGGCCAAGCCAGACCTGACTAACTCTTCACTGATGTTTGTGTTTCAATTAGGATGTACACATCGGAAATCTGTTACCTGCTGCACCCATAACTACATCGGGGCAAGCCAAAAATTACATGGACAATGAATGCAAAAGTGGCAGGGTGTCACCGTGCCTTCAATGGCCACCTGGTATAGGTCAAAGCCTGACATGCTGGTACCCAGCACAATGCCTTCATTTTATGCAAGCTGTATTCGGGCCTGTACAACAAGGTAGAGGGTAGTTAATACACGACAGGCCTATCTGCCAACAACACAGTGAATGAGCCCTCGCAGGAGTATGGGCAGCAATAAGAGCCATGCTGCCACATGAAAAGAAATAGAATGGACATTAGCATTCTGAACCAGTGTTTCTACTACTTGGGCCACTCTGGAGGAGCTCAGTCATATTCAACAGAGCAGGTGGCAGGAACTATAAAGGTCTATATTTTATGCAACCAGATCATCATTAGGGATAGCCCTTGTCACCAGCTACACAGCGAGCAGCTGAGAAGCAGGAAAGAGACAAGGAGGTGGTAACATACACAACTTGTTTTTGGCTGAGCTGTCTGCCAACCCCCATCCAACAATCATACCAGTGACCACAAGTCCAATTCCCCAGACACCAACAAGTCCCAACCTCATCGAACCTCGGATCATGGGTATCACACTGTTCACTTGGCCACAATGTAAAAATGGATAATTTGAAATAAAAAAAATTTTTAAATTAAGTTATTCCATATTTCATACAAAAGTCAGTAAGTCATATGCTTGCACCTAAATTCCATGTGCCTCTGCCCGCATTTATGCTCCTATTCAATGCTTCCCCAATGTCTGCACCCTGGCTGCCGACATTGGCTGGGAGGTAGAATGCAGAGCGCCTTGGATAATAACCCTGAGTCTAGCAGCATGTACTAATACGGCACAGGCAGCAAGACCGACTGACAGAAAACAGCAAGAGTACAGCAGAGGGAAGATTGATGTTCGAGTCACTCCCACCCTTCCGGTCAATGGCAAGGTATTGAAAGTAGCATCCTATGAGCCTGACCAATCATACAAGATCATTGACAGTCCTAGGGCATTACATCCAAGTCCTCGGGTCTTGAACATCAAGGCTATCCTCTCCCATTAACCTATCAGCATGTCGCTGAAGTGCCTTCCTTTCCTTTGCAGTTAATAGTATTTCTCCTACTTTCCAGCTCGTCCACTAAGCTCTCCAGAACAGACCTGAAAATCATAGCACCCATAATGCCGTGGCAAATCTTCAAAATAAAAAGGTCAGCTTGAGCTACATTGTACTGTTGAGCAACCCTTCACACTGTAGACAAAAGTGCAACATGTGACCCAAAAATGCTGTCGTATGTTTTTCTATTTACAGAAAGCAGAGAGCAAATCAAAATTCTGCCACTGTTATCATGAGCCAATAACATGCCCTGGAAAGTGCTGCAATAAAATGTAATCACAACAGTTCTAATTCTTTCCATTTTCAGCTTCTCAGTATCTCGCTGGCCCCTTTTCTTTTGGGTCAGGAAGATGGATATGGGAAGTCGCCTTTGCAGCAGGGCATCATTGTTGGAGAAAGGATGATATATTGACTGTCGAGGCGAATGTCCAAATCGATGCATTCACTACATAAATCTACTCAAGGTCCAGTGAAATTAAGCCATTGACGGCAAATTGATGATGAAACGATGCCCAGCAGACCCTACATTGATCATGTGGTCAAGGGCAGCAAATGCGAAGGACATTTAGTTATTTTACAACAGTTTCAATTTAGTCATGTCTAACAAAAGGGAAGAGATTGGAAACAGAGGAAGTTTAGGTGCAAGCGCGTGCCTCCAGTCCAAAAGTACAAGGTGCTGTTGCCCAATGCCATGGTGAGGCTGAGAGACAGAACAAAACCAGAATCCCTATCATGACCGTTAATGTGGCATTGCCCGACCAGACTGGGTTGTGTGTGCATGGCACAATTTGTCAATAAACATGAACAACAATGCGTTTTATTAGCAAAACTTCTGCTGCAATTTACAACTGAGAGATTGGATTTTCAATGTCTGCAATGCTGAAAACAAAGAGTGAGCAGCTGAATATCGAACCTGTAAAGGGAGAGAAACTTGCTAGAGTCAAACTAGACATAATTTCATTGGTGCTTCGTCATAACAGCATTACTCCAATCCATTCTGATGTGTATTTATGCAGTGACAAGCAAAGATGGAGATGGGAAAAAACACCAATAGGAGGCCCACTAAGAGTTTGCTGAGGAAATGTTTGAAAACCACTAGTTTAAGTTGTCAAAAGCACAATATTGAGGATGCTGGAAATCTGAAAAGAAAAACAGATATTGCTGGAAATCTGAAATTTAAACACATATTGCTGAATATATTCTGCAAATCAGGCTACTTTGACAGAGAAAGGAGCAACCTCAACATTCCGAGTCAAACATCTTTTAGTTGAACAGATTTAAGTTACAGTGTGGATTTTGTTCCATAGTCAATGCACTAATGTGTTCTGGATTTGATGCTGATTATATTTTGAAAATTTTGCAAGTCCTGATACATTTCCCTAGGTGTAAAATGTAAAGATGGATATAAAAATAGAAGCTGCCGGAAAAACTCAGCAGGTCCAGCTGCATCAGAGTCCAGCGACCCTTCTTCAAAACTGACTTCCATTGTTTCGACCTGAATCACTACCAAAGAGACGACCAATACAGGGTGGAAGAAAATAGGGGATGCAAAAATTAGAGCAATGCAGTTTTCTTGAAAGGTTATACGCATGGATAACTTTACGCAGATAACGAGTCTCAAAAGAGCTTAGAAAGTGAGAATGAACATGCTATATACTAATGTGCTGGTGGCTCAGGAGCTAATAAGATTATTAAGCACAGGGGTATTAGACGAATGGAACTTGGTTTGGTTTGGGATAGTGCTCAAATAAGTGGAAACTAATCAACAGAAGCACAGGAAGACTAAAATGACTCATTTTTCTGAACGTTAAAGAATTGCAAAGGGTTCACTTGATTGAGACTCCTCCATTTCAATACTCTATCATGGCCAATTGCCTATTATGCCCCAGCAGGATTTGGTGATTTTTTTTAAGGCCTAATGGAACAGCTATTTGTAATACTTATCAAGCCCCTTCTTCATATTTTTTTTTCTCCAATCTCACCTCAACCAACAGGTATTTTTCCTGAGATAGTTTCCATTAAAAACAATCTGGATACTGGAATGGGGTGAACATCTAAAAAAGCTGTTTATTTGAGCAAACCTGACACCAGCTGTATCTCGGTAGGATTCCCAAAACCCTGCTTGGAAAACCAGCCTCCAAAATGCATGTCATCACATTTAGTTCCCTGTTGTGATAAATAGTTCTCTTTCCCTGCTGCAGAGAACGCTCATTAAATAGACTACCACATCAAACGTACTTTTCCAGAACCCATCTGTTCTGAGCAGTGAGGTCCATTTAAAAAGAATCAGGTAAAATTGACATTTGTGTTTTACACAAGGGTTTGTATGTAATGAATTAATAGACTGCTGTTCATTTGAACAGTCTCTCAATTACTTAGTCCATGAAATTCATTGAAGCTTTACATTTAAATCTCTTTCCTCATCACTAAAGAAATACAATACTTTATTTCTGGTGTGAAAGCCAATCACAACCTGATCAAACAGTGGGGCAATGAAGGTTAATCACGCTGTTTCCCAACTCAAAATTACTTCTGTAGATTGCTACAATCTCACGTTGATCTTGGTTATTTTCCAAGTTCCAATAACATATTCCAATATGGTATTGTCAACTTACACTGGTAAGTTAAAACTTGAAAACTACACCATGGGTTTATTTGTAAAACAGAATTAGCTGGATCAGAGATAGTAGGAACTGCCGATGCTGGGGAATCTGAGATAACAAGGTGTAGAGCTGGATGATCACAGCAGACCAAGCAACAGAGAAGCAGGAAAGCTGACGTTTCGGGTCAAGACCCTGGATCAGGTCATTTAAGCGATCAAGCATTTTAGTGAGCCTGTAACATGAAGGTTGATGTTGCCATAAACATAAGGACAAGAATAGACTTGCTCATTCTATGACTTAATTAAATCAAAGCTCATCTGTATCCAAACTTAATTTACCTGCTATATCCCCATTTCCTGACTATTGCCTAATGAACATCTAGCAATTTAAAACTTGCAAGTCCAATTGCTCTACCATTTATATTCTTTTGGAGTAGGAATTCCAGATAATGACTAGATTAAACTTGAATACCTTAGTCGGATGGAATTCCTCAAAGTCTGGGGAAGCATTGGTGTGTTTTATGAAGATAGTTAATTTAGGGCACCTTAAATATATAAACTGCACCCTCTTTCATGGCAGGGAGAGAGAAAACTTGACATCATTTGGCTTAACACAATGGATGTTTTAACCCATTTCCTAGTTCTGGACCAATTTTGATCACAGTTCTGTCAGACTCTTCAGCCCTGACCATGAATACTCCAGGAATATGTGAGGAAACACACAAGGGAAAAAGACAGGAGGAATTTATTAAGAATTGTGCATGTGAATATCGGTATTCACACTGAGAAAAGTGAAACAGGCATTGTAGTTATAATAACCTGCGTGATCTGTCTGTATTGTTAACGGTTAAACTAATCACCACTGAAACAAATACAAAGATTGGGCTTACTGAATGCATCTCAAAGGAACAGCTAGAGCAGCCAATATCAAATAATACAATGAAATGTTTTAAATGCAGTTATTGATTTAACTTCACAAAGAAAACAGCAGCTTATAACATTTTAAAAAGTCCACCTACCTTTTCTGCTGACTTAGCAGTCCCAAAAAATATTGGAATGAAGGCAAGCCATACTATACAGGTAGTGTACATAGTGAATCCTATAGGCTTAGCTTCATTGAAGTTCTCTGGGACACCCCTTGTCTTGATGGCATAAACAGTGCATGTCACCATTAGAAGGATACTATATCCCAGGGAACATATGATTTGTAAATCTGTAATGTCGCATTTGAGGACTCCTCTCGCGTGCTCAGGATTTGAGGTCTTCTGCTCGTCATAGTCGATGATGGTATTTGGAGGGTCAATCCCAAACCAGATGAAGACTCCGAGGAGTTGGACTGAGATGAGGCTGGATGTGATCGCCAGCTGGGATGTCGGGCTGATGAGCCTGGGTGCTGTCACAGCTTTCTTGCCCTGCTCAAAGATGCGGAAAATCCGGTTGGTCTTAGTCAACAAAGCTGCGTAACTGATGCACATTCCGAGGCCCAGGAAGATGCGACGGAACGAACATATTCCAGTGTTGGGTTTAGCAATCATTAGGAAGGTGATGATGTAACAGAGGAATATCCCGGTGAGAAGAACGTAGCTGAGTTCCCGTCCAGTGGCCCGCACAATGGGTGTGTCGTTGTACCGTATAAAAGTAGCCATCACGAAAATAGTGGCAATGATTCCAAGCATGGCAAGAAACACTGGGATAATGGCCCACGGTGAATGCCACTCGAGCTTCACAATCGGAATTTGGCTGCAGCCAGTCCGGTTCTCGTTAGGCCTCATGTCGTAGCTGCAAAGGGAACACGTGAATTCATCACGTTGATACTGATAGCCATCGCACAGCTCACAATGCCAACAGCAGGATATGCCCTTCACCATTTTCTTACGCTCTCCCGATTTGCACGGCAAGCTGCATACTGAAGTGGGGAGCTCACGGCTTCCTCGTGGCCAGAGCATATCTTCTACCTGTGAAGAGGCAAACAGAGAATCAGCACGGTATGATGCTCTTGGACTCATCCTGCTCAGATGTAGTGATTGAACTAGCCACACTGGTGTGACGATATTAGATACGTTCAACTTAAAAGATGTCATCATAAACATTTTCGTACGAGACCACTTTTAACATATTATAAGAGAAATCACCTCTTTACATGTTTCTTGTCATCAACTCTGACATGTAAAAGAGTTGAGAGAAAATGCTGTCCCCAGACATGTCGATTAAATAGATCAGGTTCTAAGGTTGTGAACACATACAGATACAAGTTTGATCACTCCTGCCATTTTATGCCCTGTCCTTGACCTGAAAATTTAAAACAAGCTTGGATCCAGTTGTGGGAGTTTCAAAACCCAGCAAGACTAATTGGACCAGGCCACTACAAATATTTTTTTGCCACACACATTGTGCTTTTGATAACCAAGTGAACACAGGTCCAACAAGCGGAGATGAACACTTTCAACACAATAGGCACTTTCTCTTCGAGAAAGGCAGCTCTTGAGTTTATTCTTCAATCAGAAAGGAGGCCTGTGGATCTTGTGACCGCCAGGAATAGTTTAGTTGAATATTATTAATGTGTTCAAGGTTAAGCCAGATGAGTAAGTACATGAGGGGAAAACAATGGAGGACATGTTGGTATAGTGAGATGAAGTAGGTAGGAGAAAGCTTGGGGGTGGTATATGAACAGACCTTTTAGGCTGAATCACTGTCCCACTGCTACAAAATATCTTTCTAAGTATATGCATAATGTCTACTTACGTGGTTTACATATTCAAAACTCTTAATATCTCAACATGTGCCATCAGTCTTCCCTTCTTACTCCCGATTCCTGAACTCAAGCATTCTGGTCTTTAAATGTTTTGCTGAAGTGATTATACCAATTTCATTAATTTATTAAAACTTAAGAATTTTCAAAAAATATCAAACTATTGTTTGTGTAGACCTAATTTCAGAGATTCAATTAACCTCAACTCACCAGCTTCTTCCTTTGAAACGTGTTATGGTAATTTAATTAGTAGCAGAAATTTAGCAGCACCCTTATACAAAGGATTTCTCTGTTACCATTATAATTCTACTCTAAGTTATTTGTCTATTTTTAATGGAGGATGGCATGCTAGTTATGTTGACTATATAACCTTTTGCACTGGTGTCCCATTCTCAGTTATATTTATTCACATTTAGCCCCATCCACTGCCAACCATCAGTATAATCAGTGTTGGTATGCTTAAAAAATAGTATCAGTATTCAGCTTTGAGTCAAAAACATCACAAAAGATGACCCAACTTCAAAATGTATTAGGAGAGACTAGTAGAACAACTAAAATGCATAAACTTCAGAAGTTATTCTCCAAGTTGGAAAGGGTTACGATAATTAGGTTTAGTTGTCAAAATGGCAAGTTGAAAATATAAAGAATGACAGATTGAGAGCAACCATTGTTAATTAAGCATTTGTAGCTTGTATATTATTTATTTTGTTTGTTGTCATAATATTGAGAGCCATGCCAAAGTGGCACAGGTGACCATAGTCTTCCAAACATTCCAATGACATCATCGGTGACAATCTCATTCGTGCTATTTTCTTCATAAGAGTCAGATGTACTGATCATGCATGTTTGGGAAATAGGGAGGCATGAAGTGAGTCTCCATTGTTCTTTGTATATCAGAAAAGTAAAGAACAGTACAGCAGAGGAACAGGCCCTTTAGCCCACCATGGCTGCGCTGACACATGGCACCTTTCTAAACTAAAAACTTTTCCCTCGGTGCAGTCCAGAACCCTCTATTCCCTGCTTATTCTTTCATCCATCAAGGTGCCTCTTAAACATTGCGATAGTATCTGCTTCTACCACCTGCCCTGACAGTGCATTGCAGGCAATTACCACTACGTGAAAAATAAACTTACCTCTCACATCTTCTTTAAACTTTTCCATTTTTACCTTAAACCTAATAATTGATATTTCTACACTGGGAAAAGATTCCGGCTATCTATTCAATCCGTGCCTCGTAATTTTTTCCAAACTATCAGGTCGCCCCTCAGTCTCCAATGGTAAAGTGAAAGCATTCCAAATTTGTCCGGTCTCTCCCATAGTTAATACCTTCAAACAAGGCAACATTCTGGTAAACCTTTTCTGTGCCATTTCCAAAGCCTCCCCATCCTTCTGGTAACCTGGAGACCAGAATTGGATGCAATATTCCAAATGTGGTTTACCCTGAAGTTCTATCCAGCGACTATGTGACTTGCCACTTTTTATACTCTACGCCCTGTCTCATGAAGACAAGTATGCCACACACATTCTTGACCACCTTATCCACTTTTATTGCCGCTTTTAGGGAAACGTGGACCTGTATGCCTGGATGCCTCTGAATTTTATTGGTACTAAGGTCTCTGCCATTTATTGTATAAATCTCTCTTGCATTAGACCTTCCAAAATGAATCACCTCATATTTGTCTGGATTGTATTCCATCTGCCACTTCTGGGACCAAGTCTCCACCTTTTGTTTTCATCTTGCTGGGTCCTCTGACAATCCTCCTAGCTATCAACAGTTCCTTCAACTTTGTGTCTTCTGCAAATTTACTAATCACAGTACCTACATTCTCCTCAAAATCATTTATACATGTTACAAACTACGGGGGTCCCATCACTAATCCCTGCAGAATACTATCGGTCACAGATCTCCAGTCAGAAAAGCACCTTTCCACTACCTTCCTCTCTGTCTTCTATGACCAAACCAGTTCTGTATCCAACTCACCAGCTCACTGTGGATGCCATGTGACTTCACTTCTGCATCGTACTGCCAAGAGGGAGTTCATGAAAGGCATTGCTAAAATCCAAGTTGACAAAAATCCACCATCTTGCCATCATCAGTCATCCTTGTAACTTCCTCAAAAAAACTCAATCAAGTTTATGAACTTCACCTGTATAAAGCCATGCTTATTCCTAATAAGTTTGTATTCTTCCAAATATGATTTGATTTATTGTTGTCACTTTTAGTTGAGTACGGTGAAAATAGGAATGAATCCCGTCCATAAGAATCTTCGCCAATAATTTCCCAACTAACAAGATGAGGCTCACCGGGTTGCATTTTCCCTGATTATCCCTGATGTCCTTCTTAAACAAAGGAACAACATTCTCTGTGCCCTTACCTTTGATAATTTATGAAGGGAATACAGAACCTCTAACGAGAGGATTCTCTGCCCTGCACCAACTAGCCAGTATGCTTGGAGGACGTAGCTCCTTTGCCTTACCCTTTGTAGAATTTGTCAGATGAGCTATTGGCCCCAAACACAGACCTTTCCTGGTATTACCAGGTAAACCTGCTAGACCTGGAACTCTCAAAAGAGTACTGTTGGCCATATTATGAAGTCATTCAAGCACCCTTGCTTTGTGATGAGCTGTGAGGTCATGTAACTTATTTTATATAACACTAACATCCCAGTGATAGTGTGTTGCATCTGGGATGCACTTAATAAAATTATCTCCCTCTCCATCTCTCTTTCTTCCTTTCGGTCTCTTCATAAAACCTACCTCAACACCTGTCTGAATATTTCCATGTGGCTCAATGTCAGATGTTTGTTGGCTAAGGATCCTGAAGGACCCAGAGGCATTTCTACCGGTGTTAAAGCACTGCATAAGTCCAAGATGTTGTTGTAGCACACAAGTTGTAAACCAAAGGGCCAAGGAAGCCCATGTTACCAGAGCTATAGCTAGTTCCATGGGCTAAAGCAAGATTGAAACATACTCATTTTTCTTTGAATGGTACATTGAATTCACACAGGTACGAGTAACTGCCCCCGTTTATGGAAATGCTCTTCTGGGTTTGTTCCTATGACTGACAGATGGTTTACAATGCAATGCTGGAGAGAAAATTTCAGCCATTGCTGCAAAAGCTTTTAAATATAGTATGCTTTTTTGCAGTATTTAATGATCCATATAAGCCCGGAATAATTAACATTCTTCTTTCTCAACATAGAAGTGTATACTTCAGATTTCAATCACCTCCTCCCGAAAAGGATTTAGTAATAGAAATTCCTTTCTACATTTAATGTGTTTGGATGGAATTCCTTATTTTGACAAAGTCATTAACCATTTATTTGAAAGGGGTAGATGCCTGCCAGAATTTGGGCAGTCATCCAACACTTAACTCCTGCCCGCAGCAAACCAAACAATTTCCACAAGCAGATTCAAATCTCCGACTCAAATTTTCAGCCATATGCACGACATGACTGAGGTCTGTGCTAGAGGGCTAATAAGTAGCCTTCCCTGTGCTATTATGAATGGTTGCATGGGCTTGCGCCACGCCCCTCCATTCAATCCAAATGGCAGCAAACATCACATCAAAAAGCCATTGTGCTCAGTTTAATTTATCAATGTATTTATATGTTAATTGCACAATATAGCTTGCGTTTATCGATGACCTTTAATGTAGCAAATCACTTTTGTGAAGGAATTGAAACACCAAAAAGAGTCCTGACACTTAAACCACATAAGCAGATATTAAGGCAAAATGTCAAACACCTTGGCAAAGAGGCCAGAAACTAACAGTACGACATTTGAATTAAACTGATAAACAATTATGTGTTTGAGTCTTCAGAGGTTCATTTAAATAATTTTTGACTTATCTCTTATAAGTTGTTGGAAAGGCCAGATTCCATGTGGTGTCATATGTTAATTCACGAAGCATAACCCTGTTTCATTTCATTCTACCTTGTCATTGAAGTGGAGACTGAGCGAATGGACTTTATCCAAAAATCAAGTACTCATCATATGGGTCATTTAAGGAGTGAACAATGAGCACTTGATTGGTTGGGCAAGAGTAAAAGATGAGTCTACTTTCCCAGTCTGCAAGCTTGCATTAATAAATACTGTTAAAGGAATTAACTCAGACATCGTGTACTTTTCGAAGCTCATTAATTTAGGAATACTGGCAATACCACCCAAGGGAAGCCTGATGAACCTAAGGAACAATAAATACCTTTTGACAGCTTTGTACATTGGCCTTAGAGCTAAAAGAACTTAATGTCCCAGCTATTGCTAATTGGAGCCAATGCTTAAATCCACAGTGCTTCTGTGTAGCTAAGTTCATGTTAATCATGACTTAATGCAGAATTATAGCTGAAGGGGAAATGATACAAGGTGCATTTAAATACCACATCTCACAAAGTATTTTACAGCCAATGAAATATTTCTGAAGAAGTCATTGTTATAATGAAATGTAAAAAGCGCAGCAGTCAATTTTGTCCCAGCAAGGTCCCACTGTGTGTTTTAGTGATGTTCATTAAGGGGTAAATATTGACCAAGACAGCGGCTCTTCTTTTATGAAGCCATTTACTGTCCCACCCATAAAACATCTCTCACTTTTTAAACAGTGCAGCACACTTGCAGAACTGCACTGAAATGTTAACCTACATTCTGCATTCACTTCCCGGGAGTGGGACTTGTGCTCATAAGTTTCTCAACCAGAGGCACTAATGATAACACTGAGTCACGAGGGACATAATATATATAAACCTAATGCTCAGAAAGGGACCATCTATTCATTACAATAGTATGAGTGACTTTTTTTTTCTAAATTTAAACTATAGTCTCCTCATAAACCTGGCTGCTGACCATTGTATTAAGGGATTTTCTGGATCCATAATCTGCTGACCTCAGAATACCAAAGTTCATTCCTTACAGGACCTTGGAGGTTCAGCTTAAAAAGATTTTCACTTCATCTTCTAGTCTTTGAGGCTAGTAATTAAAAGCTAGCTTTCAAAATTCTGCGATAACTAATTCTCTTTCGATTAAAGAGAACAAAAGGAAAAGACTCTCAACTCATAATTATAAGTGCAAGACCACCACATAGAAGTAACTATCATGGATTTGCTATCAAAGAACCATAAACTGACTGAATATAAAAATGATAGAAAGATACTTCAGGACAGGTGAAATTACTTTAAGACTGGAAATAAAATGCCAGAGGGTGAGAAACCGGTATGAAGCCAACGGTTAAATAAATAGCATTCATAATGTTCCCCTGTGCAGTTTCATTATGAGGTTAAAGGTGCCAAGATTATGTCAAAGTAACCCTTGCAGTATCCAAGACAATTCCATTGCTGATTAGTTCAAAAGCCTGCATTGAATGTGCTCATAATTGAATGTTCGTTCCTGTTGAGGGCTGAACAATCAGAATATTTACTTAGCCAAATCATTGTTACTTCAGATCTGTTTAGTTCTGGCCTTATTCATCCTGTCTAGAAGTGAACAATTATAGTTTAAAGACTGAAAACAAATTTGCACTGTGAAGTTAAATTAGAATTTATTTTAAACAAAGTCTTGGCCTCTACAACATTTCACACAGTTTACATGTACAGCTTCTGCCTGAAACACGAAATATATTTTTGACATATCTAATCTCTTTCATGAATCACAAAACTAAAAAGGTTAAAGGTTTTCCCTGTTTAAAACAAAATTATCTTTGTTTAAAACATAATTGCCTTTGGGTTCTGAGAGTCATTAGTGAAGGCCCTTTTGCACAGTAATTGACATTTCATGCTACACAACATTCATGGCCTTTACTTTTGACCCACAGAAGTTAATTTCAATATTACGTTACACTTGGAGGTTGTTCCATTCAGGATTTAGTTGACAGGGATTGTATGTACAGTCTATGTCCAGTTATGGACACCCAGTCAAGTGAGTTTTCCTGTTTGTGTGAATGGAGGCCAGTCTAGGACCCTAAATTGCTGCAAGGAATGAATGCATGCCAGACAAAAGAAACTATTGGAATTGTTTGTTAACAGTCTGGTATTAGGTTGACATAAAAACAGGACTGATCTCACCCACTCTCACACACACATGCACACGCACACTAATACAGACAGATAACTGGTCAACTAAGAGTTAGTTCATTCCAAGAAAAGCAGTGGACCTAGCACCAATCCATGTGGCTCACAGCAACCCTCACCTGGTTTGAGAGTTGGCCCAATGTTGTATGTTTCTGCCATGGGTGACTGAATACGCTGATTCACACACCCTTGGACATGCAAGGCAGAATATCCTATGAGTTAATCTGATCTAAGGTGCAAGATTTGTCTCTTCTTCTCTGCCACTACTCTACCTGGTCATAAATATATTGTGAACGTAAGCTCGATGGAAAATTTGTCACCACTTTTGACCATTTGGAAGCAGGTTGCTCCCAGTCATTAATGCCAATTCTGCCACACTTCAAGGAGAGCTCAGGGTGCCTTTGAGTTGTTGCCCCTGCAAACACAGCAGGTGACGAAAGCTGCAAAAGGCATGTTAGTCTTCATTGTGAGACAATTCGAGGATGGCAGTGGTGATATCTTACCATAATTTTACAGGGCCTAAGTGAGACTACATCTGGTGTTGTTATGGGCAGTTTTGGTCTCCTTATCTAAGAAACGATGTTCCAGCTATGGAGGGAATACCACAAAGTTTTACCATTGATTCCCTGGATCGCAGGACTGATCATATAAAGAGAGCCTGGATTGAGGAGGACTACATTCATTGGAGTGCCGAAGAAGAATACAGGATTTCATTGAAACCAATAAATTTCCAATAGGGCATGAGAGGGTGAACAGAAAAAGGATGTTCCCAATGTTTTGGCAGTCCAGAACCAGAGGTCATTGTCTAAGGATGCAGGGAAAGCTGCTCAGACCCAAGGTGAGGAGGGATTTCTTCACCCCGGGAGTAGTGAGCCTGTGAAATATTCTTCTACTTTTACAATCGCCTACTCCACGTCCAAGTCCAATACAGAAGAATTGCATGGCCCTCCTTATACAATTCCTCCAATTACCATTGCATGGAAGCTATGCCTAACCATCATTCATGTGTGATGTGAATGCCAACTGATTACATTATTAAGGACGTGTTTGATTTCTGATATTCATCACATCGGCTCATTGAAAGCTTGAGCAACGGACTTGGCAGATAGAATAAATTGTGAAGATGTGAGGTTGTGCACTTTGGCAGGAAGAATAAAGGTGCTGATTATTACTTAAGAGAAATACAACAGAAAGTTTCAGAATAGAGGGATTTGGGCAACCTCTTGAAAGACAGCAGGTGACTGAGGTGCCAATGGCGGGGAACAGCACTTTGGGCCAATGACCATAATTTGCTTAATTTTAACATAGTCATGGAAAAGGACAGAACGGATCTCGAGCTTAAAGTTCTAAATTGGAAGAAGGCCAATATTTATGGCATTAGGCAAGAACGTTCAAAAGTCGATTGGGGGGGGGCGGATGTTTGCAGATAAAGGGATGGCTGGAACATGGGAAGCCTTCAAAAATGATACAACAAGAGCCCAGAGACAGTATGTTCCTGTTAGAATGAAGGGCAATGTTAGTAGGTGCAGCGAATGCTGGAGAAATTGAGGTTTTAGTTAAGAAAAAGAAAGAAGCGTGTCAGGTATAGATAGCAGAAATCAAGTGAATCCCTAGAAGAGTATAAAGGCAATAGGAGTTTACTTAAGAGAGAATCAGGAGGGCAAAAGGGAACATGAAATAGCTTTGGCAAAGGGTTCAGGAGAATCCATAGCGATTTTATAAATGCATTAAGGACAAAATGGTAACTAGGATGAGATTAGGGCCCCTTAAAGATCAGCAAAGCTACCCATGTGCGGAACTGCAGGAGGTGGGACAGATACTGAATGAGTAATTTGCATCAGTGTTTACTGTAGAGAAGGATATGGAAGATAGATAATGTGGGGAAATAAATAGTGGCATCTTGAAAAACGTCCACATTAGAGAGGCTGCAGGGTCGGACGGCTTAAAACAGATAAAGGTAGATAAATGCCCAGGACCTGATCAGGTGTAGCCTAGAACTCTGGGAAGCTGGGGAAGGTGATTGCAGAGCCCCTTGCTGAGATATTTGTATCAACGATAGCCATAGGTGATGTGCTGAAAAACTGGGAAGTTGACTAATGTGGTGCCACTTATTTAAGAAAGGTGGTAAGCAAAAGGCAGGGAACTATAGACCAGTGAGCCTGACATCGGTGGTGAGGAAGTTGTTGGAGGGAATCCCGAGGGACAGGATTTATACATATTTGGAAAGGCCAGGACCGACTAGGGATAGTCAACATGACTGTGTGTGGGAAATCATGGCTCACTAGCTTGGTTGAATAAGTAACAAAGAGGATTAGTGAGTTTTGATAAGATTTGTAGCTCAGGTTGAGTTTCTGGATGTGAGTTTGCTCACTGAGCTGGAAGGTTAGTTTTCAGACGTTTTGTCACCATTCTAGGTAACATCATCAGTGAGCCTCCGATGAAGCGCTGGTGTTATGTCCCGCTTTCTATTTATCTGTTTAGGTTTCCTTGGGTTGGTGATGTCATTTCCTGTGTTGGTGATGTCATTTCCTGTTCTTTTTCTCAGCGGAAAATAAACATCAATGTGTTACACAATAAATCAATGTGTTACACAAGCGGGACATAACACCAGCGCTTCATCGGAGGCTCACTGATGATGTTACCTAGAATGGTGATGAAATGTCTGAAAACTAACCTTCCAGCTCAGCGAGCAAACTCACATCCAGAAACAAAGAGGATTGATGAGGGCAGACGGTGGACATGACCTACGTGGGCTTCAGTAAGGTGTTCGACAAAGTTCCTCATGGTAGACTGGTTAGCAAGGTTAGATCACGTAGAACACAAGGAGAACTAGCCATTTGGATACAGAACTCGCTTGAGGATCAAAAACAGAGGGTGTTGGTGGAGGGTTGCTTTTCAGACTGGAGGCCTATGGCCAGCAGTGAGCCACATGGATTGGTGCTAGGTCCACTGCTTTTCATCATTTATTTAAATAATTTTGATGTGAATATAGAAGGTATGGTTACGAAGTTTTCAGATGTCACCAAAATTGGACGGTGAAGAAGATTACCACAGACTACAACACGTTCTTGATCAGATGGGCAAAGGAGTGGCAGATGGAGTTTAATTTAGATAATGTGAGATACTGCATTTTGGAAAGGCAAATCAGGGCAGGACTTATGCATTTAATGGTAATTTCCTGGGGTATATTGCTGAGCAAAGGGACTTTGGAATACAGGTTTGTCACTCCTCGAAAGTAGAGTCACTGGTAGATAGGATAGTGAAGAAAGCATTTGGTACACTTGCCTTTATGGGTCAGTGCATTGAGTATAGGAGTTGGGAGGTCATGTTGGGTTGTACAGGACTTTGATTCGGCCACTTCTGGAATATTCTGTGCAACTCTAGTCTCCCTGCTATAGGAAGGATGTTGTGAAACTTGAAAGGGTTCAGAAAAGATTTACAAGGATGTTGCCAGTTTGGAGATGCTGAACAGGCTGGGGCTATTTTCGCTGGAGCACCAGGGGCTGAGGGGTGACAGAAAGAGGATCACAAAATCACAAGGGGAACGTATAGGGTAAACGGACAAGGTCTTTTCCCAGCATGTGGAGTCCAAAACTAGAAGACATAAGTTTAAGGTGAGTGGAGAAGGTTTTAATAGAGATCTAAGGGGCAAGTTTTTCATGTAGTGGGTGGAGCATGTACAGAATGATAACAAGAAAGACAAATGTAATACTGGGCATTATTCCCAAGGGTACAGAATGTAATATTGTAAAGTCTTTATTAAAATACATGGCATAATATAGGGCACTAGTCAGACCAAACTCGGAACTGTCTGAACAGTTTTAATCTCCTTACATAAGGAAACATATCAAAGTGTGGTGCTGGATGAACACAGCAGGCCAAGCAGCATCTCAGGAGCACAAAAGCTGACGTTTCAGGCCTAGACCCTTACTTGCTTTGGACATTGTCCAGGGAAGGGTGAGGGCAATCCTGGATATGGAAGGAATGTTATATGAGGAGAAATTGAGTAGGGACTGGACGTGTTGGAACTTATTGAAACATTTAAGATTGTTAAACAGGCATGACAGGATAGATGCAGATAGGTTGAGAAGTACAGCAAAATAGAAGAGGATGAGATAATGATATCCTTCAGTGTAACAGCACTATTTACAACCATAAGCATCAACCTAGACAAAGAGACAACTGCCACACTGCTGGATGAATCAGAAAGGCAGGCACACCACGACACCAACATCAACAAGGACAGCACCCTGAATGGCTGGATGTGTGCCTCACAACCCAATTCACCTTCAATGACTATATATTCAAACAAATAAACAGAGCACCAATGGATCCCCAAAATCAGGACCGATTGCAGAAGAGGTAATGCAAAGTGAAGAACGGGCAGCGCTCGCCACTGTACAACCCAAAGTCTGGGTCCGCTATATAGATGACATCTTCATGATTATCAAACACACAAGACCTGGAAGAAACCCACCGACACATTAACAACATCCTCACCAGAATAAAATTCATAAAAGAAGAGGAGAACAATAACCGACTACCCTCCCTAGACATACTGGGAGAACACAAGAACAACGGGGAACTCTAGATGAGCATACACAGAAAGACCACACATACGGACCAGATACTTTACACCAGCAACCACCCCAACACCCATAAAGAGAGCTGCATCAGAACATTATTCAAACGGGCCACAAGTTACTGCAGCAATGTGAAATTGCGCAAAGCAGAACAGGAGCATTCTTAGAGTTTTTAAAAGGAACAGACACCCAAAACGCACAATCTGCCGTTACCTCCGCGACAGACCACAACAAGATGACACAACATGGCCAGACACACTAGTCACCTTACCATACATCAGATATGATCACAAGACTACTCAGACCCCTTGGTATCAGGGAAGCTCACAAACCAACAACCACCCTGCGACACCTACTGACGAACAGAAATGATCCCATACCCACGACCAATTAAACTAACCTAATATACAAGATACCATGCCAGGACTGACAGAAACATGACACAGGCCAAAGTGGAAGAAAACCGACAGTAAGGATACACGAACATGAACTAGCCACCAAGAGACACAACCAATTCTCACTGGTTCAATATAGACAGATTAAGAAGACACAAATTCGACTGGGACAACACATCCATAATAGCTCAAGCCAAACAGAGACGTGACAGGGAATTCCTGGAGGCCTGTCATTCCAACCAGAACTCCATCGACAAACACATTGAACTGGACCCGACATACAAGCCACTGAAAAACAGAGCCGGAAGTGATGCCAACCACCCCAGCAAACCAAGGCATATAAATCACAAGTGGGACAGGACACCAGCACTTCACCGGAGGCGCACTGATGATGTTACCAAGCAGGGTGACGAAATATCTGCCATCAATTACACCTGCTCAGCGAACAAATCTACAAACTCATCCACAACCCAAGCTACACATCTTCCCAAAAGCCTTATGCAGATAGGTTGTTATGCATTCTGGGAGAAATTGGAACCAGAGGGCATAATCTCAGAGTAGGGGGACACCCATTTAACAGAGATGTGGAAGAATTTTTTCTCTCAAATGATAGCGATTCTGTGGAAATCTTTACTACAGAGGGCTCTGGAGGATGGTTATCAAGTGTATTTTAGGCTGAGAAAGACAGGTTGTAGTTAGTCAGGGAATCAAGGGTTATGGTGAAAAGGCAAGAAAATGCACATAAGGTTATCAGATTAGCCATGACCTCAATGAATGAGACCACCTTTTACCACCTTCATTTGTTGAGATGTAGTATTTGCTTCACCCATTCTGCTGGGAGCAATGTTTGAACCTCACTGTTTTAAGCACCTCCCCAAACCTTGCTGCCAGTGAACGATGAGCTCCAGATGGTAGTGTTATCAAGCAGAGAGCTCTAGGGGTTCAGGTACATAATTCTTTGAAGTTTACATCACACATAGACAGGGTGGGTAAGAAGGCATTCAGTATGCTTGCCTTCATTGCTCAAACCTTTGAGTATAGGAGTTGGGATGTTGTTGTATATATTGAAGTTGTATAGGACATTTATGAGGTCTCTTCTGGGGTACTGTGTCCAGTTCTGGTTGACCTGTTATTAGGACAGATATTATTAAGCTGGAGAGGGTTTAGAAGAGATTTACCATGATGTTGCTGGGAATGGAAGGTTTGAGTTATAGGGAGACACTGAATAGGCTGGGACTTTTTTCATTGAAGTGTATAGAGGTTTATAAATTGAGGTTATAAAATGAGATAAACAGATGTCTTTTCCCTGGGGTGGGGGATTTCAAGATTACGGGGCACATTTTTAAGGTGAACGGAGGAAGATTTTAAAAAGACATTTGGGGCAATTTTGGTTTAAACAGTGAGTGGTTCATGTGTGGAATGAGGAATCGGCATACGCGGGTATGTTCGCAATGTTTAAAAGACATTTTGACAAGTACGTGAATAAGAACTGTTTGGAGGGATATGGGCCAATCTGAGGCAGGTGGGACTAGTTTAGTTTGGGATTATGGTCGACATGGACTGGTTGGACCGAAGGATCTGTTTCAATGCTGCATGACAGCATTGCTTAAGGTATCATTGAAGCTTACAAGTCCGTCCAGCACATCAAGGTGGCAATCCATTGAGGACCATATACTACTCCAAAACAAAGATAAAATGCACATATCTGTAGTGGTTACAAAGACAGTGGAGAAAATCAGCAAGTCTGGCAGCATCTGTGGAAAGAAAGCAGAGCTATACTTTTGGGTAAATGTTAAATCTGCTTTCTTTCCACTGATGTTGCCAGAACTGCTGATTTTATGTACTAATTGCTGCTTTTATTTCAGATTGCCGCTAACTACAGTTTGTATCTACTGCACAAACAAAAACAATGTTGTTTATCATCAAGCAAAACGTTTGTCTACAGTTGTATGATAATTCTTCCTCTGAATCTTCAGTAATATCTTCAACAGCACAATTCTGATCAAGCGCATTTCAAAGAAGCCATGATCCTGACATTATTAACATAAATAGTTATTTACTAGGAATCTGCATGTAAAACCAGACCCCCAGGAAATGAATATAGTTTTCCAAATTGGCAATGTAAACAATTTAGAGAGTGATGATATTATTGGCTTTAAGAGGTGTATTATGTCCTTTTTTTGAAAAGAGGTTTTAAGACTGACTTAACTATTTAGATCCAATCAAGTAAAATGCTTACGAGGCCTTGGGTCACTTTAGTAAAACAACTAGGACATTAGAAGCAGGCTGACTGGGTATGGTTAAGTTCCCACCCAACCAGGATTTTGAGTTTAGCTTTTAGCAGTTGGCGCTGGGGTCTTGAAGAAGTGAAAGCTATATCCTTCCTCTCTCACTTAGAGGTGTGTGTATGTGCATGTGCCTGTGTTTTTTTTTGGGGGGGGGGGGGCGTTGGTGGCGACGGTGTGGTTCTCTTCCTGCTGCTGGAGTTGCATGCGAGGCAACCTGTTTTTACTGAATTTGCCTTTTGTCAAGGGGGTAATTATGAGATGTTACTATTTTGGAACAGTCTCTGTTTAGTAGTAAAATAATCTATTATTCTGTTAAGTCTCCCAATGAAGTTACAGCTTTTTCATATTTCATATATCATCCCTACAGTGTGGAAACAGGTTTCGGCCCAACAAGTCCACACTGAACCTCAGGGCATCCCACCCAGACGCATTCCTCTATAACCCACCTAATCTACACCTGCCTGAACACCACAGGCAATTTAACATGGCCAATCCACCTAACCTGCACATCTTTGGATCGGGTTAATGATAGTTGCCTTTTTCCTAGGATGGGGGATTTCAAGACTAGAGGGCACATTTTTAAGGTGAGAAGAGAGAGATTTAAAAAGACAAGAGGCTTTATTTTATACAAAAGCTAGTTCACAGGTGGAATGAACTCCTTGAGAAAGTGGTGGATGCGAGCACAATTACACTGTTTAAAAGACATTTGGATAAGTACATGAATAGGAAAAGTTTGCAGGAGCAGGCAGATGGCACTAGTTGGGTTTGGGATGATATTCAGCATGGACTGGTTGGACTGAGGGGTCTGTTTCCACATTGTATGACTCTGAGCACATTGCAAGTTTTGCACAATGTTGCTTTTTCCTGCAACAGTGAGAGCAGAGGTAGACACCATAGAACTGATGGATTCTGAGCTGAAGAAAAACAGTTTGATAACATTTCTGATTGGTCCTTGACCAAGTGATCATGGCATTTACATAGCCAATGCAGCAGGGAACCCACCAACCTGTAAAAAGAAAGCATCAAAAATAAATGTGTGTGTTTCTCTCTTTCTCTTGTGGAGATACCAGAAAGTCTCTTCAATAAGAGCTAACTGTCTTCCTCTAAGTTTCTCTGCAAAACCCTTGGCTGCAGGAGGAAATAATGCCTTTAGCGACTGTGAAAGAACACAATTTTCAACCAGTGAATGAGTGGCATTGATATGTAACAGCCTTGTGTCAACAGCAAAGAACTGAAAAGGATTTGAATGGAAGAGAAAGAAAAATCATTGAATTTGTGGTGCAAACTGGTGCTATTAGACCGTGTTGCCCTGTTTTTTCCAAGTCGCCAGAATATTAATGTCTTGCATGTCTGTGTTTATGAAGGGGAAGATTTAGGAAAGGAGAAAGTTATGGCATTGAGTTCTAAATCAGCAATCATTTTGCATAACTGCCATTAGTTAAAGATAATTTTCACATCTATGATCTTTGATTTTGAGCACACCACCCCAACGAGTCACGACATTGTAAACACTGGATGGTGAAGCAGACCAGGGGCAGTGAGCCTTGTTGTGTATCAACATTGAGCAGACCCACAAAACCTTGACCAATAGCAATGAAACACAGATGGTATACTTTCCCAAACTGTCCAACTTGTCACCTCCTCTAAAGTCTTATGGCCAACGTGTACTTAAAACGCACACTTATTGTTGCCAGTTGTTCCCTTTTGAATCACTCATCTTCTCAACTTTTCTCTCTGGTTTGGTGGGGTTTTTTTTTCAAACCAGGAGCCTGACCTTTCAATTAACTTCATTTTCATTGCCACTGCTAACTGAAGACCTTGGTAGACTATAATACTTGCAATCTCAAGTGGGCGGCACGGTGGCTCAGTGGTTAGCACTGCAGCCTCACAGCACCAGGAGCCTAGGTTCGATTCCAGCCTCGGGTAACTGTCTGTGCGGAGCTCGCACATTCTCCCCGAGTCTGCGTGGGTTTCCTCCGGGTGCTCTGGATTCCTCCCACAGTCCAAAGATGTGCAGGCTAGGTGGATCAGCCATGCCAAATTGCCTGTAGTGTTCAGGGATGTGTGGGTTGCAGGGGGATGGGTCTGGGTGGGATGCTCCAAGGGTCGGTGTGGACTTGTTGGGCCAAAGGGCCTGTTTCCACACTGTAGGGAATCTAATCTAATCTCACTTCTGTGAGAAATAAATTCCTTCCGTAGTTAGAGATAGAAGAACAATAGTAAAAGTGTAAACTACTTTCATCTGATGATAAGGGTGAAAGTGAATCGCTTCTCTTCAGAAGCAGGGCAAGGTTCATTAGCAGGAAAAGCGGTTTTATTGGCGACCAGTGTTAGATATTGTCACCGGAGATCATAAACAAAAATGATAGAGAGTGCACTATCCACAGTTACTTTAAAAAAAACTGTAGTTTAATCTGAAATGGAAACAAAGATTAAGGTGGCCCTGAAGAAGGTAAGATCAGCCACCTCCTTTCAGTTCAACGTTATTTTTAAATGTCTGAAAATGAATCAACGATAATTTGAATTATTTGTATTGTACACTTGATATGCACCAGTATTTCATACACTTTCTTTGGACACTGGCACAATTCATTCTTTGAGGCACTCTGGGATGCAATAATTATATTTCCAGCTGAAATGGGTACACTGCTGGTCCAGTATCAACATTTCTTGCCTCCCATTAACGTTGGGAGGTCTTTTTAGGGCAACCCTTCTCTTGTAACCATGGTGCTAATGTGACCAGTGGTGTTCTGCAGTGATCAGTGCTAGGACCTCAGTTGTTTGTAATAAAGGTAAATGATTTGGAAGAGAGCATAGGTAGACTGATTAGTAAATATAAATAGCTTGGAGACTTGGGTAGAGAAATGGCAGATGGAATTTAATCTGGACAAATGTGTGGTGATGCATTTTGGAAGGTCCAATGCATGGGTGAGATACACAGTAGATGGCAGAACTCTTTGAAGTATCAACAAACAGAGAGATTTAGGTGTGCAGGTCCACAGTTTCCTGAAAGTGGATAAGGTGGTCACGAAGGTATAAGGCATGCTAGTCTTTATTAGTCAGGGGATAGAGTATTTAAATCAGCAAGTCATGTTGCAGCCAAAAAGAGCTTTAGTTAAGCCACATTTGGAATACTACGTACAGCCCTGATTGCCTCACTTCCAGAAGGATGTGGAGGCTTTGGAGAGGGTATCGTAAATGGTTACCAGAATGTTGCCTGGTTTGCAGGGTAACAGCTATGAGGAGAGAGCAGATAAACTTAATTTGTTTTCACTTTACTGTTCAAGACTGAGATACAAGCTTATAGAAATTTACAAATTCATGAGAAGCGTGGACAGTATGGATAGTTGGGGTCAATTTCCCAGGATGGAAATGTCAATAATTTGGGAGCAAAGGCTTAAAGTAAAAGGGGAGAAAGTTTCGAGGTGATGTGAGGGGCATGTTTTTCACACCGAGAGTGATAGGTGCCTGGAATGTGCTGCCTGAGAAGGTGGTAGAAGTAGACACAAGAGAAACATTTAAGAGGCATCTTGACAAATACACAAATATGCAGGAAATATAGGGATACAGACCGCAAAGGTTTTTAAGTTTAGACGGGCATATGTCAGCACAGCCTGGTGAGCTCAAGGGCCTGCTCCTGTGCTGTACTGTTCCTTGTTCTTTATATCTCTCAAGAACAATTAGAGATGGACTCAACAGCATTTAGGAACAGGCTATAAATGCAGTCCTAGCCAGTGGCACAGACAGTCGATGAACAAATAAAAAAGCAACAAGCAGTATGGATAAAAGAGAACCATCTCATGTAATGTACTTAGACTTCCAAAAGGCATTCAATAAGGTGCCACCTAAAAATTATTGCACAAGATAGGAACATGTGGTGTTAGTGGTGATATATGAGCAAAACAGAGAGAATTGATTAATGGGAGGCAGGGAATAAGGATAAATTGGTCCTCTTTGGTTTGGCAGGCTATAACAAATCGAGTGCTACAGGGATCAGTGCTTAAGCATCAATTATTTACAATCATCATTGTATGAACAAACTGAGTGCATTTTAGTCAAATGTGCCGACAATGCAAATACTATAGAAGGCCGACAGTACGGAAGCAGGCCATTCAGTCCTGCGAGTCCATACTGCCCCTCTGAAAAACATCCCACCCAGGCCCAACACCTATCCTATTCCTGTCACCCTGCACTTCCCATGGCAACTCCACCTAACCGGCACATCTTTGGACTGAGAAACGAAACAAGAGCAATAGGAGGAATCCCACACAGATACAGGGAGATCATACAAACTCCACACAGATAGTCACCTGCGACTGGAATCGAACCACGTCCCAGGTGCTGTCAGGCAGCCGTGCTAAACACTGTGCCCATGCCACATCAAAATAGGTAGGACAGCAAGTTTTAACGAGGATAGAAGGGGTTGCTTTTTAGGCTCTCTTGCCAGTGGCTTTTAAGGTGGAGGGTTTATAAACTCCAGTGAGCACCTTATCTCTGGTTTACCCACTCACACTTCAGCCTAATGAGCCACTCGAGGGTTGGTCCCATCCTTGCTGGCAATTTAAGAAGCAGAGGGAATTTGCAAAGTGTGCAGGGAAAACTGCTTTGTAGATACCCTGGGCCATCAGAGGTACCTTTCCCTAATGACCAGATCACCCGGCCAAGCATTATATTCCACTGCAGCCTCTTCAAGACTCACCCATCACCAAGACCTTGACCTCGGATGTACCTGGGCCCCTCAGCATGCTGGGATTGCACCAAGTCCCGACAGTGACAGTAGCAGGACCACTGCTGCTCTTTTCTAGAACTACAGGGTTAGGACTGGAAGTCACACCTTAAAACAGTTTATGTTACTCCTTGCTTTTGCTGATGGACAGCTGCCGGGATCATGGACATAAACAAAGTTGCTGGAAAAGCTCAGCAGGTCTAGCAGCATCTGTGAGGGAAAAAAAACAGAGGTGACCCTTCCTCAGAACTTGGATTATGGGTGACTTTTTAACCAAGAGGGCAGAGATCACAATGCGCCATAAAAATTTAGCCCCAAGAGTTTGAAAGGGGATAATGGATATGTTAAATGAATTGACAGAGAAAAAAAAAGGCAAATGGAGAATTCTATGGGAAGAATGGAAAAGCAGAATATTATTGAAATGTGGAGATACTAAGGAATGGTAACGTACAGGAGGAATGGGTATAAAGTCTTTGTACACAAATCTTTAACTGAGGGCACACAAGTACACTGAATAATGAGGAAGGCAAATCAAAAGGTGGCCTATATTGAAAGTATTGAATGGAGGTGGATGTGGAAATAAAGTACAAAAGGAGGCAAGTCTTGCTATTACTATCCAGGGCATAGGCGAGACTGTCCTGAAAATACGAAGTAAAGATTCAATTGCCCGAATTAAGGTTATTTTTTGTTCAAGGGTTGTGGGTTGGCTCAGCATTTGCTGCCATCCCTCACTTCCCTGGAGGCAGTAGTGATGAGCTGGTTTCTTGATCTGCTGCAATCCATTTAGTGTCATAATATCATTAATATCATAATGACACATAATATCATTAGGGAGTGAGGGAGTATCAACCGTTCCAGTAAAGGGAACGGGTCCAGCGCTGAAACGTCAGCTTCCATGCTCCTCTGAGGCTGCTTAGTCTGATGTGTTCGTCCAGCTCTTCACCTTGTTATCTCAAACCCTGATAGCAATAGTCAGCACTTATAATAGAAAATACATCAGGAAATTGAAAAGGCATGTAAGAAAGGAACTATTATGATGATCACGGGTGACTTCTCGAGAAAAGGAACTCATCAAATGTTGACAAGATGGTTTTGTAGCAGAGCCCACGAGAGAACAGGCAATTCTGGATTTTATGTCATGTAATGGGGCAGAGTTCATGAGGGAGCTTAAGATGAAAGAACCCAAGTGGGAAGTGACTATAATATGATAGAATTCATTTTGAAGTCTGTGAGGGAGAAGCTCGAATCTGATGGAATGGTATTACAATTGAGTAAAGGTAACTACAAAGATATGAGGGAGGAACTGGCCAGGGTTGATAGAAAGGGGAACCTATCAGGGGAAATAACGGAGCACCAGTGGCAGAAGTTTCTGGAGTAACTCCATAAGCAAACCACCTGTGGTCGTGACTTATTTCCTAATGATCCTCAGCAGGTAACAATGCAGTGTTACAAATGAAGGCTTTTAACAAGAATCCCATTAACTAAAGTGTGTTGACCACTGTTTAAAAGAAACAATTTATTCTGCTTCATGGACAGCAGTGTGAGTTTTATTAATTAACATTTCAAGAATAAAGTGATCCAGTCTCATGTGTTGCAGTCACTGTAAAGCTGTAGAGAGAGAACTCAGCTGTTGCTCTTGTGTGGATAAGTCCAGAACAGAGCAAATTAGACAATCTTTCACGGATTTTTGCAAGTGCAAAGCAGGTCAAATGGTTCAACTTCAAATTGTTCAATTTCATGAGGCTTTTTCCCATGTCTCAATGATATTTCTTGCCAAGGTTGGAGGGTTTGAGTTCTAGGGAGAAGCTGAATAGGCTGGAACATTGAAGGCTGAGGGGTAACCTTATAGAGGTTTATAAAATCATGGCATGGATAGGGTGAATAGCCAAGGTTTACTTCCTGAGGAGTGGGGGTGGGGGGAAGATGACAAAATACAGGGCATAGGTTTGAGGTGAGAGGGAAAACACTTAAAAGGGACCTAAGGAGTAACTTTTTCACACAGATGGTGGTGCATTGCATGGAATGGGCTTCCAGAGGAAGTGGTGGAGGCTGGTACAATTACAACATTTAAAAGGTGCCTGGTTGGATATATGAATAATAAGGGTTCAGAAGAATATGGGCCAAATGCTGGCAAGTGGGGCTAGATCAATTTAGGATTTCTGGTCAGCATGGATGAATTGGACCGAAGGGTCTATTTCCAATCTGTACATCTTTATGACCGTATGACTCAACATGTTCAAAGCTACTTCAGTCTAAGAAGTATTCAGGTGTTTGTCTTCATGTCTGTGGGCAAAGAAAAGTCTCATCAACCTGAAACATTAACTACCTTCCTAAAGCTGAATGATCCGATATCTGTTACAGGCATTCCCTATTTTAATACTTACTTAAGACTTCTCTTTAAAGTGGGTGACTGAAGACTGCCAACATAATGGAAAGTTTAAACTTTAGAAATTAGTTATTTGGAAGTCGAGAACTTGACTATTGCTAAAAGCAAAATGAAACATTTTCTTTCAACATTTTTTTTCATTTTGCACTCTAATCAGGACAATTGACAAGAATACAAACTTAAAGGGAAGATCATCATTTATACCATATGAGAGACTGCTAGTTGGTTTACAAGTGAATGCTGATTGGTAGAGGCATTGCCTTGGAGAATCATGGAGCACATCCTTCTTGGTGATACCACTACTAACCACAATGTACCTGTCAACTGAGCAGGATTCTTCTTTCATAAAGTATGTGTTTGTTTTCCCCTTATTGCAAATTGTCCCAACGGGTGCAATAAAAAGCTTAAAAGAGTTTTTTTTCCCAGCAACGCTCATGTTTTGAAAGTTAAACTGATATGAAGATCAGATGTGGAGCACTGGTGGCCCTTTCTCCCATTTACAATGCCCTGCCATCTGCTCCCCTCAAACCCCCGGCCTGGCTAAACTCAATTCTCTGCACCCACACCACCCACTGCTTGATCCCTGTTTGCCTACCAGTCCTTAACTAAGGACAGCCAAATTTATCTATCCTCAGCCACCAAGCTTCCTTCTGATTACTGGTTAATCACTGGAAATCTGCCATAGAGATTGAGTGCCAATTTCCAACAAACCTTGAATGTCAGATGATATGGCATGCCCACCAAACACATTGACTTTTTCAGAAATGAAAATCGACCTAAACCAACTTCTTAGCCTGCAATCTACATTAATTAGTTGACTGAATGACAATGGCCTCCTTTAAAAGAGCAGCCAACAGCAGATGGCTGTGGCTTCAGAAGATTGTCCTGGAAAGGCAGAATAATTTGCTAATCCCTATTCAAGATGCCTACCCTACAGCTTTCTAATCCAAAGCTTCAATATAGAACACACACAAAGGGACTTACTGGCTGACTGTTGAGCAGCTGTCTCACAGACAGGACTATTACATCTACCGCGACTACTATGATTTAAAATCATAGATTTCAGCTATTGTTATTTGCAGAAAGATTAAAGGGGAGATGATGAAACATTTTTTGCACACAGGCTAGTGATCTGGGACTCATTACCCAGAAAGATGTTAGAGGTTGAAACTGACATCACATGTAAAATATACTTGATGTCTATTTGATCTCGACTATTGCAAACAGCAGAGAAATTTATTCCTGCAATTCACGTTGCATTTTGTTTCATCTCAAAGAATTTGCACAAGTAAATTAAGAACACAATACACTTAGACCAGTTAGCTATTGCCAGACTATCCTTTGACTGATTTCACAAATGAAGAATTTGGATTTATCGTGTGCTCTTTGGGGTCCCAAGGTGAGTAACAATCACAGTGTAATGGCTTGTGTAATGTAGGCAAACATGACATTCGATACTGTGAGCAGTACGATCCCACAAACAACACGGAAATAAATAATTGAATACTTCATTTTCACAATGAAAAATGATTAATGCACCCACAGCAGAGGAAAACCTCAGCATCGAGTCTATACTAGCTCCTTGGAAGTGCCACCCCCTTTGCCTCTATTCTTTTCTCATAATTCTGCGAGTTTTTCATTTCAAGTATATATTCCAATTCACTGTGGAAAGCTATTCATTGAGGGGGGGACACTGGCCAGGTCACACCGCACCCACCGTAACCTTTTCAACTCGTACCACAGGTCACGACTCACTATTCACTCAATTTCCATTAGTGCCAACCAGGTCTTAGTTTAGATTGGCAACTGAAAGGTGCCATCTCAATAATGCAGCACTTCCTCACTACTGCCTGAAAATGCCAAGTAGAAATGGCCAATAATTTTACAAGAAAACCTCTACCAGATTTTTAATTGCGCTTTACTAAGTTACACAATCAATGTTTTAACTTCAAGACCAACAAGAGATATCACTATGCAGATAATATAAACTGACCAGATTTCTAATCGCAGCCAATGTACAATGGATGTAAAATACTCAATGATGTCATCGAATCTAAAATGATATAACCATTACCATAATTGGATAAAAGAATCAAAACAAGGACACAAATAAATAGGAATGTGAAAAGACTTTTAACACTTGCTCACACCCTCTGCCATCGTCAGCTCTTCGCTGTCCTGCTTTTGCTTGTTGGATGCCAAGTATGTACTGTGAAACGCAAGACAGGTAGACTGTTTCAAGCTTCTGTAAATTGATCAGATGGTTGATGAAGGCATACTCAACCAGCAGTTCTCGTCTTCTCAAAAAGGAATCAGAGTGTTTCTGGAGAGCCGCCCAACGATTGTATTGCTGCAATTAGGATTGTATGACAGGTTGATGGTCCAATTCTCTTGTGCAATATTAAATGCTGAACTACAAAAGGGCAGCCTTACCAAAGGTCCTTCAATGACAGAAGTTAAAATGAAAGTTCACAAATCAGAATGCATCAAATAATTGTTGAAAGTATACAATTTAATCAGGTGTGCGTTCCTCTTAAACAAAACTACAAATGGATCACATCCCTTAGTGAAACACACAAAAGTGGAGCAAATCCTGGCTAAACCAAGGCTTTTGGCAAGGCTAACATGCATCCATCTATTGACATCAATTTCAAATTGCATTCTTCTATTCACTAAATCTGAGCCATCAGCAATCTTCAAACCCTGCTAGGCAGCCAGATGTCTCAGTGCAGATTTAGAGTCAATGATGAGGCCGCCAAAATGTTTCTACAGTATTAAATCCAGATTGTAGCCACCCCTCAATTTTCCCTCTGAACTGCTTGGCCTCATGCTATTTCTTTGACATATTAATTTCATAAGTGATCACAGTTCCTTGACAAGGAAAGATTTCACACCAAGTCCAATCTACAGAATGTACAGCCACCAGCATACCTTTCGTTACATTAATGACGGTGCAATTGTTTCAGTAAAGGCCAACTATACGTTATTAAATATCGCTCCATTGGATCAAATTGTCAGTTTAAATAACTTCAATTACTTATGTGAAGTACTATATACGTGGTCCTCATTTTAACGTCCACATTAATAGTGAAAATCAAGATCACAGGTGGAAATTCAAATATTCCTAGCCAATGTGGATTCAGCTTTTGAAGTGTATTAAAACAGAGAGATAGAAATATGATTGTTTTCAATATGATTGCAGCTCTGGGGTGAAATGGGTGGTATGTGTATTCAAAGGATTAGAGATGTCTCTGCTAATGATTTTCATTTGATGTATAAAATGTGATTTATTGCAATTATTTAAATTATATTTTCTCATTCTTTGATAATAAGTCTACAGTCAGGTCATCGGTCTTCACAGTCTCGAAACAAAACACCGGAAAATGCTCAGTTGTAAGTTACGGAACGGAGATTTGAGTAAAATGTATTCAAATTTAGTTAGCAATTAAGGCAGTTTGCATTTGGTAAGATATCCAAAACTAAAACGTTGAGTTAGATTTGGTCTCCAGTCAATTTTTCTTCAACTTGGTTTCTCAACCTGTACAATTCTAGCAAAAGTCAATTTATCACCTATCCTGGGTTACCCTGAGGCCATGACAGATGGAATTTAATGCTCTCCCCCATGGAAGCTTTAGCGCCAGAAAGGGCAGCACGTCATTATGCTCTCTGGGTGCGTACAGACCTCATCATCTTAGTACCGCTGCTTGTGGTCAACGTTTCCAACATGCTGCCAGCTGAAATCCTTAAGTGGGCATATAATGTCCATTTAAGGTCAGTAACCCATCCGCTGCAGGCATTCACTGAGCAGAAGCGGGTGGGCTGGAGAGCCAATGCTACATCTTTGTTTGCAGATCTCAGGCAGGTTCTTCATTCAAAGGCACTCAGTTGCCTGCTTGAGGGATCCTGCATCAGAAAGAAGGGAGATCCCCAAAGGCTCTTGCAGCCCATCTCCCTGCAAACTGCCTGTAGCCTCCATCCTACCATTACTCATCTGTGTCTCAGTTCTTGACACTGGGGTAGGTGTACTGGCAGTTTCAATCCTCTCCATGGTGGTAATGCTGCCTATTAGTCAACACTGCTCAGTGGATGGGACCTCCTTTCCATGGGATACTCACAAAAGGCCCACCACTGTCCAGCTAAGTGCTGGATTGGCGTTACATTGCTTGTGACTTCAAATAAGTCTGTTGGACTATAACCGGTGCAACTCCAACATCCTCCCATCCAAACCAAACAACATCACAGAATCAATCACTAAATTGTTTCAGTGCTGAGGGAGGCCACTCAGGTCTGTACTCGTTCTATCACCGAGTGGCAATCTCCTGCCCTTTACTCAGATTCCTGAGCATCATTTCTATCCAAATAATGGAGTTCTTAGCTTTGAGGCTAGTTGGCAAGAATGCCTTTCATGTCCATTAATGCTTCCCATAGTCAATAATGTAGTCATTACTTTCGTTAAGAAGAAAAAAATGAGAAATTATATTTTAATTAACAAACAGTAAAGTACATTGATCTCATCTCAAAGTATGTTCAGCAAAAATCTGCAACTGTTACTAGAAGATTTTTGGGAACCAGTGGACCAAAAATACAATTTGTACTGCCTTTGATTTATTAGTGATGCAATATTACAACAATAACGGTAAATGATTTAATCAGCAATTTTCACACTTTAAACAATCAACATGATTGACTTCTATATTCAAGAGTGAATGAAGTCTCATTAAGAAAGAGAAGATTTTAGGAAAAGCCATTTGGCAATCAATTTATCTCACCCCATTTTCACCCTATCCTTTCATTTCATTTCCCACTTTTATTCAATCCACATTGATGTTTTTCCCTTGATTAGTTTAACCTGAATAAAAAGTCCCACCTAACATCTCTTACTCCTAATTTTCGGTTTTCCAGCAAATGCTAAAAAAGCCTTCCATTACCATGAACAACTTGCCTGAGTCACTTTGCTATTGACATTTGAAAGCTTTACTGGAATCAGTTTTTCCCAAAAACAGAATAGTGCTACTCTCCTTAACCATTCATCATTAAGCTCGCTTTCCATCAGTACTTGACCAAACCACCTTCTTGCTTACCGTAGTCTTTGTGCTGTGCGAGAGTATAAACACAATAATCGCTCAGATACCTTGCCCTGTCAGCATGCCATTCCACCTAACACAGACTAATTGTTTGCATTTGCAGATTAATCGCATGAACTAATTATCTCTGAAATAAAAATACTTCTGAAGGTAACTGCATGGTTCCTAAAAAATTATCTTGACTCTTGTTTCAGTGCAATCTGAAAACAGACAATTTGCGTCTAATATTCTTGGTCAACTCATTGACATACAGATAAAACAGCTAGAGTCCCTTGACCAACTCTATGGTATCTTGCTTATTAACCACTTACGGAAAGGTTTAAGTTAACAGTTGGCTGTTGTTGCTTTCCACTTTTCAATCAATTGCCATATTTAACCCCTGTGACATCACCCATTACTCCCAAAAATTAAACCATGTTAAAACATGCAAAAATGAAGTTATTTAATATCAAAGTGTATTTATTTTGTTGGCTAAGCAAACTTAGTTGTACTTATATTGTTCAAACCAATAGAATATGTCAAAGTTTACATCAGCTGTTGTTGGAATTGGCTTTCTTCTGTTCTGTGGCTGATGTCCTATGCCACATATTTAAAGATCCAGGTATATTTGTTTTTCTCCATGCAGATTAACAACTCTATCCTTATAAAAATGGCCAGCTATTTGTAAATGGTCCCAAATCATCTAAGTTAATTAGAAGACAACAGGATTGCGGAGAATCAGGATTTCTTAAAAGGCTTCTCAACTAACGAAATAATTTTAAGCATAACCTCTTATCTATTGAAGAGAAACACAGCACATAATTTATAAATCATTTCATTTTCTGAAGAAGGGTCCCTGCACGAAACATCAATTTCTGACTCCTCTGATGCTGCCTGGCCTGCTGTGTTCCTCCAGGTCCGCACTGTGTTATATCTGACTCCAGCATCGGCAGTTCTTACTATCTGACGTAACGTATATATAGTATGGTCCAGAAACAGCAATGATATAAATAACCAGAAAATTTAATTTAGTGATGTTGATTGAGTAATAAATGTTGGTCAGGATTTTAGAGACATTCTTTGCATTTTCCTGAATACTGTATTGGAATATTTTGCATTAGCCTATGGATGGAGTTTAACTCCCGTCTTGAAAAAGACCACCTCTAACAGAGAAGCATATCCACCATGCTGTACTGAAATGCCAGCCAAGAATACACTATCATGTGAAAATTGTACCAGAAAGCTAAGGCTGATATTTAAGTATCAAGCCGCATAATCAGCTTTTCAAACCAAGCAAACACAGTTCTCTGCCTGTAAGAAGATAAAGGGTGGTGTAGATTGTTAATTTCAATCCTAAAGATCTTCACAATCACTTTAAAATCCAATGTTCTGATAGTATGGATTAAAAACCAGTGATATGAGGCCTTTTCCTATCTATTATAGTTTTCCAAACTGGTATCTGTTTGGCTGACATTATAGCGGACATTTTGCACTGCACCAAAAAGATCTTTAGAGCAAAGTGAAATATCTAATGCAACTGATCGATGATTTGGGAGGCTGATGTGTGAAACTGGAGTGTAGAATGAAATAACTACAAAGCAGAAAAGCATGAAACCTTAAAAGCAACTGTGTTTGAGCTGCAAAATTAGAGCAAGGTAAACAAGGAATGCTCTGAAAACTAAGCTCATTTAATACTTTGAATATTGAATTGCCTTTTGCATAAATATGGCTCTTTTTGTTTTAAAGAAAATCACCTTGAGCTGAAATGATGCCCACTAAGCTGTAATAGTTTTTTCAAAGGCAATGGAATCCCATTTATGACCTGCACTTCGTCCTTGTTGATTACTGGATAAGTCCACAGTAATCAAATCAATCTGATTCTATAAGCATATTAGCTGAAAGACCTCAAGTGATTGCCACGATGATTTATTTGTTGCTGATTCAGGGGTTATTACTGTCAGGTACATTGCAACGCTGAAGAAAAAACATGAATTAGTTTGGGTTTATCAATTCCAAAAGATGTCAAGATTACTCTGACATGATTTCAGCTTTAAATAAAAAGCAACATATTCCTTGAATTGAGCATTATGAGCAAATTTGATTTTCCACTTAGCACTCTGTGATCAACATTGCAGTAAAGTAATATAGCAATTAGATCATTCTGTTAGAGTCTGCTGTGTATATCAATTGCAAATTTAATTTTGCGAAGTGGAGAGGCTCAAAAAACATTATTTTTACTTTCACCAGGAAATACCAGCAGTAACGTCTACAGAAGATTCCTTCTAGCCATTTCCGCAAATTGGTACAGACAGCACTATGCTATCCGAGTCTGTGAAACCGATTCGTGAGCTTTGACATGTCACATATTGATCTTTGAGCACACATGGCCATTTTTTAGTGAATGGATTAGCCCATTTCTAACTTAAAGCATACAGGTGCAAAATAAATTTGGTGCTATTCTGAAAACTGCCAAAGATTGTAGAAACAAAATGCCTTCCACCTGGATTCCATTAGAACTTCTTTTTGTGACTGCAGTAACACTGGAGATATTCAGTTAATATTGTCTCATGTCACATATGACTGCAATTTCTGCCATTTAGATCCTTTTAGGTATCAGTGAGACTTGATGAAATTTCTTGCAAACATGTGGTGGTGATTTGGGGAGTTGAGCATGGGCTGTTGTATAAAAGTGTCAGCAAATCAGCTACACACCTCAACCTGATTTATTTCCCATTGACCAACAAGGCTCTGAATATTGAAAGTGCTGGAAACAAAACACAATTATTGGGCCTGGTTGTAATGAAGTGCCATTAGCACCGCACTGGCTCCAACATTCATCAAACAATTCAGCTTTCTGTGGACAATAAAAATGGAACTGTTACTTGAAAAAAATACTCAGACCAACTAAGTATGGTAAAGATAAAAACTCAGCTTTTCTTCCTAAGAATCTTTGAACCAATAAATGATTAAATTCAACACTCCACCTATGGCATAACCAGTGTCTTGTGCAGTTCCAGTATCATATCTCTGATTATGTATTTGATGTCCCACCCAATGAAGGAAACCATCCCATATCCATTTGATACAGTCCTATCCATTTGTTCTGCCACCTCCAGTAACCTCTGAACATGAACTTGCAAGATCTATTTCCCTTCTTAGTCTCAATATCCTCCTGTTTATTGCATATTTCCTTGAATATTTGCCCATCCCAAATGCTTTACAGAGCTCCACACTGAATTCCATTTGATACTTTTTCATCCATTCAACCAAACCATTGATATCATCCTACAAGTGACAACCACTCTCCTCACTACCAACTGAATAGCTAATTCTTGTGTCATCTGCAAAATTACCAAGCTTGTCTCCCCCATTTATACCTAAGTCATATATATGCATATCACAAACAGCAAAGGACCCAATATTGAGTTCTGTGCAGCACGAGAGAACACCTGCTATTCTTACAAACATCCATTGCCAATTCCCCTTCCTATCCTGCTACTGACCTAATTTTGTATCTAACTCATCACATTTTCCTGCATTCTAAGGGCTTTAATATTTTTCTTGTTGAGAAAATTGGGCAGAAGCTCTCATGAATATATCATTCAGCACTATTTGCATCTCCCTTCTGAAACAGTCCATGTGAGCATGTAGCAAGATTTGAACCATATTCAGAAATGTGCTGATTAGTAATGAGTAACATTCATACCAGGCATGCCCATCTCTAACAAGAGAACATATAACCATTGCCTCTTTGACATTCAATGGCAATTATCATCACTGAATTCCACATTATCAACATCCTGGTAGCTACCACTGACCAGAAACTAAACTGGACCAGTCATTTCAATAATTCAACCACAAAAGTAAGTCAGCGCTATAAATTCTGAGGCAAGTAACCAGCTCCCTGTTTCTCCAAAGCTTATCTACCATTGGTAAGGCACAAGTCAGGAATGTGGTAGAGTACACCCTGCTTGCCTGGATAAGTGCAGCTCCAATGACTCTGAAGAGGTTTGACACCACCCAAGACAACACAGACACTCTTGAATGCTCCCCCTTAACTATTTAATCCATCCACTGAAGTGCGTATTCTGTAAAAGATGTACTACTGCAGCAACTTGCCAAAATACCTTTGGCAACATCTTCCAAACCTGACAGTCCTATTGTCTAGAGGATCAAGGCTGGCAGGCACAAGGAACAACATGATCTGCAAACTCCTCGCTAAGTTACACATCATTCTGTCTTACAAAGATATGCTTCTGAAGTGTTAGAGATGCTGTTCAGTATTGCCTCCTCATAGGTAATTAAGGATGATCATTAAATGCTGGTCTTGTCAGATGACAACTTATGAATGAATAAAAGTTGGGGACTGGGCAATTGAAGTTTAAAAAAAAGATTTTGTTCCATCATAAACCAATCTTCAGCTGCAAACTGCACAAAGTTACTAGATTAAATATTTCAGGAAACATTTCCCAATGTAAAAAAAATGGTTAAACAAATTACATTCTAAGCCTTTGCCGACTTACATTGGAAAAATTTATTCCTGGTCATTTGAGTTTGTAAAAGCGTCTGAGCAGGAAACTGGGCATAAAATTCACTTTGCAAAGTGATTTCAATTTTAATGGTATCTGCACCCAGAATGCTGACTGCACCCAAAACAGAAACTCATAGCTGTCATGTCTAATGTGCATGGCTGAGTGTCAGATGAGTCAAATCTTCAATTCGATGATGAAAAGAAAGTATTGGGGCTGTCTTTCCTTTTTAGCTGCTGACTGTGTTCCTGCCACTAGGACTGGAAGCACTCACTGTTTGCATTTATGTAGGTAGGACAGGGTGTGAAGTGGGATTATCTAATGGCCAGCCTGTTAATTGCCAGAATGGGAAGGTGGCATCCAGCAGGACAGCAGTGGCAGAAGGTAGTGTTGATGGTGGGAGTGTTTGTGTCACTTCGATAGAGCTGCCAGCCAACTCTCTTTTGAATTGTCACAGCAACGAAGAAGCCTGAGGGGACCAGCTGGTGTAACAATGGCACAGGCAAAATCCTGGGTTTAGTCATTCCTCACTGAAGGTTGCCTCCACATTGTTCATTCAAAGGAGGCAGGAGGTCAACCAGACCAAGCAAGCCTGATGGAGACTGTACATGAGTTTAGCTGCCATGGTGTTGTCCCTAGAACCTGACGGCAGTACCATAACAAGGTGAATGATTTCATGACAGTCATCAAGGGAGGTGCACCATAATAAGATCAGCGATGGTATGACCATGAGGCGAGGTACAAAGTTGAATACTAACAGAAAGGATTCCTACACAGTTACTGGCAATGGAGTAGGGCAAGAAGGCTGGCTACAGCAAGCATAACAGTATATTGCCAGTGCACGGCAGATGCTGAGTTTCTGCAGAAGGTGAGGGGACACCTGGTGGAAAGTTTAGAGACTCACTGCATGTGATGGAGGAGTCCATCCAGGTCCTGAATACTACCATTTCTTTGATGCATGCTTCTTCCATTCAGGGGCTGGCAATTCTCACAGAGAGCCATATCCATCAGGCCAAGTAGTAGACAGTGGAGATACATGTGGTATTGTACACCATTGCCTGCTGTATGATGGTTATGAAGCAATGGATTTGCAGGGAGAGTAATTGGCGAAGCATGCACATTGGCCTGTCCCAGGGAGCAGAGAGATATAGGTGCACCTGATGCTTCTGAGGACTCTCTTCCAGGTATTCCCAATATGGACTGCGGCTCTTCAGCCCCTCTGTCAGCGACAGCAACACCACACTCAGCCACAAAAATATTACACTTGCAGCTAGAGGTTGATGGCCAATGTCACCCCAACTCCAGTTAGTAGCTCACTGAACAGATTAAACGTGAGATCTTAGCTGCACATAGGGTTCGTTGCTTATGTTTTATTTTGTATATTTGTAACACTGTTAAATTTCTGATGCAGCAGGCCAGGATTCTTTTCCAATTTGCTGGGGGCCATCTCAACTTCAAGAACACTGCGACTCCATAGGGTTTGGTGGGTGAGAACAAACTATGAAACACTCCCCTTCCTACAGCACACTGGAAGGCTAAGGTATATAGGTGGGTTGGCACTCAGGCCGAAGCTACAGCAGACTGCATGGATCTGTCAATAAGAGTAAAAGGACCTGTTCCTACCACTGAGAGGAGCTGCTAAATGCCAGATGCATCAGACACACATGTACCACTCTGCTCACTGGCACTGGCCAAGGTTGCTTACAGTGATTGCACATGCCTCATCAAACCCTCCCAACATCTTGTCCCTGTCTAGTGCTTCACAAACCTCAGACCAGTCGGCAATGGCATGCAAGTGCATATCCATCTTCAGCAGTAAATGGTTGTCCTACAGGATATAGTTTTTCATGAAGTTTGCTAGTTCCACAACATTGAGGAAGTCAAATGCACATTCTGCTGTACATCCTAAGCATCACTTGCATGTACAGGGTGGCGTTCTCTGATGGAGCCCTGGAGCTCAGCAGCATCGTGCTCCTGAACAACACCCTCTGTCTCTGTTTACTGCTGGAGGTGGCATTACGTTCAACAACATTCTCACCGTGCAATCACTCTCCCTTTTGCAGGCCAGGATACCTGCAGGACGGAGCACATCACAATGGTATTGCTGGTAATATAGTACAGTTCCATTTGAACTGCTTCACCATCAGAAACACACCTTCAATGACTTTATGGCAAATAAAATGATGGTCTCGGCAGTTTTTGCAGCTCTCCTCTAAAGTAGGGCTGGCTACAACTTCAATGGGTAATCCTGTTCACCCAGTATCTATCCTTAAAGGCACATGATGTGGGATATGGAATAGTCTGCCCATTGGGACTACCTTAGTGCATAGGCAGCATGGCCATTTGCCCATAGCCAGTGGAAGTGATTCCCATAGATCGCAGAGCAGTTGTACATTAAACAACTGGAAGCATTTTCTTTCTTTTGATGTAGGGTGCAGGTTGGTCACACTGTATTGGCATAAACTGGCTGAACCTCCTCAACATGGTCACCTTGATATAGTGTTGAGGTGAAAACTGGGAGATCCCACACATATCTCCAGCATGAGATCTTCTGTTAGACACAAAGAACCCAAGCAGAAGGCACCAAATATCCTTTCACAAAAATTAGTCTACAAGTCACTGTCACACCAAGTCTAATCAAACTCCAATACCTTCTGGGTAGGGAGCGGCATGAAATTCCAATCTGCATTTCAAAAAGGGCCATGGGATAAAGAAAATTTACTTACATTCCAAAAACAGAGTTAATAAAAACGTTGCCTAAAATGAACAGTTGGCATTCGGAATTTTAGTTTTGCAGAGTGGGGTTCTTACATTCTGCAATGTTATCCGTGATAAACTTTTGTCACTGCTCATCATGTTTTATGAGGTCTCTGGTAGAGTTGCTGCCAACATTCTCCTTCCTGGTAAGGAACAACAGAGGCTCTTTGGTCTAGCGTGCTGGAGGAAAATTGCTTCACCATTGACTGAGAAAAGGCGCTTGTTAATGGACATGGTCACAGAGACTACTAGGAAGACCCAAATGGTCGGGCTCACTCTTTTGAAATACTAACTTGTTTTTCCTACAACAACAGGAGGACGTAATCATAGTAGATGACACTTAAGACACACCTCAGCAATTGCCCTTTCACAGCCTTATTTTGCATAGGGCAGTTAATACCAGAGGGGATTAACCACATCATGATTTAAGTTCTGTCTAACAGAATATCGATGACTTCTTTCAGGAGAAGCCGAGAGTGCACCCGACATGTTCTTTGTGTGTTCACCGGAGTTTGAGTTTTTGTTCCCAGAGTTAACAGCACATAGCTAAAGTGCCACTATGAATTTACACCCGAGTTGAGCCCGATTGTCTTTGCGTACAGTTTTAATCTCCTTACTTGAGAAAGGATGCACCGGCACTGAAGGGAATGCAGAAGTAGTTCACTGGGTTGATCGGGAATAGAACTGGTTGGGGGTGGGGGGTGGGGGGGAGCGGGCGGGAAGAGTCTCAACATAAGGGAGACCAGATTTAGGACTGAGTTCAGGAAGAATATTGTCACCCAAACGGTTGTGAATTTGTGGAATTGCCTGCCCAATGAAACAGTTGAGGCTACCTTATTAAACGTTTCTAAGGCAAAGAAAGATTTTTGAACAGTAAAGGAATTGAGGATTATGCTGTGTGGGTGAGCAAGCAGAGCTGAGTCCACAAAAAGATCAGCGACGAGCTTATTGAATGGCCGAGCAGACTTGATGGGCCAGGCTCGAACGCCTACTCCTGCTCCTACTTTTGTTCTTATGTCTGATAAGAGGCAATCATGCATTTTAGACACAATGTAATTAGTTACCATCTGATAAATGTTTACTTTTTATCAAGTCAGACCAATCTTTTGACAACAACATTGTGCGTGCATCCTTCCACACATGTTATCAATAACCCAACTAACACCAACAAGGATTGTTCGGGGAAAATCCACCAAAGATGTCCCAGTTGATACCAGCGAAAATTAGCACCTTAAAAGGGCGGCATGGTGACTAAGTGATTGGCACTGCTGCCTCACAGCACCAGGGGCCCAGGTTCAATTCCACCCTCAGGCATCCGTGTGGAGTTTGCACATTTTCCCCTGTGTCTGTGTGGGTTTCCTTCAGGTGCTCCAGTTTCCTCCCACAGTCCAAACATGTGCAGGTAAGGTAGGTTGGCTATGCTAAATTGCCTGTAGTATCCAAGGGTGTGTAGGTTAGGTAGATTAGCCGTGGGAAATGTAGGGTTACAGGGAAAGGATAGTGGGATGGGTCTGGATGGAATACTCTTCAGAGGGGCGGTCTGGACTTGTTGGGCCAAATGGCCTGTTGCTTCCATACTATAGGGATTCTACGATGAAATCTGCTGGCAGTGCTGCTATACAATGTTTCAATAATTTACAACACCCTTTTGCAAAATATTGTTAAGTCGTAAAAGGGAACTGGAAAAGTGTTTGAAGGGATTTACAGGGCTATGATGATAGGTTAGGACAGTGAGAGTAATTGGTTTGATACTAATCGTATAGGTTTAACAACAGAAGGTGGTTTTTGAGATCACTGCATCCAAGCAAGGCATTTTTGAGATCTATGTAAAACCAATTCAATTTTTCTCTAGAGTCCGACATTTTCATTTTATTTGCTTTCTCCAAGGGAACTGATGTGTCTGCCTAAACTATTCCCTACAGAAAAGCATGCCTCGTTTGGTATCATCAAAACTCTGCAATGGGGCTTTACTTTTGTTAACGTTGGTTGCAGTAAATTTATTTGATAAATAAATAATTTAACTTTTAATGACTTGGTAGCTACGATGGAATGTACTAAGCCAAATTTACAGAAGACAGGCCAGTGAAAATCAAGAAATCTACAAGTAGATATGGATAGGTCAGGTGAATGGGCCACAATGTGGCAGATGAGTTTTAATGTGGATAAGTGTGAGGTTATCCATTTTTGTCTGGAACAGAAGTGTAATTTTATATCCAACTGGAGAGAAACTTCAGAGTAGTTCAGTGCAGAGGGACTTGGATGTCATGATGCATGGATTACAGAAAACTCGTATGCAGGTACAGCAAGTAATATGTAAGGTAAATGGAATTTTTGTATTTATTGATAAAGGAATACAGTATAAAAGTAGGTGAGCGTTATAGAATCATGAAGGATGGAACCTGCCCTTTTGGCCCAATTCAGCCATGTCAACCAGGTTTCTGAAATGAAACTGGTCTCATTTGCATGTGTTTGGCCTATATCTTCTTCCTGTCTGTGTACCGATCCACATGTCTTTGTAATTGGGATTGTACTTGCCTCTACTACTTCCAAGTGTGTACTACCCTCTGTGTGAAAAAGTTGCCCCTCAGGTTGTTTTTAAATCTTTCCCCTTAAGCCTATGTCCTCTAGTTTCGAACTCCCCTAGCCTCGGGAAAAGAGGTTAGATATTCACCTTATCCATACCCATTATGATTCTATAAGATCACCCTTTAGCCTCCTCTGCTCCAGGAAAAATAGTCCCAGCCTATTTGGCTCTTGTTATAACTTAAACCCTCCAGTCTTGGTAATATTCTTGTAAATTGTTTTGGGCGCTTTTCATTTAAGAACTTATAGTAGCTTCTTATAGTAGGACAACCAGAATTGGACGCATTACTCCAAAGGTGGCTTTACAAGGTGGTCTCGCACAGCCACAACAGGATGTGGCAACTCCTGTACTCGGTGCTCTGACCAGGAAAGGCACGTATACCAAATGCTGCCTTCACCACCCTGTCTACCCGTAACACCACTTTCAAGGAACTGTGTATCTGCGCCTCTCGGTCCCACTTGTCAACAATGCTTCCCAGGGGATGTACACTGAAATTGGACATCTCATTCAACAGTCTCACAGGAGGAAAAGAATGGCACTTCTATGGCCATCAAGGATACGATTATCACCACAGTCAATTTTTAATCAAACCAGATTCTTCCAAGTAAGAGCTGGCAACTTCTGCAACAATTACTACCCCCCTACATCTCTCTGGCACCTTTGTCATCTCATCTGATTCAGAAATATTTTGTCCTCTTCAACCGGGGGAATGGAAGAAGCAAGATTTGCAATGGTGCATACATATGGCTCTATAAGCCCCACATGAAAATGAGAAGTGTTACAGGAACTGTAAAAAAGTTCCACACTATTAAGGGACATTTTGAAGCCAGACCACCATCTCGCTGAATACCAATTATACTGTGGTAGCAATCAGCCTGCTGCAGCTTCAGCCATGGGTCTACTCAAAAGAACAAGAGATGAGAGTCACAGGAGGTTAATGACTTCCCTCTGCCACCCTACCACACAAAGCAAGCATCCTCTTACAGAATCATGTAATAGGTTACTGATATTTTGGGAACAATGGTTCTGTAACCTACATTGCTCCATACGAGTCTGGCAATACATGCTGGAATATATCTCTGGATCACAGTCAGCTTCTGCATCCATCATTGTCTCATTGTTTCACTAAATATACACAGGCCACTTTGGGAGGAGGGGGAAGAGTAAGGTGGGGAGAAGGTACTCTGGAACTCATCAATGAAACCACTCAGGCAGAACACTGAAATAGAAGTCACCACCAAAGAAGTTCTAAGAACTTTTATTTTATTGTTCTTGAATGGAATATGGGGTTTATTGACAAGGCCAGCATTTGTAGCCCAACCTTAAGCGGCCTTGAGAATGTGGTGGGAGCGGCATCCTTGAAGCACTGCAGACCATGTCATGTACGCACACACTTATCCTTCAAAATAAGCTTCCAAAACTAGCTGTGGCTAGTCATGTCAGTCGTATCCCTGACTCAACAATCCTAAAGCAACCATTCTATTTTGAACTCCACTTTGGCAGGTTTCTCCTGAGAGGGCAGTACACCAGCCTCTGAACAACTCACCAAGCTAACCCATCAAGCGCACCTAACCCACATGTTGTAGAGGCTGCAGATTGTGTAATGGGCTTGGCAACTATCTCAATCCATTGAACCAGAGTAGAAATCAGTTATCCTTAATCCTGAAGTCTGCAGTAATTTTGTATGCCCACAGTACTGTTGTGGAGGCACTCCAAGGATTTAGAGCCAAGGACAGTGGAAGGATGTATGTGGCTTGAAGTAGAATTTGGAGGCAATGATGTTGAGAAATATCTGCTTCTCTTGTGTTTCCAGCTGTTAGACGTCATGGGTTCAGAAAATACTGTCAAAGGAAGCCTAGCCAGTTGTTTCAGGCCATCCTGAATATAGTAATCAATGTAGCTGTTGAGCATTGGTGGTGAAGGGTGTTAACGTTCAACGTGGTGGATGGGATGCCAGTTAAAAGGGATATTTTGTATTGGATGGTTTTGAGCTGCCTGATTGTTGTTTGAGCAGACGTCATCCAGGTAAGTGGAGATTATTCCATCACGCTCTTGATTTGTTTCTTGCATACTGTGGACAGGCACTGGGAGTAAGGTGGTGAGTTAGTTACTGCATAATTTCCAGTCTGAGCTGCTCTTAGAGACACAGCATTTATATGGTTCATCCAATTAAATTTATGGTCAACGGTAACCCCCAGGATATGAATGATGTATGGTTTAACAATGGTAATACTATTGAATGTCAACGGGAGGTCTGAGATTCTCTCTTGCTGAAAATGATCACTGCCTGGCATTTATACTACATGAAAGCTACATGCCACTTATCAGTAAAGTATGAATATTGTTCAGATCTTGTTGCATGCAGGTGCAGAATGTACAAGTAAGCGAAGTTCCACAACTGGTGTTGTGCATTCATCAGGGATAATCCACATTTCTGACACAAGGCTGGAACTTAAATAACTGATGATGCAGCTAAAGAGGGGTTGGTCGAGGACAGGCCCCTGACAAACCAGTTTATTGAAATGATGTTTGCACGCTCTCTGCCTCAATGGCAGCAAGTGCCAGTTCATTGCAAATTGCAACACTTGCACTCAAAAACAATAGCTATCAAATTTTTATCTTGCAGTCATTTACAAAACTTTAAAAAATATTTTTCTTCTTGTCGATAGAGTCGCATTTATAAAGGGCACCTCTGAAATATAATCAGCAGTATGGCCAGATTCAATGGTGAATTCTCCAGGGATATTTGAATGTCATATGAGCCAAATTTCCATTTGGACTACCTGTGTCCTGGCAGTCTGATTTGTTGTGATCATCTTGCCAAACGCATGGATTGTACATGGTTGAGTGCCTGGGGACAGCTGGCCTTTTCTTGACATGACCAATTGGAAAAAGGACATCATTCCAATGGGTTAAATCATTTGCAAAATGGCTTTGCAGATAAGTATGGAGATTTCATGTCTCCTGATCCCTCTATATTTCTCAGAGGAAGATATTCACGGTAGTCTTTATCCCTGATGCACTTCAAAGTGTCTTCACAAAGAGAATCAAAACACAAGATTGTTGTGGTTGAATGCTTTGTTCCAGCCTCACTTCCTTTTGAAGGAATGTGACAGGATAAACTAATTTCAGCAAGATTTCCTAGAAACAACATTATACTGGTAGCCCTCAGCCCATACAACATGTCTACTTATGAAAAGAATAAAGGCTTTAAATTAGGCCGTACAAATGTTTGTCTAATACCAATTAACACTGCATTTAAAACAGCAGGTAAAGCAATTCCACACAACTGAATTAACCATTGGCATATTAATAATTACACACTGTAATTTCGACACCAAGAATCCCATGGCTTCTGTGAACATGCATTAAAAAGATCTTACAAACAAGACTTCAGAGATTTAACTGTGGAGAAAGCAGTTTTTCTTTTCAGTAACAACAATTATGAAATTAGTCACTGTAGCAGTTCTCTATTTTCTAAATTATTCTCCAACTCCTCAGGACCATACCTTATTACTCAAATTCACTGTCTGCTTCTCCAGGGATGAGAGAGGTCGGACAGCAGTGTCCAAAAGACCAATCTCCCCAGCATCATTATGCTGCGCTAAACGAGGGTAGTCATTTAACTTAAACTTATAGCTCACATATGTAGGAACGAGGATGGTTTCAGGGATATTGTCCTGAAGAAACAATCATTAGGTTCACAAGCTTTAACATTTTTAAATATTTATTCCTTCATGGAGATGTCAGCATTTCGGGCTAAGCCAGCATTTATTTCCCATTTCCCTGCTCCTCAGATGTTTCTTGGCCTGCTGTGTTCATCCAGCTCTACACTTTGTTATCTCTCCAGCATCTGCAGTTCCCGTTATCTCTGAAAAAGTGGTGGTGAGTCACCTTCAACTACCATAGTTCATGTGGTTTAAGGACACCTAAAATGCTGCAAGTTGAGAACAGAATTCCAGGATTTTGACTCAGCAACAAAAAAGGAATGACGGGTCAGATGATGTAGAGGGGAACTTGTAAGTAGCAGTATTCCCAGGTATCTGATGCCTTGATATGGAATAATATTTACATCCTTAATCAACCTTGCAACATAATAAAATGTGAGGCTGGATGAACACAGCAGGCCAAGCAGCATCTCAGGAGCACAAAAGCTGACGTTTCGGGCCTAGACCCTTCATCTCTGATCTTGGAATTCTCCAGCATCTGCAGTTCCCATTATCTCTCAACCTTGCAACAGTCTGCTCACAGGAATGTAGTGCTTTGCCCATCAGCTCAGCAGAGGCCTTAGGCTTCATTGCTTTTGGAAATTGCTTCAGGAGGCTGATGTTCCATCGCCCACTCTTCTAAATTATAGAACACAGACACAGAACATTACACCACAGTACAGGCCCTTCGGCCCTCGATGTTGTGCCGACCTGTCATACCAACCTGAAGCCCATTTAACCTACACTATTCCATGTACGTCCATATGCTTGTCCAATGACGACTTAAATGTACCTAAAGTTGGCGAATCTACTACCATTGCAGGCAAAGCGTTCCATTCCCTTACTACTCTCTGAGTAAAGAAACTACCTCTGACATCTGTCCTATATCTTTCACCCCTCAATTTAAAGCTATGCCCCCTCGTGCTCGCCGTCACCATCCTAGGAAAAAGGCTCTCCCTATCCACCCTATCTGACCCTCTGATTATTTTATATGTTTCAATTAAGTCACCTCTCAACCTTCTTCTCTCTAACAAAAACAGCCTCAAGTCACTCAGCCTTTCCTCGTAAGACCTTCCCTCCATACCAGGCAACGTCCTTGTAAATCTCCTCTGCACCCTTTCCAAAGCTTCCACATCCTTCTTATAATGCGGTGACCAGAACTGTACACAATATGTGCACACATTCGGACAGTTTCTAAGCTAAGTACTGTGACCGGTGTTGAAAGTGAACTTGAGGCATAAAAGGGTGGCACATTGGCTCAGTGGTTAGTATGTTGCTTCACAGTGCCAGGGACCCAAGGTTCGATTCCACCCTTTGGTGCGGAGTTCAGACAATCTCCCTGTGTTTGCATGGGTATCCTCCGGGTGTTCCTGTTTCTTCCCACAGTCCAAATGTGTGCAGATTAGGTGGATTGGCCCTGGGAAGCGCAGAGTGGGTGTGGGTGGGATTCGCTTCGAAGGGTCGGTGTTGACTCAGTGGGTTGAAGGGCATGCTTCCACACCGAAGAGATCCTATGATAAAGCTGCATTTGCCACTTGCAAGACTCTTCCAGTTATGAATGAACCTCGGTCATTTAATATAAAAGATTACCCCGCTGCTGGACTCAGAGTAATGTGGCACTGACAGCCAGGTTTCTGGTACCAAGACTGGCTCTAATGTAACAAGGGGTATGCCAGTTCCAAGTGGGTGATCAAGAGGGGGTCTGTCTAGTCAGAGGCACATACAGATGATTCTGTGGAAGGACAACTAGGCATCAGAATGCTGTGCCAGGATCAAAGATGTCTTAGAGATGGTGCAGGATATTTTCAAAGGGGAGAGGATCCAGCAGGAGGTCATTATACACATAGGAACTAATGACATAGGAAGTGAAATGGATGAGATTCTGAGAAGAGAATAAAGGAAGTTAGGCAGGAATTTAACAAGTAGGTCCTCTGGGATAGTAATATCTGGATTATCCCCTGTGCCACAAGCTAGTGAGGGTAGGAACAGGAGGATAGATCAGATGAATGTGTGGCTGAGGACCTGGGGCAGGGAAGAAGGATTCACATTTTTGAATCGTTGGAATCTCTTCTGGGGTAGGAGTGACCTGTCCAAGGAGGACGGATTGCACATGACTTGGAAGGGGGCTAATATACTGGTGGGGAGATTTGCAAGAGCTGCTCTAGAGGATTTAAACTAGGAATAGAGGGTTGAACCCATGGAGATAGTGAGGAAAGAGACCAGTCTGAGACTGATGCAGCTGGGAAAAGGAGCAAGTCAAACAGTCAGGGCAGGCAGGAACAAAGCAGAGAATGAGCTAGAACTGATAAATTAAACTGCATTGATTTCAATGCAAGAGGCCAAACAGGTAAGGCAGATGAACTCAGGGCATGGTTGGGAACATGGAATTGAGATATCAGAGTGATTACAGAGATGTGGCACAAGATGGACAGGACTGGCAGCTTAATGGTCCAGGGTACAAAGCATAGAAAGAGGCATTTTTGATTAGGGATAACATTACAGCTGTACACCCAGGGAACTTATTTGGGTGGAACTCAGAAATAAGAAAGGAATGATCATCTTATTGGGATTGTACTATAGATCCCTCGGTAGTCAACAGGAAACTGAGAAATAATTTTTTAAGGAGATCTCAGTTATCTGGAAGAATAACAGGGTGGTGATGGTAGGGGATTTTAAGTTTCCAAACACAGAGTGGGATTGCCATAGTTTTAAGGGCTTGGGCAGAGAGAAATGTGTTACGTGTGCACAAGAAAACTTTCTGTTTCAGTATGGTGAGGCTGGTCACTGAGGTGTCAGTGGGGGCACTATGGCACCGGTGACCATAATTCTATTAGTTTTAAAGTGGCAATGGAATAGGATAGATTGGATCTAAAAGTTAAATTTCTAAATTGGAGGAAGGCTGATGTTGACGTCATTAGGCAAGAACTTTCAAAGGTTGGCTGAGGATGGATGTTTGCAGGTGAAAGGAAAGCTGGGAAATGGGAAGCCTTCAAAAATGAGAATGAGAGTCCAGAGGCAGTATGTTCCTGTTAGGGCGACAGACAAGGCTGGATGACTAGAGAAATTCAAGTTTTGGTCAAAAATAAGAAGGAAGCATAGGCATCAGAAATCGAGTGATTCCACATAAGAGTATAAAGGCAGCAGGAGTGTACTTAGGAGAGAAATCAGGAGGGCAAAAAGAGGACATGAGATAGCAAATAGGGTTAAGGAGAATTCAAAGGGATTCCACAAATACATTAAGGACAAAAGTGTAACTGGGGAGAGAATAGGGTCCCCATCAAGATCAGCAAGGCCACCTGTCTGTGGATCCACAGGAGATGGGGGAGACACTGAACGCATAATTTGCATCAGTGTTTACTGTGGAGAAGGACATGGAAGATAGAGAACTTGGGGAAATAAATAGCGACATCTTGAAAAATATCCATATTACAGAGGTGGTGGTGCTACTGGATATGTTAAAATGCATAAAGGCTGATAAATCCCCAGGACCTGATTAGGTAAACCATGGAACTCTGTGGGAAGCTAGGGAAGTAATTGCTGGGCCCCTTGATGAGACATCTGTATCATTGATGGCCACAGGTGAAGTGCCAGAAGACTGGAGGTTGGCTAACATGGTGTTACTATTTAAGGAAGGTAATTAGGAAAAGCCAGGGAACTACAGACCAGCTAGCCTGACATCAATGAACAAGTTGTTGGTGGGAATCCTGCAGGACAGAATTTACACATATTCAGAAAAGGCAAGGACTGAGCAGGGATAGTTAACATGGGTTTATACATGGGAAATTGTGTCTCACTAACTTGATTTAGTTTTTTTGAAGAAGTAACAAAGAAGATTGATGAGGGCAGTAAAGGACGAGACCTATATGGACTTAAATAAGGTGCTCAAAATTGTTCCTCATCCAGACTGGTTATCAAGGTTAGATCACATAGAATACAAGGGAACTAGCCATTTGGATACAGAATTGGCTTGAAGGTAGAAGACAGAGTGTGATGGTGGAGGGTTGTTTTTCAGACTGGAGGCCTGGGGCTGGCGGTGTGTTACAAGGATCGATGCTGGGCCCACTGTTTTTCATCATTTTTATAAATGATTTGGATAGGAACATAAGAGGTAATGGTTAGAAGTTTGCAGATGACGCCAAAAATTGTGTAGTGGAAAGCGAAGGAGGTTACCTCAGAGCACGACAGGATCTTGTTCAGCTGGGCCAAAAGGCCAAGGAGTGGCAGTTGGAGATTAATTTAATGTTAAGGTCCTGGGGAACACTGCTGAACAAAGGGGCCTTGGATTGCTGGTTTATTGCTCCTCGAAAATGGAATCACAGGTCGAGAGGATAGTGAAGGATGCGTGTGTTATGCTTGCCTTTACGTGTCAGTGCACTGAGTATAGGAGTTGGGAGGTAATGTTGCGGCTGTACAGGACATTAGTTAGGCCACTATTGGAATCTTGCATGCAATTCTGGTCTCCCTGCCACAGGAAGATGTTGTGAAACTGACAAGGTTCAGAAAAGATTTACAAGGATGTTGCCACGTTTGCAGGGTTTGAGATATAGGGAGAGGCTGAATAGACTTGGGTAAATTTCCCTGGAGCACCAGAGGCTGGGAGGTGACCTTAGAGAGGTTTATATAAATGAGAGGCATGGATAGGGTAAATAGACAAAGTCTTTTCTCCAGGGTAGGGGAGTCCAAAGGTAGAGGGCATAGATTGAAAGTGAAAGGGGAAAGATTTAAAAGGCACCTAAAAGGACAACTTTTTCATTACTGGTTAAGTGGTGCATGTATGGAATGAGCTGCCAGAAGAAGTGTTGGAGGCTGGTACGATAACAGCATTTAAAAGGCATTTGGATAGATATATGAATACGAAGGGGTTACAGGGATATGGGCCAAATGCTGGCAAATGGGACTGGATTTATCTAGGATATCTGGTTAGCATGGGCTGAAGGGTCTGTTTCCGTGTTGTATATCTCTCTGTCTCTCTCTGTCAAAGAATGGGAATTATTGCTGGAACTGCAGTCGCAGATCAAACTCACAGGAGGCATAAATATTTCAATATTACTTGAAAACTGCCAGAGTTGGAATCATTAGTCTCCGGCAATATGAGGGAGATTTTCTGACCGTCTGATTGGAAGCACTACACTGTTTTTGCCTCAGTGAGCATATTAAGCCTTTCTATATCATGTAAGTGGCTAACAGGTTTCTATGAAGCTATATGCTGTGTATTCCAACAATAGTCTTCTCTGCTGCAAATTGTTGGGCTTGGTTGGATCCTTGCATTCTTGTCCCAATTTACAATGCAGTGTGCTTGAACATCAGCAGCAATTCTTCAAAGTAAAATTCTTAAAATATTGTCACCAGGATTAATTTCTACAAATTAGTATTAGGTCTGCATTTTATTTTTCTGCTCAGTGTCTTTGAATAGTTTGTATGTCAGCTTGTATAGTTTGTATATGTTCCATCTGAAGACCACTTTGGGAAAATATTACTTGGAAGAGAAACACACTCCAAATGGGGCGACCATGGCACATGATAAATATCACTCGTAGTCCAGAAGCACAGACTAAGGCACCAGCAACACAGTGTCATATCTCAACGTGGCAGCTGATGGAATTTAAACTAAATTAACCAAATCTGGAAATACAGAGGCTGACAAGTTGGAGGTTTGTAAAATCATGAGGGGCATGGATAACTGAACAGCCAAGTCTTTTTCCCCCAGGATAGCTGAGTCCAAAATTAGAGGGTTTAAGGTGAGGTTTAAGGAATAAGAGGCAACATTTTCATGCACAGGCTAGAGACTGTATGGAATGAGCTGGCAGAGGAAGTGGAGGAGGCAGGTACAATTACAATTTTTAAAAGGCATCAGGATGAGTCAGAGGAATATGGGCCAAATGCTGGTAAATTGGATTCGATTAATTTAGGGTATTTGGTCTGCATGCATATGCAGACCGAGTGACTGTTTCCATGCTGTACAACTCTTTGATTTAGAGTCATTCTCAGTGATGTTGGCCATAAAATCACCATTTATTATCAAAAATATTATTAAACTCTTTTGGTTTGCTAATGTTCTTCAGGGTCGGAAATCTACCTACCTTCTTCTGCCTGACCGACATGTGACTCCCAGCTCAGAATAATGTGGTTGATTCTTACCTGCCATTGCTGTGGCTCAACAATCCACTCAGATCAAAAGCATTTAGGGATATATATTAAACGTTGGTCTTACCAGTTACACTTACTCTCCATACAAGAATAAAGTAACACTAATGAAGATGAATGCCCAACAATCGTTGAAGCCGAGTCAACCAAACCTCATGCAATTTTAAATATGCATGTTATCTCAGATTATGCTTTCCATCAAGATTAGTCTCATCAAATCCATCCTCTTCCCCTTAGTGATCATTTTAACCCAAGGGTCCGTTTCCATGGTGTACACCTCTATGACTCAATGATATTCATATAACTGAGGACGATGGGACCTCCATTCAAAGGGAGTTCTGATGTTAACACCCTCAATTTGAAAAGAGAGAGAGCGCATACCCCAGTGTTTTCACTCAATGCTAGAAATAATTAAAAGCAAAACTCAAAAAAAGTATTGGAAAAATCAGGGTGATAAATCTTACTTCACAGTTTACATTTAAACTTAATTTGAGTTTTTTTTTCAGGCGAAGAGAAAAAGCAAAGACAAGCGCAAGATGTTTTCCTTCATCATTTGAAAATGTAAAGAATAAGCTGGCCTAAAGAGAAAACTATTTCCCTGGTTATATTAACTGGCTGTTTGTAAGCCACATCTTTTGTATCACACTGTCCCTCTCTTCACTTCCAAATCAAAAAACTTCAATTGAGCCTTTAATCCACATTTGAGGAAACATCTTACATACATCATTCCCATATGCACTAAAACATTAAACTTTATCACTTGCTCCAAGTGATCTTTTTACAGCACAAAAGAGAAGAATCTAGTCACACATTCATGATTGCTACAGGTCAATGGGATATTTTGGTCTAAGAACATAGCAAAAGAAGTCAGCTACTTAGCCTGTCAAACATACTCCAACCGTCAAGCAGATCACAGTTGATTTGCTCCAATTATTCACCCTTTAACATCATAAAATGCTTCAAGTTTCCGTCAAAACTTTATCCAACAAGAGTCGACATAACATCACATAGACTAATGCAGGCTGGAGAACCAAAAGCTTTCTTAAAGGGATAAGCTTTAAGCATTGTCTTAAAAGAAGAAGGGTAGACAGCAGAGACATTTAGGGAAGAAACTGCCAATTTTTGGAGATTGGCAACTGAAAACACAAGTTCCAAAAATAGAGCTGAAAATGAAGAATGTTGACCAACTCTACATCGGTGCAGAGCAGAGATCTCAGCAAGCTGTAGGAGATTGCAGAAATAGAGACAAGCCATAGAGGGATTTGAAAACAAGGATGAAGTTTTAAAACAGAGACATTGTTTCTGTAGCCTACGTCAATGAGGACCAGATGAATGGATGAACAACACTTTGTGCAGTCAGGACAAGGGAAGGCGAAAATTGAATTAGTTCAAGTTTTGACGTCAAAACATTTAGAGCGGCAGAATTTCAAGTTTTCTATCTCCCTTTGCATAAAGAAATGCTTTCTAGTATCACCCGTCTACATACTAGCTGTAGAATTTAACTGGAGCATAAAAAAGTGTTTTGTATGCCTCCTCTTGATGAAAGTGTTTAGTCTCTCTCTGATGTTGTTTGGTAGCCATACAAAATACAAAAAGGATGCTTATGTGAATGGGGACTGTCAAGATGCATGTACCAGGGAAGTGCACCTCAGGGAATATCTGCATCTTCAGAAGAGGTGCAAGAAGAAACCGAGAAAGTAAGAGCTGGTGAAGCCAAAAATATAAAGCAAATCCAGCAATGCTCATTGTGTTCAGAGATGGCACTTGTCCAATTAATTAGAGTTGCAATATTCTTTGTTTTGGGCTTTTTTGTAAACTTGTCATGACAATCTGACAAATAACACTGCTGGGATTTTGTAATTATTGCAGCTCATATCTGCTTTTTCGACCTGTAGGCTACAGTAAGCTTTGTGTTGCAGTACCTCCTGAGCCAGTAAGTTTCTCAAAGATGTCAACTTACTGTCTTTACGGAAGAGACTTTAAGTGTGCGTTCCAAGTTGCTAAACCCTTGGATTTTGAAAACTAAACTTGAGAAAAATCTGACAATGTCTAGTTTTAACTGAATAAAACTAGAAACACTGCTTTCAGTACGACAAGTTGGCATCTCTGGAACGGATTTCCAAATCCTAGAATAAGTGAGATTGGCTGCAGAGACACATTGAGATATCACATTCGTATGGCATGTCACTGTATCCGGTCTACGTAAGACCCTAACCCGATCACAATGCAGTTTTCAAAGGCAGGCAGGGAATAACAAGCTGCGTGGTTCCAATTAACTGTTCATCAAGCTTATCGATGAGTTTATTTACAGGGCTTGGAGGAGTTGTTTTATATTTCTGTCAGGAGTCACAAAGAACCGATGGAGTCTGGAACACATCAAAGTACCGCTGTCATGAATACAGCACATAGCCACAAGGGCCAATGGGCGCTCAGGTCAACATATCTAAGAAATGGAGAACAGCCAATTATTCAGTGCAGAGCTATCACTGCTGGCACTGACCGGCTTGTGATCAGTGGGTGGTGAAATGCACATTCTCCCTGTGCCTGCATGGGTTTTCTCCCACAGTCCAAAGATGTGCAAGTTAGGTGGATTGGCCATGCCAAACAAATTGCCCATAGTGTTCAGGGAACTGCAGGGTGACAGGGACAGGTCTGGGTGGGATGCTTTTTGGAGGGCCAGTGCTGAGCTGATTGGCCTGTTTCCACACTGCAGGGATTCTATGCAGAGATTTATCAGGATGATGCTGGGAGTGGAGGATACAAGAGACTGGATTGGCTCGGACAATTCTAACTAGAGTCTGGGAGGTTGAGAGCTGACCTTAGAGAGGCTTATAAAAATCATAAGGGATAAAAATAAGGTGAATGGCAGGTGGCATTTCAAAATTAAGGGGTGCATCTTTTAAACTCGGGGAGAAAGATTAAAAAAAACAAGAAGAGCAATTTTTTTTTGTTTTTACACAGAATGGCTCACGTGTGGAATGAACTTCCAGAGGAAGTGGTGGATATCGGCACAATTCTAACATTTAAACGACATTTACATAACAGCATGAATAAGAAATAATTGGAGGGATATGGGCCAAGCGCAGCAGGGGTGTCTATTTAATTTGGGATTTTGATGCGCATGGACTGGTTGGACCAGAGGGTCTGTTTCCAGACTGTATGGCTCTATGACTCTGTCCAGTGTTGTGACACATATACAGAGAGGCATTACAGCCAGAGCCATCACCTAATATGAACCCGCATTCAAGAAACCATCAACATGTCAAAGGTGTGCTTTGTTTGCCTTGACTGTTCAAGTGGTGCACTCTAGGAGGAGTCAGCCAAGGTGTTTCATATTGTGGTGACTTGTTGTGCACTGTGCAGTTTGTCTGTTTGAAGAGGACTAGAGCTCGACTTCATCACTGGAGGTGGATGAGGAGAGGGTAGAAGAGGAGGAGGAGGAGAATGAAAGACTACTGCCAGGAGTCTGGTGCCGAGGCACTGCAGCAATGTGACAATAGGCTTTCCAGGTCTCATAGTGATCTGTAGGCTACAGAGGCTACATGGATTCAGCAATATTTCACTTCTTGTCTCACAGATAAAAACTTGGTTTGCCACCTGGGGGCAGACTCTGCTGAGTTTGCAGGTAACCAGCAAACGTATCTGGACACGGAATGCTCAGGACAGGATACTGCAGTTTCGGATGAGTTGATGGCTCAGGTTTTTCTTTGCCTCGGATACACACTTGCTTCTGAAGGAGGAGGCACCATTTTTAATTAGTTGTTTGAGTGCAGTTATCCTCATTGAGTTTCTCCCAGGACATGGGTCAATAATCAAAACGCTGAGGTGCAGCTTTGAATGCTTCCTCACAGCACTGTCTTTGACCACCATGAGGGTGCACTCCAGCCTCATGGCTCTCTGTAGATGATTCAATAGCCGAGTATAGCTGGCATTCCAGCTCCAATAGCAGCCCAGCTCAGTTGGGACCCTCTCTTTCTGGTGTGGATTATTGCGATACCTGCTTCAAACCAAGCTCCTCTGAATTTGCCTCGCTGTTGATTGTTAGGAGTTTCAAACTGCAGCTCACTTTCAATGTTTTAACTGATCTGCTCTGGCCAAATTGGCTTTGCAACACACCCTCCAGAAAAAGTAATCATCCACCATGCACGCATGTCTAAATAACCACATTCCCACCAAAAAGCATTAATATCCGAGGTCCCCATCCTCACCAATTGCCCTATATCAGGCAGCACACAACTGTACAAAGCCAAACACCCCGCCCCCATCCAACCACCTCTCCCTCAAAGCATAATGTAATTTCAATAACTGGATTATAATTACTCCAAGTGAAAAGAAATGTAGTGTTTTACCCAGGTAACCTATTAAACATGTTTAATAGCATGGAGCATTGCGCTCTTGCCTATAACTTTTGGGTGTTCCCTCTGCAACAAAGATACATTAGTAGCCTGCTCTGTTGTACTTGCATCCAGCTGCAGTGCTCATGATAATTCTCCCCAACATGTTGATGTCCTTGGGAATGCCTGCACAGGCAACATTGCAGCAGCAGTCTCTGTCCCAAGCCTTTGTGGCTGAGAGGGGCCCGCATTCAGAGGTGACAAAGTGGTGACCTCCACCAGACAGATCGACAACACCCCTTTCATGTGGGATGAAGTCAGCAACTGAGAAACAATGGGCATGCACTCATGCCATCTCTGCACCAGAGACACAAAGGTTTTCTTGTCATATTATTTCAAAAAAACTACATCATACATAAAAAATTATATTTTATATTATTACACACACACACACACACACACACACACACACAGTGGTTGGTTCACTCGCCGAGCTGGTTCATTAGTTGGCAGACATTTCATTACTCTGCTGGGTAACATCAGTGCAGTCTCTGATAAAGCGTTATTGTGCTTTCCCACTTGCTATTTCAACTCTGGGGTCCCTTGGAGTTGATTACTTTATTTCCGGTTTTTCTTTGCAGTGGTGTATTCATCGGGTTTAATTTTAATGTGTTTATTGATGGCATAGTGGAGAATCAGGCTTCTAGAAATTCCTGTGCTTATCTCTCTTTGGCCTGTCCTAGGATCCTGATGTTGCCCCAGTCAAACTGCTGGTCCTCCTTGCCTGTACGAATGGAGACGAGTGAATATTGGTCATGTCTTTTTGTTGCTAGTTGTGTCCAATGTAATGTTTGTCGCAGTGCTTGTACACAGATATGCTTAGTCACAAACACAGTTTGGTTCTATACAGTAGCATATTAAGGAAACAAATAAAAAAGTTGAAGTTTGACTCTACCAAAACAAACCAAAGTCACCTCTTGCTTGAACCATACAGTAGTTACATGCATTTGAGGCACCAGGATGGACTGATAACTGAACTGGCCCCAATTTAACTTGCCCCGAGTTTTAGTGTGACCCTCAGCACGTTAGTCTTGGATCTTGGAACGTGCAAGCCTGTAACATGCCACGTTCTGGAAGACCAACAGGTTTTGGACAGACCAAACAGCAACTTTCATCAAACTAATGGCCTTCCAGGTGCAATCAGCGCTTGTCTGGGTGTGCATCCCAGGGGACAGATCAAAGCACACAGGATCCTGTGTCACGAAGCTGCTCAGACAAACACTGACAAAAACCACTGCATCTCTCTCCAGACTTCATTTGCAAGGACAGGTTGCAGCAGGAGGTGTATGACGGTCTCTACCACAACCTACAACATCCCCACTTCGCGGGCAGCCCACGATCGGTGGCTCAGAGAGTCCCAGTGTACATGAAGGATCTCAAAGGAGTGTGTTTCTCACCACCAGCCAGTCGATGTCTTGGTGCTTGCTGAAAAGTTCTGGTGATAAGACATTCTGCCAAATGATTTTGACAATCTACTGAGGGAAGCACCTGACAGGAACTTGAAGATGCTATGTGCTGATCATTTCCTGAAGGCCTTGTGGTCAAAGGTGTTTCTCTTTGCAAACTTCTCCCCAAGGACAGGTGATACAGAATGCTCCAACAGGCTCCTGCAGTAGAGAACCTCAGTCTTTCTGTGTAAATCAGTATGCTGCTCCATCCACAAGTGGGTGGCCATACTTAGTGGAGAAGTTCACATGTTCAAATCCAGGTTATAATGGTGGACTCCTCTATTTGCTCTGAGCTAACATTGGCAAATTCATTCATCCATCCATCCCTAATAAGCTGATTTTTTTCCATGTGCACAGTCAGTCTCTGCTGATAGATGAGAGTGACTTCCCCACTATTAATATTAAAATAAAAGGCGTAGCTTCTTAGTTTCTGCCCTGCTGCCTCCCAGTGTAAAGGAGTAAGATCTCAAAATTCTGATGGAAAACTGGAAATACTGTAAAAATGATTGCCTTATTATCAGCCAATTAGCATTCCCTTTATTTAATTCAGACTTCACCACAACAAATGTAGCCTAACATCCATGTGAATCACTGATTGTGCTGTCAGCAGTCAGTAAGACATTTATTTGACATGCTGTGAAGGCCTAGCTGTATAGATAACATTATGGGCAATGCCAGTATTCACACTGTGGACAACACTCTGATTGTGTGCAGAATGATCAATGGCTGTTGCTGAAGTTTAATATTGCATCGTTCATGGAAATCAAATGTATTCTTTTGCATATCTCTTTGTGGTTATCGAACAATTGCTCTTTGCATGAATCAGACTGCTATTCAAAGTAATAATAAATGTCTGGGCAGTGAAGGATTAGCTTTGTTATATCTCACAAGCTCCCTTCTGTTGAATATACAAATCATGCAAATCCACAAATCACTTTGATGTCTTGGACTGTTTGCGTCAGCCCAGGTTGTTTCCAATGACCAAAGTAAAGTTGGCCCGCTTTAATAGGTTTTTGCATAAACCAGGATAACTTGATTAAGCAAATTGTTTGGCAAGAAACAGTGCATTGGGCAAATGGAAAGCCTGGTTTGGGGCAATACTGTGCTTTGTGCAACTTTTGGGTCATGATTTCAAATGGAGACAGAATAGTCATAAACGCTTATAAATATTCACGGTAAAGAAAAGTTGGCTCACAAATGTCCTTCAGGGACACGAAAATGCCAAACCCACCTGGTCTAGACAATGCGTGCCCGTAGTCTTTGAGAGCAATTTGACTTTTAATATCTCCAAGACCACCAGATAGCCATTGTGTCCTTGCAAGCATCACTCCATTCCTGAGAAGAGAGAATACTTGCAATGCTATAGTTTGTGGAAGAAACAGATTTTGACATGCTTTCTTGCTGCCCACTCCAATGCTGTGACACCAACACCCTACCTTGTAGCATTTGCCACCCAAAAAGACAATGGAAGCAGGGGTATAGGAACACCATGACCTCAGAGTTCTTTTCCAAATGAAAAGCAGCCTGATTTGGAAATATATCACCATTCTTTCACTGTTACGACGTCAACTCTCTTGTAACACCGGGCCTGGCAGCACGGTGGGACCACCTTCCACACGTGGATTGCAGCAGTTCACAAAAGTGATTCACCACCATCTCCTCAGGGACAGCTGGGAATAGGCGATATTGGCCGGCCACTGGCAGCAACGCTCCCAACTCTGACAATAAATATAATGAAAAGCTGATAACTTTCCATGGAAAAGCAGATGGTTGATTGATAAAGGTGATTTAAAAATCTGGTTCGAGAAGTATAGAGCTCCCAGAAGAACAAGGATAAAAGCTTTCTCTCCTGTGAACGACTGGGGCTTGGAACCCAGTTTGGAAGGTGTGGCTCACCTGATATTCTCCACAAAAAGTTCAAACAGCACTGCTGTCAGTACTGAAGGATTATAACACATTCTACTTTGATATTCACCCGAAGGATAGACAGAGCTTTTGAGCTCAGGAGGCTTACACAAAGACCAGGAAATCTCGCTGTCAACACTGACAGCTTGCATTTTAAGGATCCCAATTATAGGGAGTGAAGCGACTGAGCAGTTTCTTTCCATTTTACAGCCACGAATGATTCAAAAACCAAAAAATTTGACGGGTAATACAAGAGCACAGTGAAGTGATGCCCGAGACTGATTGGAGTTGCTGGGACCTGGGCGCCTCAGAAATGCACGTCAATGCCTGCTGAATCATGCCAACCAAATGTGACATCTGCCGTGACCTCCAAAAACTTGCTCATTGCAAGGTGTGACCCCTGCCACTTGGTCTAGAGGACACATTGCAAAGAGGAGGACCATGCAAAAAGGAAGCACCAGGATTCAAATATCGATGAGAACAGCAGATTCATGCACTGCCCCTCTCCCAGCAATACCAGTAATTTGTATTAGACTCTTCCACACTCCTTTACAACAGGCTTAGTTTAACCACCATGATGTGTTTCACCATCTCTCCTGCAAATCAAAGGCCTCACCTGACATCCCCAGAGTTCAGCATGTCTACATCTCAGCCCTCCAAGAAGCTGGCAAATGAACTGCCCTGCCCTCAGGACTTTATTACAGAACATGCGTTCCCAGAGACTTATTCAGCTGAATTTAATGTTGGCAGCAGCAGCAATGATATTGAGCCAGAAATTCAGGAACAAGTGTCACCTTAATCATTTTCAGGAGTGATGGAATTCTGTGCCAATCAGGAAATTAATTACCTGCTATTCGGGTTTCTGGCCCTTTATGGTTAGAGGTCCTGCCTTGAAGAGATTTTGGCCAGTTGCAGAAGCAACACCTCGTCAGTGTCATTTGACTTCTAACCAGTGGCAGGCACACTTCCAACTGTTCCACCAGTGGTGATGGGGACAGGCCTACTGGCATCCATTGGCAGCTAGGAGAGAAGGCTGTCCTGAATCTTCCCCACCGCTGACTGAATTAGGCACAGTCAAAAACATAACGGGCACGCCACACATCACCACTATGCAAGGTATTTGATTCTAGAAGAGTTACTGCTGAACCATGCAGCATGCATTAAGCTCCAGCCAGTATGATGATGGAAAGACCTGATTTCACTGGATCAGCTACTGAAGTTAAGAATGATGGCCATTTTACAGACAACAGCAGGTCATCATTGCTGAAATCAAAGGAACTGAACGACACAATTAAACCCACGCTTGGGATCTGGAAATTTGATCTTCAGAATTTTGCTTCGCATTGTCTATATTTTTCCACCCACAACATGTGCGTCAAATTGTCTTTTTGTCCATTTTACTAGTAAAGCAGTGAGAGGATATTTTGAACTTCAAATGAGCATATGGTTTAAGTCACAGTGGTAAATTAGTAATCAATTCTTTTCTCTGCCATTTGCAGTTACGTGTGCTTACAATAAAGAAGGGTTATTTTCTACTCTTCAGATTTCATAATGAACAGTCAGTCAGTCTAGTTGATTAACTTGGTAATTTAATTGGAATTTTACACAGTTTTGGTGGCTTGTGGAAGAGCAACTCCATAAATAGCAGACTGTTCCCAGTAAATTCACAATGAGGCCTCAATACTATTTGCCTTCCCAACTGCTTGCTACGCATGCACCCTCGCTTTCAGTGACCAAGCCACAAGGCAATCCAAGTACCTCTGCACATGAACTGTGCCCAATTTATCACCATCTAGATAATACTCTGCCAGACTCTTTTTCTCACCAAAGTGGATATCATCACATTTATTCAAGCTACTGCATCTGCTACATATGTGCCCTCTTTCTCAGGTGGTTTTAGGTTCTCTTGAAGCCTCTTTACATCCTCCTCAATCACAACCCTATCCTGTTTTGTGTTATCTGCAAATTTGGAAAAATTACATTTGATTCCCTCATCTGAATTGTTGCCATACATCGTAAATAGCTGGAATACAAGCACTGATCCTTGCAGTACCCACTAGTCAAGATATGAATAAAAAGCATTAGTAGGCCATTAATTCCTTCATGCCCAGATCACCTTTTAATAAGATGATGGCTGATCTGTTTCAGTTCCAAATTCCACACTTCAATCTAGCCCTGACAACTTTTGATTGCTATACATAACAAGAATCTAGTTATCTCCATCTTACACTGTCAAGTACTCATTTATTCCTGTTCTGTTTCACACTTCTCAATTCACAACAATATAATGATTGCCCACTCCCACATGCTTTAATGTGGCAGACTAAAATTCGAACTGTGCCAATATGTGAGTTGCTGATGGTGTTTCAGAGATGTGGTCACCATCTGTCACTTGAACCCTTATCCAAATAGACAGGATTAAGCAACCTGTGATCTGAGATAGCACATAGTGCAGAAACAGACTGTCTTGCTGAATATTCCATGGCATTAACTGCAATGGTCTCTGTCACAGACAGCTCCACGGTACGGTGTTCTCTTCTCTTATGTGCTCATACTCTGAGTACACATCAATCATCACTCAGCGAATCTGGATAACACTTGAGCCAATCAATTCCATACGCTGTCACAAATAATTGGATCCATGACTCAAACAGTTGTCACTGGTCTAAAGCTTCTCACAGACTAGAACAATTCCTTCAGACTGATTAGTATCATAGCTTCGTCAACCTGCAAATTCTCTGTGTCATACATCACTGCCAAAGCCCTGTTTTACCAGTTCAGGCAAATCATCACAGTATATTTTGGCATCTAACTTTGCCCACTCATTTAACATGTCTTTGTCACTTTGTATCCTCCATATGTCCTCTTCACAGTTTACTTTCCCATGTAACATTTTGTCACCAGTGAATTTGGCAACAATACCTTTGGTGCCTTCAACTGAGTCATGTGCATAGAGAAAACATTGAAGAAACAGCACCTATTCATGTAGCACTCTAATTATTTCACCAATCAAACTAATCCATTTATACCAAATTCTGTTTCCTTTTAAACAGTGAATTATCTAATCATGCCCATCTGTCACCCACTTTTCTACTGGCTTTTATTTTCCTCAATAATGCTTAATGACACCTTATCGAATATCTTATTGGAAATCAAAGTACCATGTACCTACCAGTTCTTCTATATTCACAGCACATACTGTTTCTTCAGGAAACTGCAACATATTGGTAAGCATGCGTTCACAAAACCAGGTTGACTCTCCCTGATTACCTTGAATTATGTTTTGAAGTGTTTTGCTACAAAGTCTTCAATTAAAGCTTCTAACACCTGCCCTCAGATGGACGCTAGGGTAACTGAACCATATTTTCTTGCTTTCTGTTTCCCTGCATCTAGAATGAAAGAGATATACTTGCCAGTCCTTAGCATGAAGTCCATCAAGACCTGGGGAATGGTAAGCCAACATTTGCTCAATATCACATCCCTGATGATTGAAATTTTTCCAAGTTCCTTCATTCATGGCATATCTTGATTTACTACTATTTCCCCATCATTTGAATGCAAATTATACTTTCAATTCATCTATCTTATTTCATATTATTAACTGGACAGACATACTTACTACAGAATCACATTCACTTCTTTAACTCATTTCTCCTTTAAACATTTATGACAAGAATTTTATTCGTTTTCATATTTCTGATTACCATGCTGTTGTACTCCAATTTTTCCCTCCTGATTTTTTCAGTCTTATTTTGATATTCTGTCCAACTTCTTGACCTGCCATTCATCTTCTTTAGCATATGTATTTTTCTCTCAGTCTGATAGTACTTTCAACATTTCACTTAACCATGAATGTTAGAACTTCTCCTTGGAACTTTTGTTTTCTTCAAATGCATCTATTCTGCATATTCTAGAATGTTCCCTTAAAAGTTTGCTGCTGTATCTCAGTTGAACTTTCTCACAACCAAACTTGCCAGTTCACTTTAATTAGTTCTGCTTTCATACGTTCATAATTGCCCTTCTTTAATATTACAATATTAGTCATTGTCCCACTCTTCGCTCCCTCAAACTGAGTGTACAATTCAATTACATTATGCGTTTTGCTACTTAGGAACAAATTCACTACAAAGTCAATAATAAACCCTGTCACCAGGGTCAAATATATACCACGCTGTCTGGTTGGCTAGAGAATGAGCGGTTCTGAGCAGCAACACTGAAAAAATTCTATGAGTTCCTCATATAGGTTACCTTTACTTATCTAATATTTTTCTTTCCCATCTGGATTAAAATTTCCTTATGATCATTGCCCATTGACAAGCTCCCATTAGTTATCCCTTTACACACCATTCTATCACATGGTTACTGCTTTGAGGCCTTTACACCACTCCCCATTACGACTTAATGCCTTTATCATTGCTCATTTCTACGTAAACCTCTTCTACATTCTGATTTCCTGATCTTATATAAATAAACCATATTATGCTAATGACAGCACTCGTGGAATTAACATGAAAGAATATTTTAGTCACTTTGACCCAAACACAGCCTTTCCCAATGTATAAGCTCAAAGTCTGGTCTCTGAAAAGAGCCAGCTTCCAACCAAAATTAGTTACCGTGGTCAGGATAAAACATCAGGGTCACTGATAATTCCCTCAAAATCTGGAGACAGCAATGCATATTAACTCACTGACTGAGCTGTTTGGTGCCCTTGGGCAAGGCAAGGGATGGCAGAATCAGTGAATTGAGAAACCCTCAGGTTGTAAGGCACAGTGAAGTGTAACAGGAATGGGCCATGTCTTTGTACAACAGAGCACACAGCAGTCTCTCAATTCCCTCTGGAAGGGGAATCGAGTTTTAAAGTCATCATTTTGTTCCCAAAGGCTTGGACATTTGCCAGGAGTATGCTGGGAAGGGAGGATGAGGGGGTTCTTTAAACCCCAAAGTTTCAGTCTCACCTCAAATCCAGCATGTCTCCCACATTTCCTGGGTAAATGTCTGCTCCCAGTCTATCCTGGGTGTCAGTGAGGGAAGTCTGCTGCTCTGTAAGGTAAGTGCATTCTCCCGATGGGGTCCTGGTTAGTTTGGTTGGGTCACCGCAGGGTCAGGTCTTGTTCTGGTGTTGATCGGGCCTCTGTTCTGGGTTTTCACCAGGCTGGGGAGGTGGGACTTGAGAGAGTTGGAAACCAGAGTGTGCTGGAATGCTCTCCACTTACCTGGCTGAGTGCAGCTCCAAAAACCTCACAAAGTAAAGAGCAGTCTCCCTGATTGGCACTTCCTTCAACATTTGCACCCTACACCACCAACACAGAGTGGTAGGCCAAACGTATGTCTCGCCTAAAAGATGCACTGCAGCGACTTCCACAAGCTGCCTTCTTAACAGCTTTGTCATATACACAGAACCATCCCCACGAAAGGGGTGACTGCCCTGGTGCTTGGGGAGCGTCAGGCTAGGACCATAGACACCTGGGAGAAACCAGAATCCGGGATATATAGGCGAGGTCAACATTGTGTGACCTTGTATTTCATTTCTGATTTGGTGCAAAGGCAACAAGGCATCATTAATGCAAAGGGGCTTCATGAATCAACAGACACATCCCTCCCTAGGACCACATGGCAAGGTTTGTCTGAGAGAGGTGGGGGCTTCACAGTGAGATTTTCCCTGGCCTCCATAGCCACCAGGAATATTTCTGGGTGTATCTACACCCCAATTCACGAACACCACCATGTTCTAAAAGGGCATTTGGATGATGAGTTAATAAATGTTGGCATATCCACATTCCATAAACTGACAGAAAATAATCCTGATTGGCCCAATTGCAACCTAGCTAACTGGCATCTTGTACTATATAACAGTTCGGAATACTCAGTATTAAGAAGGACATATTGTGAGATAATAAAGTGTGGAGCTGGATGAACACAGCAGGCCAAGCAGCATCTCAGGAGCACAAAAGCTGACGTTTCGTCTCTGATGAAGAGTCTAGGCCTGAAACGTCAGCTTTTGTGCTCCTGAGATGCTGCTTGGCCTGCTGTGTTCATCCAGCCTCACATTTTATTATCTTGGAATTCTCCAGTATCTGCAGTTCCCATTATCAAGGACATATTGTGATATTCTTTTTGAGGTAAATCTACTAAAACTTCTCACAGGTGCCTGCTGACTGCGTATTGCTGGGAAATTAGTTGTAACTCTATACAGGCAGATGGAATGGAAACAGATATCTGTTGGACAGATTGGTAAGGACTGACACATATAAACTGGTGCAAAAATAACTAAGAATAGGCACGCAGCATTCAGCGAGAAAGAGAGAGCAATACTCAACCAGCAACGACAGGCTTTTTATTTCCAAGAAAGCAAAATGTCTCGATCCTTTAGTTTACCAAATGGCAACAACTCTCCTGGATGACACACTCTGTGCACAGATGAAATGGAGAAGCCCAAAACACCTAAGTCAATTAAACCTCGGGCTAAACCATAATAAACCGGGCTTACGGAGAGTAACAATCTGGTACGGTTTACTGTCAGGGCCTTACTAACCTTGCTTCACTCGGGACTTGCTTAAGTGAGCCAGGAGCACCACATGGTTATTTGTTTTGTTGGAAGGAGTCTAAAAATGCACCACACAGTTTTATATGATGCTTTTCTTTTAGGTAGTTAGGCTATTCAAGACCTTGAGTCACAAAATCAGAGGTGACATATCACACACTCTCGCTTGGAAAGAGAGACTGGAATCCAGCATGGAAGCGAGTGCAGGAGCTCCATTTCAGTATTAAAATAAGACATTCTTGCAGCTTCCCGCAAATATACATTTGAACCAGTATAGCAGTGGCCTGAATACCTACATGGATTGGAGAGGGACCTTTCTACAGCTAAACTGACTTGGAGTATTTCCATTATTGTCAATACCATTGGCAAAAATACTGCTTAATTTGAATCATGGATTTTAATATGAAATTCTCCTGATGCTCTTGTTCAGGATTTGATGCATAAGAAAGCAAAATAAAAAAAAATTTGCAAAGGCAACTAATAGCAACAACTCGACCACAATGCCCACATTCACGTAGTTAAAATGGATGTACCACAATCGAGGGGACACCAGTTGAAATCCCTTCCTCTTACTTGTACTTGCCAGTTTCAATTAGCTTCAACAGGTCAGAGATAGATTGCAAACATACAACCTTCCCTGGCCAGCCTTTAAAGCGATGATTAGTCTTTGGCAAACTTTTTATAACTGGGTCTAGCAGGTACGTAGCATTGAGGGAGGTACATCATCCCAAAGCATTCCAATAGATTAGGGAAGATACGTATGTTTCTTACGTCTTAAGAAAGCAAGGTATAATTCTGACTAATGTTCTCTGTGAAAACAATCTCTTCTTTAATGGAAAACAACAATCATCTTGAAGGAGGTGACAAAATGGGCCAGAAATGTGTGTGGAAAATAACATCAGCAAGTAAGGATAGAAATTCAATGAACAGAAGCAACTTGAATTTGATTTTAGGATCTTCGAAGGTATTGGGAATAGCACTTCAGCGAATCACATGATTTATGCAGAATATAGACTATTCTGCCATAGTTTTACGATGTGTTAGGAGTTTGTGTATCGTTCTGAGAATACTGGGAAGGCAAAAAGTGAAAAGTTCCAACAAATCAATCGTATTGTCCAATCTGTAATTCCATGCCATTTGCCAGAAGATAGTTTATTGCCAGTGCAATAAGCCTCCAGTGAAATGTGGCTTGAGAAATGGAATGCAACAGTGTTGATGAATGGTGATAACGTTTGCAACATTGGGCACTCTCAATCACTGACACTGGGTTGTATTATTGCCCCACGTTGTCCACACCACCAGGTACTTCAAAGGATGTTTGCCGTAATTCACATTATTTGACCCAAGTACAAAATGTGTGATTAATGACTGAGCAAGAGCTTCTGAAAGCATGCAGAACATGTTAACAAACTTGCATAAAATCAATGTAGCAAACATGACAACTAAATATTCCATTATTGTGATAGTGATTCAAAGTGAAAACATACAATTCATCACTTACTTGTGTTTTCCACTCTAGTTAACCAAAAATACCTTGCGTTTAAATTGACATTTTGTGTCACAATAATCATGAGGCCTTCTCAGTCTTAGGAAGAGAAATGGACAATGCACAACACCTTGAATATTCTCTACCATTCAATTATACCTTAACTCCTTGAAGCAAATAATTTAAAAATCTATTGTTCTTGACTCATTAACACTTCATTTCCCAACTCTAGATGTCCAATATCTTGGGATGAAACAGTTCTTGCTGATCTCCCTCCTAATTGGCCTCAGCTTACCCTATGTGCCCTCTTTTTTCCTCACCACTGCAAGAAGTTTCTCAACATCAACTCTGTTGAGTATGTTTAACATCTTAAGCACCTTTTTCAAATCAGCACCTCAAACATTTGGTCCAGTTTATCGTTTGAAGATGGTACTTTTGTGAGAATGCTATGTGCACTCATTGTGGGTACCTTGGGCTGCTTGCCCCTGCACAGATACTGTACTCTCTTTTGTCAAACGACTACATTGTGGTTTTCTGAGGTTGCTGGTACTCTAAACTCCTAGGATCCCAAGCACATCATTATACTAAAGGAAGGTGCTCTCATTCTCTTCAGTACTGTAGCCCATTTATTTTTACACTCGTAGATACACACATTACCAAATACAGCTCTCTTGGAGTATCGTTCTCCTGGCCTTTTTCTGGACTCTCTTGTACTGCTCTCAGCACAGTAGCAGCATCAGATACATCATTTGCATATCCATATCTCATTATTTTACACTTTTTGCTTTCCCTATATTCAACCTAGCCTTTGCACCACAAATTCTCCAATGCTTTTGCTTCTGTTCTCTACTTCCTGTACTCTTTCACACTCTGATTCAGTTTTGATTTTTTAAAAAAAAACTCAGCTTGAAATGATGTTCAGCCAATTTTCTCTTCCACGTTGCAGAAATGCTTATTAATGATTGCTGTAAACTAACGGCATTGTTTATGTAAAGCATACATTGATAATGATGGAGTTACAGAACAAGTTGGTTCTTTCAGGGAGAAGATGCAGATCCAGGGAAGATCAGTAGACTGTACCCTGATCTATGGGACAACTTATTACAATTCCACAACCTTATTGAAGAGAAGGAACGTTGATTCGTTCCTTGTAATAGATCGAAGCTTCCAAATTCTAACAATAATTGTTTAATACTTACATTTTATTAGAACATGTTCAGCATTGAATATTACTTAAAATTTGTTTGAAAATTAGAGTAGAACCCCTTCAGTGTGGAAATTGGCTATTTGGCCCAACAAGTCCATGCTAACTCTCCAAAGATCATCCCATCCAGACTCACCCCCTTACCCTATAACCCTGCATTTCCCATGGCTAATCCACCTAGCCTGCACATCTTTGGGTTGTGGAAGGAAACCCTGCAGACACAGGGAGAATGTGCACACTCCAACACAGGCAGGGACCCGAGGCTAGAACTGAACTCAGGTTCCGGGTGCTGTGACGCAGCAGTGCTAACCACTGAGCCACTGGACCACCCCAAATTCTACAAACATGCCACATTTCTCAGAAGCACAGGTATGTTGAATAATTATCTATAATATTTACAAAAGAATTTGTCCTGGAAACCATATTTTGCTGTAGTCATTCTTTTCTTTTTGGGTCAGTTGATATTTTTAGAAAGTTAGTTATTTGGTATTTATCATAAGAATGAGATGCTGTCCGCAAGCCAGTTGTGTCTTTCATGTGATAGACAGTTTCCACCAACATCGAAGAAACATTCTCTAATCTGCCCTGAAAATCAGTTCATATTTAGAGATAACATTACTCCATGCCAAAGATTGGGGCACACTCTAATATTGAGCCCTACAGCGTAGATGGAACCCATTCATTACATCATGCAAGTTGTAACTCTTTGAAACAGTTATGATTAGTCACAGTTCCCCATTTCTTTCTCACAGCCCTGCATCTTCATTTCCCTTCAATTATTTATTCAATTTCTCTAAAATTTACTATTGCATCTCTTTCATCAGCCTTTGAGGGACTACTTTCCAGATCATTACAAGTAGTTCTACTGCTCTCTACTATTGTTCTCATCTCTGTCCTAAAATATGTTTGACTGACAACACAGATCTTATTGCTATTGGAAGCAGTTTAGTTTTATTTACTCTATCAAAGACCATTAAAGTTTACAACGTGTCTATTAATTTTCTCCTTAAGGGAGATAATCCTGCCTTCTCTAGTTTCTACACATAAGGGAAGTTCTTCGTACTCAGCACCATTCTAGTAAAACAAACGCAGAGAATGCTGGAGAAGCTCAGCAGGTCTGGCAGCATCTGCGGAGAGAAGAAAATAAGGCTCACACCAGACTCGAAACGCTAACTCTATTTATCTTTCCGCAGATGCTGCCAGTACTGAGCTTCTCCAGCATTCTCTGCGTTAGCCTCAAATTTTCAGTACCTGATTAATTCTGCCACCATTCTAGTAAATCCTCTCTGCCAACTAAGGACTTTATACCCTTCCTCAACTATGATGTCAAGGATTAAAGATAAGAGTCCAGCTGATATTGTACTGGCGTTTTATCAAAAGATTTGCATTATCTCCTTGTGTTTGCACTTTAGGCCTTTATTTATAAAGCGGTCATCTACATGTATTCACTATGCAATAGGTAAATTTGCAGAGCTTTTGAAGAGATGAAAAAGCAGTTTATCCATTCATTAACATTTTGTACTAACATTGTAACATATTGGATTCATTCTTCAGGCTGTTTAGCTTGCCAGTGCAGCTCCATCATCGTGCCTCTTCCTCCTCCTACTACCCTCTTTCAGTCATTTTAGCCTCTGAGTCGCCTTTAGATATGCATCATCCGTGGTTAGGAGTGGGTGATAAGAGTTCGGGTCTATGCCAACACTACCTTATAGAGCAACCCACAGATAACTCACTTCCCACACAGATGCTGTTAATATCAATGAGCCAAGACATAGCAGGGAATCAGACCTGTATTTTGCAGGCCTGCACTACTGCATAATCACCATTCTTCAATGTTATCATATACTAGGCAATCTCGTAACAGAGCTCAAAAATAACAATGAAAACGCCTGCATGGAAAGATGATTTCCATTGTCTAGTGGTTTAATCAATCCAGTTGCAGAGCGAAAACAATTCAGTTAAAAAGACACACTCGGTTATAAAACAATATGTTTATTTCTATGATGGCTTTTCTACATTAGCTGAGTTTTTTAAATTTATTCTTTCAAAGGACATAAATGTCACTGGTATGGCCAGCATTTGTTGCCCATCCCTAATTTCTCTTGAACCAAATAACTTACCATGTCATTTTGGAGGCAGCCTCATTGCTCTGGGTCGGGAGTCAGATGTGGGCCAGGCCTAGGAAAGATGGCAGATGTCCTTCCATAAAGGATATGATATCATTACTGTACACTTTTTGGTGTGGCGAGTGTGAATGGCAGTGCTGAAATGTGCGTTTTGCTTCTCATCGATTAATGGTACTGAGAATTTCTCTGTTAGTTACTAGAAGGAAGATATATGGGATTAACACTTCCAATCATTCTAACCCTGCAATTTAAATTTGACGATATGAAACTTGCCCGTTCCTTCAAATAAGATTAGCATTACTGCTCAGAACAATGGTTGTCCTTACAGATTTAATTGTTTAATTGTAAGAGTCACAAATGAAAATCTATCTTAATAACTGTCAGGACACTACTGGAAATAATGCTGCTGTGCATTTATCAGCTTCTCCAGATCATAATATCTTGCCATTTTTCTGGCAACTGCTTTTATTTGCCAGTACAATACTAGCAATTATCTACTGGCTTTAATGGCAACTTGCCTATTGTTCCTAAATGAGCCAGAAATTTAAGGAGGATGTTACAAAACACATTGATACATGCAAATAGTCATTACAATTCTAACACACAGATGTTGGCTCGGCTTAGAGGCACGTTCTGGTGGAACTTAACATTGGTGTGGCATTCTGGCCTGTTCTAACCTGACACATCATTAGATCCCAAAATTTTTGGGATCTTGGATTTTTCATTGAAAAAGATTTCACAAAACAGGCACGCTTTCTGACCCAGCATTGTGATGCACTGAATATTTTCGATGATATTATTTCTAAGTCAGCGTCTGACTAAATTCAGGACCAACAAATAAGCCAACTGATATTTGGTTTTACGTGGCCTGTTTATTTGCTTCAGGCAAGTACTTGGTCACCCGACTTTTTACAGCAATATCCAACTCCAATTAGAAAACCATGTTTTGAGTTACAGGAGTTCTTTTTGCCAATGTTATACCGATACTTCCTATTATGGCACAATGTCAGGACTGCACTGAGAACACTGAAATCTGTTACTCGCAGTTAAAGGACAGTTTTGAGTTTCTGTTTCTTTAAATAGCTGACTTTTCTGATAATTCAGAGAAAAACTTTGGATTTCAACATTTTGTTAGAAATTCAGTTGAAGAAATAGTTTCACTTTTACAGACAAAATTTAACTTATATTCTGTTCCATTTTAGATGAATTCCATAGTTAAACTTCCCGAACAAAAATGTCAATAGTGTCTCTACTGATGCAACAGCATACCAATTGCAAGGTTAATTTATTCCTTCCTTACATTTGGAGATTGTGATCTGTAAATTATATATTCTGTGCTTTGTTGACCCTAAAGACTTCAGTTTCCAACACAATTTTCAAGCGCCAGACTGCAGATAAATATATTGCAGGTCAATAACTACATGATAGGGAATTTGTTCAACTTGTTTCTGAGAAATACATTTAAAGCATTGTGAATGGTAGGCCTATGAATTAATAAAACTGCAGACACAGCAAATGAAGTGAAATGATAATCATTAGTTGAGCTAATTCTGAAGGACACGGAGGAAGTTGAACTCAGGGTGAGGGATTTGGCGGGGGGCGGGGGGGGGGGTGATGAGGTTGTGTGGGTAGGGAAGAGGGTGTTTGAGCCATGAAGCAAAGCGCAGCCACCTCTCTCAACACTGCCAGTGGCAGCAGAAAGAGGCTTTAAAAGCGGACCTTATCTACAATTTTAAGGAAAGCCAAAAGAACTGAGAATGCTGTGAATCAGGAACAAAAACAAGCTGCTGGAAAAGCTCAGCAGGCCTAGCAGTGTCTGGAAAGGAAAAGAACAGAGTTAACGTTTCAGGTCCAGTGACCCTTTACCGGACCCGAAACATTAACTCTGTTTTTTTCCTTCACAGAAGCTGCTAGATCTGCTGAGCTTTTCCAGCAACTTTGTTGTTCTTACATCTTAAGGATCTTAATTGTTCACTGGTCTAGAATGCCAGCTATCAGCTTCTGCCATGATCAATGAGAGAAGCCAACTGTTGCCCTTCCACTTAATATTTTGGCTACCAGCTTGGATCCCTGTGGCCCTATAAAATGTACTGAATGCATTCCTGACACCGGTGGTTTTTAATCTGTGCATTAGCATGCGAACATTTTGCCTGCTAACATGGTCATGTTCACACAGGAAACAAAGTGTTATAGCAACTATCATTTCACAATAAAAACTGCCAGCTGAGAACAGCTGTTTCGGTCAATGTCAGTGCCAAGATTTCTACATGCTTCATTCACATTCCACACCACGAAGGGGTATTTGACACAATTGCTAGTGTCCGTCCTGTAACATGATGCTGCTTTGATTTATATAGAGATCTTTTCTCTTGGTCTTAAATAAATATGATCAGTGGGAAGCACCAGTTCTCAGTTTAGAACCATTATGGATAATCAGGAAAGCTACACAAGATAGAAAGCTATTACAACGATGTACGTAAAAAAAATCAATTAATACTAAAGAGCTCCCCAAATATTAAGCATTTAGTAGTTTTCACCTAAAAGTTATAAGCTTATTAATAGAGCAAAGTGCATGGGTGAACACAGACAGTTGACATCAGGAATCATTGTTTAAACAGCCCAATACATGTTGTTATAAGAATTGCATTGCTATCAAAAACAACCTCAGACATTCTGCTATAACAAGGTGAAGAGCTGGATAAACACAGCAGGCCAGGCAGAATCAGAGGAGCAGGAATGCTGACGTTTCAGGTCTAGGTCCGAAATGTCAGCCTTCTTGCTCCTCCGATGCTGCTTGGCCTGTTGCGTTCATCCAGCTCTACTCCTTGTTATTTCAGATTGTCCAATATCTGCAGTTCCTAGTATCTCTCAGACATTCTGATACATTGTTTATAGCCAGCAATTTTCCAGCGTTGCAACAAAGCATTTAAGCATTCAGCAGTCCAAAATTATTTCTCTGAGAGACAATGATAAATTCATCTTTGATTCAAGGTTGACTAGACAATATGTGATGCAAGATTGGGCTGGAGAATTAGTGCCAGAAAACTCAAACCTATCTCTGTCAATGTTCATTTCAAACAAGCACTGTATTACTGACTTTACCCATCACTGCTTCTGTTTACTTGGCCCAGACTGTGTTAATAGGAGTGGCCTACCTTGAGCTGAAGATGGTCTGTCCACTGGCCGATTTTGCGGTAGTCCCAGGTGTTGTTGCCAACAAGCTGATACTGAAAGATATCATAACGGCCCGGAGCATCTCCTTTATCATCAAACATGACAGGGGTTCCAGCACTACCTAGAGGAAGAAAGGAACCAATGGATGAGTGGGATTGCAGAGAATAGGCTAACAAATACAAACGACCTATGAGATACTAAAATGGTCACTTGAAAAATACAGTGCCAATTATTCACAAATAATGCTGAGAAAGTCTAAGCTACTTTACAGAATAACTTGTTTTCAAGACTTAATGTAGTATAGTATAGAGCATTACAGGAGACCTTCAGGAAGAAGCAAGTCAGTGAACAAAGCTTTTTCTCCCCCCAGGCATGTTCAATCTGCCTTTGAGAGATGTTATCAGTAGATGACAGTCTCAGCTGAGGACTCTTGACTTGTATCCAGGAAGAACTTCTCTTCACAATGTATATTCCTCTTTTAGTAAGCAGAGGATTGCATATAGATGTGAACTTGAGAAACTGAGAAGCACAGTTTTGTTTCAGTTTGGCATTCTCTTTGTCTACAAAGACAACGCAAAGCTAAAGATATTAAAGATACTTTTCTGAAGAAGAGTCTAGGCCTGAAAGTTGAGGCTGCTTGGCCTTCTGTGTTCATCCAGCTCTACACCTTGCCATCTAAAAATATTGTATTTCTGTTCAGGCTAAAATCTTAGTTGCAGCATGAGATGAGATGACATTTGATACAAAATAATTCAAATTTACTTATTGATCAAGCTTACAATGTAAGTGCCATTAAATTACAGATCAATTCACACTGTAAACAGTACCTTGAAATGTTATCTGAGGATGCCGCAATATTTTACATTAAGAAAATAAAGAACTTGCAATTACCCAATTTCATTAACATACTCGATATATACGAAAGTAATTCAAAACCATTTAAAATATTTCACTAGGAATCATTGTTGTAAATGAATGCAGCAACCGATGATTTCCACATCTATTGTTTTAAAAAAAATCACGTCCTGATTTCACTAAATGACCTAATTGAACTTGAAGGCATGTCTTATTCAGGATTATTCAGAAAATATTTTCTTTGTATCCCAATGAAATCCATTTTAAAGAACTCAATTAAATCAATTTTAATCATCTAAATGCAAACAAATGCAAGCCAAGTTTATATAAACTATCCCGATTACTTATTGCTTTTACGTTTGCTATCATGCTGGCAAATCTGTGCTGTCTCTCTTCTTCGGGTATAAGGCCCAACTCTGAACACAGGCTTTCAGATATGAACCTCTAAGCAATTGAAGCATCAACTCCTTACTTCTGAATATCCCAAGATAACGCTAAGATTATTTTGAGACTGTTCTCATTTTTGTGTTTTGGGATATATGTATCTTAGATAGATGCAATATCCTTGAAAAAAAATTCCCATTTTGCAATACTCTATTTTACATTTCTCAAACAGTGGTTCATGTATAGACTGAACTTCTTGAGGAAGTGTTGGATGTGGGCACAATTACTATGCTTAAAAGACATTTGGATAGGTACATGAATAGGAAAGCTTTGGAGGGAAAGTTTTGGGCCAGGAGCAGGCAGATGGGATTAGTTTAGTTTGGGATGATAGTCAGCAAGGATTGGCAGGACCGAAGGGTCCATTCCCATACTGCATGAATCTATGACACTTCCAATTCCACATGCTCTTCTTTACTTACTAACCTTACTAAATCCCTACTGGAAGGCCATAGAGACAACCTCCAGAGACATTGGCCTGTCCATCAAGTAAGTGACAACTTCAGAAAGATTAGTCAGACATGACTTTTCCTTTACAAATACATGCTGGCTTTATGCAAAGAGATGAATCTCATCTGATCAAAGTCAACTTATCACTGCAATCAGCACTCTACTCATTTGGAACCATTATGCCCAAGTGAGGTCACACTTTTGTTCACGGTTCTAAATATTTTGGTGTTCATTGTCTAAACCTATTCATACTGTGGGCATTTCTTTAACTGGAACGGAACCAAGGCTGCAAGAATGCAGTCATTTCTGATATGAAAACAGGTCTCAGCTCAAGAAAGGTTTTCAATGTCTTCTAGCTTGCGCATAACATCAACTGACCTTATTGTTGAATTGAAGGACAATTAAATCAATGTTGTACCTAGCTAGTCATAAACAAAATGAATTATAATGAGAACTGACGTTGCGAGCTCCATGACTCAGTAATGCTACTTTATAAGGAATCTCAACTTTTCAATGATGGGAAGGTCGATTAAGTAATATCGGCATTCAGGATATTATTCCAGCAAGCATCCCAAAATACTGACTCATAATTCATTGTAAGACTGAAGGAATTCTGCATTATTGAGTCACTTGTGGTATCAAACTTAGATCAATATGAAAGTTACATCATTGCTAGATAAAGAAAGCAAGTGGATTCACCAAGTCCTTGGCGATATTCATCCTTCACATAACTCCGCAAAAAAAGACTGGATTACGTGGTTATGAATGCGTTTTGCTGTTTACAGCAGCTTTCTGTACAAGGTAATCTAACGTTATTTGTTTGCAAATCTACACCAATCCCACCTTAAAAGTAACTGGTTGCACAGTGAAGAACTTTAGGATATCATGAAAATATGAACTTTCTCCATGAATGGAGTACCTTTATTGAGTGTCTGCACATTATGAAGTAGAAATTCTGCTTGACACATGTGTGACAAAGAACTTCTCACTTCTGTTTTGGCTTCATTAAGGCATAGTCTAAAATCCTAGGCATATGGCCAAGCATACCATCAAGGATCTACTACATGGTGGGATTTTACAGCAATTCCTGGTATTCCAGCTGAATTCCATCATTCTGTTGTGGCTGAAAAGCTTGCTGTTCTGTTGGCTACATTCTGGCTTCTGGGAACCACTCACTGGAACAGCAACCGAGCCCCTTGTGCATCCAGCAATAGACAGAGGATGTATTGGGAAACCCTCATCCCCTACCCTGCACTCCCCAACCTCTGTTCAATGCACAAAAAATTCAGATATAATGAGGCGGGAATCCCAACCTCTACTGACTCCATTGCCAAATTCCTGCCCATAAAATATCTCAAATTAAAACAAATATTTGACCTTAAAAATGCTTCCCTTTATAGAATTATAACCTGTTTACACACCCAAGTCTTAGTTATTGTTACCCTGACATTTAATTAACTGTGGGAGCAGAGTCAAAGAGTATCAGCTGAGCATGTCTGATTTTGGATAAGACAATGTAACATAATTCCACAGAGAGAAACATGTAAACATTTTATTTGTTTGCTATAGGTCTGAAAGAGTTAATACCAAGGACTGCTTTAAGCACCTCCACCATGATGATATGATGAAATACAGACTTGTGGGCACAACAGCCCAAGATTTTAGACAAGTGGCAGCATAAGGGGCAGCACAGTGGCTCAGTAGGGGCGGCACGGTGGTTCGCACTGCAGTCTCACAGTGCCAGGGACCTGGGTTCAATTCCCCCCTCAGGCGACTGCCTGTGTGGAGTTTGCACATTCTCCCCGTGTCTGCGTGGATTTCCTCCGGGTGCTCCGGTTTCCTCTCACAGTCCAAAGATGTGCAGGTTAGGTGGATTGGCCATGCTAAATTGCCCATAGTGTTCAGGGGTGTGTGGGTTATAGGGGGATGGGTCTGGGTGGGATGCTTCAAGGGGCGGTGTGGACTTGTTGGGCCGAAGGGCCTGTTTCCACACTGTAGGGAATCTAATCTAATCATATCCAGGTCCTCCTCAATCTCCACAACAATATCATATTAATCTAACGTGAAAAATATTATCATGGATAAAGTTATTTCTTGTTCAATATAACAGCATCATCCAGCTGGACCAAGATGTAGTTTTCCTCTACCATGCTAGATCAAGCAAGTCCTGTAAATTCCTATATTTAAAGAGAACAGTGGCTGCAAATCTATCATATGGTGAGGTCCAGACACAGTTCAGCTGCACATATGACACTATTAATAGGATTTCTGAGTTTTATCTCAAAGCAATGGGTTAAAACCATGCTGCAAATTTGGTGATTCATATACATTTTAGTACTGTTTCTTTTATATTTGTGTTTTGAACTATTGGCATGTGGGTATCATCTTTGTTTACAAATGGCTTTAATAATTTACTTGTAAGCATTTTCGTAGAATGGTGACTTATTTTAAAATGCAGCATGAGCATGAGATTGCCTGGAGAGCAAAAGATTTTCCTTCCATCGGATGAGTTTTAGGAGTGAACAGAATAAACTGTTGTGTATGCGGTTTCAGGTAGAAATTGTTTTGCTTTAGCTCAGTTGGAACATCCATAGCTTGATGAAAGCCATTTTAGTTTCAATTTTTGAAGAATTCTTGGCTGAAGCTGCATGGGTAAAAACGTTTCTACCAAGGGAGATATCTCGGGACGCCCATGAAATAGATTTTCTCAGTGTATGGAGGTTAGTTTTGAAGCTCCTGACCAGAATTATTTGGTTAAAACCCTGAAGGGGTTGCCTGAAGGAGAGAAGTCTGAGTTTAGATCAGTGAAGGTTCAAGGAGACACTATCAGATTCTCAGGACCAGGAATTGAAGCATGTGTTAAACCCTTCAGGTAGAATCATAGAGCCGTACAGCACAGAAACAGATGCTTCAGTCCATGCCAAACAGATATCCTAGATAAATCTATTCTCATTTGCCAGCATTTGGCCCATACCCCTCTAAACCCTTCCCATTCATATACCCGTCTAGGTACATTCTAAATGTTGTAATTATACCAGCCTCTACCGCTTCCTCGGGCAGCTCATTCCTCACATGCACCACCCTCTGCATGAAAAAGTTGCCCCTTAGGTCCCTTTTAAATCTTTCCAATCTCACTTTAAATCTATACCCTCTAGTTTTGGACTCACCCTTGGCAGGGAAAAGACTTGGCTATTTGCTCTGTCCATGCCCCTCATGATTTTATAAACCTCCATAAGGCCACCTCTCAGCCTCTGACATTCCAGGGAAAATAGCCCCAGCCCATTCAGCCTCTCCCTATAGCTCACCCTTGTAAATCTTTTCTGAACTCTTTCAATTTCACAACATCCTTCCCATAGCAGGGAGGCCGGAATTCTCTCTCTTATATGAGTACTGCAGTGTGCTGTAGACATTAATGGCTTCGAATTTTACTTTGTTAATCAAATATTTAATTGCTGCCACACATAAATAGTTTGGTTTATTCAGTTTTACTCTTTATTTGTTTTGTGCAGTAAATGACTGTTGAAAATGCATCTGCAGCTTTGTGTGTTTGTCTTTCACTGAAACACCATCTTGTTAAAACTAAAGAAAAACAGAATATGATTTTAAAAAAGTCCAGATTTCAGCCTGGAATCCGACTTGCCCATTATCATCATCAGCCAGGATCATAACACAATATAAAGTGTTTCACAATATCATCCTTATTTCAAATGTTGAGATTCATCAAATTCTTAACCAGATAGTTTGGTAATGGACATCACAAATCTTAATGTATCCTCTAATATTCTTACAAAAACACCATGTTTCATTAAGAAAATCAGATAAATTCCACGTTATAGTTTGGGTTCTGTTCAGTAAAATCATGTGGATTGAATATTTTTAGTCAAAGAAAATCAGAACACGAGCTCATGAGGAGGATTTTGATCCACTGTTCTAATATCTAATAATTATCTAATATCTGTAATATGAAATTTCTAATGTCAATTCTACTGGTCCCCCATTCTGTCTTCTTCTACGAGTCTAGAGCCTAATCAATAAATCTTGACATTAACTGCCCATAATACAATGGTTTGTAGATTTGTTAATGATCATTACTAAAACTACAGAGTTGGAACTTGTTACCAAAGTTTCACCACAATTTAGCCATTCTCCTGTTAAATAATGGCCAGTCTCCCCATATTGTAGGTTTCATTACAGAGGTAACAATAGACACAGCATTACGTGAAAAATATCTAATCTGAGCATAAAACAAGTCAATCTTGTCGAATCTGCTTCTTTTCCTCCTTGATTCTTTCATAGGATGTTGGCATTGCTGGCTTTGCCAGAATTTATTGCCTATCCCTAGTCAACCTTTAGAAGGTGGTGGTGAGGCACCTTTTGAATCGTTGTAGCCCGTATGGTGTATGTACACCCACAGTGCTGCTCAGGAGAGAATGATTCACTTAATCATTTTCTACCCCCCTCCACCAACCTACCACCTCTCCTGCTTCTCACTTTTCTCATCAGTAATGTTAAGCTTAGCCAAACACTTTAATCTACAACAGAAAATTTTAATCCTACAGATTCATTTCTTTACCGTAACTTACTGACTTGGTTCATGATATAAATTGGTTGTTAATTTTTCTTTTATGTATTAATAAAACTTTTTACTATTGATTGACTTTTTTTACACACATGCACTAATGTCTAAATAATAGCACATTGGGATGGGAGATAAAAGTAAGGACTTTATATTTTAATTGTATGGAGCACTTTTTGAGAAGATAATTTGAAAGTAGCTTGGTTACCTTATTTATGGAAGGGTATCAACATATTGGAGGCAGTTCAGGTGAGATTCAGGCACAAAGAGTGGGATTTTATCCACTGGAGTTCACAAGAGTGAGAGACAACTGAATTGAAGCTTTAAATGGACGTGACAAAGTGAACATGGAATTAAAGTTTATTCATGGTCAGTCAAGAATATGAGGCAATGTCCCAAAATTTCACTGTAGAGATAAGAATTTTGTTTTCTCCGTGGGTTGAGAGACTTTGGAGCTCCATGCCTCAGAAGATGGCCATTAAACATTTTTAAGACAGAGGTGCATCAATTGCTATTAGGCACGAGAACAGGGGTTATCAGAAATAAATGGGAATGTGGAATTCAAATTATGAACAGACCAACCATGGCCTTTTTGAATGACAGAGCCGACACAAGGGCAAGATGTTGCAAGTATAAAGGCATTGGCCCTTCATTGCAACTCGGCCGTGACAATCAGATTTCCCAAAATAAACTAATCCCATTTGCCTGCATTTAGCCCATATACCTCTAAGCCTTTCCTATTCAGGCTCCTATTCAACTGTCTTTAAATGCTGTATCTGTACCTACCACTTCCTCTGGAATTACACATACAAATTATGCTCTGTGTGAACATGTTGCTCCTACCTATTTTCCCCCAACCCTCACCTTAAAATTAAGCTTTCTAGTTTTGAACTCCCTTACCGTGGGGGGAAAGAGCCTTTGCTATGTTACCTTATCAATTCCTGTCATAATTTTATAAACCTCAATAAGGTCAGTCCTCAACCTCCTACAATCAGTGAAAAAAAGTCTCAACTAATCCAGCCTCTCCTTATTATTCGAACCCTCTGGTGCCGATAACATTTTTGCAAATCTTTTCCACACCTTTTCCAATTTAACAATATCCTTCCTATAGCAAGGTGACCAGAACTATACATAGTCCTCCCAAAGTGGCCTCATTCATGTCCTGTACATCTGCGACTCCTATACTCAATGCTCTGACCAAGAAAGGAATTATGCACCTGGCGCTCTAGATCTCTCAGTTCGACAACAATCCCTAGGTCCCAACCAGTAAATACATAAGTCCTGCCCTGGTTTATCTTACCAAAATGCAACACCTCGCATTTATCCAAATTAAACTCCATCTGTCATTCCCCAGTCTATTAGCCCAGCTGATCAAATTCCATCTATACTCTTCAATAATCATCTTCATCATCCACCATACCACCAATTTTGACATCATCTGCAAACTTACTATCCATACCCCCTATATTCTCATCCAAATTGTTTATTTAAATAGCAAAAAACTGTGGACCCAGCACCCATCTTTGCAGGCCTAAAAACACAGCTCTCCATCATCACCATCAAGCCAATTTTGTATCCAATTGGCTAGCCCTCCCTGGATCCCATGTGATTTAACTTGACTAACCAGTCTCCTTTGCAGAATGTTGTCAATGGCCTTGCTAAAATCCATGTTGACAATGTCTACTGTTCTGCCCTCATCTTCCATCTTGGTCATGTCCTCAGAAAGCTCAAATCAAGTTTGTGAGACATGATTTCCCATGCACAAAGTAATGCTGACCATCTTCAATCAGTCGTGGCCTTTCCAAAAGCATTTTACTCATCTTATCAGGTGCCAGAGCAACTTGACACTCACTGAATATCCTTCCTCAGACCGGCATCCCTTTCATTCTGGTCATCTTTCAAACCCTGCCAAGCATCTCGAGGAGGACTGTAGTTGCTTCCATTTATTAGGATATACTGACTTGAACAATAGTTACCCATCCCAAGGTGTTTCAGAGAAGCATGATAAGAGACCCAGGCAAACATTAGAACAGATGACCAGAAGCTTGGTCAAGAGAGTTGCCAAGGCTTTAAGTAGGATTTTAATGGAGAAAAGAAAGGTTTAGGGATGGTTATAGTCTTCCAATATGTAATATACAATCATAATTTTGAAAGATGCTAATGTAGCCATTATTCAATAATAATGAAGTACAAACTTCTCAACAGAAGGAGATATGCCTACGTTTTTAAGCCACCTATCAAATGTGTATCGTAGTGTACATTTGATGGAATGCTCCTTCAGAAGGAGCAAGTTCCATCTCAATGTTCACACTGTCGATTCATTGGAACTGCACTGATTAGATTACTGATTGTGGAACAGCATGTTCAACATGAATGATCTTTGCCTTGAGCTGCTTTTCTCTGCCATCAGCAAAGGTGAAAGGACCAGCAGTTCGAAACTGAACCAGGTAGATGAAATTAGAATAGTTAGGTAGTATAATGTGCTGCATCAAATTAAGACAAAAATATTTAGTGCAATGTAGTGACTTATAATCAATATCGAGTTATCTTCAGTTTTGAGAACTTAATGTATGTTTGCATTTTCGTGATAGCTCTCCCAAATAATTAACTTCCCTGAGCATGAACTAGTTAATACTGTGTACGTACATTCATCCAAAACAAACAGAAATGGAACTGATGACTGTTGAAAATGACATTTGCCACAATTGTCATGCCTGTGCATTAGAACTGAGGAATGCTAGTTACTGTCTTTAAGCTAATTAAATTAAACCAATAATACTGCAAGTGCAAGGGCTCTGAAACCCAATGTTGGAAACACCCGGAAGGTTAGGGTATCTGTGGAAAGGGATTAGGTCTCAGGCTGAACATCTCAAACTGTTGAGTTTTCATGAAAAATGATGGCCTTCTTGCTTTGTGTTTACAGCAGTTTCTGCTTTCATTCCATGTTCAATTCAGCTTATCAGCTGCTATCCCCATTATTTCTCCAGAATAACTGCAACTTTTTTTTTCCTCCCATTTCCCAAAGGTAATAAACAACAATATCAATCTATTCAACTTTACGATTCCATTGTGCAACCATGGTCCCAGATGAACAGGCATCATCATACTCTGTGCTGTATTTGATAATCTTTGTCTGTACTTATCTCTCTAAAGCTTTAAACCTGTCCTAATCAAATATTTATCTTGATCTTTTGAAAAGAGTCCATCAACATGACATTAACTGCTGTTGCTTCTAGTTTGCTTCACACAGTCACTGTTCTATTGTGAGAAAAGGTTCTAATTTTTATCTTCTCTTTGAGGCTAATTTGAACTCCTGCTTCCAGTTGCACATTCAATCTAAGCCTGTACAGCTAGTTAGAATTAATTCAGTCTAATGTATGTGGGCAATTTGTCTCTTCAATGTCTTCCAGCCTTGCTTTAAAACGGGGTGTAGCATTTTGTTTCTTTGATGCCTTGTTGATACTGAAAATATATCTTATTGTATCTTAAAATATTATGTTAAATATTCAAAAAAAAAGGCAGCTGCTTCCCTAATTTCTATTGTGTTGTCAATAGCCACATCTACCCTGGGAGATTGACATCAGTTGAAACAAACCAGGCAATAAGCATATCTGCTCTTGTGCCAAGTTTTGCCATGGATACAATAGGCGAACAACAGAAGGTTTCGAACATAAAACTGGCATCACTGAGTGGGCATACCCCTACGGCTTCACAGCTTAATAGCTAGTCTCCTATGTTCACCCACACCCCCCCCCAAAAAAAACAACTCAATCAAGAGCAGGGATTTCATTTTACTCTTCACCACTTCAGTTTTTTTTATTATACATCCCTTTGCCTTCTCCAGCAAAGACTCAAGAAAATTAATGGTCAGCCTCTGGCCTGATGTGCTTTGTCACAGGCTGCTTGGGCATGCACAAGTTAGACCTCTCTGACCTTCCGGTTTCAACATCGGCATTGTTTGCTTGTAAGAATCATCAAGACAAATAACAGCAAGAAAGATATTTTGCAGAAAGGGCCCAAGTAGAGTAACCAATTCCCCAGAATAACCTAGGTATTGAAGTAAAGCCATTCAAAATGATTGTTCAGTTCAAAAGACAGAATGTGATCAGACTTGATACCGGCTGCTAACAATTATTTTGGAAACATACAAAATTTCAGCCAATTCATTGTTTTTCTTCATCCAGACAGACAAGGGCATTTTGACTAACTTATTTGTATTTATATAGGCAAGATGCCAAATTTTGTATTATCTGAATAGAAAGGATAGCAAAGGTCTCCCTGTTTGCGTTAGGAAATTTTTGTTGTGTGTTCAGCCTAAATCTGCTAATAAGAATTTAATGTAAGACAGATTTTGTTTTTGAAGAAACAAAGAAAATCAAATAAGAAGTGTTCTCTTCAAAATGTTGATGCCTTATTGATGAAGTGGCTAAATCAGAATCGATCCTGTCTCATTTTATAAGTAACATTATCCTATATATTTCCTCTTAGTTTACACTTTTCAATTCATTGCAAAAATCAAAAATGGTTAGTTTTCATAAAGATATTTCTCCTGCCATTATTTTGTATCCCTGAGGGCATTTTGACCAGTATACTGCTAGAAGTATCATTGTTTTAACAACATGCACTGTTATTTATCAGCAAATGAGCTGGCACTTTCAGAGATTTGCTTTGAACTGGTAATCTCTAGAATATTTCATTCATGTTGTTCAACCACTAGCTTCGCACAAACAGAATTGCACTCTATGTTATTTGAATAAACATACTGAATTTGGAGACTAGCTGCCAAAATGTCTTGCTGCAGAAAACAGAGATTGAAAAGCAAAAGTCTGCGTACCTTTTTAGCAGCCAGGTCATCACCATATCAATCACATTTTCTGACTCAAAACAGAAGCAATTGCAACTGCCGAGTTCCATTCCTTCAGGTAGTGAATGACTCTAAAACTGAAAGACTATCAGTTTTTATTTACTGCTTTTAATTCACTTCTGTTCTCAATCAAACCAATCTTCAATTTTCCTTCTGTACTTGATGTGACTTTAATTCACACGCCTTCCTCGTTGCTCCTGTTTCTTTACCAATCCCTAAATCTCACAGGTAAGGAAACAGCTTGATGACACCGTCATTTCCCCAGTCTGAGATGCGCATGCTTCTTGCCGGTATACATTTTGAACAATTTAATGCACAAAAAAATGTCAAGATGCTGAAATTGTCCATCTAACTACACACACTGAGACGCCTCTCACCGGCAAGATTTTGTTATACTGATTACTTTGCACTTCAGCAAACATCAATTACTTAAAACATTTGATTAAAGTGTTCACAAAAGCCTCGAGGACCAGGAGGAAACAAACCATATGCTATGATTTGCAAGCCACCTGCTGCCTCCAGACAAATGCATCAAGATGTTAACTGGGTAGATGAGATCAAAGGGAGACATGGATCAGTATTTGGTCAAGACAGTAAAAAGATTGAGGTATTGCATAAATTATGAAATAAGGCTTGCATCTGAAATGGGCCTCTAGTATGTACTGACTAGATATATGGCTCTTACTTTTGGACTGTACACTTAAAAGATATTATTTTAAGAGATAATAGGAACTGCCGATGCTGGAGAATCTGAGATGACAAGACGTAGAGCTGGATGAACACAGCAGGTCAAGCAGCATCAGAGGAGCAGGAAGGCTGACATTTCTGGTTGAGATGCTTCTTCAGAAAAAAGCTACTTTAAGATACTACTTTAAACCAAGTTCACTGTCTTAAAAAATGGGCGAAGCTTTAACAACCATGGTAAGTGGAGCACACTGAGTTGTATACATTGTTACTTTTCCTTAGAATACTCAGAGAAAATAGGCAGACACCACAGGAGCTGCGAAGCAAAGGAAAATAGCTTGACAACCACGTTCTGATTGGCTTCTGGTCAAGTGGTCATGGCTTGTGCAGAGGCAGTGCAGCAGTGAACCACCTAGCCTGCAATGAAAAAAGCATTAAAATATAAATTTTCCCTCATGGGTCGAGGTACTGGAAAATTTCCAATAACAACTCGCTTTCTTGTCTTAATTGTTCTCTGCAAACTAATGCCAAACAAGTAAAAATATACCTTTCAAGGTAAAGAAAGGGCAAATTCTCAACAAGTAAATAAAAGAAACCCTTGGTGGCGTTGTTGGGACTAGAGGGTTTGAGTTATAGCTTATAGGTTCGGCTAGGCTGGGATTTACAAAGTCATGGGGGGCATAGATAAAGTGGACAGCAAAGATCTTTTCCCCCCCAGGGGTGGGAGAGTTGAAAAACAGCTGATATATTGTTAAAGCGAGAGGAGAAATATTTAAAAGGTACCTGAGGGGCACCTTGCTCGCACAGAGGGTGGTTTGTCTATGGGATGAACTGCCAGAGAGTGTGGTAGCTACAGGTACAGTTACCACATTTGAGGGAGATTTGGATAGGTACACAAATAGGAAAGATTTAGAGGGATATGAACCAAATATAGACAAGTTTGGACTAGTTTATTTCGCATAAACGTGCATGTTTTTCCTTGTTTGGACAATAATCAAACCTCTCCTCTTCAGTGATTGAGCTGAACCTGCCTCTACCATGCACACTATCTACTCAACCCAGACCTGTTGATTTTTGATGCCTCAATCAAATCTTTTCTGATTTTTCTCTTCTCCTGTGAAAACAGTCATAACATTTCCAATCTATCCACATTTCTGAAGTGCAATTAAACAGTTAAACCCCCGATGCAAACACGGCTCCCAAAGGTTAGGACTCTAAGATCTAACACTGCTTTGAAATATTTTCTTAATCTTGGACTTTTTTGTGAGTTGCTTTCGCCTTTTTGATTGAAAGAAAATGTATTAAAGGTTGAGCTGCTGTGTTTTAGTATTTCAATACGCCATTGTCCTTTGGGGTAAGCAATATTATATATGAAAGACTATTTCACTAGCACAGAACATTTCATTTTTTTTACAAACACACAAAGTAACTGTTCTTTCTGAACGAGCATTCTATTTGCTCTGGTCATAATTAGTGTTTCATTTATTTCCAGGCCAGATTATTCCAAAGAATAACAGGAACAAAATGGGACACCTTGAGTGTAATTGTCAGAATGGATGTATATTCGTGACAGGACTATCTAGCATTCAGTTGCTAAAATGTAAGTGCCATAACTAGCAATCTAGGGTCCGAAATACATCTTTTTACCCTTCTTGGACATACATTTGATTTGTATTCCATGTGGTGACAAACTGGGTAGGCGAAGGCTAAACCACCACTTCCACCACATTAAGAGTCTCACTCAGCTACTCTTTGGAATCAGGTTCAGACCCAGTTCCAAGAATACATTATAACTTTAGTTTAAATGCCAAATTGTGATGTGACTACACTTCTGAAGACAATAGTAAGTGCAGTGCTGGGATTTGATTATGTCCTTTCTTTTTAATGGGTAATCAATTGTCTCTTTTCAAAGTCGCCCCGTCAGTACTGTCTACACTGACATTGCTGGTTGCAGGAGGCTAGTTTTAGCAGTTTCTGTGACAATGATGTTATTTGTGTAACAGATCTTTTGATTCCATGCTGCTACCCTGATTTTTCTATAGCAATAAGAAAAAGGTTATACGGTGCCCTATTGGCTTTTTACTTCACAATAGCTGACACACAGAACTAAACAAAAATGAGTCCTGAGATCTGCAAAATGTCAGCGACGTAATTATAGGGACCCACGAGTAAGAAAAAAAAACTTAAAAGCAACTGACAGAGATTATCAAGGGGGTTAACCTTCAGGTTTATAGTTCACTTGACCAGAAAGTTGCATTTTCTAAAACTCGATTTCTTGATTTAATAAATGTTTGGCAGCATTGGAAATACCATTATACAGGCATTGCTTATCATCTGTCCCAATCTGCTGCCAGCACTTTCAAGGTAAAATGCCTTACAAGGAGGTTTTAATTCATCGCATAACCCACTGACAGCCAACTCCCACAGTCTAACCTCTCACTGAAATACCAATGTAAATGTTGCACTCATTGTATTTATTATTCACTATTGCCTCATGATGCAACACGTGATTTAATGTGGTTTATCTAAACTTTAAGACTAAATAGGGTCAATATTACATTGAAACTGACTTAACAAGGTAGTTACTAATGTAGATTTTCCCATCCTTACCCTACACTAAAGTTCACTTTAAGGACAAGCAGATTGCATTTTGAAATTGAGATCCGAGATCACCTTAAGTCCCCAGAGTTCGAGTTCGTTCCTTGCGAGTTAAATGACGCTGGTTCCCAGGAGGTAACAAAATCCCTTACTGATTTGCCCCATTAAAGAGATTAAAATTTGCTGTAGAGTAATTAATGAAAATTGGTGTGTCTTTTCACAAACTCTTGTAACTGAACAATGAGAAAACATAAATAATGATCAATAAATTGCAAATTCCCCGTTTCTTTAACAGTGTAAAAACAGTAGGCTCACCATTAAAATGTATATTACGGATGTATCCCAGGAGGTCATCTCCATTAATTGGGTCCATTGCAGGGCAGATACCAGTGTAGCCTGGGCACAGAACTTTATGCATGTTGTGCAGAGCATGGGCAATGGCATATACAGCATCAATCACAAACTGAACTTTGCCCTCCTGTTGGTATTGGGAGTGTGTTCCAATCCTCTCTTCACCTAGAATGAGAAATGGAAAACAGTAAAAATTAATTGTTACAATGATCCTTAAAAGTAATATAATTAACCTAAAACAATCTAAAAGATATTAGTTTACAGATATTTATTTATGCAACATTATTCAGTCCATCCTTTCTGTAGAAGTGCCACGCCACTTACTTGAGATGATTAAGATTCAGTAATGTAGACAAGCAATGTTATATTTGAAAGTATTAGACATTAAACCACTATCACTGCCACTAGAATTTAGTATTCTAATAAAATTATTTTCTAACTATAGATAAAATCATCATAAATCTTATTTCAAGATGCAAATTATCCATGAGATTGTTGTATCACAAGGCATCGATAATAAATACAACTGACAGCTAATTTTATGCTTGTAATTTAATGGGGCATGGGTGAGTTTTAGCAAATTTAACACACACCTAGGAACAATATCATTTCCAAATAAAGGTCGTAAGTTTGAGGTGATATACAGCTGAATAGCTTGTTTTGGAAATGCATTTCATTTGTTTCAATTAAATGACTGACATCTCATTGCACAGAGATGGCAACACATGATCAAGGTGAAAACGTAACAAAGTTGAAATGATATTGTGCCTCATGATACATTACAGTTTGGAAGAACACAAAATCATGGATTGAACATTAAAGGTATATTGAAATGGTCATTAAGCAGAAATCAATAGGTAACTGGTGGAGTTGGTAGTACAATGTGTTTATGCCCTATCATTTAGTGACAGACATTAAGTAAAAGCAAAGAGGCCCAGTTATCAGACAGAAACAAAACTGAGCTAATACAACTTTCAATGGTGTCTCTTAATCCAGAAACCTAAATTTGAGATTCCTTCATTAATTTTCAATGAGAACGAAAGAACAAACATGCGGTTAAATAGCAACTGTCAGTCCACTGAAGATTACAACTGAAATGCCAACATTACTTTAGGTGGAAAAAAGCCTGTTTCTTGTCAAGAATGATGCAGCAGACCTTTCTCTCTTAATCTTATCTTTATGACACTTATTGACCTGTTGTCTACTTTAAGCATTCTCTACAGCAGCTATTGGAATCTTTACAAACTGCTTCCAGAGATAAAGTCTGTGCCAGCTCTTGGCCATCACAAAGCTGTCTGCTTTGCATTGATAGAATGGCCAGAGATTTCCATTTGCACATTTCTCCAACCCTTAATTTCCTTCCTGTTTATTCTAATGAGAACATAGGAACAGTGCCAAAGGATGACAGCATTTAGTTTTGTCAAGAGACAATGTGGAGGGACACAGAGAAAACAAAACAACTTAAGGTATAGGTTTCGCATTAGTAAATCTTTCCTGTCCCTCAAAACTCTTATTAAATGAATGAATTTGACAACTCAGATTTATGTACCTGGCCAGTATAAAAAGTTCAAATGTCTGGAAATTTAAACCAAAGAGAAATGTTCCAGGATTGCATGTAACAAAACAATGTCCCATACCATAATATTCACTGATACATCATTCGTCCAGAGTTTGCTTTGAAAATAACAGTGAGGCTCACAGCATATACTGTTATTTACATGCCCAAGAGAAAGGAATTTTAAAAGAGAAGAGATGCACACCGTTAAAATTAAAAATCTAAAAAAGTGCTACCAGAGATGCGCTTCTCCTCCTCAGAATATTCAAAAGCAGGACAGGTAGTTCTGCAGTAATGCTTGCTTTGTTGATGTGAATTGACCGTAATGCGATTGACGAATAGTGGACACTGTTTGGATAAGGCAAACTTTCTGCTGTCCACGCATAGCAATTTCCCTACAGCACAAACTTCTGCGGCGTGAGGTCCTGTGAGAACGCAACTATTACGTTATGGGGGAATTACCTATGTCTCACCATATGGTTCCTCATTCAAATGTATTAAATGGCACTACAGCAGAACAGGTCAAGCCTTGTCCAATTCTATTAATGACACATATCATAAATCATGGTAAATGCCTCTCTGGCACTGAAAATTAGCTTTAACAGTTGTGCAGTATTATTCCTTCAGAATTTAATTGTTGCTTTTGAAACAGATCTAGGGAGGCCAGTATCCCGTCATCAAATTCACATTTATTTATTTGTCAGGAGTCCTTGACTTCAACTTCCTCAGCGCCAGCTCTCAGAGTGAACAGAACCTCACACTCCTGTTTAAATCTGTCAGCCAGGGCTCTCTATTTGGGCCAGATTAACAGCCCCAGTCATATTCTATTAAGTCCACTTGGCTGACCTCATTACAATTACTACAGCTTTCGAGGATAAGTACATGTATCTGAAATGTCAGTCACCACTGAAGCTTCTTACTCAATATGAGTTGGATACACCTCACACTGTGAGAGGTAGCCTGCTTTGTATGATACCAAGTGGTAGTGTTCATCGCCACTTCCATCAATGGGTGTCTCCACCCGCCCCCTCCCCACCCCCGTGGCTGGTCAGGGGGCTTCTCTTGGGCATCCAAATATTTGAGGAGTGGAGAAGGGACCAAAACATGCTCACACCACCAAAGCTTAATAACCAAACGAATGAGCAGAGGTAAGGAGTAAGTGAAATGAGAGAAGGATTAGGCAGGACCGAATCATCATTTTAGTTAGCTTCATTATTCCTGACGACAGCCTCAGCAACAGCCAGTTAAATATTGCCCAGCACCACTTCTTTCATGGTAGTCAAGAAAATCAGTCAACCCCATCTCCCCCTGGTTAGTTAATGCTGCTTCCAGTTATCAGCCATCTTGCCCTGCAAGAGAGAAGTGAGTGTCCCATAATCTGTTTGCTTAACATGGCTTCCTTGATTTACAAGATGGCAGTACAGGCAATCTTGAAATGTCAGGGTGAAAGCTGCAGTCGTGTTAAGTCTGCGAAAGTGAGGATGAAATCATTCCACAGAGGCCGGTATCCAGTTAGCAGGTCACCCTTTACTTAATGCATGGAGAGTCTTTGACACTGATCCTGCTCGCTCAGAGCAAACTCTCAGAGTGAGCAGAACCTCTGACACACTTGTTTATATCTATCGGTCAGAGGCTCCCAGGCCAGGCCGGATAAACAGCCCCTTTCAGAGAACTCATATGCTACAGTGTCCACCTGGCTGACCTTGTTACAATCAATATGGGGGGGGGGGGGAGTAGAAATCCAATTGATAGATGAGTGCAGGGTATAGACGGGTTTGAGCAAATCCTCAAGTGTAGTCGCAGAAAAATTGAGAGTCCATGCCCTTCTATCTTCTGTTTTTCACCATTGTTTCTCAATTTATTCCATGATTTCTAGAACTTGCTTCAGCCATAATATGCTTAACTTTATGAAGTCCAGATCATACGAAGCAACACAGGCCTATTTTTAATGTGTCATTCATTTGTGATATTGGGCCCTAGCTACAGAGTCCAGCTGTTGGGTGGCATGGTTTGTAATCATTTAATACAGCTGACTCAATAAGCAGGCAGAACAAACATGGCCACATTGCAGTCAACTTGTGCAAATTAACAGTACATTGCAATCCTATGCCCATTTTTAGACAACGGTATCCAATTTAGACCCCAACACATTTCATATGGCAAGATTTATTAACGTTAAACCTGTTGTAGGGCAGGGCTTAGTTAGTTCAGTAATTATTGATTCATATGACTATATTTAGACGGATGAAACTTGAAGCAGTTCCTGCCATTCTGACCTGGAGATGTTCACCTGAAGTTCAAGTGCCAGCCCTGAGAAGGGCACTGCTGTCCTACTCAACCTCTCACTCACAATGCAGGCCAGAACATTTTATATAAATTAACCTTGTGGTTCAACAAGTTGGGCACTGTTTTGTCAGTGTTTAGGACACTAGGATTGGTCTCTCAACACTAGCTTCAGTAGTTCTATCCACACTGTTCCCTTGTACTGGTGACTCATTAATTATAGAGATGTAGTCAGCTCCATGTTAGGACTAGCGCTTTGATGCTGTGAAAACCTTTGGCACAATTCTGATTTGGAAGGACTCAATGATAGATTTAGGTCAGGAGGAGATCCATTTCCATGAATGCTGTGCCTGGAGGGAGGTCCTTGGGCAAGGATTCTTTATTCTCAGCTATTTTCTTAGCAATGTTTTTAGTGCAGCTTTGTCATTGCCTTACGTTCTCCTGGGCAGGGCAAGGAGACAGGTTCTAAATCCACCTCAGCTAGAGCAGGAACTGAAATCGCTCTTTTGACATTAAGCTGGATTATATTCTTGCCAGTTAGCCAACTGAAATAACCACCCCACCCCCAGATGTGGGGTAACAGATGAAATTTAACATGTTGTTGATGTATGCAAAAGACTTCAAAATCTTGTTAAGTGTTAATCAGATGAGTTGTATGCCAATTACTACAATCAATATTATCTGTGATATTGTAGACCAAGTACAACAAATCACAGTAAATATTTTACTGAGTTTTAAAGTCATAAATAAATATAATACAGAAATTAATTGCATCTTGTACATTAGTTCCTAGCTGAAGCAGTGAAATTCCACACAATGGACTTAGTGGATACATATTAAGAAATTATTTGCTTTAAATAATGAACTTTTATTGCAAGTAACTTTTAGTGTAATTTTTTTGAACTTCGAATTAGTTAACCAGTTTTAAAGGATACTTTAGGTCTTGGCACAAGTTGTGTTTATGAACTGTTGATTTAATGAATTCACTTACTTCAACATTAGAAAGATTAATAAATTAATTTGTTCACAGACTATTTAACTGTCTTAACCTTTTTCAGAAAGTTTCAAGTAATTCAGAGTTTACAGAATAAGGGATGACTTTGAAGAATTTTTGGAAAGCTTATTTTGATTGCATTTACATTCAGGGGATTGCTGAACTGGACTGTATGATGCAAACTTAACAATGTCATTAGAATTAACAACCATTTTGAAATTTGAATTGAATATAAACAAACAATGATGACATGAGGCCTTCGGTGCATCAAAGTGCATCTTTCTTATGATCTTAATGGAAAATATGAAACATATCAGACTGTGCTCAGCACAATTGTTCTGCCTTGCCTAGTTTGTTATATGCATTCTAAGGATTTAGACAAGCCCAGCATTTATTGCTCATCCTTTGTGACCCTCAAGAAGGCAGTAGTGAGATTTCTTCCTATATCATGTACTTCAGTCCACATATTGAAGTTGCTCAACAGTACTGCTCAGTTGGAGGTGACATGTTACAATGGTGTTCCAGTGTGACTGATCTTAATTTCATAGATGATCAGGTTGAGAGCTTTGGAGTTTCTGCTGAAGAACCTTTGGTGACTGTTGGAATTACTCCTATAAATCACGCATCCTGTAGTTGCAGAACACCAAAGGTTGAGAGAATGGATGTATAAACCAGCAGATGGGCTACTCACTAAGAATCATTGAATCACAGAAGTTTACAGAGCAATCGAGACCTTTCAACCAGTCCAACTCAAAAAAATGTTAACTAGCCTAATTCCTCAATCCAGCCCTTCTTCTGTAAATTTGAGTTTCATCAAATACACGTTCAAGGACTTTTTAAACACTTTTGAAAGTTTCTGTCTTGGCCACACTGTTCGGGGTAATTTGAGATCTCTGCCAGTCTCTGGGAGAAAACATCACTGTAATCTTTCTACAAAAAAAAACTTGAAATCCATACCTCTGGTTGTTGACCTCGCTGCCGAGGCAAATGAGTCTATCCTATCCACTCCATCTAGGCCCCGCTGTACTTAATATGTCAATTAAACCACCCTTCTAAAGTTGTAAAGAAGCAGCTCAAGACCACCTAATCATTCCTCATAAAAAAAGTCCCCATTCCTGGTCACATCTTCGCAAATCTCCAATTTGTTCTTGCTAATCTAACCGAATTTGGTATTCGGGTTCTTGATTATTTCTGGAGCTGTATCCATCCAGAAAACTGGAATATAGTGGTAATGTCCTGTCATTTGAAGGTTGCAAAGAGTTTTGAGATTAGCACCCAAATCTTTTATTATGGGGAGTCAAAATTTTTATTTTTGATCCAGGTTAGACAAAAAAGATGGTCACATCCCTTCCCAGGGCTTTTCCTGTCAAACTTCTGATGCAGGATCCATCCCAACAGAAGCAGCTTAAAGTTCTGGGCAATTACTCAGTGCATCAAGACCTTCAAATGCTCCTGATACGCATTTGTCATGGTACGTCCAGTTTCTGGCTACCCAGAGGCTACAAATTTAGGCCGATACATATAACATGTCAGTAAATTGGTTGGAATATAAACTCAGACCTCATTGGTTTATTTTCTGCATTCTAATTTACTACTTCCTTCGTAATATCCCCATCTTATAAAGCACGACGAAGACTAAGAGCGTACCTTGGATGGAAATGTGAGGCTGTGTCAAATTTAGGACGGGGAGTCAGAGTATTTTACATGTAGCATTGCATATGGATTACAATTTGTTACATGATCAAACTAAACGCAAGATGTTTGGAGCATTTCATGGAACAATATTGACGTTTCTTATAAGCATTAAAGCGAATACTATTGAATTGAAATATACCGCCACATACGGTACTGTTCATCATGCAAAAAATTCAAGAAAAACATGATATAAAATGACTTTGCATGTGTCAGAAATAATATCAATTTATACAAATGAGAAATAAATGATGTAAATGTGCTTTGGCATTAGATTCAGTCAGGAAGCTCTAGCGTAATGAAGATATAAAGGTATTAGTGTGTGTCGGGACACACGTATGTTATATGTCAAAACAGAATCTCCCACGGAGTTACACATTAAGTCTCAAATTTACCATAACTTTATATATTGTAAAACATTTCACCAGATACCTATTATAAAATATCCGCATTTCACTTGCTATAAACTCCCTCTATCAGTCATGCTATAAAATCCCTATCATCACTCTTGCCATGGGGTCCAGCCATAAATTTTTAACAATAACACCAAGACAGAAACAATTGTGGTGAAGAGTGTGAAATTCTGACAATGTGAACGATTGCAAAGATGGGGCACCATCCCTCAACTATGCATACACTGAACAATATTTGGGACAAGAATGTTATGCTCTGCTGAAGAGTTGGTGAGTATACTTTAAGGCTACACATCAATCAGTGGTCAATAAGTTAATTCAAAATTATTCAGACTAGAGGCCAGACTCATCATTGCTTTCTGTACATTTCATTTGAGGAGCCAATTTGTATTGTGGCTCGAGTATTACTTAGTTTGATGCATTTTATAAATATTCCATTAATCCTGTCTTTTTCACCAAACAGGTAATTACATCAACATTAGGCTTATATTAGATGATGAGAGAGATCAGGAGAGAGCACGCAGATTGCCAAGTCTGGATAGCGCTCGCAGATCTCCCATCGCAATTTTCAGGCAAAAGATATGTTGTTTTACGACAAAGTCCAATGTATTATTGCAGCCACTCACTTACTAACTGAATGTTGTGTCACATAAATAAAATGTGACGAAGAAGGTATTAAAATAAGTTTACATTTGGACAATATACATCGTAGATAGACATGTAGATAACATACCTTAGTCATGGAGGCAGAGGTTCATTTAAATAGACATGGCTTTTTCCTACAGTTGAAAAGTTTACAGTGCCAGAAAAGCTACTTATTCTTTTACAGCACAATGAGACGCTGGTGATATTATATCTCTCATAACCTAGCTCTAATGATGAGAACAAAGGACATGAAATAGCATTAGGATTACTCGAGCCACAACACATGCTGTTACAGAAGCTCTGCATTATTTAAAGTTACCTCTCAGTATGTGTACATATGCAGTGTCTGTCAGTGCGTGTGCATGTGTCTGTGTGCATTCAAACCTGAAGTCAATTGCTGGGAACATTTTGTTGCAAAAAAAAAATCCACTGAAGCAGCAAATAATAACTGTTAACTTCAGTGATAATAGGAACTGCAGATGCTGGAGAATCCAAGACAATAAAATGTGAGGCTGGATGAACTCAGCAGGCCCAGCAGCATCTCAGGAGCACAAAAGCTGACGTTTCAGGCCTAGGCCCTTCATCAGAGGATGAATGATGTCAGCTTTTGTGCTCCCGAGATGCTGCTGGGCCTGCTGTGTTCATCCTGCCTCACATTTTAATAACTGTTAACTTTCTTGTTTATACACACAGATACAACACACATATGAATGCACATCCATGTAGACATGCATACTGATGAATACAACACAGTCACCGATGTTTACACTCACTTATAGAGAAATGTGCATAAATTAGCTTAAAATCAAGTTGCACTTTGGCTCACCATTTTGACATATTTGGACAATTGCCAATGCTTTACCCAGAAACCCCTAAACTACTGTGCTAGGATGGAATACCTCCCTCAAAGTAACTCAACTTGAACAATTATAAATTCAGACATAAAATCAGTTTGTAGGCTGGAATACAGCTCAGCAAATTTTGAATAAATAATCATGGCAGATAAAGAGATTGACGGTGTCCATGCTTCATTACTCATCCTTTCAGCCAGTGCATTCTTCGGGCCAATAAATCGGAGTAAAGACTTCAAACAAAACAATTCTTGCTTCTCTATGCTCTTCACATTTTTGGAGCCTTTCAACCCAGATGGTGAATTGAGTTGAGGGGACAATCAGAATAACACAGGACTTATGGCTTGAAGAACACAGCTTTGAATCTTACCATGGCAGCTGGTGGAACTTAAATTCAGTTAAGAAAATATGGAAGTTGAAGTTACTCTCAGTAATAATGCCCATGAAACTTTGCCAACTGTCATAAAAACATCTCTGCTTCATGAATGCTTCTAAGGAAGAATATCCAACATCCTTAACTGCTGCCACCTGTATGTGCCTCTAGATCCACAGTAATGAGATGGACTGTGTTTCAATCACCCTTGGAAATGGCCCACCAAGCCTCTCATCTCAATGGTAGTGAACGGGCAAGAAATATTGGAACTGCCAGTGATACACACATTCCATGAAAGAATTTAAAAAAAAATTTGTTCTGCAACTTTGTAGTCTTGCAATCTTTGATACAATGGCAACCAGTGGAGTCGAACCTGTACTAAATGAAGATTTAGCACTCTGGTCTTGTTTTTGTACTCTATGGCTCTATTTTAAAGCAATGTGTACCTATGTCAATAGCCACAAATTTCCTAGCTAGTTTCAAAGGCTTTTGCACCTTCATCTCAGGTTGCCCTCTTCTTTAGGTGCCCTTTAACACTTTGATTAAATTGTCTCACCTCACGTTTCCCAGCAAAATGAAAGATCTCATGTTTTCCCAGACTACATTCTCTCGGTCTTGAATCAGTAGTTTTCACTCATCTATGCCCTCTACAAATCTATTAATATACTGTTCCCTACATTTAAGAGTTGCAGGTTCTGTCCAACTGTTAAAACGATAGTCTGTGTATCTAAGTCCAGAGTTTAGTTTTCATCAAAAGGAGCAGTGGTCTTAATGCCAATGACCGAGGGAAACACAGCAGAGCACCATCCAACCATCCAGTCTGAAAAATAACCATAGCTAACAAAGTGTGGAGCTGGATGAACACGGCAGGACAAGCAGCATCTTAGGAGCAGGGAAGCTGATGTTTCGGACCTAGACTTTTCTGATGAAGGGTCTAGGCCCAAAACGTCAGCTTTCCTGCTCCTAAGATGCTGCTTGTCCTGCTGTGTTCAACCAGCTCTCCACCTTGTCATCTCGTATTCTCCAGCATCTGCAGTTCCTAATATCTCTGAAAAACAACCATTCATGGATTCAGAGAAAATAGGAGTAGGCTATTCAGCCCATTGAGCCTGTTTCACCACTTAATCATGGCTGACCTTCTATCTCAATGTCATACTCCCACCTTCTCCCCATATAACTTGACACCTTTAGTTTATATAAATTTACTTCTTTCTTAAATACATTCTCAGAGTTTTCTTCCATAACCTTCAGGAGTAAAAAATCTCAGAGGCTCACCACCAGATGGAGAAATTTCTCCTCATCTCAGTCCAAAAGCACCACCGCATGTTCTAAGATGGCAGCTCCCCGATCTGCTCCCCACAGCGAGAGTAAACATTATCACTGCATCCAGCCCTGTCATTCTACCAGTCAGGCTGGGGTGAACATATACTGCACACCCGACATAGCAAGTAAATCACTTCTTCAGAAATTAGACCAAAATTGCACACAATACATGAGGTGTGGCCTCAATAAGGCCCGTGTACTGCTGCACTAAGATTTTGTGCTCCTGCAGACAAATTCCCCTGTAATTAAGGCCAATGTACAATTTGGCTTCCTTCTTGCTTGTGGCACCAGCATCCTCACTTTCAATGACCTCTGTACACGTACACTAACATTTTCCGATCTACCATTTTTATGCAATACTCTGCCTTTCTGACTTCCTTAACGAGGTGGGGAATTTACACTTATTAAACAACATCTATAATGCATTTTCCCACTCACTTGTCCAAATTGCCGTCAAACCTCCTCATATCTTTCTCACCACACACAATCTCCCCTGGTTTTGTGTCAGCTACAAACTTGGAAATATTGCATTTAATCCCCTCATCTAAATTGTTGGTTTATGTTGTGAATATCTCGGGCTAAGCACTAATCCTTGCAGTACCCCATTCATTGCTGCCTTCTGCACCAAAACTGACCCTTCTATTCCAGCTCTAATTTCTAACCAATTCTCAATCCATGTCAATATATTACTATCAGCGTGCTTTGGTTTCACACAATAACCTCGTGTGGGGTTTTATCAAAAACTTCCTGAAAATCCAAATTCACCACATCCACTGGTCCTCCCTCATCTATTCTATCAGTTATGTCACAGTCATACAGCTGTACAGCATGGAAATTTACTCTTTGGTCCAACTTGTCCATGTCAACCACATATCCTGAATTCATCTCCTCCCATTTGCCAGCATTTGGTCAATTTCCATCTCAACCTGTCCCCCCCTCTTCATCTACTCATCCCAATGCCTCTTAAATGTTGTAATTATACTAGCCTCCAACACGTCCTCTGGTAGCTCCATATATAGACCATCCTATGCATGAAAAAGTTGCTCCTTAAGTCCCCTTTAAATCTTCCCCCTTTCACCTTAAACCTATGCCCTCTGGTTTGATTATTCATCCTATCTATGTCCCTCATGGTTTTATATACTTCCATAAGGTCACCCCACAGCTCTTGACATTCCAAGGAAAATAGCAACAGCCTATTCAGCCTCCCCCAAAGGTCAAAACTCCAACGCTGGCAACATCCTTATGTATCTTTGCTAAACCCTCTCGAGTTTTACAACATCTTTCCTATAGCAGGGAGACCAGAAGTACATGCTGTATTCTAAAAGTGGTCTAACCAACGTCCCGGACAGCTGCAACGTGACTCCCAACCCCTATACCCAATGCATCTATCAATAAAGGTAAACATACCAAACATCTTCTCCATCAACCCATCTACCTTAAAAGATTCCAGTATGTCTGTCAAACACTGTTTCTTTATCCAAAATCCACACTGACTTGGTGTAAACCTACTGGCATTCTGTAACAAGTCTAATTCCCTGTTCCTCCCTCTCTGAATTCTTTAACAGTGGGATTGTATTTGCCACCCAACAATTTGCTGCACTATTCCGCAATCAAAAATTTTGGAAGATGATATGAACGCATCTGATATTTTCCTGGTCACCCCTTACAGAAGCTTTCAGAATGTAAAATAGCAGGCTTCACATTTCTTCCAAATCATTCTCACCCTAACTGTTTTCCCCTCATTTTGAGCAGGGGATGACAACACTGATAATTCTGGTGTTCTCTGGTGACATTTCCATAATTAAAAGAAGACTGGAATATTGTGACCATAGCTTTCATGTTTTGATACTTATTCCTCTCAGCACCCAAGACTAAATTACTTTTCCCTTTGTCAACCATTCTATTATCTCTACACTACTTACTTTTATCCTACATAACTTCACTATTGAGAATTTATTATAGAGAATTTATGAGAGAGAAAGATAAATAGTGTTAGTTTCAACATTCATTAGTCTCAAGCCTCCTAATCCCCTTTCATTTCAATCACTAGTAAACAGAAACCATCAGCGTCTATTGACTGTTAGCTCACTTGGCTACTTTAAATCGCCTCTTAACCCTCCCGGTAGGAATAGCTCCAATAACTCATTTCTGATAATTATGGGCTTCTATCCCTGGCATCATCCTAGTGAACCCACATGGTCTATATGTCTTTATGGTAATAATGCATCCAAAGGTGCACACAGTACACTGACTACAGCATAAACAATGTCTCATACAACTTTCACTTTTTTAAAATTATTCAGTGTTCCACATTTAAAAAGCAAAAAATATTTTAGTTTAATTAGCCTCATCTACCTGCACACTCGTTTCCATCAGATTATTTCCTCAAACCCCCAAAGGTCCCTTCGATTCATCCAAAACTTTGTCTGTTCTTCAATCCGCTTATGCTGCCATTCCTTGTTTGTCTTCCTCTACTGAACTGACATTTCTTTTGGCTTGCATTCTCAAAATAAATCACATCAGAATGCGAAACTACTACCTTGCATCATGGTATTGAAGCAGTGCATGCTGATACAACATTTCCAAGCGATAGTTGTTCAGCTAGTAAAATGTGAGGCTGGATGAGCTCCTGCCCCACTGAACTCATCTCCACCTATCTGGACTCCATTTTCTCCCCTTTGGTCCAGGAACTCCCCGCCTACATCCGTGACACCACCCACGCCCTCCACCTCCTCCAGGACTTCCAATTCCCTGGCCCCCAACACCTCATATTCACCATAGACGTCCAGTCCCTATACACTTGCATTCCGCATGCAGATGGCCTCAAGGCCCTCCGCTTCTTCCTGTCCCGCAGGCCCGACCAGTCCCCCTCCACCGACACTCTCATCCGCCTAGCTGAACTCGTCCTCACCCTCAACAACTTCTCTTTTGACTCCTCCCACTTCCTACAGACTAAGGGGGTGGCCATGGGCACCCGCATGGGCCCCAGCTATGCCTGCCTCTTTGTAGGTTACGTGGAACAGTCCCTATTCCGCACCTACACAGGCCCCAAACCCCACCTCTTCCTCCGGTACATTGATGACTGTATCGGTGCCGCCTCTTGCTCCCCAGAGGAGCTCGAACAGTTCATCCACTTCACCAACACCTTCCACCCCAACCTTCAGTTCACCTGGGCCATCTCCAGCACATCCCTCACCTTCCTGGACCTCTCAGTCTCCATCTCAGGCAACCAGCTTGTCACTGATGTCCATTTCAAGCCCACCGACTCCCACAGCTACCTAGAATACACCTCTTCCCACCCACCCTCCTGCAAAAATTCCATCCCCTATTCCCAATTCCTCCGCCTCCGCCGCATCTGCTCCCACGATAAGACATTCCACTCCCGCACATCCCAGATGTCCAAGTTCTTTAAGGACCGCAACTTTCCCCCCACAGTGATCGAGAACACCCTTGACCGCGTCTCCCGTATTTCCCGCAACACATCCCTCACACCCCGCCCCCGCCACAACCGCCCTAAGAGGATCCCCCTCGTTCTCACACACCACCCTACCAACCTCCGGATACAACGCATCATCCTCCGACACTTCCACCATTTACAATCCGACCCCACCACCCAAGACATTTTTCCATCCCCACCCCTGTCTGCTTTCCGGAGAGACCACTCTCTCCGTGACTCCCTTGTTCGCTCCACACTGCCCTCCAACCCCACCACACCCGGCACCTTCCCCTGCAACCACAGGAAATGCTACACTTGCCCCCACACCTCCTCCCTCACCTCTATCCCAGGCCCCAAGATGACATTCCACATTAAACAGAGGTTCACCTGCACATCTGCCAATGTGGTATACTGCATCCATTGTACCCGGAGCGGCTTCTTCTACATTGGGGAAACCAAGCAGAGGCTTGGAGACCGCTTTGCAGAACACCTCCGCTCAGTTCGCAAAAAACAACTGCACCTCCCAGTCGCAAACCATTTCCACTCCCCCTCCCATTCTCTAGATGACATGTCCATCATGGGCCTCCTGCACTGCCACAATGATGCCACCCGAAGGTTGCAGGAACAGCAACTCATATTCCGCCTGGGAACCCTGCAGCCCAATGGTATCAATGTGGACTTCAGTTTCAAAATCTCCCCTTCCCCTACTGCATCCCTAAACCAGCCCAGTTCGTCCCCTCCCCCCACTGCACCACACAACCAGCCCAGCTCTTCCCCCGCACCCACTGCATCCCAAAACCAGTCCAACCTGTCTCTGCCTCCCTAACCTGCTCTTCCTCTCACCCATCCCATCCTCCCACCCCAAGCCGCACCCCCAGCTACCTACTAACCTCATCCCACCTCCTTGACCTGTCCGTCTTCCCTGGACTGACCTATCCCCTCCCTACAACCCCACCTATACTCTCTCCACCTATCTTCTTTACTCTCCATCTTCGGTCCGCCTCCCCCTCTCTCCCTATTTATTCCAGTTCCCTCTCCCCATCCCCCTCTCTGATGAAGGGTCTAGGCCCGAAACGTCAGCTTTTGTGCTCCCGAGATGCTGCTTGGCCTGCTGTGTTCATCCAGCCTCACATTTTATTATCTTGGAATTCTCCGGCATCTGCAGTTCCCGTTATCTCTGATAGTTGTTCAGCTATCCATTCAGGAGTACCTTCTCACATTTGATGACCTGGTAACTCTCCCACCTGCAGGGTTCTGATTTGCAATCATTTACTGCTAAAAATCACGAAACTAGTTAATTTCAAATCTACTGACCAAAGTGCTAGTCACAAACAAATGTGTCAAAATAGTGGGTGAGAACGCTGGAATTTACTTGCACATTTTAATCGTGTACATCAATCATACTACTCAGCTAATATATAGACTACTGATGCTCATAAAAATAAGTTCGTAAAATTTAAATCCAATTCATCAGTTTCCAGAGGATGTAAAGCATAGCTGGTGCTAAATCCAGATTTGACATTGCGCACTTGCCTCAAACATTTAATGTCTGTTTTTGTCAAGAACTGAATCAAAGAAGCTTCACTTTAACCGACAGTCACTGAAAAATGTTTCCTCTTTCTATTTAGGTCAACATGGTTCACAGAGGTGATGGGTACCTGGTATAAGCGATTTCCAATAAGGAAATCTCATGGCATGGCAATTTACAACTTTCAGAAAGAAACGTGAGCAATAAGGACTGGTGTACATAAATAATGACTAGAAGTGCCACAAAGAAATGCTAAATGGTCCAGTGCAGCTTCGTCCAAGTCGGCCTAACTCCACACAAAAAGACCCTCAGCAAATGAGGCAGATGAACCCAGTTGCCAATTCAATTGTTTTCTCACTGCCAGTAAACTTTCAGTTGACAATAGTTCAAATGAACTAAATAGGGCATACTATGGTGCCACACAATCCAAACAAAACACTATTGCGATATATTGCTGTATATAAAGTGACTGGAACCTGACAGTGTATTACATTGGTTGCTGGAGCTATCAGCAGGACTGGTTAGTTTCAAAGTATAGCTGTGAGTAAATAGGGCTGATTTTTCCTGAAGCCAGCCAAGTCAGAACCATATGTAAAAGGCATTTAGGTAGGTACATGAACAGGAAAAGCTAACTCTGCTGGTTTCATTGCTTTCTGTTCCCCATGATCCTACCATGCATTTATTTACATGTAGATAATTCAAAAATTCTCTTTTCAAAGCCTTGAATAAATCTGTTCCAGCACAGTCTCAATCATTGCAGCATGAATCCTAACCACGCTGCGTATAAAAATCTTTTCTTCATATCACAAGAACAGGAAAAAAAATCTTTTCTTCATATCACAAGAGCAAAGAGAAGCAGGTAACTTGTTGAGAAGTATCCTATAGTGTATCCGAGACCATTATGTGGCAAACGTCCAAGGCGTCAGATTTGGCGGTAGCTGTCAGAATGTACAACACAAGATCCCATTGACAAAAGGAAGTGCAATCACTTCCGCCATCTGCAATCCGACCCCACCAACAAAAACATTTTTCTCTCCCCCCGCCCTTATCTGCCTTCCAGAGGGACTTTACTCTCCATGACTCCCTTGTCCGCTCCACACTTCCCTCCAGCCCCAACACGCCCGGCACTTTTCCCTGCAACCGCAGGAAGTGCTACACCTGCCCCCACACCACCTCCCTCACCCCCATCACAGGCCCCAAGAAGACTTTCCACATCGAGCAGAGGTTCACCTGCACATCTGCTAATATGGTATACTGCATCCACTGTTTTCGCTGTGACCTCCTCTACATCAGGGAAACCAAGCGGAGGCTTGGGGACCGCTCTAAACAACAGCACCTCCCAGTCGTGAACCATTTCAACTCCCCCTCCCATTCCTCAGACGACAGGTCCATCCTGGGCCTCCTGCAGTGCCACAATGATGCTACCTGAAGGTTACAGCAACTCATATTCCGCTTGGGAACCCTGCAGCCCAATGGTATCAATGTGGACTTCACAAGTTTCAAAATCTCCCCTCCCCCTACCGCATACCAAAACCAGCCCAGCTCGTTCCCACCTCCCTAACCTGTTCTTCCTCTTACCTATCCCCTCCTCCCACCTCAAGCTGCACCTCCATTTCCTGCCTACTAACCTCATCCTGCCCTCTTGACCTGTCCATCTTCCCTGGACTGACCTATCTCGTCCCTACCTCCCCACCTACACTCACCTCTACTGGCTCCATCCCCGCCTCGGTCTATCTCCTCTCCACCCATCTTCTCCTCTATCCATCTTATCTCCACCTCCCCCTCTCTCCCTATTTGTTTCAGAACCCCCTTCCCCTCCTCCATTTCTGAAGAAGGGTCTAGGCCTGGAACATCAGCCTTCCTGTTCCTCTGATGCTGCTTGGCTGGCTGTGTTCATCCAGCGCTACACCTTGTAATCTGTGATCAGAGACAGTTGAGCAGTATCTTTAGTACAACAACAGAAGGACGCCCTATTTCCCCATTATATAAAGGGTTGTGAATACAGCACCAAGCAATAAAAATAGGTTGGCAAAGGCCAACGAGGTGCTTTTGGAAAACACTTGAAAGATATTTATTGGCCTCAACTGGAGGCAGAAAATAATTGCAAAATCTCATCTACATTTCCCGACCACCCAACGCAATGAGTCAGATAAAACAGAATGCTGTAGTGATGGGATAGTCTCATGTAGTGATAGCCACAATCGCCCCTCAAACAGGATCTGCTGTATTAATCTGATTTGCCTTATTATTGTCACGTGTGCCAAGTTACAGCAAAAAGTGTTGTTTTGCATGCTCTGCAGGCAGATCATACAATACAGTAGCAGAATAGAATGCAGAATAATGTTACAGCCACAGAGATGGTGCAAAGAAAGAGGTCAACATTAACATTTGAGAGTTTCATTCAAAAGTCTGATCAATGGAAGGCAGGTGGATTGGCCATGCTAAATTGCCCAGTGTTCAGGGAAATGTAGATTAGGTGGGTGATAGGGGATGGGTCTAGGTGGGATGCTCTGAGGTTCAGTGTGGACTTGTTGGGCCGAAGGGTCTGTTTCCACACTGTAGGGATTCTAAATCTATATCTAACAGCATACCTGGATGTCTTGTATAAGCCATGGTTGCCCATCTAGAACACCTCAGACCTGGATTATTAGCCTAGACAATCAAGTGCCAGTGATTGTATTAAAGTGGCAACACGATTTCACATTGCACAAAATCTCCATTTAACTTTTGTTCAAAAAAGGGAATGTTTGGAGATAGACTATAACTGAGTGGTATATCTAGCAAGGAAGTGTGAAAGAATCCATGTTCCACATTTGAGGGCCAAACATATGGAAGTGAACATGTATCGACATCCTGGGCTCATGAACACACACCACACAATCTCTATTGTTGCCAGTGTTGATCAAGAAAGTTGCTTCAACAATCTAGTCTACTAAAATGCATGGAGAAAACAAAACTGCCAAATACTGAGCATATACCTATTGCCCAAGTACACATTTCATGTTTTGGCTACACAGATATATTCCACTCACTTGCTTCTTTATTTGGAATAGTTAGATAAGTAACTTGGAGTCCATCAGGAAACAAGAAGTGGACGGCACAGTGGCGAGTACTGCTGCCTCACAGTGCCAGGGACCTGGGTTCGATTCCACCTTTGGGCGACCGTCTGTGTGGAGTTTGCACGTTCTCCCAGTGTCTGCGCGGGCTTTGTCTGGGTGCTCTGGTTTCCTCCCACAGTCCATAGATGAATAAGTTCGGTGGATTGGCCATGCTAAATTGCCTGTGTTCAGGGTTGTGCAGGCTAGGTGGGATGGCCATGGGAAATACAGGGATAGGGCAGGAGGATGGGAACAGGTCTGGGTGGGATGCTGTTTGGAGAGTCAGCGTGGACCCCTCAGGCCGAACGACCTGTTTCCGCCCTGCGGGGATTCTATGAGATCACCCCCACATGGTAGATTTGATTGGTCAAAGAGCTTCTTCTACATTGCATAATTATATGAACTGATAGAATGGACCCAGATGTGCACTTAAACTTTGTGACCCTGAAATGCAAAATGACTGCAATTGACTCAAAATTCTAATGAATGCAGTTCCAGTTTCTTTTACTTAGGACAAACAGATTCATTGTCTAAATGTGTAACAATAAGGCAATTTCACAAATCAGATTCTCATGCAATCTAATGCAAGGGCCTAACAGCATTAAACAAGGTTTAATTCATAATTGAAACACGAACTCTTAACCTTTTGCATGAATGGGAATTTACGAAGTAGAACATCGGCTATCCAAAACTAATCTGCTTTCTTTATCAGTCCCCAAACTTTACTGCTGGGCTGAATGCTCACATGTTCAGTCTTTAGCTCAAGTCGGTGTTGCCTGTGAAGAAAAGTAATGGAGCATGGAACTGCTGAACCCTTTATTTTGTATTTGTGAGTGATGGTAGATAGTTTTTAGTGTTGTAAAAGCATTCAGCAATGCCAGGTTGGTCTGACATATCCAGTAAACATTGCAAAATGCTTTTGATTTAAGCTGCCGGTATAAATCAAACCTCGAGTTAATATACTGATGCAGTGCGTCAGAGGGAATGAACGCTTGACCTAACAGCAGCAGTTGCCATGGGGCTTGATCTCCTCACCCTGGGTCACAGATCAGGTCACAGAACAGCCAAGTTAATATTACGGAGCCATGTCAGGCCAGCTCTCCAGTGTAGTCCAACTAGTGAGGACAGTTCCTAGCTGTGGCATCATTTGTCAATGAGCTGTCTGTCAAAAAGAGGCAGCAGTCACGTTACGCAAATGAAAAAAACAAACACACATCCGCCACAAGGATGGGATAGCCAGCTTCACGGAGGCAGCTTTGCTACAGTAGCCTGGACGGAGCCTGCAGACACGGTCAAACTCCCAGAGTCTCCCATCTGATTGGCAGAGCCTGCCCATGGCAATCACGACTGGTGAAAAACATGTAGTGTTCCAGGATTTGTCAGCTGCCTCAGCAACATCAGTTCAAAATACAGTATAACTGAAGCTCCTGAGCTCTCTCATTGGGCTGGCAGCATCGGGAATCTACCTTTGTTTTTCGTTGTTCCGTGACTTCAAACATAGTCAATTAGAGGCCACCTCAAACAATGTTAAATGCAGTTGTTATAGTTGTCAGCCTTTCCATAAGTGTGTAATAACACCTCTAAACAGGTTGATTTGAAAATATTCGCAATTCAACCCTCACCCAACAACGATCGGGTATGTCGTTTTATAGTTAAAAGGTTGCCAATGATCACTCTTGTGGATTAGGACTCCATGACGATGACAATGATTTGAATGAAGCACTCAATGGTAACCAGCATATAGAACCAGTGATGACCAAGCCCTCTCAGGAAGAGGCAAAGAAGTGGCATATTATGGATGTGGAGATGTGGTAGGGTAACTCTATTGGTTCTCTATCACCTGCCAGTTAACCACAAGATATAGTTTGTGAAGGAGTGTTTTAAACTTTTGAGTGTTGTGACTTTAAAGGGTAAATCCAAAGAAGCTTTCCAAACGTCACTGGGTCAAATATTCTGAAATTCATTCCTTCACAGTACTGAGAGTCCATCTACAGCAAATAGACTACAGCAGTTCAGAAAGGCAGCCCATCCCCACCTTCTCAAGGGCAACTAGGGATGAGCAAAAATGTTGGCCCAGCCACCAAAGCCCACACTTCATGAAGGAATAATAACAGAAGAGAAGTAAATGCAACAAACACAAAAATACAAGAGGAGTTCTAGATATGAAACGTACTTAGATTATTAACATTGTTACAGGATCCTTAATGAATCATTTAAGATGAAAAGAGTTGTAGACATGAATCATTCTCTCTTTGAAGACAACAGAGGTTGCAAGTTTCTAGGCTTTTCACACAAATTGGTGCCAAGCTTTTGTACAGAACAGACATTATCTTGCAAGTGAAACAAATGAGCATCTCCCTACCTGACAGTCCATTTGACACAGGGTACCCTTTTTCTTGCTGAGAATAGTTTCTCAGTGCTGCTGCTCCAACACTGCTGGATTGGGCTTGCTTCTAGTGAAATACTTCATTAGCAACCTCTCCAGCTGCTCTCAGTCACTTGGGGGTAGTTTCAATATATCCCATATCATCAGTCAAGACGTGTGATCACAATTGGTGGGGTGGGGAAAGAGAATGGGAAAGAAAAGGGACGACTGCTATCCCTTTGGCATCTCAATTATAACTGGCTCACTGAATTTATATCGCATCCTAATGGTACCAAGCAGTCTGACAGTCATTGCCATTCAAATCTCTTCCATTGCAATGATGGTGAGCCATCAGTTTGCACCTGGAGACCCCACGTGCATTTTTAAGCAACTCCCAAACATTCTTCCTGTGTCTTTACATAAACTACAAACAGAAGTCACTAGATTTTCTAAACACCGCTGAAAGAATATAGTGTCCATTATTCTGTATTGCTTCCTTCATTAAAAAAGTCCTACGTCCAAATAAAAACCAAAAGAACTGCGAATACTATAAATCAGGAACAAAAACAAAGTAGCTGGAAAAGCTCAGCAGGTCTGGCAGCATCTGTGGACGAGAAAACAGAGTTAGCGTTTCGGGTCCCATGACGCTTCCTCAGAAAGGTTCTGAGGAACGTTAACTCTGTGTTCCCCTCCACAGATGCTGCCAGGCCTGCTGAGCTTTTCCAGCAAATTTAATTTTTGTCCATGTTTTTTAGTCTTATGTCCAGTTGTATGATTGTCAAAGCCAAGAAAGAAAATACGTACTTTAGAATGTATTATCTGGAATTTCCCCCTTTAGATATTTTAAGAAAAGTTATTTTACTTTGTATAAACAGTAGTATGCAGTAATGTAAAGCAAATAATCTCATTCAGTTCTGATATTATAATCGCAAGCTGTACAGAAGTCAAATGTCTTCATTCAATGGCTGCTTTCAAAGAATGCTTTTATTTTCCTTAATGGTTCAGTGGCAAACTTTCCATCACTGTACCAACAGCAAACAAGGTTCTACATGTGATCAGAAATTAGCAAGTTTGTAGATCTCACACCTGGTAGTGATTGTCACGCTTTCAAGCAGCCAATGATCGAACTGCTGATCATCACACCACGAACCATACTGCAAGTATGTGTGTGGGAATATTGAGAAACAGATTCAATGATGTTGCCTCTGAATCATAACAGGCATAGTATATGAAAATGGATACCAAGCCAAAGTAAAAATGCTTCAGGATGCTTAGTTGAAGAGGAAGGTTATAAATCTTTACTACATGACTCTTCATTGTTCTTTGAGATTTTGATCATTTTACAGGAGTTTTTCATGCTCAAACACATGTAAATATGCAATAAGACATCCTTAAAGTAATATTGCTGTGACATTTCCCAAAATACAAATATTTGCTTCTTTGCCATAAAAATGTTTACTCAGTACCACTTCGGCATCAATGGCTTTAGATTTCAAAACCGATGGGCAATTCAATGTGCGATATTTCTTCGAGGTTAGTGACAACAGTTTCTGGTGGCACATTCCAATGCTTGTGCCAGTACATTTGTGGTCCAAAGATTTACCTCAAAGCTGGAAGATCAACCGCATGAAGTAACTCCATGGTGACCGAATTTCCTTGTGGGATGAGTTGCTGCTGTTATTGTTGAGATAGTGAGGGAAAAGAGCATAAGGCATACGACAGAGGAATATCAAAGCGTACTGAATACTGGGAGGGACAGGCAGAACTTGAGGAAGTTATAATAAAGTATTAAGAAGTTCAGCCGAGGGTAAAAATGTAATGAAGTCCAAATTAGGGTTAAAGTGCACATACATGAATGTCGACAATGTGGAGAGAGAGATTATCGAGTTACAGGTGCAGATTATCATATGGAAATATGATGTTGTGATGATAACGGAGATCTGACTGAAAGAAGTACAAGACCGGCTATTAAGCATTGCTGAATATAAGGTGTTCAGGACAGATAGGAAAAGGAAGGAAATTAGAGGGGGCAGAAATCATTAAACAGAACATTGAATGGCTTGAGAGACAGGATGTCCTAGAGCGGCCAAGGACGCCAGAACTAAGGGAAAAGAAAAGGTGTACTTGCAATGTTTATTCCAGTCTCTCGGCCATCAACTTTTGGGAAAGACATAAAGGCACAAATCTGTGGGCAAATCATAGAGATGTCTAATAATTATGTAGCAAAAATGGAACATAGGAATTAGGAGTGGATGTAGGTAATTCAGCCCTTTGAACCTCTTCTGCCATTTAACATAAACATGGATGATCTTATCCTGGTCTCAATTCCACTTTTCTGCCTGCTCCCCATAGCCCTTTATCCCTTTTCAACAGGAATGTTTTTTTTCTTGAATCTGTTGATTGGTTCTGCTTCCACTGCTGTCTGGGACAGTGACTTCCATAGATTCACAATCCTCTGAGAGAAGTAGCTTCTCCTTCTCAGTTTTGAATCTACCTTCTCTCATTCTATATCTGGGACATCTTGTTCAGGGCTATCCAACAATGGTGAACATCCAATCAACACCTATCTTTATCAATCCCCGTTAGCATTCTATACACATCTATCAGTCCCCCCTTATTCTTCTGAACACCAACGAGTACGAACACAAGCTTTCAGCTGATGGGGAATTTCTTAGTTGTTGAAAATGTAGAGAGGGCAAGTATTCCGAGTATATTTTCAGGAGAATTTCCTACAGCACTGTCTCCAGTCTAACAAGAGGAACTATTAGACCTAGTTCTTGACAGCGAGGTGGGCCAATGAGATTAAATACCTGTAGAAGAACCTTTTGGGGAAGGTGACTGTGTTGTCATAAGTTTCGGGTTGTCTACGAAGAAAGGACAAAGACCAATTCAGAATAAGAGAAAGCATCAGTCCTAGATAAAATGGAATCAAACATTGACAAGCAAAAATATAGTTCAACAATAAGAAACCGTTAAAGAGACAGGTCAAATTCAGTCAAAATATCTTCACTGAAAAAGAGGAAATGTGGGGCAAAAAAATCCAAAGCTCCCTTGATGATCAAAGAGATGGGAATTAACAGAATACATTCTTCTGTGTCAAAAGTGTTCTTCTGACAGACATCAGTTGGACAATACAACGATGAACCAGGGTGAATATACTCGAGTCAGATGAGATTTTAAAAAAGCAAAGAAGATGATCAAAGAAAGAGAATGAAAAGAGGCTGGCAACTGAAAGAACAGGAAATCTGAAAGCATTTCACAGGCAAATAAAAATCGTAAAGGGTGGCAAAAGGAGAAACTATGCTGATTGCAGATTAAAATGGCAATTTCTAAAAGGAGCCAGGGAGCCAGGTTGAGGCATTAATAATTGCATCTGTCACGAAGAAAGAGGATGCAGTTCCGACTGCAGTGAACGAGGAGCTAGTTCAGAAACTTGAAGGGTTTCAAATTCATAAGGTGGTAATATTGGATAAGTCGGTTGAGCTTATACTTGTTAAGATATCAGGACCATGTCAGATGCATGCAAAAGTACAACGGAAAGGGAGTATGAAAACTGTAGAACCATTAGTCATAATTTTCCAAGTGGATGCAAGGGTGGAACTGCAGAACTCAAGAACTGCAATTTTTTTTTAATATTTGAACAAGGATGTAATGCTTAGCCAATCAGTTTAACTTTGTTGGTAAGAAGCTTCTGGAAGCTATCATTTGGGACAAAACTAATAGTCACTTGAGCAAACATAGGTTCATTAGCAAGGCCGGCATGGACTTTAATGGCACATATGTACAATTGATTTAATGTTATTTTTGATTGAGCTAACACAGCAGGTGGTTGAGGGTAATACTAAAGAAGTCATTGACTTCCAAAAGACACTTGATGAAGTGCTGCACAACAGAACTGGGGCAAAGTTAGACCTGATGGATTAAAAGGAACAGTGGTGGCACGGACATGAAATTACTTGAGTGACAAGAAACTGAGAGTAATGATTTTTTAAAAATAGTTTCTAGGACTGGAAGAAGGTTTACGTTTGATTGTCCCAGGAGTCAGTCCAGGGCCTCTACAAAATCATTAATATCTGTAAAGAAGAGCAAACAGCACAATGACAAAATTTTAAGATGATCCAAAACTTGGAAATATAGTTATGAAGTGAACAAGGTAGAACTTCAAAACAGGAGGCAGACCATTGCCAGAATGGACAAACGAGTGGCAAGTGAAATTTAAAGTAAATAAATGTGAAGTGATTCATTTTGGTAGGAGGAAAAAGGAGAAACAGTATAAAAGTGTGCAGTTCTTAAAGAGAGTGCACGAACAAGGGGTCCTGGGTATATATGCATTTTAAGTATTGAATACAGGAACATAAGACTTTGCAGCAGAATTAGACCATTTGGCCCTCCATACCTGTTCCATTAATCGGAAATCATGGTCGACCTGGTATTATTGCACTTTGCTATCCGTTCTCTATACTCTCATCTCCTTCATTGACTGGGACAGTGCAGTAAATAACGCATGCAGCATCCTGAGTGTTTTGAATAGGGATATAGAGTGCAAAAACAAGGCAGTTATATGAGATCTGTAGAGTACATTAGTGAGGATTCAAATGGAATACGGAATCCAGTCTTAAGCACCATACTTTCAAGAAAGGTGCCAATGCATGAGAGAAGGTGGGGAAAGGATTTCATGAGAATGGTTCCAGAGATGAGGAATTTCAGAAAAATTGGAAAATTTGGGACAGTTTTCTTTGGAAAACTGAACTTTGAAAGGAAATTCAATAGATATATTCAGGATCATGAAATGCCCCCAGACAGAGAAAAATTGTCTTCAATGGTGGAAACATGGAATGCACAGGTTCAACATATTTGGCAAATGATATATTAACATAATGAGTGCAAATTTTTACACAATGGCTCAGCAAATTCTGAAGACCTCAGCCTGATTGTGTACACAGACAGATTCCATCAAGGCATTGAAGAGCAAGTTGACGTATGAGCTGAAAAAGAAAAATATGCACGACCATGCGAGGAAGGTGGGAGTGCAACACTCGTCAACTCTTCAGAGAATGTACCTGCTGGGCTGGAGGGCATGCTGAAATAATTCTACAATTCTATGAATAAGAGTGAATGGTGTTCGTAGACCATATCAAATGGGGGTTGATGTACTTAATATTTTTCTCATGAAATCGATTACATTTCTTGTTGAGAATTTCATCATACAAAGGCATTTTCACAAAATGAGTGGGAATAGCACCTTTATCTCAAATACATCTCCCTTTTGGACCAAATCAGATCCATTCTAATTAAGGACACCTGGGGTGGAATGTATTTTCAATTTGAAATTGCAAATTGAAAAGATGAATATCATTTCATGGCACAGTGTGAATTAACCGCAGCTATTTCTTGTGTCCTGAGAGTATAATACTTAACCAGAATAAGTAAACAACACCAGAGTAAGTAAATAGTCAAATATTATCAGTTTCAAGCTGACTTGGATTCACCTATTGTTTTCGAACAGGAGCACACCACTCGAGAGCTCATATACCTGACTGAGTGGATAAATAAATGTGCAAATGCTAGAATTTTATTTAAGTACAAAATAAACTACAAACATAAAGTAGCTGGCTTCAAAAGTAGCCATGTTCAATAACAACCGACAATGCAAAAATGAAAAATGAGAAATTGTTCATGCATTAGGAACCCAAGGCATTTGTTTAACAGTGTCCTAATAGTGAAGTCATGTGTCCATTTTGGTGCATTGAAGTGCCTCTCGTCAGTACATATACTGGCCTTCAGGACTGGCCAGGTTCTAAATGAAGTCAGGAACTCCCCAACTGCATCTCAAATGAAGGATAGAGTGAAGAAATCCCAGAAAATCTTGCAACCAAGACCCTTCCCATTTCCTGGTGGGTTTTACCAGTTGACCATTGGGAGGAACCTGAAGTGCTAAGAGAGTATTGCACTTATGGAAATGGTGCCTTTCAAACAGATCATTAAACTGAGACCCTGGTTGCTCATTCAGATGGATGTAAAAGAGCTGATGGTATGTGTTGTTTGAACAGCAATCAAGAACCTGGATTACTATGTACCATTTTGGTCACCTTACTCGAGGAAGACACATTGGAAGCAGTACATAGAACATAGAACATTACCGCACAATACAGGCCTTTCGGCCTTCGACGTTGTGCCGACCTGTCATACCAACCTGAAGCCCATCTAACCTACACTATTCCATGTACATCCATATGCTTGTCCAATGACGACTTCAACGTACTTAAAGTTGGCGAATCTACTACCATTGCAGGCAAAGCATTCCATTCCCATACTACTCTGAGTAAAGAAACTACCTCCGACATCTGTCCTATATCTTTCACCCCTCAATTTAAAGCTATGCCCCCTCATGCTCGCTGTCACCATCCTAGGAAAAAGTCTCTCCCTATCCACCCTATCTAACCCTCTGATTATTTCATATGTCTCAATTAAGTCACCTCTCAGCATTCTTCTCTCTAACGAAAACAGCCTCAAGTCCCTCAGCCTTTCCTTGTAAGACCCTCCCTCCATACCAGGCAACGTTCTAGTAAATCTCCTCTGCAGCCTTTCCAAAGCTTCCACACCCTTCTTATAATGCAGTGACCAGGACTGTACACAATACTCCAAGTGCGGCCGCACCAGAGTTTTGTACAGCTTCACCATAACCTCTTGGTTCCAGAACTTGATCCCTCTATTAATAAAAGCTAAAACACTGTATGCCTTCTTAACAGCCTTGTCAACCTGGGTGGCAACTTTCAAGGATCTGTGTACATGGACACCGAGATCTCTCTGCTCATCTACACTACCAAGAATCTTACCATTAGCCCAGTACTTTGCATTCCGGTTACTCCTACCAAAGTGCATCACCTCACACTTGTCCGCATTAAACTCCTTTTGCCACCTCTCAGCCCAGCTCCGCAGCTTATCTACGTCTCTCTGCAATCTACAGAATCCTTTGCCACTATCCACAACTCCACCGACCTTACTGTTGTCCGCAAATTTACTAACCCATCCTTCCATGCCCTCATCCAGGTCATTTATAAAAATGACAAACAGCAGTGGACCCAACACTGATCCTGGCGGTACTCCACTAGTAACTGGTCTCCAGGATGAACATTTCCCATCAACTACCACCCTCTGTCTTCTTTCAGCAAGCCAATTTCTGATCCAAACTGCTATATCTCCCACAATCCCACTCCTCCGCATTTTGTACAATAGCCTACTGTGGGGAACATTATCGAACGCCTTGCTGAAATCCATATACACCACATCAACCAGTTTACTCTCATCTACCATCTACCTGTTTGGTCAGTAGAGAAAGTTCAAGAGGTTGATGCCTGGAATGAGGATTTTTCCTTTTGAGGCAAGTTTGAGTAGGTTGGACCTATATTGGCTGGAGTTCAAAAGAACAAAAGGTTGAATTATCTAAGATTTTGGTAAATGCTCAGAGGATGTTTTCCTTCTTGGGGGAAACGTCAAACACAGTTTCAAAACAACGTGTCTCCCATTTCAGATCAGGATGAGGAGGTATTTCTTTTCTCAAAACTTTTGAAAATCTCTTTCTCAGCTCGCAGGCTCCAGGGGCAAAATGGCCTGCTCTTGTTCATATTTAATATGTAGATTCTTAATGCTCACCAATGTTCAACCCTCAACCGATATTACCAAAATGGATTATCTGGTGGTTATCCTACTCCTGTTCAATGAACATTGTTGTGTGAAATTCTGATGTTTCATTTCATACATTACATAGGTTAGAAAGAGGATCTTGATCGGCGCAGGCTTGGAGGGCTAAAGGGCCTGTTCCTGTGCTGTAGGTTTCTTTGTTTCTTTGTATTACAACACTAACTGCATTTCATTGATTATAAAGTGTTGTTTGACATTCTGGGTGTCATAAAAAGAATTACATACAGACATATCTTATATTCTACCTCTTAACTTTGACGAGCAACAAAGAAACTCTATTACAGAAGTCAAAATAGATAACTATAAATAATAGTTAACTCAATTACATAACATACTGCATGTCAGAAGCAACTCATTGTTTTACATTATGTCAGAACATAATCCCTTAATATATCACTTCTCAGTGACAGTCCTGGACCATCTAGATCTGTATTGTATGTCAGCAATAACTAGGGAACAAATCTGGATAACAAAATAGGATTTGCTCAAGAAAAGTTGAGTGTCTCACAGCCAATTCTTCTCCGTTAATCAGTTTACAGACTGTTTTCCTCCTTAGTGCTTTATGTATTGCAGTCAAAAAAATTGGAAAATGCTTCATAAAATTTCTTGCTACACTATAATGCATCTTAAGAAACACTTTGGTTTGTTTATATTGTTTGGAATTGTGATTGTACCATTAATCAAATTCAACTGCCTTTTATATTTGCTTCACAAAACACAAGGTCATAAATATTCAAAATGGAATAAATTTAAATCACATTTGCAGTGCAATAGACCAGACTTTTTAACATACTTATTGAAGTGAAACTCACTCAGATATGTTGCCAAATGGCACAATATACTATTAACATTGACTGTAACACCTCAACATTGAAGGACATGTAGACTCTGATTTTAACTTTTTTTTAAGCTTTTTTTTGCAAAAGGCCAAAGGCCAGTCAGTCAAAAAAAAAACTTCTCTCAGGAAATGGTGCGGCCTGTCCCATTTTGACTGAACTAGACCAAATTGACTTGGTCAATACAAGAGTTTTCTCTCTTGTTTTGTTGGCATGTGTTAGCCACTCTGAAGCTAGCAGTGGTGCCAGATAAGTTCCAGGAAAGAACAATTCTGTCTCCAGCTCTGGCAGCAGGCATGGACAAGCTGAGCTTTTTATTTCTGCATATTTCAAACTACAAAAACAAAATAAGCTGAAAACGTAGCTGGGGCTATGCTTGGAATTATCTTGTGAAGATAATGACCAAAGCCCTTTAACCTAAAGGGAAGTCATTATTCCCAATGCTGCATTTGAAATTATTTCTCCTCGCTTATGATATCATTCTGCAACTTTATCTTGAAAAGGAGAATTGATTGTTTTGCCCCCAGTTTTCTTGATGCTGAATTAGTTCACAATTAAGCTATTAAAAGTGTGCGCACACAGTAGAGACAGAAATTAGATCACTTTCCCATTTACTTTGGGCTACCTCTTGAACAGTCCAGTGTTCTTCCTTTTGGGCTGCCCTTGCAGGCTTGTTCCTAATCTAAGTGCTATATCTTGTTACGATTTTCTTAAAAAGCATATTATGAAGGAATACATGATAAAAGCAACAGTAAGTGGTGTTAAACTGCATGATTTCTTTAGATCAATTGAACAGCAGTGGAATTCTTTATTGGAAATGCACATTCCTGAGAAAGTTGAGCATAAATAAAGTAACCTGAATGTAGAGTGACTTCAAAAATAATGTCGAAACAATGGAGGCCTCTCTCCTTTAGGCTGTTTCACATGAGCTAAAACTACTTCAACTAATGTGATGTGACTACTGCACATTTTCATTGCGAACTTCAGAACATGAATCATGGAATTACTCATTATTTTAATGTTCAGAGGAGCTTATAGATTTATCTGCAGGGTTGCTCATAGGTGGTGTGCATGGGGTGTGTGTTTGTCACTCTCTTATCTCTAAGCATTATTCCAAAAAATATATAACGAACAAAAATAATTAATTAATACGACTGAATTAACAAGTTGTCAAAAAGGGAGAGTGCAATCCATCAAGTTAAGCTGCATGCTGGGCTTTCCCTGTGGGCTTCAGGGCCTGACTGTCAGGCTCAAATGGGGGTCATAATTCTACACTGTGTGGCAAACAGTCGAAACTCATCTGTGGCTTTCACCGAATTAACCAACTGATGGCAACTGGAAGGTCACATATCCAATTAAACATGCTGGCCCGGCTCTCAAAGCTAAAATGCCAACGTGAGGCTCAAATAATGCTGAAGGAGTAGCCGTATGTGCTTCAAGGTAAGCGAGAGGGAGGGGGATTTTAAGGACAGTCATTTTAAGGACATTAAACAGCCTTTTGTGGCTGGATAGGCCACCAACTTGGAGGGGAACCCCCTTTGCAAAATGAGTTGTGGCCTCAGTTGAAACCAGGCAGGGAAGGTGTCTCAACTTGTATGCTGCACTGGCCCCTTGCTCTGCTGCTGGACGCTGGTTCCAGGCAGTGTCAAATACTCATGTTCTGAACAGGAGTAATGCTTGACCCAAAACATTAACTGTTTTACTCACTCTACAGATGCAACCAGACTTGCTGAGCTTCTCCAGCATTCTGTCTGCATCAGATTTCTAGCATCCACAGTATTTTGCCTTTATTATAATATTCATATGTTGGGTATGTGCCATTTCATGATTTAACAGGGAACTGGCCACTGTGCTCTTTGGTTTGTCTTTTGCAAGTGTGTGTCAATACATAACAGATTCTGATAATGAGAGGGGATTAAAATAAGTCAATATCGGTCACAAATGACAGTCGTGACTCTAACCAGATGGATCTCAATTATCTATTTGCTTGGATATGGCAGAGATTGCAAATGAATCATTCTGAAACTCATTCTTCCTGGCATAGTCACACTCAATCAAATGGGCTGCTCCACAGTCCTAGTATCCACCAGAGTCAAAGACTGACTGGACTGTCTCTGGTGTTCCACTTCACGAGACTTAATCAATATGTCATTGTTATGGACACCCACAGCAAGATGGGAAATTTGCAATGATCCATTATAACATTCCCATGGGATACATTACAAGAGTAGGAATTTAGAAACCATCGTAAAAACATATAAATTGAGAGCAGGACTAGGCATTTCAGTCCAGTGAGTGTACTTCCCCATTCAGTACAATTGCAGCTGATCTCACCTCTGCCTCGACTCCACTTTCTCCCACAATTCTTTAACCCATTACTAATCCAACATCTGCCTGTCTCTTCCTCAAATAGAAGGATATGATTTTTTTCAGCTAAAGACATTTTAGAATTCAAAGGTGAAAAGGAAGAGGTCTGGACTCAGAATAAGAATTTTTGAGCACAAAAAAAACAAGTTTGCTAACACACGCTGGCTTAGATGTATATAAAACTTTAACAAATCTTTCTGCTCCTAACAAACAAAGCATCTGTTATTTGAAACAATCTTTTCTCCAGTCTCAAGTCACTGAGATTATGGAAAGACATGCAGTTGACACAAAAAACCAGAAAAGGTTTGTATGTCTATGTTGTAGCACCACAGATGCTATTACATTGCTATTACATTCTTAGATGATGCATTACAAAACAGATTAAGGCATGGATTGCTGGCAAAGAATTCAAATCAAGTTCCTAAAAACACAAAGTCTTACATTTGATCAAGCAAGATTGATACGATCTCCATGGGCGAAAACAAAGAACACTTGGGCATATTGCCCAGTGCAGCTTCTGAAAACTTCCCCCAAAACCTAAAGTAGATAGCCTGGATCAGATAGGAAGCAGTGCCAGTGGTTTACTGACTTGTTATCTCTGTAATGGCATCCACACAGCACAGACACATCAACACAGAAATGTCAATTGTTTTAATAGCTAAATGAGAGAGCAAAAGCCAAAGTAACAATGGCTATTCATTCCAGTAGTGATGCATCAAAGGGGAAATTTACAATCTTGCAGTGAGTCTAGACTGCTCAAAGCAAAGAGAAATAGGACTGCACAGCATTTCTGTCATTAAAGAAATTGGTAAATCAACAATTCAGGATGTTAATACGTATATTGTTAGGAGTGCAGGTTGCGACTTGTCGAGTAGAAATATTGTTACGAGATCAATAAACCAAAGGAACTGAATTTAATGAACTTTCAATCAAAGAAATTTCACTTTCTTATGACATTGATTTTAACAATCCAACTAAAGTAAACATCAATAAAACAGGAATTAATAGGCATATTAAGTTATAAGCATAATATATATTATGTATTATAATATGGTGTGGAGTTGGATGAACACAGCAGGCCAGGCAGCATCAGAGGAGCAGGAAAGCTGATGTTTTGGGTCTGGGCCCTTCTTCAGAAATGTATTATGTATTGCATTTTCAAGACTTTGATCATCATCAGGTGTAATTCTAGCTTCTTTTCTTCAAAGATTTACCCAACAATTGTCAGAGTCATTCAACATTGAACCCTTGAGTCCAACCAGTCCATACCAACCATGATCCCAAGCTAAACCAGCCCCATATCACCCCCCAAACATTTCTTATTCATGCACTTATCTGAATGTCTTTTAAACATTGCAACTTCCTCTGGCAGTTCATTCCACACACGGATGACTCTGTACAATACAACGGCCCCCTTGTCTTTTCAAAATCTTTCTCCTCTCACCTTGAAATATGCCGTCCAGTCTTAAATCTCCCACCCCAAGGAAAAGACACCTGCTAATCACCTTATATATACCCCTCATGATTCTATAAATCTCTGTAAACGTTGTCCCGCAACCCCTTATGTTCCTGCGACACAAGTCCCAGCCTATCTCCTTAGAACTAAAATCCTCCATTCCTGGCAACATCTTTGTAAACCTCTTTTAAACCGTCACCAGCTTAATGGTATTTTTTTCCTTTAAAAGGGTGACCAAAACTTGTCAAAAAGTAGTCCAGAAGTGACCTCACCAATGTCGCGTGCAACCTCAACATAATGTCCCAACTCTCATACTCAAAAGATCTAAATGCCTTCTTAACCACCCTATCTGTATGCGACACAAACTTCAAACAGTTAGCACCTGAACGCTTGACTGCTTAAGGCCCTGCTTTTAATTGTAGAAGTCCTGCCCTTGTTTGTTTTACCAACATACAAAACTCACATTTATCCAAATTAAACTCCATCTGCCACCCAATTGACCCAACTGATCAAGATCTCTTTGCAATCTTAGATAACCATTTTTGTTGCGTGCTCTAACACCAATTTTCATGTCATCTGCAAACTTACAAACCATGCCTTCTTTATCCTCATCTAAATAATCTATATAAATGAAAAAATGTAGACTCCGTATCAGTCCCTGTGAAACACGGCTGGTCACAAGTCTCCAGTCAGAAAAACAAACTATTTTCATCTAACATAACAAGGTGTAGAGCTGGATGTACACAGCAGGCCAAGCAGCATCATAGGAGCAGGCAGGTTTACGTTCGGGCCTAGAACCCCTTCAGAAAAAAAATCTGCAGTTCTTACTATCTCTGTTTTCATCTAACAGCAGCTTGAAATCCATCTGAATTTCATGGGTATGATCTTCAACACAATGGCACATTTCTCTAAAACTTCCTCAGCTATGCTAATCGGGATCTTAATGGCATAGGTCCATTTGTACTACTCTCATCTAAAACTTCAGTGGTAACCCTGCATGTTTTATGGCCAAGTGTGGTCAACCAATTACTTGAAATAACAAAAGCAACCTCAACTATCTTGTATTTACACTCTGCCAGCTCCAATCCTCATTCTCTTCAACCAGCCTGCAATGCACTACGAGACAATGTGAGTTCAAATGGCTGTTTCTTTATCTGCTTTTATCTAGCTTCAATTTAAGGTCTGAACAATAAGCACAAACTTTGAAGACAGGGTAGGTGGACTGAACAAAATATTCACCACATCACGTGAACTGTTGTCTGAACAGATATGTTCTCCCAATGAATCTCAAATCTGAAATTCCATCACAATATATACGTAAGCAAAGTTAGTGAAGTACATCTAACTGGCCAGTAAATTTAATTCTAAATATGTTCTGTTAAAGTGTTAGAAATGTGTAGACAAATAGGCTTCAATGTCCAACAGAAGTACATGTACCGCAAGTTACCCAATATTATTTGTGATATGTGAACAGAGTAATTTTAAAGCTTGAGAATCGCTTTTGCTAGCTGAAGTTAGACCAGAAAAAAAATTTTCAAGTTGGGATGGCCAATAGGTTTAATCAATTATTGATCATCTACAGCAACATTTGCGAGGACAGTTATGAATGCATAATTTGTGTGGGAGCCCGCGCCTAAACTTGGACTGTTGCAAGGCCAATTTATTACAACCAGGGCTCTGAGCTCTCAAAACTCAGGTTGAAGAACTAACGAAGCTGCAGAGAAATGGTGCACTGGTGAATACTGATCACAGCAATTGGGCAACTTACATAATAATAGTGCCTAGGTAAGACAAAACCGTAAGAATTCAGAGGGACTACAAAGGCACAATCAAACAGTTGATGTTAGAACATAGAACATAGAACATAGAACATAGAACAGTACAGCACAGAACAGGCCCTTCAGCCCACAATATTGTGCCGACCATTGATCCTCATGTATGCACCCTCAAATTTCTGTGACCATATGCATGTCCAGCAGTCTCTTAAATGACCCTCTTAAATAGTGGTAGTCTCTTAAATAGTGGTAGTAACCACTATTGCTCTCCCAAGATTTTAAAGTAAAGCAGATATTCACACACTTAGATTTGTCTCACACTTACGTACAGCTCAATGTGGATCAAACAAATTAACAGTATCAAATGATAAACAGCGGCTGATACGCCAATGGACAGTGACTTTGTGGTGTGTCTTTATTCATTCTTGGGATGAGGGGTGTTGTTGGCTAGGCAGCATTTATTGTACATCACTAATTTCCCAGAGGGCAGTTAAACGTCAACCATTTTGCTGTGGGTCTGGAGTCACATGCAGGCCAGACTAGGTAAGGATGGCAGTTTCCTTCTCGAAAGGGCATTAGTAACCAGATGGGTTTTTCCAACAATTGACAATAGATTCACGGTCATCACCAGATTTTAATTATTGCTATTTATTGAATTCAAATTCCACCATCTGCTGTGGCAGGATTCAAACCCAGGTCCCCAATATGTTAACAAAATGTGAGGCTGGATGAACACAGCAGGCCAAGCAGCATCTCAGGAGCACAAAAGCTGACATTTCGGGCCTAGACCCTTCATCAGAGACCTCTCTGATGAAGGGTCTAGGCCCGAAACGTCAGCTTTTGTGCTCCTGAGATGCTGCTTGGCCTGCTGTGTTCATCCAGCCTCACATTTTGTTATCTTGGAATCTCCAGCATCTGCAGTTCCCATTATCTCTCCCCAATATGTTATCTGGGTCTCTGGCTTAACAGTCCAGCAATAATACCACTCGGCCATCGCATCCCCTATTTCTTTAGGCACTTCTCCAAAAGGCTATCAAACTAGAATGGGTACAATTTTGTGAGAAGTTCTCTGTTGCATGTGCAATTACAATGATGTGTTCATCAAGAACAGACTGGAGGAACAGAATCTCAACCTGAGACTCAAATGGAGCAAGTAGCATGAATGGCCTACTGCAATCAAAAGTAGCGTACCTTGGTCTGGAATTAAACCAAAATTGGCCAAACAGATGGTGAAACACAATATGGAGGCTATCATCACTGCAGCAAAGCCAAATACATGTCTGAGCTTAGCTTTTTTGTAGGCATAGCCCAATGCGACTTGCAAGTTCTGCTCGAGTTTAAAGTCGTGTTAGGTCCATTACATGAGTTATTGAAGAAACATGTGAAATAAGAATAAAATTATGCCTATCAGGTGTTTAAGATATATACAAGAAAGGTTTAACCAGTGTTGCACTACTTCATTTGAACACAAGCACTGGAGTAGTGGCAGTGATCAGTCAATTGAGATAAGTCAAGAAAACCCTATAGTGTTCTCATTGTGAATTATTACAAAGGACAAACACAATGCAATTAAAAAAGGGAGTACTTGGGTCATTTTTGGAATGAACAATTTTCAAATAAGTTTTTGCAGGGTAGAAATTTTGCATTAGTAACAGATCGTAAACCTGTACTGACTATTCAGTGGCAAATTTCATTATTACCAACAATGGTAATGTCAAGGAGCAGCAAAGCCCTGTACGTCTCTCACAGTATAACTAGAATATTAGACATCACAGATGAAAATAAAACATTATTACAAATACACAGCTGTGTTTGCTGCGTAAGGGTCTAGATATAATCTCAAAGTAGAGGTTCAGCCAGTTACAACAGAGATGAGGAGGAATTCTTTAACACAATCTGCTGTCAAGTTTAGGGCATTGATTATACTGAAAACTAAGATAGAGTTCTAATCGGTAAGGGAATCAAGGTGTTATGAGATAAACAGGAAAGTGACTTAAGGATGATTATTTCAGCCATAATCACATTGTATGGCAAAGCAGACTTGCTTGAATAAATTACCTACTTTTGCTCTTACATCTTATGGCCCCATGTAAGTTTATAAATGAGCTATCTTCACAACAGGAGTAGCTGATGATAATTTTCCAAACTGAAATTACAGCTGGAACCCAGAATGCCTCGGTATTGAAATGGATTTACAGAGAATGGTTGAACAAGAGTTTGCCCAAACTACAGACAAGGAACTACAATAACCATCATGAATGGTCATGTGAACATTGCTACATCAAATGCAGATACAAATGCTGGTTGTAGCTCTTTGAGCGATATGATCTGGTAGAACTTCATATTGTACACTCATACTGAATGCCCGTAGCAAGAAGATTGTAAATCCTGGACTGGATCAGGCCAGTAAACAATCGCTGATAAACAAACACAATATTTGCCAAAAATGTGGAAGTAAGCTGCCAAATACTCCTCTGCAATTGTGGTCATGGTTGAGTTATTTCAGAGTTCATGTGAACACCTGTGAAAAGGAAAACACCAATTCTTTGATACAAATAATCAGTGGAAGTGAATCAAAGTAAATGCTGTGTGTCAAAACACCAACAGATGATGAACAAGTTATGCTCCATTTTTGTTGATCATGGATCATTAAAAGGAGCTTTTGCAAGTGAGGGGTGAAATAAATTAGGAGCTTGATACATTTGATCATTAATTCATGCCTCAGTCTGAAAAAAACTTTGGTGTGTAAAGTCCAAGTTTCTGAGAAGCTAGTATAGGCTGAACTCAAGTCATAGTGCCAGATTTGGGACTACATCTCAAAACCTGTTGGATGATCACAGGATGATGAAAACATAGAAAACAGGAGAAGGACATTCAGTTCTTCAAGCGCTTTGCCATTCAATATGATTTGGCCAAACATCCAACTCAGTTTTTTGTTTCCACTTTCTCCCCATATCCTTTGACCCCTTTAACCTTAAGTACTATATCATTCTACTTCTTGAAAACATGCAATATTTTTTCTCAACCACTTTCTGTAGCAGAGAATTCCATTGGCTCGGCACCCTCTGGATGAAGAAATTTCCTCTTTTCACAGTATAATATCATCTACCCATCAGGAAGCCTTCATAACTCAATTACTAAACTCCACTTGAAGGTATATTTCTACAAAAAGACAAATATTAATCATGACAAGTGTACATATTCATAGATTTCTGTATAGTAGATGAAGCACAAAATACTTCATTAAAGAAGCTACTCTTTAAAGAATCAGTGTTATGCATTGATATATTATGGGCATATGCAATGCACAATGATGATATTAAACTGGGTGAAAAAAAAACTTGCTTCTACCTTTTTCTGCAAGTACCTACAATGGAACAAACAATTCCTCCAGTGGACAGTTTATCCCCTGAAACGGAGTCAGGGAGATCAATGAACGGAAGTGTCGTAAATGGATGATGTTAAAGTTATAGACGGGTGGAAATTGTAGGCAAAATGATTCGAGCTTTCAAGGTCCTGGCTGGACCATGAAGCAGCACTGAAGTAAGCATTGATGTACTGAATAAAGGGTTGTAGGAGGGGGCCAGTGTAAGACTGCAACAAGGATCATTCCATATGTCCCATAAAGAGGCAGGCATATCTGGGATCCATGCGGGTGCCCAAAGCCACTCCTTTGACTTGGCAGAAGTGAAATGAATTAAAGGAGAAATTGTTCAGTGAGAGAGCAAGTTCAGTCAGGCGAAGAACAGTGGTAGTGGGTGGGGATTGTTCAAGCTTCTGGTCGATGAAGAAGCTGGGAGCTCCCAGACCATCCTTGAGGGGAATGGAGGTATAGAGGGGTTGGAAATCTACGTTGAACAGGAGGCAGTTCGGACCAGGGAGCTGGAAATCGTCAATATATGTTGGAGGGCATCAGAGGAATCGTGGATGTAAGTGGGCAGGGTCTGGACAAGTCCTGAGGAGGTGGAATCAAGACAGGAGGAAACGAGCTCAGTGGGGCAGGAACAGGCCGATACAATAGGCCTACCGGGAGAGAAAGGGGCAAAACAAAGTAGCCTTGTTATGTCAATAATTCTCTCATTAAGGAATCTTTCACTATGATTAATTAACGCAGTCAAAACCCTTTAACAGATATGGGAAGATTTACTGTATTGCAAGCTCACCTAAAACTTTGCCCATCAAGAGACACAATTTCTAACGACTGAGTTCTTTTGCTCGTGCATTTTTGACCAACCATGAAAGCAACTGACTTTCACCTTGATGAACGTAATTATGGGAATCCAAATTCTCTACTGGCATATCAAACAGGTGTGCGGCATCTTCACAATTAATTTAGGATGAGTTCCAGATGGAATTCTGTCAGAATCAATCCAATACGGAATTGATCCTGGCCCATCCTGAATGATTTGATTTGTGCTGTGCTTTGGGATCAAATCCAACTGTTAACCTCATCAATGCTGTTGCTATCTATTTTATTGCAAGAGAGAATTTTGTTTTTATTCATTTCTAACTGAAACTTTAATTAACACATGAAATCGGGCAGCTTCAAGTTATCCCAGGAAGGACTCCTAGCAAGTTCAGAACACCCAAGAACATATGAAAGATGGTCTTGCATATTAAAGAACTTTCATAACATTAATTCACACCAAACTGCTTCCTAGCCAGCAGAGATTGATGTAATTATGATGCAGACCATTTATCATGGTATTTTATACAGAGTAAGGAGTAACACATCAAACATGAGGTAAGTGACCTCTTAGTCTTATGAGCAATAGTGCCTTCCATCTTTTCAAAGGAATAAAGGATCAAAATACCCCATTTAATGAGATCCCCAAAAGTCATAGTATGTGGGAATATGATATAAAAACTAGTTTGTGTTAGATAGCAGAGGTATTACAATATATAACATCCTAATTACTTTCAAATGGTGCCAGACAATGCCAGTAGTGTTACAGCAATTTCAGCAATGTCGTGGGGGGAAGCTTAGGGGCAGACAACCACATGTAGGTTTTACAAAGCCATAGTTTAAATCCATAATGCTGGACTAGTTGGAGGCAATGGATGTTCTACATAGGTTTATTTGTACCAGCTGACAGGTAGCAGAGACTTGCCACAGTGGAATAAGGATGCAATTGTGTTAACATGTCCAAATTTATTTCACCACTGACTTTCTGCACCAGGGATCAACAGAAAGCTCAACTCAGTAGATTTTACATCTTGGGTTAATTGAGATGAGAGGGGGCTCTGGAGTTCACTGAAACTGGTTTCGAATCGGAAATATCTTTTCTTCTCACCCACTTATTTTACACTTTCAACAAATGGCTATTTTGCTGAACACAAAGTGAAAATATGAGTCACCTATGGAAAGCAGAGAGCCTCATGGAATGAAGCAGCATGTTTTTCTCATTCTAGTTTGGATGGGATTACTTTTAAAATTCACTCATGGGACATGGGCAATGCTGGGTGGCCTTCTTGAACCACTGCTGGCCATGTGCTGTAGGGTGACCCACCACACAATTAAGGGAGGATTCCGTGATTTTAACCCAGTGACAACAACTGAAAAGTGGTGTATTTCAAAATCTGGATGGTGAGTGGCTTCAGGGGAACTTGGTGGTGGTGGTGTTCCCATATGTCTGCTATCCTTGTCCCTCTAGATGGAAGTGGTCATGGGTTTGCAAGTTGCCTGAGGATCTCAATTGAATTTCTGCAATGCATCTTGTAGATACTAGGCACTGCTGCTACTGAGTGTTGGCGATGTGGGTAGGGGTTATGGTGCCAGTCATGCAGACTGCTTTGTCTTGAATCATGTCAAGCTTCGAGTGTTGTTGGAGCTTCACCCAACCAGGCAACTAGTGGGTATTCAATCATATTCTTCACTTTTGCTTTGTAGATGGAAGACAGGCTTTGGTGAGTTACTCACGTCACTATTCCTTGCCTCTGACTTACTCTCATTGCCACTGAGTTTATATGGCGAGTCCAGTTAAGTTTCTGGTGTTGTTAGTGATGATAACACTATTAATTTGCAGTGCCACAGACGTCACTTGCCACTTGTCAGCCCTAAGTCTGGATATTGTTCAGATCTTGCTGCATTTGAACATGGACTACTTTGGTATCTGAGGAATTGCGAATGCTGCTGAACATTGTACAATCATCGATAAACATCCCCATTTCTGGCCTTATGATGGAGGGAAAGTCATTGATGAAGCATCTGCAATTGGTTGGGCTTAGGACACTACGCTGACAAATTATTGCAGAGATCTCGTGGAAATGAGCTGACTGACCAACAACCACGACCGTCTTATGTGCCAGGTAGGACTCCATCCAGTGGAGAGTTTGGCTCTGACTCCAATTTGTTAGGGTTCCTTGACGCCCCACTTGGTCGAATGTCACTCTCACCTCAAGTCTGGAGGTCAGCCCTTTTGACCATCTTTAAACCAAGGCTGTAGTGAGGTCAAGAGCTGAGTGGCCCTGGCAGAAACCGAACTGGCTATCATCGAGTTGGTTAGTGCCAAGCAGGTGCTACTTGACAGCGCTGTTGGTGGCACCTTCCAACAGGTTATTGGATGATCGAGAGTAGACTTGCGGGGGTGGTAATTGGCCAGGTTGGATTTGTCCTGCTTTTTGCGTACAGGACATTCTTGGGCAATTTTAAACATTGTCAGGTAAACGCCAGTGTTGTAGCTGTACTGGAACAGCTTGGCTAGCGATGCCGCAAGTTCTGCTCACTGGTTGTCAGTACTATTTCCAGAATGATGTCAGGACCCATAGCCTTTGCAGTACCTAGTCCCTCCAACAATTTTTTGATATCACATAGAGAGAATCGAATTGGCTAAAAACTCACTTTGCATTTTAAGAAATACTGGAGATAGTATTCAAACTACCTGCTGTTATTAAGTAAAATTGGTCTATTTGGGAGAGAAATCAACAATTCTCATGAGTTTTCGAAGCCTATTGCATATTTTAGACCTGGCTCTGGACTCAAAAATGTAGCAGCCTATTTGATTACAAAAATTGGGATCGAAGACTGGTCACGTTGGGGACAGCCTAGCCTTTCCCACCTCACTCAATGACGGCTAACTTTAGTATTGATCAATTTAAAGAAGCAATACGCTGAATTATTATTAATGCCAACTGCTAATATTGTAATACTATATCAACACTGAAGCAATTATACATATGGATTCTTGAGAGTCGTTCAATTCATTAAAGCACAGATTAAATTCTCTGCAAATTTGTCTCAGAGGCTAGAAGGACAACTGATATGGAAAATGGAAATAAACTGATTTAAGTGGAATGGAATACAATTTATTAAAGTTGAGTTTGGGATGAAAATTCCATAAGGAGGAAAAGACTTTAACTCTGTTCCTTAAATTATCTGGAAATGCATGCAACCAAAATTCTTACAAATGCCTTCTGGACTAAAGCCTTATTAAACAGGTCAATAATCTCCTTATAGCTCCTCACACAAGGACTATACGTAAACATATTGCACACAAGTAGTAAATTTGTGGGGGAGAAAAGAAGACTCCAAGGGAAAGTAATTGTCTTTATGTTATAACTTAATATGTCTTCCAAACAGCTCAGTGGCTCTACAGTAACTGAATTTACTTTGCACTTCTATTACTGTTTATAGACATGGAACTATGGTCACTAGTAGATGCACTTAAAGGCCCATAAACAGCAAAAAGATACAATAGTTATAGGAGGATAGAGGACAGAATATAGCCAGTCTGTCACAGACATACTAGTCTCCGTAAAGGCAAGTCAGAGCGTTGCAACAGACTAGTTAGTCACTTCTGCCTTTGAGATCATTTTGTTTGTTGTTGAGAAGGCAATGTGGAGGGAACAGCCTCTTCCTGTTTAAATGTTGCCTTTTTCTTACTGCCTGAAATGATCATATCGAATACTCCTGTTCATTGATCTAACAATCAACACTCTACACAGTTTTCTCCAACCAAGGGTTCCTGTCTCAATTGTATGAACTCTCAATCCTTTTATTTTAGTCTAAAGATATGAATAAGCATTGAATATTTTAACATTCTTCACATGTAGAATATTATTATTGTAATTTAAGACTTCTGAAAACTCTACTCAGACTCTTACAACACAAAGTGATCATTTGGCTTATCATACCTTTGTCTGCTGTTTGGTACTGTTAGTATATGCCGCATTCTTTGCCTCAAGTCTTCCCCAATGTATTGAAGAATCACCAAGATTCTTCAATAGAACGTGGTATTATTTGCTGTTTAATATATTACTTTCTTCCACACTCATTTCTCTTTCAAAATCAAAAATTTCACGGCCACAGAAATAATGTGGACTATTTATTTAAGCTGCTGTTGTAGATTCCCTTTCCATCAGAGCTGATTCAACACTGACAGGATGGGAGTTAGATCTTCAAATTAACCCAAGATACAGACTTCAAATACCAAAATTCAGCAAACAAAATCTTCCCAGGTTCTACTACGAGCCACACTGCTGCATTTTTATTATTGGAGATGTCTTTTCTACATCTCTACTTTTTGGAAGGACAGTAGAGGGGCACTTTTGACAAAATGTGCCTCCCTGTTTTTTTTAATTTTACTCAGTGTCTACTGGGCAGATCTTCCACAGCTTTTAGGACCAGCAAGAAATATCCACCTGCGTGTTTGTAAATGGATATTCATGCAAATAACTGTGAGATCCCATGTCAAATGAACAAACAAATCACTTTACAATGCCAGAGTGGACCAATCACAGTGATATTCTCTTAAGCTGTGACCAGATTTTTAAAAATCTCCTAAAAAGCAAGATCTATTCCATGCAGCCCCTACGGCATAACATTGTTTAAGATTAACGCTTTTGCATGGGATAGAGTGTTGACACCAATCCTCTTTTCTATACTGGGTTTAATGGTCCGTTCAGTTAACCGTGGCCAAGGATGAATCACTTGAGACTTAAAGCACCAGCCTCAACACCAATAACAATAGATGCAAGTTACACTGACTCGTTAGACATAACTACTAAGACAATCTTGAGTCAGGGACAGCATCTCGATTGGAATCTTGAGTTTGACTCGATTATCCATTCAGCGCTACATGACATCAGTTTTGCTGGAGCCTAATGCAATCCCCAACACCAACCCTTTCAGAGCCTTCACCCTTTAACATTATCTTGCTGATGTTGTAATAGGACACTGCATTTTCACTGCAGACTCTGGTAGCATTTTAAGAAAGGTTACAGTTCTAGTTCCCTAAAGTTTGAGAAGGAACATGAGGAGAGAAAGGAAGCTAGCTCAGCTGTCCTGTCCAGGTGAATGTCTTCCCCTCTGTGTCCAGCTACAGCAATGGAACAGTGACCCCACCTTTGAGATCTCAAGAAGGTGTAGTGGAACCAAATTCTGTCGCACTGTAGCACATCCAAGAAAAGGACGGTAGAAAACTGGCCAAAATAGAATCGCATTAGCTTGAACTATGCAGCTTCTGTAGTGAACATCAAGCCATCCTATCACTGTTCATATTGAGCATTTTAATACTTTGGTAATCAAATTCAGAAAGGGTTCCTAATATCTACTCTTGTGAGTCAAGTGACAAGCGACTACACTTAGTGTCAGAGTAATTCATTCATTTCCACAGCCAATTTATTACACATCAATAATAATGACGCATCTATTGTATTATAAGTCAGAATGAAATCAATTTTCTGCTTTTGTGAGAATGTTAAACTTCAATCTGCAGAATGTTTACATTATTAATGGTTGAAATACAAAATGGAAGCTGTCACTTCATGAAATATGAAAGAATAAAATTAGACTGACTGTTATATTACACCATACTGTCCTTTCCCTGCATCATTTGATCAAATTTCATTTCTGAAATTACTTCTAAGCTGCTGCCGTAATGAGACCTACTTGGAGAAGCTGACGCTTACAAAGGACAAGATGATAAATAACCTGTGCATTTCTTTGCGGTGTCTTTTTTTGATCCTGTTCGAGTCACTTGGCAGTCAAAGTTCTCTTCCCAGAACTCCGCGAACCAGACATTTCTTCGATTGTTCTCCAAGGTCCGACTTGTGAAATAAGTATCAAAACCTAGTGGGGAAGCAGAACACAGACCATTTATAGATTCATCGAGTAAGAGAGTCATACAGCATGGAAACAGACCCTTCAGTCCACCTCGTTCATGCTGAGCAAGTTTCCCAAATTAAAAGTTTCTCTAAATCTTTCCAAATGTCTTTTAAATGTTCTAACTACATCTACCACTTCCTCTGGCAGTTCATTTCACACACGAACCATCCTGTGTGAAAAGGGTGCTCTTAGGTCACTTTTAAATCTTCCTCCCGTCACCTTGAAAACATGCCCCCGAGTTTTGAACTCACTCATACTAGGGAAAATGCTTCTGCTATTTGCCTTATCTATGCCACTCATGATTTTATAAACTTCTGAGGTCACCCCTCAGCCTCCTATGCTCCAGTGAAAAATGTCCTGGCCTATCCTTAAACTCAAACCCTTCATTCCCGGCCACATCCTGATGTTTTTTTTCAGAACCCTCTCTAATTTAATAATATCCTTCCAATAGCAGGGTTACCAGACTGGACACAGTCCTCCAAAAGGGGCCCCTCAATGTCCTGTACAATCTCAGCATAACGTCCCAACTCCTATACTCAATGGTCTGAGCAACGAATGAAAGCACACTCAAATGCCTTCTTAACCACCTTGTCTACCTGTGATGCAACTTTCAAAGAACTATGTACCTGAACCACTAGGTGTCTCTGTTCGACACTACCCAGGGTCCTACCATTAATTAAGTCCTGCCTTTGTTTGTTTTAGCAAAATGCAGTATGTGAATTTAGACAAATACAAACTCCATCGGCTACTCGTCAGCCGATAGGTCAAGATTCTTCTGTTATCTTAGATAATCTCTTTCACTGTTGACAATACCATCAATTTTGGTGTCAACTGCAAATTACAAACCATGCTTCCAAAATTCTCATCCAAATTGTTCATATAAATTAAAAGAAACGTAGACCAAGCACTGATCCCTGTGGAACACGGCTGGTTTCGGATCTCAATTCCAAAAAAAAGCCACCACCATTCTCTGTCTCTTGGCATCACGCCAATTTCAAGTCAAATTTGCAAGTTCTCCCTGAATCCCACATGATCTAACTTTACGCAGAATTTTGTCAACTTCACAGCAAGCCAAAATGTATTGAACTATGTAGATAATATCCAAAGACCACACTTTGAAGCAAGAGGCAGGGAAAAGCAATGAGAAGGAAGGAAGAAGTGAAAGAGAAAAAAAGCAACAAAAGAAAAGGAAACAAAAGGAGGAAGGAAATCCTTCATTTTAGTTGGGAAATTTAATCTAAATCATGGGCAAGAATGAAGAGCGTGCGCATTTATTTTGTATAATCAACTGCAGAAACTGAACAGGTCAGACAATCAAGAACTTATTATCATTGCATCAGGCAATGCAATCACTAATAATGTAAAACTACTGTAAATCCCACTTGAATGCCATCGATGGCCGTTGATCAGAACATTCACGCACGTACGCTGTTTGTATCTCAAAACCCTTGATTATTGACTAGATGGACTTCACCTCATGGAATAGTTTTGCACCAATGATATCTGTAGTGGATGAAATCTCCAATGATATTCACCCTGTTCTTTACCATGAGGTAGCTTCACATGGCTGTACATTTAGCGGGAGCAAGGAATCATTTTTGACTGATGCCACTTGAGAGTAGCCAGTGCCTTCTAAGAGGATGGTGTCTCCTGTCTACAGTGTGCTTTGCAAATGGACAAACAGACGGTAGGAGAGAAATAGGATCCAGGGTTTTCTGTTGCAGTCCTGAAGGCCCTCGGTCCAGACCACTTTTTTAAGGAAGAATGCTGAACGTAATTTGTGACAGGAGTCACAACCAGAGGTGGCCAAGTGTTGCAACACATCCTACTTCCTGTGAAACATACAAATATGCAACAAATTAGGAGCAAGAGAGGGTACTTAGCCCCTCAAGTCTTCCCCATACAATAACATCTCAGATCTTCATTACCTCTTCAAACTATTCCTGCATGTTATAGCATAGCCCTGTAACAGGTGGGACTTGAATAACGATCTCTTGGACCAGAGGCAGAGAGACTACCACTACATCAAAACAGCCCTGTAAATTGAGCTTCTTTTTCTTAAAATTAACCTATCCTGAAATGTTATGGCACACTTCTAGGCATAATACGCAGCATCATTCATAAATCCTCAGGTATTAATGTAGCTTGTGCTCAAGTTCAGCAAGATCCAGTCAGTTTCCAGGTTTGAACTAAATTAGCTTTATTGGCACATGTACAGTGAACAGTTTACAAATTACCATTTACAGCGCCAACTTAAGTACCAAGGTATCTAGGTACAGGTGCTTAAGTACAAATTCTGAGAGGACAAAAATAAAAGAAAAATAAAGAAATAAAACATCCAGCAATAAATAAGGAAAAAAAGAGAAACAGAGTTCAGAATGGCAGCCCTTCCGAACCAGATCACACCAGGCTTCACCTCAAGGCTGGGAGTCGAGATGATGAGGCAGCTTTTTGAACCACTGCAGTTAGGAATAAGTACACGCTCAGTGCTAATCAGAAGTGAGTTCCATGAGACTGACCCAGCAGCAGTAGAAAAGAATGATATATTTCCAAGTCAGGATGCCATGTGGCTTGGAGGTGGATTTGCTGATGGTGGTGGACGGTCGACAGCTTATCCCTAACAGGATGTCTGGGTTAAGGTTATGGAAGGTGCTATTGAAAGAGGATTGGCGAATTTTTGCATTGCATCTTATGGATGGTACTGTCTGCTGACAGTGAGTGCTGGAAATGAAAGGACTGAATATTGAATGTCCTGGATGGAGTGCTAATCAACCAGATTGCTTTGTCCCATATGATGTGAAGCTGCTAGAGACCTGTTGGACTTAAACTTAGAAGTAAGTAGAGTGTATTCCATCACACTCCTAATTTGTTTTTCTTTTTAAATTGATTGTGGCAATGCCTTTGGGAGACAGGGTGGTCTTTGCAAAAGTCACGGCCATGGAGCCAGTGTTTGTAAATTTGGTCCACTTCGGCTTCTGGGCAATGATAATCCTGAAGATATTGATAATGGTGAATTCAACGACAGTCTTGTCATTGATCGTAAGACCATAAAAGATAGGAGCACCATTAGGCTATTCAGCCCATCAAGTCTGCACCACCTATCGATCATGGCTAATAAGATGACAAGCATAGGAAGAAAAGACTGGATTGATTGGGCTTGTACTCACCGGAATTTCAAAGAACGAGGGGGTATCTCAAAGAAAAGTACAAAGTCCTGATGGGACTGGACAGGATAGATGTGGGAAGACGGTTCCCAAAGTTGGCGAAGTCCAGAACTACGGTTAAATCGAAGACAAAAGGGTAAGTTGTCCAGGATGAGGAAGACTTTCTTCACAGGAAGTTGTGAAGCTTTGTCATTCCCTGCCTCAGAAAGCTGCTGGGACAGAACATTACGGATAATCAGGAGGGAGCTGGACGTGGCCGTTGCAGCTAAAGGGATCAATGGGTCCAGAGAAAAAGCCGAAATGTGATATTGAGATTGCACGGTCAGCCAAGATCATATTAAATTGTGGTGAAAGGCTCAAATGGGCTGAATGACCTACTCCTGGCACCTATTTTGTTTGTCTCTCTGTTTCTCAAACCCATTCTCCTTTCTTCTCCCCTTAACCTTTGATCCCCATACGAATTAAGAATCTATCTCTATCTTAAAAACACTCAATGACGTGGCCTCTACAACCCTCAGCAACAATAAGCTCCACAGATTCATCACCTTGTTGAAGAAATTCCTCCTCATCTCAATTCTAAAGGGCTATGCCCTTAGGTCCTAGTATCGCCTACATCTTTGAACATCAAAAGATGATGGTTAGATTTTTCTCTTGTTGGACTTAGTCATTGTCTGACTTGGGCAGCATGAATGTTACTTGTAATGCATCAACTTAGGCCTGGAAGTTACCCACGTCTTGCTGTTTAAGGAAGTAGCTTCAGCATTCAGGAGTTACGAGTAATGCTGGACATTGTGCAATCATCAGCGACCCTACTCCCTTCATACCTTAGGTTGGAAGCAAGGTCATTGATGAAACAGCTTAACTTCAGCAGCATATCAAGGGCTCTAAGCAAAACCAGAATAGACAGGAGTTAAGTGGAGGAAAGCTCCCCAATGACCGGAGTCAGAATGGAGTAGTTTGGTCAGAATTGTAGCGGATTTCTGGACTACAAGTCTACAATGCAATTACTTGAATTTTATAAAGGCTGATAACCGTTGTAAGCAGCAATGCATTCAGTCAGCTCTTGATATCTTGCAGAGTGAATCAAATTGGCTAAAGACTGTCAACTGTGATGGCAGAGGCTGCAAGGGGAGGCCGCAACAGATCACGCGCACAGCATTTCTGGCAGAAGATACTTGTAAATGCTTTGGCCTTGCTTTTTGCACTGACATTGTGGGGCTTCCCAACCATTTAGGAGGGAAATATTTGTGAAGCCTTCCTCTCCTGTTAGTTGTTTAATTGCTCGCCATCACTCAACTGAAATTGACAGGAGTGCAGAGCTTATTTCTGATCCATCGACGGTGGGGTCACTGATCTCCCATATGCTGCTGCCGCTTTTTGGCGCATAGCTTCTCCAGGTCGACACCTCATTTTTTAGATGTGTACGATGTTGCTCCTTGCTCGCCTTCCTGCATTCTTCATTGAAATTAGTCACATTTACTGAATATTTGATGGATTAAAAAAAAGCAAGAACGCCGAATGCTGAAAATCTGAAACCTCATAGAAATTGTTGGAGGAACTGAGCATGTCCGGCAGAATCTGTGCAGACAAATCAGAGTTCATGTTCTGGTTCAAGAAGGGTCACTGGACATGAAACACAAACTCTACTGTCTCTTCACAGATAATGCCAGATCTGTTGAGTTTCTCCAGCTATTTTTGTTTTTGTTACTTTATATTAGAAGTTGGCTTCATGTGACGTGAATAATATTTCTGATTTCCATTTACTTATACTTAGGGAGGGACTTACCAACATTGGAGGCAGGACAACGTAGCTTATTGGAATAGTTTCTGAGAATGTAAGGGTTGCTATATAAACACAGAATAAGTAAAAATCATAGATCATAGATTCCTTGGTGTGCAAACAGGCCCTTCAGCCCAACAAATCCACACCCACCCTCACAGCAACCCACTCAGACCCATCCTCCTACAACCCCACGCTAACCTACATGGTCGCTGAACACTACGGGCAATTTAGCGTGGCCAATCCACCTAGCCTGCACATCTTTGGACTGTGGGAGGAAACCAGAGCACCTGGAGGAAACACACACAGACATGGGAGAATGTGCAAACTCCACACAGGCAGTCATCCAAGGTCGGAACTGCGAATCCAGGTCCCTGGCACTGTGAGGCAGCAGTGTTAACCACTGAGCCATCGTGTCACCCTAACTTGGCCTAGACTGTATAGTTTTGAAGAATGAGAGGGGATCTCCAAGAAACATACAAGGCTCTTTATGGTATCGGCAGGGTAGACAGTCAACAGTTATTTCCCTGCATGTTTTGGATTTCCCAGCCGGGGGACAATATTTGCAACAAGGGGATAATTGTTCACGACTAAATTTAGAAGAAGTCTTTACAGACAGAGCCTTGGAAGTGTTTCTATGCAAGCAACGCTCTCTTGCTGAGCATATTCAAGGTTAAAACAACAGAGTTCTGTTGTCTCTGTGGATTAAGAGTAATGGAGAGTTGGCAGTAAGTTGTATTATGGCACCACATTAGCCATGGATGTACTGGATGATAGAGAAAGCTCAAGAGGTTGTTTGGCCAATTCTCATTCCCATTGCTCAGTTTCCTTCAAATGGCCAAATCTAGAAATAATTACATGGTTCAAAATGCTCATTCCCAGAATGCTTTAGAATCTATTCTCTATTGTTTACTTTCATTTGAAAGTGCAGAATGTGTGATGGGTACCTTGTTTTCACCTATTTAGTTATCAAAAAGATGCTTTGTATTTCGTTATGCTCAGAAGACCTGGGTTTCGAAGTAACTTCAAGTTTTATCGACATTCCTAGAGTGGCTCCTCCAAAAGTCAACATTGTTTTTAAATACAACCCCAGCCTCCATGAAATAACATGATTGATTCTAACTGCTTTCTAGTGGAGCTGACTTTGAATACTGATTAGCACAGAGGCTTTCTTGTTTAATGGATTTCTGCTTAGAGGAAAGTCTGCTAAGAACAAGCCGAATTGAAGTGATAATTGCCAATAACAAGCTGACTTTAAGGGAAGCTTATGAATGGGCTCAGTTGGAAGGAAGTTTGCTGTGAAAAAGCTGTCTAAATGGTCTTTATCATTTCTTAAACAAAAACCCTCTGCATCAGTTCTGGGTGAAAACTATGCTCTCTATCAAAAAAAAACGTGAATGAAAATAAAAGCATCTCGGTATTTGTTTCCTAAGCCAGGGCAACTATGTATGATTAGTGACTAAACCACACATGCCAGGATATCCTGAGCACTATTCTTCTATGTTCAAAAATAACTTGTTAACCAAAATATCTCATTTTCTGAAAACCTGTCTTGAAAGGGAGTTCTGTCTTCTCCTTTCCTGAAGTATGTCTGTGTTTACAGAGATTGGGAGGTATTTTTAGAGGGATAAACTATTATATTTCTATAATGCTGACTGAGCATGTTAATTAATTATTGGAATATTCATGGAATAAGTTTTGTTGTGATAGTAATCCAAGAATTGTGCATGTTTAAAAAAACCTGGTTGATAGATTGTTTTGTTTAAAACCTGATACAGACAAGGCATCTTGGTAAACTCAAAAACAAGTGTGTTTTTAAAACTTATGTTTCAACGTGTTGAGTAATGCAACTGGAGTAACATCGCTGCCTCAGTCGTGTTGTTAAACTTGAAAGGATTCTGAAAAGATTTACAAGGATGTTGTCAGGGTCGGAATAGGCTGGGACTATTTTCCTGGAGCATTGGAGGCTGAGGGGAGATGAGGGCAGGTGATTGAGATGTAAGTGGGGGAGCACTTTGGGGCCAGTGACCATAATTCTATTAGTTTTAAAATAGTGATGAAAAAGGATAGAGCAAATCTAAAGGTTACAGTCTAAACTGAAGGAAGGCCAATTTTGACTGTATTAGGCAAGAACTTTCAAAAATTGATGGGGGGCGGGGGTTGGACGTTTGCAAGTAAAAGGATGCCTGGAAAATGGGAAGCCTTCAAAAAAATGAAATTATGAGAGTCCAGAGACAGCAAGTTCCTGTTAGGGTGAAAGACAAGGCTGGGAGGTGTAGGGAATTCTGGATGACTAGAAAAGCTGACGTTTTGGTCAGGAAAAAGAAAGCATAAAGCTGTAACAGACAACAGAAATTGAGTGATTCTCTTGAAGAGTAAGAAAGCAATTAAGAGTATACTGAAAAAAAAGATCAGGAGAGCAAAAAGGGATCAAGAAGAGTTCTGGCAAATAGGGTTATGGAGAATTCAAAGGGATTTTACAAATACATTAAGGATAAAAGAGTAACTAGAGAGAGAATAGGTGCCCTTAAAGATCAGCAAAGATACCTATATGTGGAACCACAGGAAATGGGGGAAGATACTAAATGAGTATTTTGCATTAGTGTTTACTGTGGAAAAGGATATGGAACATAGATAATATGGGGAAATAAATCATGAAGTTTTGCAAAATGTCCATATTAAAGAGGACATGGCACTGGACCTCTTCAAATGCAGAAAGGTGGATGAATCCCTGTGACCTGATCAGGTGTGCCCTAGAACTCTGTGGGACACTAGGGAACTGTTTGCTGGGTCCCTTACTGAGATATTTGTATCATCGCTAGCCACAGGCAAGGTGCTGGAAGGCTAGAGGTTAGCTAACATGGTGCCACTATTTAAGAAATGTGGTAAGGAGCTATAAACTGGTGAGTCTGATATTGGTGGTGGGCAAGTTATTGGAAGGAATCCTGAGGGACAGGATTTCCATTTATTTGGAAAGGCAAGGACTGATTAGGGGTAGTCAAAATGGCTTTGTACGTTGGAAATTGTGTCTCGCTAACCTGATTCAGTTTTTTGAAGAAGTGACAAACAGGATTGATGGCGGAATGATCTATATGGACTTCAGTAAGGCCTTCAACAACATTCCTCATGGTAGGCTGGTTAGCTCACATGGAATACAGGGAGAACTGATTATTTGGATACAGAACTGGCTCAAAAGACGGAGAGTGGTGGTGGAGGGTTGCTTTTTAGACTGAAGGCCTGGTGACCGGCAGTGTGCCATAAGAATTGGTGCCGGGTCCACTGTTTTTCATTTTATCTAAATGATTTGGATGTGAACATAGAGGTATGGTTAGTAAGTTTGTAGATAACACCAAAATTGGAGGTGTAGTCGACAGCAAAGAAGGCTACCTCAGAGTACAACAGGATCTTGATCAGATGGGCGAATGTGTCAAGGACTGGCAGATGGAGTTTAATTTAGGTAAATGTGAGGTACTACGTTTTGGAAAGGCAAATCAGAACAGGACTTATACACCTCATGTTAAGGTCCTGGGGAGTGTTGCTGAACAGAGAGAGACCTTGGGGGGCAGGTTCATAGTTCCTTCAAAGTGGAGTCACAGATAGACATAATATTGAAGGAGGTATTTGGTATGCCTGACTTTATGGGCCAGGGCATAGAACATTGGAGTTGGAATGTCGTGTGCTGGCTGTACAGGACATTGGTTCGGCCACTTTTGGAGCCTTGTGTGCAATTCTGGCCTCCCTGCTGCAGGAATGATGTTATGAAACTTGAAAGGGTTCAGAAAAAATTTACAAGGATGTTGCCAGGGTTGGAGGGTTTGAGCTACAGGCAGAGACTGAATAGGCTGGGGCTATTTTCCCTGGCGCATCGGAGGCTGAGGGGTGACCTTATAGAGGTTTATAAAATCATGAGGGGCACGGATAAGGTAAACAGACAAGATTCTTTCCCCGGGGTGGGGAGCCCAAAACTAGAGGGCATAGGTTGAAGGTGAAATGGGAAAGATTTAAAAGGGACCAAAGGGGCAACTTTTTCATGCACAGGGTGCTGCGTGTATGGAACAAGCTGCCAGAGGAAATAGAGGAGGCTGGTACAATTACAACAGTTAAAAGACATCTGGATGGGTATATACACAGGAAGGGTTTAGAGGGATATGGGCCAAATGCTGGCAAATGGGACAAGATTTATTTAGGCTATCTATATAACATGAATGAGTTGGACCAAAGGGTCTGTTTTCGTACTGTACATCTCTATGGCTCTGAGACAGTCTTCTGATGTAGCAGAAGACTAAACTAAACAGCAAGCATAGAACACAACACAGTCAGTGCAATCCTTGTTGTCACGTAGTACTTCGTTCCAGCAATGAAATTCCAGCCAAATGAATTCACTGTCAGAAAGTCTCTGCATCTCTGGATAAAACACAGGCTTGAGGTTATTCCCTAAATTACTGATAAGTGGTATTGGAGGACATTCGAGATGCAATGAATCCGGGGCCTTTTTGCATATATGCTCTTCCTCACATTCATGTAAACAGTAACAGTTTTCATGTGTAATGCAACATTGTTATGGAGCTGACTTCTTAAGCAACCACATGTACAGAACACTTCTATATTCACTGAAACACAGAAACAGGATAAAAAGAAACCAGCAACCCAAATTAAAGAACGTATTCCTCTTCAGCATTGCTCCTACCATTTTTTAGAGGAGGGGATGGGGAACTTGAAAGTTTTTTTTTCAAACAGATAACAAATAAAAATAATGAGCATCACAGTCAATCTCTTCTGATGCATTTAGTTAGCGCATTCACTTCTGATGAAACAGGGCACTGAGGGGAAAACTTCAGCACAGCAATGGAGGGGGGTAAATGTCAAATTAATATTGCATTACGTCAGTACATCGTAAAATGTGTTTCTACAACTAACGACGTATTCAAATCAAATTCGTATCAGAGCCAACTGTTTGATCTGTACATTTACCAGGCTATCTCATTTTGTTTTGTATAGAACTCTTACTACATGAGGGGAGTCACCAGTAAATGGCAGTTTTAATACAGAAAACTCTTTTTGCCATTCTTCGCATGTCTATTCCACAATGAGCAACTGACATTTGTGTGTTATATGAAATGTCAAAGGCAATGATTAGAACAACCTTACTCATTCCCTGTAACAACACTGTATTTAACAAAATCACCCATGGGAGAAGTGCATACAGATTATACCAGTCATATTTGGGTTTCCAGGAAAAATACTACAGACATTCACCTCTTGGCTGGACCCAGGGTCAGGATGTGGGAAGAGGGAGGTGTTGATGACAGCAATTATTTCTTATGTTTTGAAAGGCTACAGGGCAAGAATTTATAATAGCCTAATGCATTATATCATATCAGTCACAATCTCAATACACAACAACTGAAATGTTACACTATATATAACTTTCATCTTGCATTTGGAAACATTTCTGGTGCCCAAAAATATTTAATAATAGGGAAAACTTCATTTGTTCTTTACTAGGTTGTCAGTCAATTTTTTTTTGCTGACATTATAAAATTGTTTAAGATGAACATTATGAGAGAATCTAGAATGAGGGGTCAGTGTTTAAAATTAAGACGTTGAATTTTTATAAAAGCAATGTTGTGAAACTTTATTTTCACCAAAGGTTAACAGTCTTTGGAACTCTCTTCTGGAAAATATGGTGGAAGCACTGGTGTTTTAAGGCAGTGGTGGATAGACTCTTGGTAAGTTAAGGAGGTGAAAGGCTACCAAGGGAGGGTGGGGAGAAACGGTTTTGACGTTACAGTCAGATCAGCTGTGGTTTTATTAAATGGAAAAGCAAGCTAGCAGGCTTGAGAGGCTGAATGGCCAACACTTGCTTCTTGATTGTATATGCACCATTTGCCACCATCACATACAGAGGTCTACGCTTACCCTGTACAGGTGTACACTTAGCCATGCAATTTATTATCCGCACCTGTAATACTCCAAAGTTAAACTTTAAATTTGAATTAGCTCTACAAAAGTGCACAACCATAGAAGTACAAATGTCCTGTAGCTTTCTTTTTCTAATACATCTTAAAACCTTTCACATTGGGTCAGCCTCAAGCAGAATACAGTCTCTGACATTCTAGTTAAGGCCCTTGGCTCCTGTTCCCAGTCCAAATGGCAATTCATTGCAACCACACTCCAAAACAAACCAGGCAGTTTTGATAGTGAGTGTTCATGTTTCCCTTCATCTCTCCAGTTTCATCGTGACAATTTCCACTTCTTAACCAATCACTGCTATGTTGCCCACATACCCATAATTCAGCTGTGAACTTTACTGATACGTGAAAGGAGCTTTATTTTGCCTCATTGCTCGAGACAATGCAGCCTCACACCAACAAGTGTTAGCGGAAAGCAAAATGATTTAGACTTTGGATTCAATTCCTACTATCTTACCAGAAATGATGAGGCCAGTTGAAGCATTCATATAGTCACACTTTCAAGATCAGCTCGCTCGGCACAGACCAAGAGAAGCTAAACTGCCTTCCATCCTTTCCTACTACTTATGGGATATACTCAGGCATTCTGGGGAACTGCTGCAGTGAGTTGTCTATCTTGTAGAAACCCTAAACATCTTTCTAAAGCAGTTTGCAAATAGCCAATGCTATCAACGAGACAGTCTGAGAATTCCTTGGGCAGCAGAAGCAAATCCTTTCCATTATTTTGTTCTCGTGGCTTTTGAAGCTATTTTCACAGTCCCTATTCCTGATCCCTCATACCAGAGAGAAACAGATTGTATTTTGCCTATCTTAACATATCTGCTGCTGCAGGCACTGTTGCAGTGACGTGGGGAGACTGACAAGCAAGAAATGGGAGCTGAGGTCCTATCGTTTCATAATCTATGAGCGATATTGACATAGGCTTCAATTTACTGAGGAAAATCAAAGCCATTTCAACACTGATATACAATAAATAAACAACTCAAGCTGTGATGATTTGATATCCCAGATATGAACAGCCTGTGTTACAAATGTGAGTTCATAAAAAAAATGAAATTGATCTTATTGATTGTTTTCAAATCGATAGCATTGCCAGGCTGCCATTTTGGCAATAGGGCTCCATTATAAAGACATCATGATGCTTGGGCAAATGTTATTTTCCTTAAAAGCTTACAATTATTTCAGAGATAAAACATTGAAGTTGGTATGAAAAAAAGACGTTCTCTCTCTCTCTCTCTCTCTCTCACACACACACTCGCACATGAGAGAGAAAAACAATCATAAAGCAGGACAAGCTGTATAGATTTCTCTCAGAAAAGTGTCTTCAGGAAATGTGGGCAAGTTCGAGAAATCAGACCCTCCCATTAAACTGTGAACTGTTATCTTCACTCAAAGGCCTAAATCTGGCTGACTCTGTATCTGAACTAACTCTGGTTTGAAGATCCAACTGATTCTACAATAGTCAGCATTACGAACTTGCTGACAAAAAAAATGACTAGACTGTGAGAAGTCTTCCTTTTTTTCAAAAAGATCCTTTGAGTTTAGACATTTGAAACAGGAGAGGTTTCCCATTTACCTTTTTCTAAAATACATATTATTCCCACAGGCCCTCTGGTCTGCCATACGATTGTGTGCTTCAGCTTAAAAGTACAGTTACACATCGACTATTCCATGATTCAGTGAATCATTTCAGCATTTGATAAAGTTCACTGAATAGTGATTCTATTGCCAGTAGTGGGGAAGATGGTAGAGTCCATTACTGAGAATTTGATGGCAAAGCACTTAGAAAACAGTGGTAGACTCAGAAAGTCACTATGGATTTACAAAAGGGTAAACATTTTTGGCATCTACTGGAATTCTTCGAGAAGGTAACGCGCAGAGTTGATCGGGGAGGTAAAGGTTGTGTTTTATTTGGGCTTTTAGAGGGCTTCTGACAAAGTCCACAGGAGAGCTAAAGGTGTAAAATTAAAACAAATGGGACTGGGGGTAATGAATGGAGATGGATGGAAAAAAAAACAATAAGCAAGCAGGAAACAAAAGAATAGGAATAAACTGGTCTTTTTCTGAATGGCAAGCAATGATAAGTGAGGTACCACAGTGATCAGGATGAGGACTAAGCTATTCAAAATAAATGTTAGTGATTTAGATGATGGAACTAAGTGTAACACCTCAAAATTTGCAAATGACACAAAACTGGGTGGAAGGATGAGCTGGGAGGAGGATGTTGAGATTTTGCAGTGTGATTTGGATAATGAGTCAGTGGGCAAATGCATGGAAGATGCAGTGTAATGTGGGAAAATGTGAGGTTATCCAATTTGGTAGCGTAACTAGGGAGGTTTATTATGTTCACTAAGACCTGGGTGTCCTCGTGCACCAATTGCTAACAGCAAGCATGCAAGTGCAGGAGACAGTGAAGGTGGCAAACTGTATGTTGGCTTTCATAGTGAGAGGATACTAGTGCATTTTTGCAACTATATAAGGTCACTGGTGAGGCCAATTACTTGGAATAGTGTGCGCAGTTTTGGTTTCCTTATTAGAGGAAGGATGCTCTTGCTGGAGAGAGTGTAGAGCAAAGGGTTACCTAATTGATTCTTGGGATGGCAGTACTGATGTATGAGGAGAGACTGAGATGGTTAGGTTTGTATTCATTGGCATTAGAGGAAATAGTCCTATTTGAAAATTCTAATAGACTGATTCCTTTTAGAAGATTCTAATAACTCCCGTGAATTTTAGGTATGAAATTCTAACAGGATTAGACAGGTCAGGGAATTGGTGGGGCAGTCCAGAACCAAGGGCCATAATTTAAGGATAAGAGTAAACGTTTTAAGACTGAGATAACAAGAAATTTCTTCACCCAGAGAACGTTGGGTCTGTGGAATTCACTACCACAGAATGTGGTTAGGTCAAAACATTGTTTTCCAGGAAGTGACAGATATAGCTCTTGTAGCTAAAGAAATCCAGGGATATTGCGGAAGGGAAAGATTATGGTATTGAGCTTGAATATCAGCCATACTCACATTGAAGACCAAAAGAGTCTTCTCCACCATTCCATCACGGCTGATATATTTCTCAACCCCATTCCACTGCCTTACCTCAATAACCCTTGATCCCTTAGCAATCGAGAACTTGCTTGAAAGACTTGGCCACCACAGCCTTCTGCAGATTTGATTTCCACAGATTCACCACTCTCTGACTGAAGGAAGTCTTTCTCATTTCAGTTCTGAAGGTCATGCTAAGATGTGCCCTTGGGCTCTTTCTCTCCTACTATTGGGAACATTTTCTCATGTCAACACAGTCCAGGCCCCTCAGTATTTGACAAGTTTCAGTCAGATCCTGCCCCCTCCATCACTCTAAACTCCAGAGTCCTCAATCATTGATGAGAAGCCCTTCTTTCCCAGGATCATTCTTCTGAACCTCCTCTAAGACCCTCTCTGAAGCCAGTACATTCCTCCCTGAATACGGGGCTCAAAACTGGTCATTATATTCCAGTGCAGTCTGACCAGCAGTAGCTCCCTGACTTTATATTTTAGCTTATTCAAAATGAATGCGAATGTTGCATTTGCTTTCTTTGCAGCCAAATGAATCTGAATGTTAATCTTAAGAGAATCCTGAATGAGAACTCCCAAGCCCCTTTTTGCTTCAGATTTCGGAAGCTGTTCTCCATTTTCGCAAGTTGTCTGTCTCTAGCCTTCCTATCAAAATTCATTAACTCGCACATTTTTTATTCACTTGTGGAATGTGGGCATCGTTGGCAGGCCAGCATTTATTGGCCATCCCTAGCAGACCTGAAGATGATGGAGGAGAGTTGCCTTCTTGAATCGTTGCAATCTGTGTGCTGTAGGTTGACCCACTATGTCATTAGGTACAGAATTTCAGGATTTTGACCTATCAAATGAGAAAGAATGGACATATATTTCCAAGTCAGAATGGTGAGTAGCTTGCAGCAGAACATGCAAGTTCTAGTGTTCCCATATATCTGCTTGTCTTTCTCAATGGAAGTGATTATGGGTTTGGAAGGTGCTGCCTGAGGATCTTTGGTGAATTTCTGCAGTGCTTCTTTCAGATAGTGTACTTCTACCATTGGGCATCGGAGATGGAGAGGATGGATGTTTGTGGATGTGCGGTCAATCAAGACTGTTGCTCCATTCTGGATGTTGTCAAGTTGATGCACATTATTGGAGGTGCACCCATCTTGATTTGCTTTTTGCAGATGGTGGTCAGATTTTGCAGAGTCGGGTTTTGAGTACTCACTACAGTATTTACGGTTTCTGACCTGCCATTATAGTCATTGTGGTTTTGTTTGATTTGATTCATTGCTTGATTTACTTTATTGTCACATGTACAGCAAACAGCTTTGTTTGTGAGCAGTACAGGCAGATCATTGTAAGCAAGGAAATACAGATTATACAGGTGCATGGACAGAGTTAAGCATATAGGTTACACTGCACAGGTGGTATGAGAGGCAAGGTCAACATTAACAAGATCAACATTATTTGAAGTTCGATAGTCCATTCATCAGTCAAATAATGGCAGGGAAGAAGCTGTTCTTGAACCTGTTGGTGCTTGTTCAAGCTTCTGTATCTTCTGTCTGATGGAAGAGATTGTAGAAGCACATTACCAGAGTTTGATGACGTTGTCAGCTTCTCTGCAGCAACAAGTCAAGTAAAAGGAGTCTATGGATGGGAAGTTGGCTTCCATAATAATCTGGTCTGTGCACATCACCTTCTGTTGTTTCATAAGACCCTGAGCAGAGCAGCTGCTGTACCAGGCCGTTGCACACTCTGATAGTATGTTCTCCATGGTGCATCTGTAGATGTGGGTGAGGGTTCTTATGGACATGCTGAATTTCCTAAGCCATCTGAGGAAGAAGAGGTATTGTTATGCCTTCTTGACTGTCACATCTACTGGGAAAACCCAGGACAGGTTGTTGGTTATGATCACTCTGAGGAACTTGACCTTCTCAACCCTCTCAACCTCCCCTCCGTTGGGGCAGTTCTGGGCATGTTCTCCTGCTTTCTTTCTGAAGGAAATGATCAGTTCTTTTGTTTTGCCAACATTGAGAGAGAGGTTGTTCTCATTGCACCATATCACCTAGCCCTCCAACTCCTTTCTATATTATGACACTTTGTTGTTTATTATCTGTCCTACCACAGTGGTATTGCCAGAAAACTTGTTGATGAACCGCATTCAGAATTTGGCAATACAATTGTGGGGGTGCAGGGAATTCAGAAGGGGGCTGATGATACATCCTTGGGGTGGTCCTAGTGTTGAGTGTTATCATGGAGGAGATGCAGTTGTCTACCTTCACTGATTGTGGTCTGTAGGTCAGTAAGATAAGGATCCAGTTGCAGAAGACAGAGCTGTGACCGAGGTCTCAGAGTTTTGAGATCAGTCTCGAGGGGGGAATAAATCGTTTCAAAATGGATCTGTAGTCAAGGAGGAGTCAGGCATAGGTGTGCTTGCTGTCCAAATGGCATTTGCTGTAGGCCTGTTAAGTCAGTAGGCAAATTGCAGGGGATTGAGGTGGGCTGGAAGGCTGGGTTGATGTTGGCTATGACCAGCCTCTTGAAGTACTTCAATGCTTATTGAGGTCAGAGGTACAGGGCAGTAGTTATTAAGGCACACTGCATGTGCTCTCTCAGGTACGGGGCTGATGGTGGTCTTCTTGAAACTGGTGGGGACTTTGGCTTGTAGGAAGGAGAGGCTGACGATGACAGTGAATATCTCCGCCAGTTGGTCCATACAGGATCTAAGTGCACGGCCAGGGACTCTGTCCATGCCCATTACTTTCTTTGGGGTTGACTTACAGGAAGTCCGCACCGGTGGGAACATATGCGTCTGGGACCGTCGGGGCCAGTCATGTGATGCTGCCAGCGTTCTGATCAAACTGGGCATAGAAAGCACTGAGTGCATCAGGGAGCAATGCGTCTTTGTCCACTATCTCACTCTGCTTCATTTTGTATTCTGTTATGTTGTTTACAGGCGGCGGATGTCTGTATGGGCCGTTTGCATCTCTAGCTTGGACTGGTACCTCCTCTTGGCATCTTTGATAGCTCTGTGCATGGCTCTAGATTTTCTATATATGTCTGGATCGTCAGTTATATTACACTGTATATCAGCGCCTTGGTGCAATGTTCAGAAGTGAAAATAAGTTTTATTTCATATTCTATACTTTCAGTACAGAATGGGCTTGCGATTGAATACGCTGGATCTGGTTTAAAAAAGCTTGCGGTGGGTCAGGGAGAACCATTGTTGAAAGAATATTCTCGTCATCCCGGATCTCTTATTCGAACATGGAAAAAAAAAATACAAATGTCTCTTGGAAACAATGCCCAAGGCAGCTTAGACTGATTAACAACTGAGGATTTAAGCCCAAAATCTGCCAAGCAGCAAGTTTAGATGTTGGCAGCTTTAAATGCAGGAGTTGCATTCCCATCTGAAAATGCACATGCGCCATGAGACATGCTTCCAGATAAGCTCTGACTCATTAACAAAACTTGGTCTTGTTGAGTAAGATTCTACCTTCACTGAAACTCTTCAACTGGACAGACCACTCTATCAAAGTGTCTATCAAAATAAGAGGTACCTGATATCAGTGCTGGTGTTCAATTTGGAAATTAAAGTCTTTTCATGTTCTCTATTACGCTGTTTCAAGTCCACCTCACATGAGAAACACTCAGTGGTGTGAGACTGTGCAATTCGTTTGAATTGGGTCAGAATTAACAAGTCTTCTTACTATTGTAGGAGGCAGACCATATACTTTACCAACATCAACTGCTCGTTCTCCATCCTCAAGAGATTTTAAAGCATCCAACATCATGGCTTGGCTGGTAGTTTTTCTTGTTTCCTTTGCAGCAGGCTCTCTGTCATCGTTTATTTTAATTCAATTAATTTATGGTTGTCTTTAATCACACTTCCTCATTTTCAGGTCTCTCTCTTCTTTCCAGTTCTATCACCTCACTGTCATTCCTTCTCTTTCACCTCTTTTCAGGTGTAGCTCATCCTTACCCATTCTCCTCAGTGATGTGTCTGGCTCACTCCATTTCTGCTTCCTAGCTCTGTCTCTCCTTCACGCTGATTATGAATGAAGACATTGGGAAGATGCAATGACAGGACACCAGAAAACATTACAAGATGACTATTTGCACATTAGATCTAGATGGAGCTGTCTTCCTCTTCAGTTCTCTACCTGAAAGCAGGCCTGATCCACAGTGGGATCATCTGCAGCACAAGGTAGCAAGATCCAAATTCAACCCAGAGAGAACAGTATCAAACTTCGAACTGTTGGCATTAATCTGACTTGTGCCAATCCTTTTTTTATTCATTGGGATGTGGGCATCACTGGCTAAGCAGCAGTTATCATTCATCCAAAATTACCCAGAAAACAATTAAGAGTCACCCACAATGTTGTGAGTCTGAAGTCACATGTACGACAGACCAGATAAGGATGGCAGTTTTCTTTTCTAAAGGGCACTAGTGAACCAAGATAACGAAATGTGAGGCTGGATGAACACAGCAGGCCCAGCAGCATCTCAGGAGCACAAAAGCCGACGTTTCGGGCCTAGACCCTTCATCAGAGAGACCATTATCACTAGTGAACCAGATGGGTTTTTCCCCCACAATTGACAATGTTTCATTGTCATCACTAGACCCTAATTCTACATTTTTATTGAATTTAAATAGCACCATCTGCTATTGGATTTGGACCTGCGTCCCTAGAACATTGCCTGGGTTTCTGGATGAACAGTCCCAGCGATAAATACCACTAGGTCAGTGCCTCCCCTGGATCTGGTCAACTAAGGCCCACCACCAACCCCTTTCCCATCTAAATTGCTGCGACAATATCTCATTTTACATGCATTTTGTGAACGTCAATGGCAGAGCCTCCAATTTCCTTCCATCCCATGGGTCAACGGGAATTTCTCGTCTTTTTACAGCCTTCCGTTACCACCTGATAGAAGGAATGAAATTTCAAATCATAAACCTGCCTGCCTGCATTATGAATAATCTTCGAGAGGGTAGCACTGTGGAGTCAAGTTCTTGGTTTTGTTTCATCACGGATTATTCACAGAATTCAATGTGGATGTTGATATTTTCTCCCACCTACAAATGAATATTTCCTGACTTGTATACCCTCATAATGTTAGTAATCTTTCTCTTCCATTTATTCCCTTATAGGTACTGACTAATGTAATGTGGTAGAACGTATGCAAGATTATGCCTTTGATAGTCAAAACCACATGAAAAATCAAAAGAATTGCAAAATCAAATCTCCCAAAGGATGGAGGTTGCTTGGAAAAACTACTGACATAAAATAATCAAATGAACAGGAATTAATTCACTCAGAAATATTCATCAATTATACCCTTGTTTGCAATAAAAAGCCTCATGCGTTTCGAAAAATTAACACAAAGGGTCAACCTGAAGGGTTATTCACCAGGGTGAAGAGTGAGGAAACAGCAAGTCAGTCCTGGTGGAGCAAAATGTTTATTACATTTATGGCTCATTCTCCATTTTAAATAATGCCATTTCATAAAAATTAACAGGCATTTAAAGTCGATCGTGATTAATTTATTATCAAGACTTCTCAATGTTTTAAAGTCCTTTCATGGTTCATCCTACTTCTACCTGCGTAACAAGCTTCAGTCCAACACCCCCACCCCCTTAAATTGCCAGTAACTTTCCAGTCTTCTTGCTTCATGGATCCTTCCACCTTTACCCCACTATTAATGAACCTACAACAGTAAGGCACAAATTCTGGAATTCCTTCCATAAGGCATTTTGCTTCTCCAGTTCCCTCATAGCCTTCAATACCTTCCATGAAAGCAACTTTATTGTTGAATTATTTGATGATTTTCCACTGTTTTCTTGTTTGGATCAGCAGTTATTTGGCTTTGAATATATCTTAGTGCAGCAACTTGGAAAATCTTTGTGCTAAACAGTAATAATTTGTGTTTGTAAATGTTAAATGAGAATCCTCATAGCTATTGATCTTTTATGACTCTGTTCTCCCACTCTGTTATGCTTAACGGCCTTTGGAACTGCTTGTAAAATATAGTCATCCACCATCACGCTTCATTTTAGTTCTGTAACTAAAAGAAAACGAATGGATTGCACCTTTCAAAATATCAGGACATACTAACTTGGCTCTTAAATGTGTACTTCTGAACTGCAGTCACTATTGTGATTTGGAAAACCTGCAATTCAGTGCTCTTCCTCAACGTGCCAACTAAAGCAACGTAAAATTGACCAGGTAAGGTAACCCATTTTAGTGATTTCAGTTAATGTAGTAATGGTGACTATGATACTGGAAAGAAGTCCTTCTATTTTTAAAAAAAAGTAATAGGGGCTTTTATGTCAATATAAGAGGACAGCTAGGACCTTGCATTAATGTCTCAATCAAAACGTAGCACTTCCACAGCAACGCTCTGAAACACCAGACTCATGCTCAATTGTCTGGCAAGGGTCAGTGCCTTCTGACTCAGGGGTCAGGGCACCAAATGTACAATTGAATGATATTAAATTCCTCTTTGGAGATGGATGTTTTTCAGGAAGCATTTCACAAGGTCTGGATGTCCACCTGACAATTACTGTAGTTCCTGAAAACCAAAGCCAATGAATTCAATTGCTAGACCTTTCTCTACTAAAAAGCTGTAGCATGTAAATCAAAACCTGATTTCACTTTTAAGTATTGAACCAAGGCACTAACAGGTAATATACATTGGCAAATAGCTTTGGAAGGTATAAAAAGATTTCAATAATGGGATGTTTTAACAATTCATTTGTGAAGAAATCAGGAAACTTAATAGTGTGAACAACAGTTGAAAGAGGGTCTAGGCTTGAAATGTCAGCCTTCCTGCTCCTCTGATGCTGCTTGGCCTGTTGTGTTTATCCAGCAGCTCTACACCTTGTTATCTCAGATTCCCCAGCATCTGCAGTTTCTACTATCTCTGAAACAATTTTAACCTCACCGCGAAGCCTCTTCTAAGGATGCCTACCCTGAAGAAGTTACCCTCCTTGGTCCGGAAAACCTCAGTGGATTCACCATTTCTGAAGAAGGGTCTAGGCCCAAAACGTCAGCCTTCCTGCTCCTCTGATGCTGCTTGGCCTGCTGTGTTCATCTAGCTCTACACCTTGTTATAGCAGTTGATCAGCCAAGTGGTAACTCCAGTCTACTTTTCCAAAGCTAAAACATGTTTTCTCACTGATAAAATTGTGGCAATCAAATATTGATCATCAATTCTAATCCAAATTACAGGTGAGACAATAAAAGGACCATATGTAGACTGATATTCTCAAAGTATGGCTTATCTTTGCTACATCAGAGTAGAAGAAACATTGAAACATGAATGAATGCATGAGTTGTCTATTTAGAAATACAACTGATACAATCCAGTGTTATACAAGCCTCTCCACAGACTTCCTTCATCGAACCTCATGAACACATTCTTCTATTTCCCCGCCATCCCATCACTTGCTAGATTTCCCTTTAATACATGTACCTATTCACTTCAGTTACTCCTTGAAGTAGGCAATTCCTTATTCTAGCCGTTCCTTGAGTAAAGGGGCTTCTTCTGAATTTTCTCTTGGATTTATCAGTGACCATCTTACATCGATCACCCTTAATTTTGGTTTCTTCCTCACTTCACTGTTATTAGGTGACCTATTAAAATCTTCAACATTTTTGAGATCACCGCTCAGTCTTGAGTTAACTTATTTTGAGAAGTGCCAGCCCCTTCAATCTTTCCCGATTGGTGCAACCTCTGTTCCGGTTTCAGATCAGATCATACTTTTTTTGACCTGCTCATATATGAAATATGGAGATGAGTAATGTATGGTCTAACCAAGGTTCAATCTAGATTTTTAGAACTTTTTGCTTTCTTTAATTTCTGTCCCTCAAGAAATAAAGATGCTGTGCTTGATTCACATTCTGCTCACCTGAGTATCTTGCAAAACTCCCCTCAAATAATTGAGTATTTGTACACCCAACCCCTCTCTTTTCTACCCTGTTATTTTTCTCAACAGTATGTTGCTTCCTTTCTCGATCAAGCAATGTGTATCACCTCATGCTTATCTATACGAAAGTTGTGTTAACTCATGTACATTCTATAAATGTATTTATGCCATCTTTTATTCTGTCATGATCCTTTCTATTAGATAATTTTCAGATTATGCTACTCAATTTGGGTCCAACATTCCTTCCATAAACTCTGAGTGACAATGATCCCATGGAAAATCATTTCCCACCTTTTATAATTTAAGCAATTGCACTTTACCTCTGTTTTCCGTTTTCTGTTCCATGGTCAGGCTGCTATCTATTCTGTTCTTTATACCTGATTCCACATGTTCTGACGTAAATTACAGTTTACAGCAAGGTAACTTAGTCACTTTTCATTTTGGAAATCCAAATATATCACATCCACCAGGCCATCCTTATCTATCCTTCTTGTTACTTCAATAGATTCAATTAGGTTGATGAAGCACAACTTCCATTTTTTTTGTATTCATGCTGATTATCACTTGTCATGTTTTCAGTTTCAAGACTGTGATAACAAAACCCATGGGGAATCACTAATTAATCTTCTTGTGGATTTATTGAGAGAGAGTTCCCTTGGTAAAAGGGAACGCCCTGTTCAGCTGAAACTCATCTGAGTCCTGGGTCTGATGGTGTGGTGACCTCTAGCTTAGGAGACCTGATTTCAAGTCCTACCTACTTCTGAGGTTTGTCATATCATCCCTCAACAGATTGATTGGAAAATAAGAAAAAAAAGCAGAAGCAAACCGTTCTTGTGCCGCAGTGGTCATGTCCCTACCTCTGGGCTATGAGTCCTGGGTTCATGTCCTACCTGTTCCAGAGGCGTGTCATAGCATCTCTGAACAGGTTGATGAGAAAATATGAGATTATTCTTAAAAAAAACAAGCAGACCCACACGGGCTCTTGTGGCATGGTGACAGTGACCCTGCCTCGGAGCCAGGGCATCTGAATATAAATACCACCTGTCCCAGAGACGTGTCATAACATCTTCAAACAGGTCAATGAGATTATCTATAAAGTAGACCCAGGAATGGGTCTGAAGAACTGTTTGTCTTGGGCTGGACATAGCTTATGCACACTATGACTAGTGGCTCCATTTTGATGTTTCTGTTCAACCATAAACAATGTTCCTTTACAGTCAAGCTACCTGAGTTATTCCATTGATGCTTCTCAATTATGAATTTAATTAAAGTTTCTAATATCTAACCCTGCCACAGACATTGAGCTGATTGATATATAGATCACTTGACTTGTTAATTTTCCCTCTCACATATTGGATTACTTTAACTGGCTGCTCGTCTTCTCACACATTTCCTTTTCGAATGAACTTTGCTCAATATGAAACAGTGCCTCTGAAATTCTTGTAATGTATTCTTGAAAAATTACTAACACAGCAGTCATTGTACTATACCTCAAGCCGTAATACATCTATATTCACAGCTATTTCATCTATGCAAATAATTAATGGCAACATTCATGTTAATGCTTAGATAAAATTAAAATCAATGGTTTGTGCCTTCAACTGCAACAATGACCCTCCTACTTATGTCTTGTTCTATTAGAAAAGATGATTGATAGTCATCATACTTCCCACTGTTTTCTGAAACAGTTAACATCTACTGATGTTATACATAATTAAAGAGGCTATCCGCATCTCTATTTTAAAAGGAAACACTACTCTACTTGTTCAGATCTGCAGGCATTGATCACCTCCTTGTATTCTTCATTTATTCTGATTTGTGTTCTTCTCATATGCTTGTAATACAAGGGTAGTAAAGGAAGTCCATTTATTGGGCACTTAGTTTTATCCCAAAGCAGAAGCATGAAACCAACTGAATCCCTATGACTGGAGCACTCTAACCATTTCCATCCAACCACCCAGATCTGTTGTTACCTGGCAACATTTGAGTGATACAAAATATAAATACCTCCCATCCAATTGTCTCTTAGAGGTTTAAAACAAGAAAATAAAGGCTTGAATTTCTTGAAAAGAAAAGCTATTGTTCCTATTATCCTGTGCTTCATGATGTTACAAAGATTTTCAATGAACTGTGAAAGGACCCTTTAAGATTGTTTTCAAAGTGCTCTTACCCTGTCAGAATATAGAAATCTCACAGGAGAACGATGAATTTTCCTCGGCGATAGAAATACAATGTTAAAACCAAAGTTCAGTGGGTTCCAGCACCAACAGGAGAAAAGAAATCTGAACTGTGTTAGTCTAAGTTAACAAGATATAGAGCTGGATGAACACAGCAGGCCAAGCAGCATCAGCAGAGCAGGAAGGCTGACATTTCGGGCCCAGACCCTTCTTCAGAAAAGCTACTGCAAAGTTACTCTACCACGTGACATTTCTGACCATAGTTTTATTTCCAAACTACATTTCATTTGATTAGTGTTTTGTGATTAGTGAAGCGAATGTAGCATACTTTGTTCAGTGGAATTTTGTTCAATATGATCACAGTGCTGTGGACCCCTGTACAGCTTTTTTATTGGTTGATTAGTCATCCAGCAAGTCCACGGAACAGGAGATATTATTGTTTGAATGTGACAGCTCTTGAAGCAAGTCATGATGCAATTATAACGGCATGGAATTTCGACAGAACTTCATTCTACTGTTTAAAAAGGGTAGCAGAACTAAGCCTATTCATCTAATATCTACTGTGAAGTTACTAGAATCATCTCTATTTTCTTTTAATCATTAACAGGAAGAGAACATCGCTGGCTAGGCAGCATTTATTGTCCATCGGGCAGTTCATGGTGAACCACTCTGGGGCAAAGTGATTGAGCACTTGGATACACATAAACCAGAGGCCCAACTTGAATTTATAAAGAGCAAGACATGTCTATCAAACTTTCACTGAAATTGAGGGAAATGTGAATCATTTGTTGAAATGATGTGGGCATCAATGGATGGGCCAGCACGTGTTTCCTTCTTTAATTTCCCTCAAGTTGATGATGCTGAGCCAACTTCCTGAACTAAGGGGTAGATAAACCCACAGTGGTGTTCAGAATGGGGTTCCAGAATTTTGACCAGCAGCAGAGAAGGAACAGTGATGTGATGTGAAGGAGTAATCACAGCCGAAGGTGGCTTCTATGCATCACTGCCCTTGCTCTTCCAGGTGCTAGAGGTTGCATGTTTGGAAAGTGTGTTTGGATGAGCTTTACCGGAAAAATGGTACACACTGCTCCTACTGCTGTGTGTTGATACAGGAGGGCGAGGGCAAGGGCAAGAAAGAATGTTTAGAGTGGTGGATATAGAGGCAATCGGTAGGCTGCTTGTTCCTGCATAGGGTTGAGCATATTGGAGTATAATTGCACCAATCCAGGCAAGTGAAGTGAAGAGTATTCCATCACACATCTGATATCTGTATCATAGATGACGGGCAGGTTTTGGGAAGTCAGGGTGTACGTTCTTTACCAGCTCTTATAGCCACTGTATTAAATAAGGTGGGACTAGATCAGTTTCTGGTCAATGGTAACCCCCTCCAAAGGGTTGAAAGTGGGCAATTCAACAATGGGAATGCCATTGTGTGTAAGGTGTAGGTGGTTTGTTTCTCTCTTGTTGGAGTTTAGTGATTTCCTGACACTTTTGTGGAACAAATATGACTCGCCGCATATCGGCCCAAGCCTAGATATTTTCCAGGGCTTTATGCATTTGGGCACAGACTATTTCAGTGCATGAGGACTTGAAAATAATGCTGATAATTGTGGAATCATTTACAAACATCCCTACTTGAAATATTTTGATGAGGGAGGATCATTGATGAAGCAGCTGAAGATGGCTGGGCCAAGGACATTACCCTGAGGAACTCCTGCAGTGACGTCCTGTGAGCGGGTTAAATAAATAAATAAGTAGGTGAGAACATTTATACTTCCAGAAGAGGATTCTTAAGTTTCTATAAAAGACACCAGTCACGAAAAAGGAACCACAAATTAGAACTGACACATTATCATATGTATCAGAGATAATGGGGACTGCAGATGCTGGAGAATCCAAGACAACAAAATGTGAGGCTGGATGAACACAGCAGGCCCAGCAGCATCTCAGGAGCACAAAAGCTGACGTTTCGGGCCTAGACCCTTCATCAGAGAGGGGGATGGGGAGAGGGAACTGGAATAAATAGGGAGAGAGGGGGAGGCGGACCGAAGATGGAGAGTAAAGAAGATAGGTGGAGAGAGTATAGGTGGGGAGGTAGGGAGGGGATAGGTCAGTCCAGGGAAGACGGACAGGTCAAGGAGATGGGATGAGGTTAGTAGGTAGATGGGGGTGCGGCTTGGGGTGGGAGGAAGGGATGGGTGAGAGGAAGAACCGGTTAGGGAGGCAGAGACAGGTTGGACTGATTTTGGGATGCAGTGGGTGGGGGGGAAGAGCTGGGCTGGTTGTGTGGTGCAGTGGGGGGAGGGGACGAACTGGGCTGGTTTAGGGATGCAGTAGGGGAAGGGGAGATTTTGAAACTGGTGAAGTCCACATTGATACCATTAGGCTGCAGGGTTCCCAGGCGGAATATGAGTTGCTGTTCCTGCAACCTTTGGGTGGCATCATTGTGGCAGTGCAGGAGGCCCGTGATGGACATGTCATCTAGAGAATGGGAGTGGGAGTGGAAATGGTTTGCAACTGGGAGGTGCAGTTGTTTGTTGCGAACTGAGCGGAGGTGTTCTGCAAAGCGGTCCCCAAGCCTCCGCTTGGTTTCCCCAATGTAGAGGAAGCCGCACCGGGTACAGTGGATGCAGTATACCACATTGGCAGACGTGCAGGTGAACCTCTGCTTAATGTGGAATGTCATCTTGGGGCCTGGGATAGAGGTGAGGGAGGAGGTGTGGGGACAAGTGTAGCATTTCCTGCGGTTGCAGGGGAAGGTGTCGGATGTGGTGGGGTTGGAGGACAGTGTGGAGCGAACAAGGGAGTCACGGAGAGAGTGGTCTCTCCGGAAAGCAGACAGGGGAGGGGATGGAAAAATGTCTTGGGTGGTGGGGTCAGATTAAAATTCCATCCCCTATTCCCAATTCCTCCGCCTCCGCTGCATCTGCTCCCACGATAAGACATTCCACTCCCGCACATCCCAGATGTCCAAGTTCTTTAAGGACCGCAACTTTCCCCCCACAGTGATCGAGAACGCCCTTGACCGCGTCTCCCGTATTTCCCGCAACACATCCCTCACACCCCGCCCCCGCCACAACCGCCCTAAGAGGATCCCCCTCGTTCTCACACACCACCCTACCAACCTCCGGATACAACGCATCATCCTCCGACACTTCCACCATTTACAATCCGACCCCACCAGCCAAGACATTTTTCCATCCCCTCCCCTGTCTGCTTTCCGGAGAGACCACTCTCTCCGTGACTCCCTTGTTCGCTCCACACTGCCCTCCAACCCCACCACACCCGGCACCTTCCCCTGCAACCGCAGGAAATGCTACACTTGTCCCCACACCTCCTCCCTCACCCCTATCCCAGGCCCCAAGATGACATTCCACATTAAGCAGAGGTTCACCTGCACATCTGCCAATGTGGTATACTGCATCCACTGTACCCGGTGCGGCTTCCTCTACATTGGGGAAACCAAGCGGAGGCTTGGGGACCGCTTTGCAGAACACCTCCGCTCAGTTCGCAACAAACAACTGCACCTCCCAGTTGCAAACCATTTCCACTCCCACTCCCATTCTCTAGATGACATGTCCATCATGGGCCTCCTGCACTGCCACAATGATGCCACCCGAAGGTTGCAGGAACAGCAACTCATATTCCGCCTGGGAACCCTGCAGCCATATGGTATCAATGTGGACTTCACCAGTTTCAAAATCTCCCCTTCCCCTACTGCATCCCTAAACCAGCCTAGTTCGTCCCCTCCCCCCACTGCACCACACAACCAGCCCAGCTCTTCCCCCCCACCCACTGCATCCCAAAATCAGTCCAACCTGTCTCTGCCTCCCTAACCGGCTCTTCCTCTCACCCATCCCTTCCTCACACCCCAAGCCGCACCCCCAGCTACCTACTAACCTCATCCCACCTCCTTGACCTGTCCGTCTTCCCTGGACTGACCTATCCCCTCCCTACCTCCCCACCTATACTCTCTCCACCTATCTTCTTTACTCTCCATCTTCGGTCCGCCTCCCCCTCTCTCCCTATTTATTCCAGTTCCCTCTCCCCATCCCCCTCTCTGATGAAGGGTCTAGGCCCGAAACGTCAGCTTTTGTGCTCCTGAGATGCTGCTTGGCCTGCTGTGTTCATCCAGCCTCACATTTTATTATCATTATCATATGTAAGCAATTTGTTAAGGAATTGCTTGCCAGGAATTGCCTCTCAGGGAACAGGGTGAAGCATTGTCTCTTTATGACATTCATAAATTAATTCAGTGAAGGAACAGAGCCATGTATCCAAGTTTGTTTGTCTAAGTTAAGCGGCACAATAAATAGTGTAAACAGGAACTGAAAGTTGCAAATGAATATCACGAGATGAAGTGGGCAAAACCAAAAGCCAGTGTGGTCAAGTTAAAAGCAAATCATGTCTACCTAACTTGATTGAATTCTTTACTGAGGTTGGTTCAAGTAATATCATTGATTTATTTATACCGATTTTCAGAGATGCTTTAGCAAGTGTCACATAGGCAACCTGTGCAAATCTCTCAAACGACACAAAGTAACTGCACTGATTTGTAAATAGGTCCAAAAAAATTAAAATTTAAAAACTAAAAATGCCGATGACTTATTCATCTTTATCTTCAGGAAGTCTGAATTCAAAGGGATAGAATCTATGACAGAGTTATAAATGATGGATTTATCATTATGCTCTCAAATGGTCTTTATACCTTTAATGATCGAAACAAGTATGTACAAGTCATCTGCTCCTGCACACATTTATAATTGTGATTTTTGTTTCATTTGGTCACTAAGTTCTTTCTGCCAAAATGAACCACTTCACATTGTCCATATTGAACTCCATTTGCCTTTCTTCGGCCATTTTACCAACTTATCTATGTATTTTTGAAGTTCTACATTGTCCCTCTCACAGTCAACAATGCTCCCATACTTTACATCAACCGTATCTGCAAAATTGTGGCCTGTACTCAAAAATCTGGGTCATTAATACATGCCAGGAGAAATAAGAGTCCCAACACGAACACACGGGAATTCCACCAAAGGCCTTCCGCTAGCCCTGAAAACATTCATTAACCAGAACCACTACCAAAATGTGTCACTCAGCTAATTTTATTTTCATGTTGGTTTTATTCCAAGAGCGATAACTTTGTCCAGACATCTGTTGTGTGAGGCATAATGAAACAACTTTTGGAAGCCCAAGTACACCACATAAATATTATCAAACTCATTAACCCCCTCTTGTTCAAAAAGATTCCAGAAATTTATTTCAATATAATATTCCTTTTAAAAATAAATCTGGTTTATTTCAATTAGCCAGTACTTACACAGTGCATTATTAATTTTGTCCAAAATTCTTCTTTCAGAAAGATACCTCCCCATCACTAACAAATTTAAACTCATTGGCTTGTGGTTGCTGGGCTTATCTTCAGAACAGTTTTTGGGTGTAATGTTTGCAATTCTTAGATTCTGCAGCATGAACCTAATGAGACTGAAAAGTTATGTAGAGAAGTTGAGGTTTTTCTCACCACAATAGAGGAAGGTTAAGGGAAAAACCCCCGAAAGAGAAATTCTAAATCATTGAAGAGTAAATGAAGAGAAATTGCTTCTATTCACAGAAGCATAACAGAGGATAAAAATTTAAGGTAATTGATAAAGGAACCAGAGGAAACACAAAGAAAACATTGTTTTAACATGGTAGACTATGATGATCTGAGTTGAAAAAAGTGAACACAGCAGATTCACTAACAAATTCCCAACGATAACAATTGAAGTCGAAATATTTGTAAGGCTGCAGCAATAATAGGCTACTTTGTATTGCAGCTCAGCAGTATAAAAATGCAAGAGCATAAAACCAAGGCTCTCACAGCTGTGCAGTACTGAGGGACTACTACACTGTTGAAGTGCTGCCTTACAAATAAGGTTCCTGAAAACTAGTAACTGCCATTCATGGGAGGCAGTTTCAAATCTCTACCATCCTTTGTGTGTGGAAATGTTTCCAAATCTCTGTCCTGAACAGTCTATCCCTGATTCTCAGACTCTGCCCCACAGTTCTTGAATCCTCCAACCAGAGGAAATAGTTTTATCTTTGTCTAATTTTTCCAATTAACACCTTGAAGCCTTGGGTCAGGTCCACCCGTAACCTTCTTAATTCTAGAGAAAATAAGCCCAGTTCGTGTAATCTCTGCTCACAACATAAGCCAGGAAGTCTTGGTATCATTCTTGAAAACTACTCTGACCTCCCTTCAAGGCCAATATATCCTTTCAAATGTGTGGTGCCTAGATCTACTCACAGTACTCCAAGAGGGCAGGCTAACCAGGATTTTGTGTAACCCAGTACAGCTTTGGTGTATTTATATTTCCAGTTCTCTAGATATCAATGTTAGCATTCTCGCTTATTTTCTACAATTGTTTGCTGCATTTTGATGATCTATGTATCTGAACCTCAAAATCTCTTTGGATAGTTATGATATTTAACTTCGTATCATTTAGGAAGTATCCTGATCCATCGTTTATCTGTCTAAAATACATGGACTTTCACTTGCCTGCAAGGATCGCCATTTGCCACAATTTTGTGCATTGATCTAGTCTGTCAATATCCCTTTGTAATTTTACGCTATCATCTACACTATTGACAATGCTACCCAACTTTGTGTCATCAGCAAAGAGGCCATCCTATTATAATTCTTGACAGTCACATTTGATTTACAATTTGCAAACATCAAAACAAAATCTTGGGAAAACAGCAGCACTGGGACTGAAGTTTCCAAATCGAGTAAATGTGTTAAGAAATTCTAATTCTTCAGCACTCTGAACTCATGCCTTAAGCACGATTCCATATTTCACCCTTTCACCAATATCAGTGGCTAAGAGACATAGATGCCAGGGTGATTTTCCACGCTGCCTTAGCAAAACAAACACATGGTCCATGATCTCCCATCAGTAACGGTTGGAAAATTGGGCACTACATATGAGCCATTTCCCCCGGAAAAGTTTCATGGTTAGAGCAGACAAGTATACAATTTTCCACAACACCTACACAAGAGTAAATGCCATGATCATGGAATACAATATTGAATGTTGTTTCTTTGCACTGTTCATAGAAAAGAGATTCTTTAAATAGAAGAGTTGTGTTGAAACAATGAAAATACATGAGTCCAGATTTTGCGATCAGCTATGAAGGAAGCACATTAACTATAAATTATCTTTGCAGTAGCTCACAGACTCCTAACAACAAACTGCTGCTTATAATTTTGAAGCTATTCGCCATCTGATCCATTACCTGGAGTGGATCTGAGGCCTACATTTTCACTGATATTGAGGACCAGATTTTCAGAGTCAAGATCCCAGGGATGCTACCTAGATCTGGAAGTATCATTCCCACTTCCGACAGATTCTACTTAAAATGGTAATGATTGGAAAAAATGCCTGGGCATGAAGGACACGTGTGAATAGCAAATTGTCTGCACCATTTAAATTCAGCACGCAGGATAAGCAGATCTGCTCGATGTTGTGTTCATAATATCATGATGGAAACATAAATAACTCGAAGGACTGACGAGGATGGTCAAGTAGTCAGGTTATTTAAATCTCCTGCACTTACAGAATTAAAAAAATACACTGCATCTGTGAAAGTAAACAAAATATGTTTTAGCAATCTCAATAGCGGTTTGATAATGTAACCAAGTGCAATCAGCATAACATCATTTCTGCTTAATTGCTTTCTGCAACTTATCATTACAACAGCATGAGGTGACAAAGTTACAGTTTTTTGACAAAGACATCATTACAGGATTAGCTGTCTTTGAAGTGGGGTTGTGAATATAAATGTTTGTCTTTATAACAGATTAAGAACTTGGATTTAAATACACTGAAAGGGAGCTGCCTTTTAATGTAGAAAACTATAGCAAATAATTAGAATTTTATTTTACTTCATCTCAGCATGATTCTTGAGTAATGTATTTGCTAGATACTGAAATTGTTAATAGAAAAGGCATAAAGACAAAAGTGATAGGTCGGTGGTGCTAGTTGATACGAATTGGCACTAAATTTGGACAGATGCTATAAGGGGCAAAGGAGATGAGTCAGTATTGGCACTAACTTGCATAAATTGGCAGAGATACTTTGAAGAATGATAGAGTTTGGCTGGGGATGCACTGACATGCATGGAGTAAAGGAAGTGTGAAGGATGAGGGCATTGGGCCCAATGCTCAATGAGTCATTGAAGACTGAGACAGACAGATGTTTGGTCCCAGGGAACCAAGGCAGCCCTTCCAAATCTGTGTCGTTCTGCATCTAACAGTGCTTTCAATTCCATCCAGTGTCTGTTTGGGGGTTGGGGGAGGGGGGGGTTGCAGTGGTGGGGTAACTGAGGTCAACAAATCCTGCACCAAATAAGCAACACATTCTAAAAATGCCAAAATGATCATTTCAGTGAACCTATGAACAAGGACCATTGAACCATTTTCCCAGTCTTTCATTTCATTGATCATACCTATGATTTCGCCGGTATCCTTATCTAAAGGGAAGCATTTATAAGGCAGAGTTTTAATGAGCAAAGACATGTGCCTATGGTTCCTCTTCTTGTAGCTAGAGTCTATTACTTTGTAATAAATAGTAGTGGTTAAGTACAGGAACCTGATCCGTGCTTTCTGTCAAGTGGTCTAAAAGGCAGGCAAAATGGGGAATGTTGATCATTTTTCGAAGGATTTAACAGGAATTGTTGGGCTAAAGGACCTGTTTCCACACTGTAGGAAATCTAATCTAATCTTAAAACACACTGCTTTGGGGCTTGATTCAAAGTAAGCAAACAGCTTTGCTCACATTTCTTTTCCTTGCTTACAATGAAATTGTAAATGATCTGAATAAATCCAGAGTGTAATACAGATGGGCCACAAGTCCACATTAGTTATTCTATGTGAAAAACCGTGAATGAAGATCCTCGTACAACATTTTAAACAGAATATGACTTGGACGAATATAGTATCATGCTCCTATAGCTAACAAACTCACAAATGAGCAATTTTTCAAGGCTTCACATCCACTTTACTGCTTCTCAGAAAGCAGAAACTTGGCACCTAAAGTATTGTTCATATTTGTCAGAACACTGCACAGTGAGTCAATTAAGTTTTTGTTTTGTTTAATCACTCCTTGAGTTTAATGTATGGATGAAGGAAGTAATTTACTTTCATACTTAAGAACAGAGAAGAAGAATCATTTCTGAAAACTTTACGTTGAGAGACTTGAAAACACTCATGCATAAAGTCAAAAAGCTAGTTTGCAAGTTTTGAAAGCAATAAGGCAAAGTAGCAGTATATTGGCAGTTTGTGCAAGGAGATTGGATTCCGAAATAAAGAACCCTGCTTTGGTGAGATTGCACCTGGAGCAGTGTGTTTTAAGATTAGATTAGATTTCCTACAGTGAGGAAACAGGTCCTTTAGCCCAACAAGTCCACACTGCCCCTTGAGGCATCCCACCCAGACCCATCCCCCTATAACCCACACACCCCTGAACACTATGGGCAATTTAGCATGGCCAATCCAACTAGCCTGCACGTCTTTGGACTGTGGGAGGAAACCGGAGCACCCGGAGGAAACCCACGTAGACACGGGGAGAATTTGGCCTTCATATTTAATACTTGTATTGATGGTGGGACTGCAAATGTTCCTGGATGAACATGGTGAGAGCCAAAAATACACTGGATCTATACCCGCTGGAGTTTAGGAGAACAAGTGGCAAATGAAACATATGAGATTCTGATAAGACATTGTGGGATAAACAGACAAAATGTTTCTCCTAGCTGGGGAATCTAGGAAACTGAAGCACAAGGTCAACATAAGGCAGCAATCATATAGGAATGAGGCAATGGGAAACTACTTCAGTCACAGAGAAAGTCTTTGGAATGCTCTAACCCAGAAGATTGTTGATGTTTTACATGAAGTCAAATGAGCCGAGATCTTTTGACTCTCAGGAAATTAAGAGGTAAGAGTAGATTGGAAACTAAGACGAACGTCCCCATAAAAGATCAGCCATAATCATACCGAATGGCAGAGTAAACTCAATAGGCTCAATAACCCTTCGACGGTACGGTGGCTCAGTGGTTAGCACTGCTGTCTCACAGCGTGAGAGATCCAGGCTCGATTCCACCCTTGGGCAACTGTCTGTGTGGAGTTTTCACATTCACCCTACGTCTGCATGCTCATGGGTTTCCTCCCACCGCCCAAAGATGTTCAGGCTAGGTGGATTGACCATGCTAAATTGCCTGTAGGGGCCAGGGATATTTAGGTTAGGTGGCTTAGACTTGAGAAATACAGGGGTAGGGGAATGGGTCTGGGTGGGATGGACTTGTTGGGCTGAATGGCCCGTTTCCACACTGTATGGATTCTATGATTCTATGAAACTGACTCCTGCCTCTATTTGCTGCGTGAGGTAGGAAATGTGACAACCAAATTATACCTATGATGGTCCTGCAAATAATGAGATATATGAATAGAAATACTGATAAGCAAATCCTTAAAATAAGTAACATAGGCTAGTAAGGCCATTTTAAAATACAACCAAACCATTAGGATTACCTTCCAGAAGGATAGATCTGAAAAGCAAATAAATCATGTTAATCTGGTGCAGAGTCTTGATCAGAACAAATTTGGAATATTATGCATAGTTCTGACCTACATATTCAATAAGAAACAGTTGTAAAGGCTTTGAAGAAAGTGTAGAAAAGACTTGTGGTTAATGGTAGCTTAACAGAAATGTTATAATTACCAGGGATAAAGTGATCAGACTGGGAACTTGAAAACAGAAACCAAAGGTGATCTGTTAGAGGTCTTCAAGATAACAACTGGGTTGATAGGTTCCATTTGTGTACGCACCCAAAACTGGAAATCATAAATGTAAGAAAGGCACCAATGAAACAAATGAGGAATCCTGGAAATGAATATTTTTAACATTCTTTTGATAAGGCATTCAACTTAGCTCAAAGTGGAGTTTTTGAGGCAATGAATATATAGATACAATGGTGAAGATAGATGTTGCAGAAGGATAGAATGGAATTATGAATCAAGATTTTGGGAAAGTTCTGACACAGCTGATACCATGGATTTGTTCAACCAGAACTGTGCAAAATATTCCCCAGCTCAGAGCGAGAGTCAGAGGCATTGGAAATTTCAGATGGTTCCAACTTATTTAAGCTCAATAATTATCTAAGAAACATCAGAGGATTAAATCCAGCCTTAATTCCTGGATCACTATTAAAATGAACCCCCAGAGTCAAATGATTCTTCACCCCCTATCACGTAACCTAACACCAAAAACATGCAGTGTAAGGTAGATTGGCCATGCTAAATTGCTCATACTGTTCAGAGATGTGGAGGTTAGGTGGTTTGTTGTGGAAAATGCAGGGTTATAGGGGAATGGCTAGGGGAATGGCAAGGGGAATAGGACTGGGTAGGATGCTCTTTGGAGAGTCAGTGTGGACTTTTTGGGCCAAATGGCCTATTTCCACACTGTAGGGATTCTATTCTATTCTACCTCCTCAGAGTCCTAACTTCCACCAAGCCCTCCGTTTCCCCTCCCCATCCTCAGATACAACTCCCATTGCCCCTTCTCTGACACACCCCCAATGAGCCACTAACGCCAGACCCACATTCTAACCCTAACTCTGACTACCTGGACATGGGAGACCCAATCCTTCCAGATCCAATCCCCATCCCTCTACCTGACTTCTGGGATTATACTAAGCACTTACATAGTAAGTACCTACTTACTTGTCACCCTACTATCTGACTGACTAGGCACTGTATACTCTACCCAACTGCCATCTTATACCCTCATCTACCTGGCACATATATCCCTGACCTGATACCCCTTGTCTGCCACCCTGTGCTCTATACATCTGTCACCGAATTCCTCCAGCCCTCACCCACCTTGCATCAATTCTCTCCACCTCAATGCTATTCATCCATGCCACCCCATCCCCTCAACCTCCCACGTGTCTACTCCTTGCCTAACCCACAGCATCCTACTTCCTACCACCTTATCCTTTTATTCCCCAACTCATCTGGTTCCCTTACATTCACCATCCCCATCTCTCACTCTTTCATCCAAATCCCTCTGATTCATCTTCCCTTCTCTCTCCTGTCACCCCACACCGCCTCACCCACATGCCACTGTACGTACCCGCATGTCCCCATCACGCACTTTTACACATTCTTTCAGTAACAATCCAAGTGACTGCAGGATCATTCAACCAACAGATTACCGTTATAAAAGAGGGCATTGGTTTCCACACCAATCCAATCTGCCTCTAATTTTGTGGACTCCAGGAGTCAGCCATCCGACTTCAGCTGGATAGTTCGCTGGGCTGGAAGGTCACCCCAGAAACTGAGCCAATGGTAAGTGGGTCATTAATCTGATGTGGATCAGAAATTGGGATCCTCATCTAGCTGAGGCTTAGACCACTGACAATAAACTAGATAAACTCAAGAGAGAAGGGAAGGGATGTGTATGCTGATAAAGTGACTTGAGGAATTGATTAGAGGCTTGTAAATAACACAAATGGACTGCTTTATTTCATAGACTTAAGCTAGCTAATAATATAACTAGTGATGATCACCAAGAGAGAATTATTGGCCTGGAACCATTACATCTATCTTCTTCAAACAGTGTCAGGGCATCACTTCTTGAGAAAGCAGACAGAACATTGGATTACATATTTAATTTGTAAACTGCACCTCTGACATTGCAGCACTCCCTCAGTACTATAAATCTATAAGATATAGAAGCAGAATTAGGCCATTCGGCCCACTGAATCATTCGATCATGGCCAATATCTCTCAATGTCATTCTTGTGCCTTCTTGCTGAAAACCTTGATTCTTTTACTAATCAAGAACCTATTAGCTGTATCTTTTATACATTTGGTTAGTTGGCCTCCACAGCTTACTGGGCAATCTATTCCATAGATTCACCACCCTCTGGCTGGGAAAATTCTTCCTCATCTCAATCCGTATTGGAATGATAGTTTAGATTCTGTGCTGCAGATTCAGCAGTGATTCCTGCACTCCAAAGCACCAAAATTAGTCAAAGCTGGGCCTCAATCGTTTGTGCTGTCTAAAAACTCAACAGTGCAATTCCCGATGAAACAAAATGACATTCACGCCAAAGGGGCAAAAGATCAGAGTGGAAATGCTAGTATCAAGGGCAAGTAAAAGTGTTCTTTTAAAAAAGAGAGTCAAGTTATCATTGGCACAGCAGTAACAAAGCTAATTCCTTGAGTCAATAGAGATAGTTGGAACTGCCGATGGTGGAGAATCTGAGATCACACGGTGTGAAGCTGGATGAACACAGCAGGCCAAGCCGCATCAGAGGAGCAGGAAAGTTTGACGTTTCGGGTCGAGACCCTTCTTCAGAAATGGGGGAGGGGAAGGGGATTCTGAAATAAGTAGGGAAGGAGAGAAGGGAGCCTGAAGAAGGGTACCGATCCGGAACGTCAAATTTTCCTGCTCCTCTGATGCTGCTTGGCCTGCTGTGTTCATTCAGCTTCACACCATGTTATCTCAGGGTCTGTTTTTGTGCTATGTAATGCCATGACTCTATAAGTCAGCACCATCCCAGGAGGCTAACACATGCACACTTCTTTGATGTGTGGCTTGGCAACAATATTCAGATGGGGTGTCAGTTGATGGCTAGCTTTGTCTATTAAATGGCATTAAGAACGGGAAAAACTCAACTGAACCTGTATGACTAGGTATTTGAGTGCTCAAATTTTACAAAATAATTGCAGCTCAGAAACGATTGGAAAGGGTTGACTAAAGGAAATGTAGATTTTAATTCAAAACACGACCATCAACACCTTGATTAATGAAGTTATAGACACTAGTTTTTTGACTCGCAAACAAAAAAATACAAGTTCAACGTTCAAACCCCAGGGCCTGCCTCCAACTAACATTTGATTTCTTCAGTTGAGCGAGGTTCATGGCTTGGCAGAAGCTTTGTATCTCAACAGGAAGACAAACAAAAGAATTGATTTAAAACATACTTGCTATCAGAATTACTCTCACTGAGGGCTTACAGATTTTGTTTTTAAAAAAAAGCAGCAGGCAGAAAATGTTCTCTTTGTAGCTGCAGTCAGGGACTGACAAATAATTTTCCTTCACATATTTCTATGATAATGGTCGGTGCCTGGAGTACAGTTAATGGTGCGCATCACTTTCACTCATAACGAGAACACATTCTCATGAGGCAAGACTTCTCTCTTCTCCAAATGGGCGTTCCTTCAGTTGTCACACATTGGATACACTGTTCAAAGTTAAATCTCTGGCCCTTTTCACTCTCTACAACAGCTGTACATGTCTTGCCTGTGAATTATTTCACTGTCTCAAAGAGCTGCACAAGGACCACATTTCTTTTTGAAAATGCATTTCAATTTTCAAACATTTGTCTGCTTCACTTTGAACAGCTTTTGTGGATTCTGCTTCCTCCAAAGATTCTAGACAGCACCCCACAGATTAATAATTTTTGTGAAATGTGAGATTTTCTACAAGTCTCCATTCTTTTGAAACAAAAACCGAAATTGCCAGAAATGCACAGCAGATCTGGCAGCATCTGTGGAGAAGTACGAGAGTTAACATTTCAAGTCCAGTGACCCTTCTACTGAAATCTTCTTCCATTCTTTTGATGATTTTAAATTTGGTTCTAAGGCATTTATTCAGTGAGTCTTTTTTAATAAACTATTTATCTCTTGGAAACTGGTCATCATTTGGAAAACCTTTGTCAAATCTATTTAATCTTCATTAATCTTACATAACATATAGTACACCTGATTCATTTTGAAGTTTAAAAGCACGTGTTTCAGTTAAAGTCTTATCTACAGCTTCTCTCATTTCTCCTCATAACTAATTCCTCTGTATGTACACTAATGTCCATCTTCTTAGCTTTATTATTTCCTAATTTGTATTATGTATATCTGTAATGTAGTGTAACTTTTTTCTTTATTTCTCCTTTTTTGTGCCTAAGATTGTGCCACATGTTAGTGACATTGTGTACTTTTCATTGTACTCCTAATCTTTTGTAACTTGAGTACATGTAACGTGAAACCTAAATTCTAATTATCTCATCCTAGGTATTAAATTCGTGAATCTCTTCACCATTTTCTGAATATCATCCCTACAATATGGTGTCTAAAGCGAAACACAAGATCCTAGTTGTGACCTGGGCAAAAAATACCCAATGGACTATTAAAACAAGTCTTCAGTTCTACCAGTAAGCAAGGTTGGTATGGATAGATAGTGGGGAATTATCCATCGTCCCTACAGTCTGGAAAATCATGCACAATGGTAAGACAACAAAACTTAGTGAAGCAACAAGTCTCCAACCACGTACAAACTGATAGATCACACAGTCACAATTACTTTTATCAAATTGGCTTTTTCCTCAACTTCTTTTCCCCAAATTTTAAAACAAAAATCAATATTGCCTTATTTGTTGACTTAATTGGGTTTATGTTCTTTGGAGTTGAAAAGAATGAGAGGCAAATGTATTGAAACTTAACCCATTCTGAAAGAGCTTGATCAGATGAACATGGAGATTGGAGATACTAGAAAAACGGGGCGAGGGGTGGGTGGTGGTGGCAGCATCAGCAAAAATGTTTAGGACCGAGATGAGGAGAAATGACTTCACCTGAATTCTTGTGAAGCTTGGGAATTCTCTATCCCAGAAGATTACGGATATGTTATAATTAATATCTTTAAGCCTACGGCAGCACTATTTTTAATCTCTCAGAAATCAAGGAATACAGGAAGTAGATGGACAAGCAGAATTTAGGCTCCCGATCAGCCAAGGTCATACTAAATGGTAGAGCAGGCACAATAGCTACATGGTCAACTCCTGTGTTTATATCTTGTGCTCTAAATTACATATATACCTAACACACGCCATGTGGGAAGTTTATACCTTATGCTCATTTTTGCCAGCACTGCTGATAATCAGAATCAGAATTAGCTTTTTTGTCACAGGTACTGAAATGAGTACAGTCCAAAGTGTATACATCACCACTACAGTGCCATTTTAGGTACAAAAGTACTGCAAAATAGTGACGTTAAAAAGTCCAGAGAAAGGGGAATGGGACGAGAAATGCAGACCATACACAAGTCACGGAGCTGAGAAATGGGAGCCTTTGGTGACCATTGCACTGATTGAATTGTTAGGTTTCCCATCTCAAGATGACTGACTGCCAGTTAAATTCCACTGCACTCCAGTACCTCTCCCAAGTAATTGCTACTTGCATGTTAACCTTGACTGTGAGGTTAAATCATCTATTTGTCGGAAAAATATCACAGCAATATAAATCCTGTTCAGACTGAGTGCTCCTAGACACGAACTGCTAGTGAGGGGTGAACATTTTGCTGTCATGTTCAATATGTATGGGTTAAACTGTACAGCACAGCATGAGAACACTTTTACAAGTGGCTGGCTTGCACTTTAGAAACTCTGAACAACAAAATAATATTTGACGAGGCCTCAGTTCTCCCACAAGGTCAGGAGTCAATCAGAAGGCAGCAGAGAGCAAATAAAATACAGTGCGGAGCTGGAGAAACACAGCAGGACAGGCCGTGTCAGAGGAGCAGGAAAACTGAAGGGTTCTGACCCGAGAACTATCCTGCTCCTCTAATGCTGCTTGGCCTGCTTGGCTCCTCCAGCTCCATACTGTGGTGTCTCTGCTCTTGCTATCTTAGAGAGCAAATACACACCAGTCAATCCTATAAATGGACTGGTTTTTCAGCTAAGATAACAAAGTGTGGAGCTGGACGGACAGAGCAGGCCAAGCAACATCTCTGGAGCACAAAAGCTGATGTTTTGGGCCTAGACTCTTCATCAGAAAAGGGGGATGAGGCATTCCACTCCCGCACATCCCAGATGTCCACGTTCTTCAAGGACTGCAACTTTTCCCCCGCAGTGGTCGAGAACGCCCTTGACCGCATCTCCCACATTTCCCGCAACACATCCCTCACACCCTGCCCCCGCCACAACTGCCCCCAGAGGATCCCCCTCATTCTCACATACCACCCCACCAACCTCCGGATACAACGCATCATCCTCCGACACTTCCGCCATCTACAATCCGACCCCACCACCCAAGGCATTTTTCCATCCCCACCCTTGTCTACCCTCCGGAGAGACCACTCTCTCCGTGACTCCCTTGTCCGCTCCAAACTCCCCTCCAACACCACCACACCCAGCACCTTCCCCTGCAACTGCAGGAAATGCTACACTTGCCCCCACACCACCTCCCTCACCCCCATCCCAGGCCGCAAGATGACTTTCCATATTAAGCAGATGTTCACCTGCACATCTGCCAATGTGGTATACTGTATCCACTGTACCCAGTGTGGCTTCCTCTACATTGGGGAAACCAAACGGAGGCTTGGGGACCGCTTTGCAGAACACCTCTGCTCGGTTCGCAATAAACAACTGCACCTCCCAGTCGCGAACCATTTTAACTCCCCCTCCCATTCCTCAGACAACATGTCATTCATGGGCCTCCTGCAGTGCCACAATGATGCCACCCGAAGGTTGCAGGAACAGCAACTCATATTCCACTTGGGAACCCTGCAGCCCAATGGAATCAATGTGGATTTCACAAGCTTCAAAATCTCCCCTCCCCTCACTGTATCCCAAATCCAACCCAGCTCGTCCCCTCCCCCCAGTGCATCCCAAAGCAAGCCCAGCTTGTCCCTGCTAACTTGTTCTTCCTCTCACCTATCCATTCCTCCCACCTCAAGCTGCACCTCCATTTCCTACCTACTAACCTCATCCCACCTTCTTGACTTGTCCATCTTCCCTGGACTGACCTATCCCCTCCCTACCTCCCCACCTATACTCTCCTCTCCACCTATCTTCTTTTCTCTCCATCTTCGGTCCGCCCCGCCCTCTCTCCCTACTTATTCCAGAGCCCTCTCCGATGAAGGGTCTAGGCCCGAAACGTCAGCTTTTGTGCTCCTGAGATGCTGCTGGGCCTGCTGTGTTCATCCAGCCTCACATTTTATTAGCTTAAAAAAAAGTCAGCAAATCTGGCAGCATCTCTGGACAGAGAAATCAAGTGAACATGTCAGGTGGAGTGACCCTAGTATGGCAGCTTCTGAAAATCAGAGTCAGTGTCACACAATATCCCTGCAGCCTCGCTGGATTAGGGTGCTAGAAGGGTGTGATAGCTTTGTAGTATTTGAGGTGTAGACCAGAGATCAAATCCCACCACTGCAGCCTGGAAGGCCAATTTAATCCATCTGTTGATTCATACTGATCTGCCAAAGTATTACAAGAAGCCAATTGATTCACAAATGGCCTACAGGGCAGGAAATCCACTGCTCTTACTCTAGCTGATCCCATGGCTCAAATCTGAAATAGCTAAGGTTGACACATCATGGGTCACAGATTATTGACACCCACAACCCCAAATCCAGTAAAACACATCAACAATCTGCTACATACACTATTTACCTGCTTTGGCATCAACATTTATTTCAGTTGGCATCTCCATGTATGACACAGAGGAAATGGTCTGTCTGCACTCAACAGGTTCAAAATAGAATAATATTTTCTGATAGGATAAAGAAGGAATATCGACAACAGGAACAGAGGATTTGGGAGTTTGTGAACTTAACATTCCACGGAAAAGGTGGACAGCGGCCATCTAATCAACAGGCTATAAATCTTTACAAGGCTCATTTTACAACTTGCATTAGTCCAGCACCTTCAATAACAACTTACATATACGTAGCACCTATAACCTCAGAGCACATATCTTGTCGTAGATGTCTATACCATCGAAATATGCCCTTTGGCCCAGTTTTCACAATTAAACTTGCCCCATTTGCCTGTGCTTGGCTCATATCCCTCTATACCTATCCCACCCATGTGCTGTCTAAATGTTTCTTAAATGATAAAATTGTACTCGCTTCCACCACTATGCCCAACAGCCCACTTCAGACACTTACCACCCTGTGTGTCAAGAAATTGCCCCTCTTGACAGCATCACCACCAATGGTGATATTAGATCAGATGACCAACAGCTTGGTCAAACTGATAGGTTTAAGACATGTCTCAAAAGAGGAAAGCAAGGCAGGCAGGTCGATAGGTGTAGGGAGGGAAATTACAGAGCTTAGCGTCAAGCCAATTCAAGGTAGGGGCACCAAATATGGAGTGACAACTGGAATGCAAACAACACTGTTAAAATAGGAACATTTCCCAATGGGTCCAGTGCATTATCCCACCGCATAATCAAACAAATAACAAACTTATGGGAGATGCCAAACAGTGGATCAACAGCTAGCCAAAGAGGAAAAAATTTAATGTTCGTCGAAAATGAGGAGAGAGGGAGAGAAGGGTTTAAGGAGGGAATCGCAGAAAAAAAAATTGAGACTATGCAGGTACAAACACAGCTGACCCACAAAAACTGCAGATATGCAAGACGCCAGAGTTGGGGGTATCCACAAATTTCAGAATGTTCTACAGCTTGAGGATGCTGTGGAGGCAGGGGAAGATTAAGCCCAAGGACGGATTTAAAAACAAGCTTCCGAATTTTCGGAGAGGTCAGGGGTGAGAGATGAATGAGAGGTCAGAGTTCGGACAAGGACAGCAGAGTTTTGATTGAATTTAAGATTGTGCGGTGAAAGTTGGGAAGCTGGCCTGGAAATTAAAAGGTGGATTAAGTCCTGTGCTTTATAGAGTCACTTGAACCCTTCTACTGAATTATTTTCATTCAAATCTATGGATCAACAGTTTTATGCAGTTACAGTCTATTCGCCCTCCTCCACAACTTGTAAAACAACTGCTTAGTGTCAGCAGGTTAACTGCCTGTCATCCTCATTGATGCAATCAGGGAGAGCACTGATCAGGTGACCAGGCCCCACAGCAAAGCCTTACATTTCTCTCTCGACAGACCACCGCTAAGAAAACAAATAGAGACTGAAACAACTGGGCGTGAAATAAAGGCTGTCACTTCACAAGGCTTCGGAAGTCTTGATTTCCTTGTGTGACACTGATCTCCTGGGATATCTGAATAGTTCTTGCGTAAATGCTTGAGTCTCAAATGAAGAAAGCCAAATGATAACTCCTCACTTCGATCCAAACATATCCAAACTGTCAAAGTCAAAAGGCATTTTGAGTACAGGCCAAACCAGAAAGGAACAAGCATGAGAGAGTGAAATGACACACACAGGATTGCTCGCGACAAACAGAAATGCAAATACTAGATTTCATTTAGAGCAGAACTTGGGAACATGATGGGTATAACATGCTCATCAGAGGATTCTGCAGAGATAACTTGATCTGAATCTAAAGCACTGAACTGATGAATTTCTTGGACAGTCCAGATAACCAAGACTCTAGCAACTGCCAATACTTGAAATATAGTGTTGGAAATCATGATTCTGAGGAGAGAATAAAGGAAGTTAGGCAGGAATTTAAAAAGCAGGTCCTTGGGGGTAGTAATATCTGGATTATTCCCAGTGCCACAAGCTAGTGAGGATAGGAATAGGAGGATAGAGCAGATGGATGTGTAACTGAGGACCTGCTGCAGCTGAGAAGGATTCACATTTTAAGATAATTGGAATGTCTTCTCGGGTAGAAGTGATCTGTTAAGGAGGACTGATTGCACCTGAATTGGAAGGGAACAAATATACTGGGAGGGATTTAGTAGAGTTGCTTGGGAGCTATTAAACTAAGGTTTTGGAGTAGATCTGTAGCTCGGGTTGTGCGTGTTGAGGTTGGTTGGCTCGCCAAGCTGGTTTGTAGTTCCGCAGACGTTTCATTACCGTGCTAGTCAACATCCTCAGTGCTGCCTCTGATGAAACGTCGGTGTGTTTTCCCACCTAGTTTTTAAACCCTGGGGTCCGTTGCCTCACTTCTGGGTTTCCTCCGTAGTGGAACGTATATGGGGTCGAGTTCAATGTGTTTATTAATAGCCTGCTTCGTGGAGTGCCATGATTCCAGGAATTCTCGTGCTTGTCTCTCCCTAGCTGTGTCCCAGAATCTTGGTGCTGTCCCAGTCGAAGTCGTGGTTCTCCTTGTCCATGTGGATTGAGATGAGTGAGTGTTGGTCATGTCTTTTTGCAGCCAGTTGGTGATCATGTACTCTTGTTATTCGTTTTCTTCCTATTTTTCCAATGTAGTGTTTCTCACAGTCTCTGCAGGGGATCTTGTCGATGACATTGGTCCTGGTGAACACTTGTCATAGGGTTGAGAGATAATGGGAACTGCAGATGCTGGAGAATCCAAGATAACAAAGTGTGAAGCTGGATGAACACAGCAGGCCAAGCAGCATCTCAGGAGCACAAAAGCTGATGTTTCAGGCCTAAACCCTCCATCTGATGTCAGCTTTTGTGCTCCTGAGATGCTGCTTGGCCTGCTGTGTTCATCCAGCTCCAAACTTTGTTGTCATAGGGTTGATGTGGGTTTGTGTGGTCTGATGCCCAGTGGGCATAGAAGTCGAGTGGTGAGTTCTGATGTGTTCCTAATGTAGGGTAGTGTGATGAGTGTGTTGGGGCATGTAGAATCCTGGGTCAGGAGATACCTACAGGCTCAGCATCTTGTACAGGCTCAGCATCAGAAAGATTCTACACGCCCCGACATACTCATCACGCTACCCTACATCAGGAACACGTCAGAACTTATCACAAGACTTCTACGACTGCTGGGCATCAGAGTGTCACACAAACCCACATCAACCCTACAGCATGTGCTAATCCGAACTAAAGACCCACTCCCCACCATGAACAGGACCAATGTCATCTACAAGATCCCCTGCAGAGACTGTGAGAAACACTACGTCGGACAAACAGGAAGAAAATGAACAACAAGAGTACATGAACATCAACTGGCTACAAAAAGACATGACCAATACTCACTCATCTCAATCCACACAGACAAGGAGAACCATGACTTCGACTGGGACAGCCCCAAGATCCTGGGACAGGCTAGGCAGAGACAAGCATGAGAATTCCTGGAAGCATGGCACTCCACGAAGCATGCTATTAATAAACACATTGAACTCAACTCCATGTATGTCCCACTATGGAGGAAACCCAGAAGTGAGGCAATCCATTGCAACTGACCCCAGAGTTTAAAAACCAGGTGGGAAAACACACCAACGCTTCATCAGAAGCTACACTGAGGATGTTACCAAGCACGGTAACGAAACGTCTGCAGAACAACAAACCAGCTCGGCAAGCCAAACAACCGCAACAGAATTTAACCTAGTAAGGGAGATGCGAGACCCAGGGAGATAGTGAGGAAAATGATCCTTCTGAGTCTGGTACAGTTGGGAAAAACAATAAGTCAAATAGACCGGGAAGGCAGGAACGAAGTAGGGAACGAGTTCGGACTGATAAATTAAACTTCATTTATTTGAATTCAAGACGCCAAACACATTTCTTGAAGACCTGCTCAAGACAGATGAACTCAGGGTATGGTTAGGAACTTGGGACTGGGATATCATAGCCATTACAGAGACATGGCTCAAGGAGGGACAGGACTGGCAGCTTAATGTTTCAGAGTATAGATACTGCAGGAAGGATTGAAAGGAGGACAAAGGGGGCAAGGGACAGTGGCATATTTGATGAAGGATAACATTACGGTTGTATTTAGTGAGGACATTCCTGGGAATACTTCCAGGGAGTTATTTGGGTGGAACGGAGAAATAAAGAAAGGGATGATCTCTTAATTGGGACTGTACTATAGATGCCCCAGTGGTCAATAGGGAAGGCAAAAGCAAATATCTAAGTAAAAATAAGAATAATAGGGTGGTTAATAGACAGTGACTGGCATAGTGTTAAGGGCTTGGAAGGAAAGAAGTTTAAGTGTGTATAACAAAGCTTCCTGATTTAGAATGTGGGTGTACCTACTACAGAAGGTGCAAAACCTGACCAACTCGTGGCAAATAAGGCATGGCAGGTCACCAAGGTGACGGTGGGGGTGCACTTTGGGGCCAGTGACTATAATTCTATTAGTTTTAAAATAGTGATAGAAGAGGATAGACTGGAAGCAAAAGTTAAACTTATAAATTGGAGGAAGGCCAATTCTGACAGTATTAGGCAAGAACTTTCAAAAGTTAACTGGAGTTGGATGTTTGCAGGTAAAGGGGAGGCTAGAAAATGAGAAGCCCTCAAAAAATGGGATTGTCTCGAGTTCAGAGACACTATGTTCTGGCTAGGATCTTGGAGACAGTAAGGACTGCAGATGCTGGAAGCTACAGTCAATAAATGTGGAGCTAGAAAAGCACAGCTGGTCAGACAGCTCCAAGGAGCAGGGCAGTCAACATGTCGGGCCTGTTAGGTTGAAGGGCAAGGCTTGTAGGTGTAGAGACTGCTGGATGACTAGAGAAATTCAGGTTTTGGTCAAAAATAAGAAGGAAGCATATGACAGGTAAAGACAGCAGAAATCGAGTGATTCCCTGAAAGAATATTTAGGCAGTCGGAGCATACTCGAGGAAAATCAGGAGGGCAAGAAGGGGACATGAGATCACTCTGGCAAATAGGGTCAAGGAGAATCCAAAGGGATTCTACAAGTACATTTAGGACAAACAGGTAACTCAGGAGAGAACAGGCTCCCTTCATGATCAGCAAGGCCACCTGGGTGCTGATTTGTAGGAGATGGGAGAGATACTAAATGAGTATTTTGTATCAGTGTTTACTGTGGAGAAGGACATGGAAGATAGAGAACGTGGGGCATCTCAAAAAATGCCCATTTTAGAGGAAATGGTGCTGGCCATCTTAAAACACAAAGGTGGATAAATCCCCGAGACCTGATCAGAGGTGTAACCCTGAACCCAGCGGGAAGCGATTACTGGGGCCATGACTGAGATATCTGTATCATCGATTGTCACGGGCAAGGTGCCAGAAGACTGGAATTGGGCGAACATGATGCTGATGTTTAAGAAATGTGTTAAGCAAAAGCCAGGGAAAGAGAGACCAGTGAGCCTGACATTGTTAGAGGGGAAGTTGCTGGATGGAATCCTGAGGGACAGGGTTTACAAGTATTTGGAAAGGCAAGGACTGATTAGAGGTTGTCAACATGGTTTTGTGCATGGAATATTGCGTCTCATTAACTTGATTCAGTATATTAAAGAAGAAACAAAGAGGATTGATGAGTGCAGAGTGGTGCAAGTGATCCATATGGACTTCAGTGAGGCATTCAACATAGTTCCTCATGGTAGACTGGTTAGTAAGGTAGGTCACACAGAATACAGGGAGAACTAGCCATTTGAATAAGGAATCAGCTTGAAGGTTGAAGACAGAACGTGGTGGTGGGTTGAATTTCAGAGTGGATATTTATCACCATTGGTATGCCGCAAGGATCAGTGCTGGGTCGACTGCTTTTCCTCATTTATATAAATGATTTGGACATGAACATCGGAGGTATGGTCAGTAAGTTTGCAGATGACACCAAAATTGGAGGTGTAGTAGACTGAGAAGACGGCTACCTCAGAGTACAGCAGGATCTTGATTAGATGGGCCACTGGGCCCAGCGTAGCAGATGGAGTTTAGTTTAGATAAGTGTGAGGTGCTATATTTTGGGAAAGGCAAATCAGGGCAGGACTTATACACTTAATGGTAAGGTCCCAGGGAGTGCTGCTGAACAAAGAGGCCTTGAAATGCAGATTCAGAGTTTCTTGAAAGTTGGGTTGCAGGTAGATAGCATAGTGAAGAAAGTATTTGGGATGCTTGCCTTTATGGGTCAGTGCATTGAGTATAGGAGTTGGGAGGTCATGTTGCAGCTGCCCAGGATAATGGTTTGGCCACTATCAGAATATTGTGTGTAGTTCTGGTCTCCCTTCTCTAGGTAGGATATTGCAAAACTACAAAGGGTTCAGAAAAGACTTACGAGGACATTGACAGGGTTGGAGGGTTTGAGCTACAGACAGAGGCTGAATAGGCTGAGGCTATTTTCCCTGGATTGTCAGAGACTGAGGCGTGAGCCGACAGATGTTTAAAAAATCCTGGGGGACATCGATAGGGTAAATGGACAAGGTCTTTTCCCATGGGGTGGGGGAGGCCAAAACTAGAAGGCATAGGTTTAAAGCGAGAGGGGAAAGATTTAAAAGGGACCCAAGGGGCGACCTTTTCACGCAGAGGGTGGTGCGTGTATCGAATGAGCTGCCAGAGGAAGATGTGAAGGCTGGAACAATTACAACACTTAAAAGGAATCTGGATGGGTATATGAATAGGAAGGGTTTAGAGGGATATGGGCCAAATGTTCACAAATGGGACTAATTTTATTTAGGATATCTGGCCAGCATGGACGAGCTGGACTGAAGGGTCTATTTTCACGCTATATATCTCTATGACTCTATTTCAACTAAGCCTAAATAAATTTATTGTTGACTTCTTACCCATCCTCACTGCCTAAACACCAAGTCACTTTACAAAGGTTTTCTCCTGTTAATTACACATTTATCACTGTCTAGGACTGTTCTAATTTTGTGTTTGTCACATTATAATTAAGTATTTCTATTTTTAATTGAATGCTCGGTAATTTCTACACTTGCATCTTCTGGATTGGAAATTCCCAGTAGTCTCATTTTATAAGACCTCATCTCAACTTAAGTAATCTGTGAAGGATTCAGAATATACTGCCACTTTGTGCAGTGTATCATGCAAAATGACTCGTCGCTAAGGGTCACCCATAATGGATTGTTCACATTTCTACATAAGAAAGCGAAACATCTTTTCCACTCGGAGCTCCTTAAATCCAATCAAAGGGCAGAATATAGCAAGGAGGAAGTAGAAAAATCCGAAACAGAAACAGAAAATTAACTTCGAAGATGAGGCAGCACACATGAATGGGGCGGGGGGGGGGTGGGCAATGAGACAGAGAGAGAACAGCTAACATTTTAGGTTTGTGCTCCTTCATCACCACTGGGAAAAAAAAGTTACTGATGTAACAGGGCTTCAGTAAGGGCTGGCTGATACAAAGACAGAAAGAAGTTGAGAGTTGGCTGAAGGCAGGAGAGACTACGCAGCAGAAAAATCAGCCCTTCGGAACCAAAGGAACTGGTGGTGGGCCAAGAAAATTATGTAAAAAAGATGTACCCGTATATCGCTGCTGTGGGCAAGAGAAATAAATGACACAAAGCAAGCAAAGAAACAGAAACAAAGTGGAATCAAGTGTTAAAGATAATGGGAACTGCAGATGCTGGAGAATCCAAGATAACAAAGTGTGGAGCTGGATGAACACAGCAGACCAAGCAGCATCTCAGGAGCACAAAAGCTGACGTTTCGGGCCTAGACCCATCATCAGATTAAGGATCTAGGCCCAAAATGTCAGCTTTTGTGCTCCTGAGATGCTGCTTGGCCTGCTGTGTTCATCCAGCTCCACACTTTGTTATCTTGAAATCAAGTGTTTCCATTCTGAGAGTGCTAAAAACCTAAATGTTTGAGGCTACAAAATGCCTAACTGGGAGATGCGATGCTGTTCCTCAAGTTTACGTTGACTGTCACTGCAACACAGGGGCAAAACAAAAGCATAGAGATTAGCATGGGAGCAGGTGGGAGAATTAAAATGTCAGGCTATTGGAAGCCAAGAGTGCCATTTTCAGACAGAGCAGAGGTGCTTCATGAAATAGGCATTCAATCTGCATTTGGTCCCATTAATTTGAGAAGACTACACTAGGTGCAGCTGATGTAGTGCACTAAGTTGAACAAAGTACAAAACAAAATCACTGCTTCACTTGGAAGGGCCTCAGGCAAAGATGAGAGAAGAGGTAAATGGGGAGGCGTGGTGTGTCCTTCTGCTCTGACACTTTTCCCTGCTTCCCAGAGACACAGCAACATTTCCTTTCATGTCATCTTCCACCCCACCAGCCTGCAAATACAATGGAATACTTCGCACCATTTTTTCCACTTACAGCCACCACCACGCACATGTCGCCCCCCCCCCACCCCATCCCTGCTTTCCATCAGGTCACCTCCCTCCATTACACCTTGGCCCACTCCTCTATTAGCCCCAATGTCTTTCCCCCCTCCCACAGCATCTTTTCATGCAAAGAGAGGAAATGTAGCACTTGGTATTCAATTCCTTCCTTATGATGTCACTCTTTCTATGTGAAACATCAAATTGCTTGTATTCCCATCAATCTGTACTCATTATTCACAATGCAGTCTCCTCTACACGGGTGAGGTCAAACACAGATTTGGAGGCCACTCTGCAGGACAAATCCATTCTCACCATTGGCATGACCCTGAGATGCCAGTGGCCTTGTCATTTTACTTCACGATTTTATCTCACACTGAAATCTCTGTTCTCAGCCGACTGCAGAGTTCCAAACAAATGCAACAGGTTGCAAAAAAAAAAGTATCTGGTCTGCTTTAGCATTTTTCTCGACTTGACATGACATAAATGGCCTAAAATTGCTGAGCTCAATCTTCCTATTGGATCGCCTGTTCTTTTTGCCCATCCACCCCCACCCCCGACCCTACCCCAGTCAGTAGCACACTTACTCCCAGCAATGTTGTCTAAGGGTAGGGCTTACAATTAGAACTGGGTGTATTGTCACGCGTACTCAAGTTATAAAAAGAACAGGAGTACAGTGTTCAATGTCCCCCGCACAGTGTCATCATAGGTTCAAAGTATCTAGGTACAAATCTTTGATACAAAAAGTAGAGAAAATAAAGGAAAAGTTACACCACTTTACAGATCGACATTGTGTAAGTTAGGAAAATAAGGAAGAAAATAAGAAAGCTAAAAAGATAGACAAGGCCTACTTTAAGCTCTACCCCATCTTGTGATATTATACAGGGAAATAGGTAAATTCAATCCTGGATCTTGAATGGGCTGGATGCACCATCTACGTTTCACAACAATTTTAGTAACGATTCCTAACCAGCCAATGTAACTTGTACCAAATTGCTATCATCAGACAAACAGGGCCTCTGCTTGTTAAGACACACCAATGGTTATACTTCTACCACCATAAGTCAATGCATACCTAAGACCCAGTCAAGCAAACACCATCAGTGGCTACATTCTTCTTTTCACAAAAAAAAACACATGCAGATCATTTGTTTCCATTTCTTCCCTTAGCCCATTTCCATTCACTTTCGTCTGGAGGAGTAACTTTTATTTCATTCAATCTCGCCTGTCTTCAATCCCATCATAGAGCTTCCTTTCGTCCTTGTTCATCCCTAACTTTTTCTCTTTATTTTCAAAGAATGCAGACCTGAAACATCAACTATGTTTCTCTGTCCACAAAAATGATGCTTCATCTAATGAGGCTCTGCCCACCACTATTTTATGTTTCTATTCATGTAGATCTACTCTCATTGAGCATTTCTCACAGTTATCATAGAATCATACAATCCCTACAGTATGGAAACAGGCCCTTTAGCCCAATAAGTCCACACTGACAATCAGAGCATCGCACCCAGACCCATCCCCCTAATCTACACACCTCTGAACACTACGGGCAATTTAGCATGGCCAATCCACCTAATCTGCACATTATCGGAATGTGGGAGGAAACCGGAGCACCCTGAGGAAACCCACGCAGACATGGGGTGAATGTGCAAACTCCACCCAGACATTTGCCCGAGGGTGGAATCGAACCTGTGGTCCCTGGTGCTGTGAAGCTGCAGTGCTAACTACTGAGCTACCGTGCCCTCCCTTATGCTCAATGAGTATAAGATGCAATAGCAACCCCAATCTCAACCACCCTGGGGGAACCAAGTTCACTTCATCATACAATCTCGTATCTCAGAACGACACATTTTTCAAAGCAGTGCCAGAGGCTTACTTGATGCCTCCAACTGGACTAACTTCAATTAGATACATAAACATGGCACCATTTATGAATTGAGATCATCCCAGTTCTGGACTTCCAAGAATTCACTTGCCTTCACAAACATCCATTAGGTCCCACTCATGAAATTCAACTGTACATACTCAAATTCACACAGCAGTCCACAGAGTAGTTCATGTGTGGAATGAACGGCCAGAGAAAGTGGTGGATGTAGATACAGTTACGATGTTTAGGGCCAAGGGCAGGCAGGCAGGTAGGACTAGTTTGGTTTGCGATGATGATCCAACCAGTCCACACAACCCAAGAGACTGTTTCCTCCCTGTACAACTCTATGAGTCTAATAAATACTTATGTAATTCCATCGATATAAGAAGCATTTCAAGTTGCCACACAAGCATTTTAAGTTTTTTAAAACAAAGACATTGGGTTAAGTAATGAAATGTTAGGTCAGATGACCAACAGCTTAACCTAAAATGCAGACAGAAGAAATGTTTTAAAGGAGGGAAGTGAGGTAGAGTGAGCAGAGGGGTTCACAGAGCACATTCCAGAGCTTAAGAACTTAATGAACTGAGGGTGTTAAAATCTATAATGTCCAAGAGGCTGGAATTAGAGAAGGTCTGACACTGCAGAGGGTTATTGGACTGGAAATGAAGAAGAGTGAGGCCATGAAGGAATTTGAGAGAAAACAAACATGATCAGTAACATTGAATGCAACAGACCAATGAAGGTTACTTTAAAATGATGCCCAATTTGCCACAGTGTCAACGAATCAGTTGCAAATTCCATGTCAAGGTACAGAAGAATTCTCTACAGAGAAACAGCAGGATAATGGACAGGTAGAAACCACTATACACACTCAGCTCCACACTTAGGGAACTACTGTTCAGGTTTCGTATCACACTTTATAAAGAGCAAAATTAAAGGCGCTGGTATCTTTTATTAAACCTAAAAGCATAATTACACATCTCTTCAAAATCAATAACACTGACTCCAAACTGAAGCACCCTAGTAACATCAGCTCAGGGGTTTCTATGAAATTCTCACTATTCATGGTACACCATGTTCAATCAGATCTCTCAGTGAGCAGGGACGGGGGAGTGACATATCAGAAAGCGAGGCTGCATGAATTGAAATGTCCAAATATTGTGTATGTGGAGGTAAGACTGAATAAGATGAAGGAGGTAGTCCTTTCTAAAATGACTGCGTCACTGTACTCACTGTCAGCAATCATTATCCCATTGCTGACGGTGAATGCTTCAAGTGAGAGTTCAGCTCACGATTGTGCCAACTAGAGTTCTGGACCCCCTCTGCTGGTTAGTTAGGCAATTACAACACAAACTCCAAAAACAGGACAGAATTATATTGGCGACAAGGATCAGCGCCCAAAAATGTTGACAAAGTAAAAATATCACACCAAACTGTGGGTACTTTAGACTCCCTATTTACAATTCACACGTGAAAGATTTTCTTTCAACTTTCTATTTCTCAACTGTATGCTACTAACTATGAGAAGCCAAAATTCACTCAAAGTGGCCAATTTCACTAGGCAAAACTTCCTACTTGCTTGGGTTACAGCAACTGAAGCAGTTGTGGTAAATTACTTGGGAATAAAACAATACACATAGACTTGTCAAGGAGTGATGATAAAATTCAACACAAAAGACAATTAAACCCTAAGCAGTGTTGGTTCATGATAAATGTCGGGAATGACTGGGAAACTGACTGAAGGCGAGAATACAATGCTGGCAGTGGGTCTGAAGAGCAAGTCAGCTGGGAAGAGGTATCAAGGGGGGGTTGGCCTTCAGGGAGTCAGTGTTGGAACTGTTGGTCTCTATGTTACATAAAAAGGATGAGTTGTAAAACAGAGACGTGAAGTGGGAAAGTTTCAAACTGACCAACTTAACTGTTCACAACGAAGGAGGCAAGTTGGTCGGACTAGTTAGGACAATGGGCAATCCATTCTGGACATAACTCTGGACTAATGTGGGACCATAATGTGAATTACAACAGCTGAAAATGCATTGCTGTTGTTAGTGGAGGAATTAAGGGGCCAGACCATCCTGGACACCAAAACGTCATGTTCATTTCAAGAGGTATCCTGTCACTATCTTATCAAATGGTGAAGGTGGTCAGTTGGGCTGAATGAACTACTGGTGCAATGACTTAGTGAATCGTTGAACAAAATGTATAATTTTGTTATTTAACGTGAATATCTTGCCCAATATTTTATCAACAAAAAAAGCACAATAACACAGAAAACTGCATAACAAGAGAGACAAAAGGTTTTGAATCCCTTACGTATTAGGTGCTTAGAGGTATAAAGGCAAGCGTATCAGATAAAGCTTACAATACTCTAACACCATTCAGTAAAAGTACTTGAATGGTTCCACTGAAAAGAATTGTGGTCCAGACTCGAATACTTACATCAGTCACTGACATTGAGACAGACAATTGAGGCGATGGAATACATCAGCTGCTGAATCAATTGGGACCAATGTTTTGAGGAATAGCACTTCTAAATGAGGATGCTAGGAAAAATATTACTCTATTATAAAACATGTCAGCTTTACCATCTTCAGTGTGATATTCACAAGCACGATGGGCCCTCTCCAACTCTCATCACTCTGCTGTTACATCACATCAGTTAAGCAGAGTGATTCAACTTCCCAAGTTCTTACCATCCACAGAGGCTCTTTTGGGTAGAATGGTGACTGCCCCCTCTGCCATTTCCCCTTGCTGTTTCACTGGAGACTGCTTCGAACCCCAGCTGTCAGAGCCGATCCAGATAAAATGGCCTGCTTTGTTCGCTCTTTTGGCAGCCGCCAGGACATGCCTGTGTGAAATAACCAAGAGTTCCTCAGTCAGAACAGCCTGGATCGAGCACGTCAAAAAGGGATATTTAAACAGGTACAAAAACAGTGAATAACAATTCCCATAAGAGGAGCGGTCTGACTGCCTTGCTTTTCTTACTCACAGGCAACGTTATGAGTTTTTAGCAGCTGCTGAACGGTGCAGCGTTCTGGTTGGTAATGGTGATGGTGACATGACCATGCTTCTAGGGAACGCACTTTTGGTGCCCCTCTGGAGTGGCTCAAAAATGCATCCCGCCAGCCAGTGTGTTAACTTGCTGGCACAATCATGACCTTGGATCAATTTCTCCCAGGAGGTGGAGCGGGGAGTCACAATTAAGCTGGTTAAATGACAACTTAAGGCCTCTTGGCAGAAGCCCACTGGAACTTCCAGTCACCTCCTTGTGCCTTCTGAGTGCCCTCGGAGGTGTCTGGAAAGGGGAACCAAATCAGTGGAGGATACCATCATTCGAGCACGCTTCCAGGATCTCCTTGCCCATCCACCACCGCTGTTCAATATCCGACTGTGGAGGTCATCTCGAAATGCGAGGTTTCGCATGGTGGAGAGGACACGTCAATTAGAAGACAGCCTTCTCTCTCACTTGAGCTGCAGTCTTCACCTCCTGCCATTTTTGAAAGTCTAACATACCTCAGTATATAAGGATCCCACAGAACTTGGCCACAAGCCCTATAACGCTCTCATTTTTGCGACACCCCCAGTAATTGAATGTTTTGAAGAAAATCATAAAATGGTGACTGGTCCCAAAACAGTAGGGTTGTTTGGGTGGGGGGGGGGGGGGGGGGGAGTGGATTATGAGACTGCTCCATTTTATCCATTCATATAACTCTGTTTAGCAAATCAATGGTCATTTCAGGTTTTTCCTTAGTTTGACCTGATTTAAACCAGCCAACATCAGTTACTATAGTCATTGAAGGTTTTTGGCATCAGGGCAATTCACAAGAAACACTAAGCTAGAGAGAAGACAACATGTATATTGTATCCAAGGACAGCACTTGATGAGTTGGCAAGCAATCTCTCATTGGTAGAGGCATTTCCATGGAGAATGTATCAATTAATGATGATTGACAGTTAACTGCCAAGTAGCTAGGCATTAAATACGTGCATAAGTACTGTCCTCTATAAAAGTGTGACAATGTGTCCTTACTTATTTCTTCCCTCCTTCCTTAATTCCATGGCAGACAACCACCTCTAGTCTTCAGTTACGTCAACTTGGGCCTTTTTAAACTCATAGTTTTAACATGTGGAGAGCTTTCAATTTCATTTTATTGATGCTGGAGGGTAACACGTGGTCAGTTTCTGGACCTTCTTATGCTAAAGTGTTTAATACGTTTGTGGTCCTGTGGGGATTACCCTCCTCTTTCGTTATTTCACGTTCCCTTCCGTCATGGGCAGAGAAATTAAGATCTATTTCTTACTCAAGTGGAGATTACTTTGAGTATATATGTGGTGTGAGGTCAACCAATGCTGAGTTGGGAAGTTATTCGTGCCCTTCATTATATAATTGTACTTTGATGCTTCCACAGATGAAAAGACAACTCTCCAGGTCTAACTAAAACCAGGAACAAAACTGGGAATTATGGACAGTTCACAACAAAGTCACAGACGTCAGGCTTAAAATGAACTGAAACATTTTCAGCAAATCAGGCTCTCCAATTGATATACCATTGGCCATTATGATCCCACAGCTTTAAAACATTCTAAAACTTAGTCCCATTCATCATGTAGGGCTGTGAGAACTCATATTTCAATATACAAATGGGACCTCTTAGATAAATATCTTTCATTCTGAAAACTCATGTCTGAGAAAATAATTTTTGTTATTAAACTGGAATGGAGATAGCAAAGCATTTAGTTGAGAAGCAGGCGTACTATGACTGACACTAAGCTACTTTGATTTTCTTAATACAAGGACATTGAAATTAACTAGAATTAAACTATAGGAAGTTGTCAGATGTAGCCTACTGACAAGTAAGATGCCTTTGTATGATACAAACTATTCTGTATCAGCATCACAGACTAATACATGTTATAGCTTACCCAAATCTGCTCAGATGGCAGTCCTAGTAATGAAATACAAATGGAAATAATCAAAAGATGGAACTAAAAGAGCTAAGTGATGGGGCTGAAAGTATTCGCAGCTTGTTTCCATTCTGCAACTCTCCTTAGCAAGAATGATTGTTGATGCATTATCTGAGAGATGAATGGTCTTTGTAGCGTGTGGATGCCTATCACATACTTTTTCATTGCTGCAAGGCATTTAGAGACTCTTTTCTGTCAATTTCCACCAGTGCATTCCATATATGACAGAACACAGTCAGTTATTTTCCTCCTTCCTTTGCTGGAGGTGTCCCATTAAAAATCCTATTTCAAAGATGTGATTTGAGTGTATCCTCATTACTAATTACCACAGAATCATGCTGCACATTTCCATGACATTTCCTCACTCTGTCAGGATCCTGCAAAATTTGGAGACTGCAGGTTTGGAGGTTGTAAGCTATAACTCTCTATTCTTTGTTGCAACACCAAAAAGATTTACCCACACAAATCTGAGAATATCGCTTCTTGGCCTGATCCTTATTGAAAGTCATTTTAAGAAGAATCTGTTGCAGAATTTGATTACAGAACTGAAAGTAATCTGTTTGTGGAGTTTACTTGTCGATGCTCAACATGCCATGAAATTGTTTATGCGTTGAACACTGTCTCCCATTGGTCCTGCCATATTTCCAAAAGACCACATTACAGTGAACTGATATGATAGTTTAAAGACTAGAGGCGAAACCGTCAAGCATAAGCTGGGTGAATGCAAACTGTTCAAGTTGGCATTCTGCTCAACCTCAAAGACAACAACTGCTCACACTTACCCTATCCCCAAGAACATATCTTTCAAGCTAACATTTTCCAACACAGCAATCTTTTAATGGAGGTTTTCTCACAGCTGTCAGGTAAGGGCTTTCAGAAGTTTTAACCCAGTGACAACACAGGAACAATTGAAGCTAGAGTGACGCAGCTAATTGGAGCATTCTGGATCACACCTTGACCTTTGCCTGAAGCACAGTGACCCTCAGGTTAAACACACCATTAAGTTACCTTTCTCTAATGACAGCAGCATTTGGGACCACAGTAACATTGACTTCCCTGACTGGTGTTTCCCAGGTGGAAAGGTTTTAAGGGCGGAGTGACACACCATGGGTGACCCATCCTCCCACCTGCTCTTGTTGCCACTGATTTCCAGGGTCGGATGGAACCATCAGAAATGGATTAAGGTTTTCGTTTAAGTCAATCAACCATCAAGTAACAGCTTCTGTAAAACTTGAAATATTTACCACTGATTGCCTTGCTGGAAATAATTCAAGAAGCCAATGCTCAGAGCTGAGAAATCCCACTTTGACCTGACTCGCTTACCTGATATCATCTTCGCTGGCAAAAACGATTACACCACGAACAGCCGGTGTGTCCAAAAGACTCTTGATAGTTCTGTCAAAGTCTGCTCTTCTGGGATCCGTTGGGATTTTCAAAGATTGAGCAATGCAAATCCCACCTACGAAATGCGAACAATAAGACGGTGAAAAGAATAAAAGGTACAGAAAAATAAGGATCTTAATTAAATCTCTGCCTGGCATTCAGTTTTTCATTACTATTCCATACATCGGCAGCGGACGTTTTTGTTCTGTGGGTTGAACACTTTGCATTTCTATCGCACTTTTTCGATTTAAGGTTAAATGAAAGCGCACGGCTTGATTTCACTGAGAATTTAGTTGTCAGGCCTTTTCATATGCAGACATCGTGAATGGCGGTGTCGGCCCCTTTAAGCACAGCTACTTGCTGCATCTGATCCCCTTCAAAGCCGGGCAATGTCAAAGTTGGCCCCTTTTAAAGAGAATTTTACAATCAAAATTCTTTTCAAGAGGACAGCACAGAATCCGGCAGAATGAGTTAGTATGAAACACTTAGCAACAGCCACAATAAAAAAAAAGCATTCAACTACTTTGATGACTCGACTGTCTGTTTCGACAGATGCAAGGCATTCTGTGACACTACTGTGTACCTCAACTTAAAACTGACTTCACTCTCCCCGGTACATTTATTTAAGATGGTGATGGAGTAGCAGGGCTAAGTTACTGCTACAACACTGGCAGCTGCGTTACATGCTTGGCAGTGATAACTTGACACCACTAACTTATCCTCTAGTGCATGCAACAAGGGAGCAGTTAAGGTTACCTCTGATACTCCCCGAGAATTACACGGGAACAACTTGCCTTTCAACTATCACTTGTTTCAAGAGTAAGATCAACATTTCATGAAGTCAAAGGAGGAGATAACAGACATGATTTCCGTCTCCTCTTGGTGCATTTCCCCTTGACCTCAGATACATAGAGTGCTTACGTCTCAGGAGAGGCCATTCAGGCCATTGTATCAGTACTAGCTTTCCAAGCCAGCCAACACACCTTGTGCCATACCACACTCTTTTTCCCATAACCTTGCATGTACTTTCTTTACATAAAGTAATCCAATTCCCATTTACATGCCTTGATTGACTCAGACCCTACGATACTGTCAGGCAGTGCAGTCCAGATCCCAACCATTCACTGCATGAAAAAAAATCGGTCTTTGTGTAGCTATGGCTTTGCTGATTGCCTTAAATCTGCACCCTCTTGCTCTCCATCCTTTCGACAAATGTAACAATTTTTCCTCATCTACCTCATCCAGACCCCTGATGATTTTGAATATGTCTACGAAATGTTCTCTCAAACCTTTCTTTTCCAAAGGAAATTGCACCAGCTTTACAAATCCATCCAACGTAACTGGCATTCCTCATCCCTGAAACCATTTTCTTGGTGGTCTCTCTCATGTCTTCGTACTCCTGAAACACTTCAGTCAAACAGACACTTCCCTCCCTCAGGCCCCAAGGTTCATGTGGATACTGTCTTCTTCTACCCATCTTCAAATCCAATTCTCCCAATTAATGATGGATTTTACTCTTTCAGTACATATTTCCCATCTTTCCTCCCATTCCCAGCCCTGTCCCACAGAACTGTTCATCAAATATCGTTGACAATCACCATTGATTTACAGATGAAAATCTATTTTGAAGCTGGTTTTGTTCACATGGTATATAGCCACCACTGTTTCAAGGGTATTCTAAAAGGGAGGAGAGTCAGAGGGGTATTGGGAAGGATATTCCAAAGCACAGAGCTTAAGTCAATGGTGTAGACATGCATGATGTAGCTGAGGGAGGAAGGGAAATATAAAACTTCAAATTGAAAGCATGGAGAGCTTTTGTTGTGGAAGAAAAGCTAGAGAATTCTACACACAGGATCTGCTGAATTCTCATGGATGTCCAATCTAGAATGCTCGTGGATGTTAAACTTTTGCTTAATCCAAGGCTTTTCTGTACACATACTGCACATTTTCCTGGGACACATCTTTAAAAGTTGAGTGTTGTTTCTACTGGGACTCAGTCACATCATTATTTGTCCATTAATTTGAATTACTACTTCGGACGATCCGCTTATAGTCTTTTCACATTTAAAAAAGAAACAGACAAGTATTTGAGGGACTTGACAAGGTAAACATGGAAAGGGTGCTTCACTTCGCGGGAGACTCTTGACACAGAGAATGTAATCCCAGCGTATGGGTTGCACCATTAAGACGAAGGTGAAGAGAAATTTGTTCTTTCAGAGGATGGTGAATCAGTGAAATTCTTTACAGCAGAGGACTGTTAAGCCTGTGTCATTAAGTATTCAAGGCCAAGATAAACAGATTTTTATTCAGTAAAGGAATTAAGGGTTATTGGTAAAAAAGGGAGGAGAGTGAAGTTCAAGATAATCAGATCAGCCCATGATCTCATTGAAAGGCAGAGCAGACAAGATGGGTTGGATGGCTCACTTCTACTCCTACATCTTATTGTCTTGAATCTGAATAATCAACCAATAACCAGAATTACAACACAAGATTAAAACAAAAACTAACTTCCTTTTGCGGGTTAGTAAGCTCAGTTGGCTGGATGGCTCGTTAGGGATACAGAGTGACATGCCTACTGTGTGGGTTCAATTTCAAGGGCAGCAAGGTGGCTAGGTGGTTAGCACAGCTGCCTCACAGCATGAGGGAGCCTGGTTCAATTCCACCCTCAGGAGAACATCTGTGTTGAGTCTGCACGGTTTGCCTCCGGGTGCTCCGGTTTCCTCCCATAGTTCCAAGATATATAGGTTAGGTGGATTAGCCATACTAAATTGCCCTTAGTATCCAGGGATGTGCTGGCTAGTTGGGTTAGTCATGGGAAATGCAGCCCGACAAGGATATGAAAGAGGGGTGGGTCTGGGTGGAATGTTCTTTGGATTGTTGGTGTGGACTTGATGGGCTGAATGGCCTACTTTCACACTAAAGTGATGCTATGATTCATATCAAAAAGAATTAAACAAAGCAAGCACTATTAACTAAACACTGTGGTCTAAACTTCCTTATGCTACTGAATCATTTCTACTTTTCACTTTTCCTCAAGAATTTCTTTGTACTTTGGATGAAACTTAAAAGATTCATTCATGTTTTTGGGGACCAACCCAACAAGTATGGCCACAGCTCATTTAATTACCCCAAAGTTCCAGCTACAACGTGAAGGTAGATTTTTGGTCATCCTTACGTTATCTTTGGCTAGGTAACCCTCCACCTTTTCATTTTAAACAGCTCGCAATGTCACAGCTTCTTGTTTGGATTGCCAACAGATATTCAATTGCCTTCCTAAGCCATCTCTGCGTGCTGCTCTCTATAACACAATACTGAGGACCACTTCCTTCTTACATCAGCCTCAACAGAAAGCAAATTCCTCAGCTGCTTTCCCTTCATGAAATGCAAGCTAAAGTAAAGCTCAACCTATACTTCAACCATTAAGTGAACATTTTCTGTCCTTCTCTGCAGGTGGGACAATCACCTCCCACTTGAGCTCACTCAATGAATACTCTCTCCATTCTCAAGTTGAACTGCATATTGCTCCGTTAGCAAATAAATCAAGTAAAGTGTCTTCTTAGCATAGCTCCACCCTGAATCACTGGCTATATAGTAGTATGACATGTTTTGCACAGGATATTTCAAGTAGAAATGCACACAATTCTTTTACCTTCAAAATAACACTCTGATTCTGTAATCAAGATAAATAATACACATGACTAAAGGATAATCAAGCATTTCTCCAGACTCCTTGGCTTCACTGCAAACTTAGAGATCTTCTCCCACCAGGGGAACAGAGAATATAATCTCAGAGTAAGACAAATGCCAGTCTGCACTGAAACGGAAGAAAGCCAGGCTTAATTGGTTGGTACTTATATCAGAGCTATTTGTGCCGGTTGCTTAACCTTACGCCTCATCTTAAAAATTATAATCTACAACATACGAATCATAACAGACATTTGTAACTACACCAACATGCAGCACAATTTCAATGACTTACAAGAAATGTCTTGTTTTGAAATAAACGTGATCACCGAGTCACTATTAGATGATAATTGGTAGAGGTTCACCTATGTCAGAAACAGATTGGAGGATGAACACGAGAGACAATGGTAATCAATAGCCCTGACAAAACCTTGAACAGCATTAATGTCAGTTCTTATAGCTTTTGATAGCTGAGAAATGGATATCTACCTGGGTCTACTGGTGTTGTGTTGCTATGGGAACTGGTTGCTTTGCTAACATTAACAGTTGTAAGGTGAAATAATTCTTATGCATTCTAATTTAAGCACACGTATAAACCCAGGAGCAGTTATAGTTATCATACTGTCTGAGGAAGCCTCAAAGGCAGAGTTTGTCCAGTCCTACCTTCTTTAAAAAGGTCCATTATTTAAGGAACTACACATCAAAGTAAGTGATCTAAACAAACTACTAATGGGTTAAGACGCATCCAACCACAAGTTCAAATGAGAAAAGTAATTGGCTTAAAAGATTGGAGCTGAATTTTCACTGAAGGCAAAAGAAAGAGGAGATGGGAAACACCCCGAATAGCAGATCCATATCCTTTTACGCTCTGGATATTTTGGTTCTGGAGTGGGATGGAGTCCCGGAGACCCACTGTCTCCAGAAGCAGATCAAAGACGGTAATGGATGTTGGAACATGGTGACATTGGCAGACCTGAATGCTCACCTCAATTTATGGTGCCACCAACCCAACTGTACTGATCAATGTCAGGTCCTCAAACATTCACTCTTCACCGACCAGCCACAGGTCAATTCTCCCTTTTTACTTGTGACCTTTACCATCTCCATGCTTTCTCATTCATTCCATCGTCTCATAAATTAATACTTCTTCAATGATATCTAATAACCAAGCTGAATAGATAGATATTCAGTTATCTATATCTATAGATAGATAGATAAACTGAATTTTTTTAAAAGCAACAAATAGAGTTACCATTGAAATGCACTTAAAAAACTCTCATTAATAACATTGATTAAATTTCAATCAATTATTTGGGGTAAGTGTTTTATCCTTAACATTCATGCCCAGAAACTGCGTCTATTTACAGAAGGGGCTCAATTTCAGTAAAATAGGGTTTGAACGGTCTAACCCTGCATCTGAGCCAGCAAGTATGTTTCTTTTCTTTATTCGTTCATGGGATGAGGGCATTACTGGCTAGGCAGCAATTATTGCCCAGAGGGCAGTTCAGAGTCAACCACATTGCTATGGGTCTGGAGTCACACGTAGGCCAGACCAGGTGAGGATGGCGGTTTCCTTCTCTAAAGGACATTAGTAAAAGAGATGGGTTTTTAACCAATGAGTCACAGTCAGCAATACATTCCTAATTCCAAATATTTATGGAATTCAAATTCCACCATCTGCCATGACAGGACTCAAACCAGAGTCCTCAGAACCTTAGTGATAATGGGAACTGCAGATGCTGGAGAATCCAAGATAACAAAGTGTGGAGCTGGATGAACACAGCAGGCCAAGCAGTGTCTCAGGAGCACAAAAGCTGACGCTTTGGGTCCAGACACTTCATCAGAGAGGGGAATGGGGAGAGGGTTCTGGAATAAATAGGGAGAGAGGGGAAGGCGGACCGAAGATGGAGAGAAAAGAAGATAGGTGGAAAGGGGAGTATAGGTGAGGAGGTAGGGAGGGGGTAGGTCAGTCCAGGGAAGATGGACAGGTCATGGAAGTGGGATGAGGTTAGTAGGTAGGAAATGGAGGTGCAGCTTGAGGAAGGGATGGTCGAGAGGAAGAACAGGTTAGGGAGGCGGAGACAGGTTGGGCTGGTTTTGGGATGCAGTGTGGGGAGGGGATGAGCTGGGCTGGTTTTGTGATGCAGTGGGGGTAGGGGACGAACTGGGCTGGTTTTGGGATGCAGTGGGGGAAGGGGAGATTTTGAAGCTTGTGAAGTCCACATTGATACCATTGGGCTGCAGGGTTCCCAAGCGGAATATGAATTGCTGTTCCTGTAACCTTCGGGTGGCATCATTGTGGCACTGCAGGAGGCCCATGATGGACGTGTCATCTAACTGAGATGAGTGAGTTCAATTCTAATTCTAATTCTGACTAGAACAATGACTAAATTTAAGCTTTGCATTTCTATTAGCAAACAAGCCATTTATTAAAAGAAAGTCTTTCTTTGCCTCAATCCTGGATTTCCTGCATTACAAGGAGAAATATGTTTTACAGTCTATTTCTAATGGCAAGTAAAGGTTTTAAAAGGAAACTAAATGGACGTCGACTCATTTCACATAAAACCGAACAAACAAATTGACAACAAGCAGTCAAGAAGATTAAAAAATGCTCTTATAAAGGCAACAAAATCATGCAGTCTTTAATATTTGCATCCTCTTCATGCTCCAAGCCCACTACATCATTTGAGACGAACAGAATTGAGTTATATTTGCAGCATGGTTTATAAAACAACCAATTGAATTATTGGCTTTACATGTCAGTAGGCATCCTGCAACTATCTATCTTTTTGCTCTTAAGGTTACTTGGTTTATAACCCAGGCTGCTAAATGGAAGCTTTTGGTCATGGTGGCTTATACTTCAAGCTACATCAACTCATGTGTCTTGAAGGAATGAGGTATTATTGGTCAGATATCTATTTAATGTTGTTTAAATAAAATCACGTCAAATTGATTCTTGCCCACCGAAGGCCTGTAAAATTGTGTGTGGGGATTTGTGGCCATGTGGGATGGGGGAAGGATTTGCTGGCCTTCACATACATTGAAAAGTGTGTGTGTGCAGGACGTGCCCTCAGTGCTTCAGAAGAGCCTTTGTATGTTATTCTAACTTGTTTTCGCCTTCGCAGTGTAACACAAGGGGATTTATTTGCTGTTTACACAATGCTTTGAATACCAGATTATACTTTGGGAAACTGGATGACACCCAAAAATAGTTCATTAATCGAACAAAACAGAAGTTGCTGGAAAAGCTCGGCAGGTCTGGCAGCATCTGTGCAGAAAAAAAAAATCAGAGGTAACATTTCGGATCCAGTGACCTTTCATCAAAACTTCCGAGGAAAGGTCACTGGGCCCAAAACGTTAACTGACTTTTTCTTCATAGATGCTGCCAGACCTGCTGAACTTTTCCAGCAACTTCTGTTTTCGTTCCCAATTTACAGCATCCGCAGTTCTTTCGGTTTTTATTTCATTGGCAGTTTGGTGCCTATGCAAACTGGCGGAATAAAGCTTGTGTATACAACAGCAAATGTGGAAATCGGAGCTACAACTCCTACAAGAGTTTATGTTGTGATGAAACAACAGCATCAACCACCAACAAATAGTAGATCTCAGTTCTACACAATGAGCGATGGATAGTGACGGTCTCATATACAGCCCCCCAGATGTTAGGAGAACAATTAGCTTCACATTTCATAACAAAGATTCATAAACATATTTGTCAAATAATAGTTATGTCATGCACTTCTGTACTACTATGAATAATCTATGGTCTACTGGGACTTGCATCAAAATGCAAATCAGTCTTATGAACACATACTTCCAATATAAAGAGAATTTGTCAAAGTTAACTAGATAATATGGAAAACAAGCTTCCAATACAGCTCTGAGATAACAAGGTGTAGAGCCGGATGAACACAGCAGGCCAAGCAGCATCAGAGGAGCAGGAAGGCTGATGTTTCAGGTCTCGACCCTTCTTCAGAAATGGGGGAGGGGAAGGGGGTTCTGAAATAGGGAGAAAGGCAGAGGCGGATAGAAGATGGATAAAGGAGAACAGAGGTGGAGAGGAGACAGACAGGTCAAGGATGCGGGGTTTCCTCCCACCTCAAGCCCCACCCCATCTCCTACCTACTAGCCTCATCCCACCCCCTTGACCTGTCCAGCTTCCTGGACTGATCTATCCCCTCCCTAACTCTACACCTACACTCAGCTTTACTGGCTCCAACCCCACCTCCTTGACCTGTCTGTCTCCTCTCCAACTATCTTCTCCTTTATCCATCTTCTGTCTCCCTCCGCCTTTCTCCCTCTTTCAGAATCCCCTGCCCCTCCCCCATTTCTGAAGAAGGGTCTAGACCCAAAACGTCAGCTTTCCTGCTCCTCTGATGCTGCTCGGCCTGCATGTGCTCATCCAGCTCTACACCTTGTTACCTCAGATTCTCCAGCATCTGCAGTTCTTATCTCTGCTCTAATATAGCTCTAACAGATTTTCTCCACTCCCTCTTTCACTCACCTGCACTTTAGTCCCCTGATCCTGATTATCAAAAAGTCATCAATAGAAATTCCCTAAATTCTAGAGGTAGCTACAAGTTGCTAAAAGAGTAACAACATTTTATTCACATGCATTAAACAACATGGTAACAAAGGCTTTTCAGGACTTGTGAATGCCTTTCGCTTAGCAGATTTCTCTCACAGTGAAAAAAAGTGGAAACCATAAAGGATTCATCATCTGACTATTTCCATGACGATTATTCAAATGCAATGTAGTTACAGCCAGCTTGCATCTAGCATCATATCGCTCCTCTTGAAAAAAATTATATATCTATTTCAGAGTTCCAAAAAAAAATGACAGAGACAGGAACACAAATTTACCCAAACAAAACATTCAGTCAGGAGTAGGCATTGTAAAAACTAGTCCTTCAATTCAGATGCAAACTGATGTTTTCCACATCTACAATCAGTGCTTGGAATTTGACTATTTTAGATACTATGGCTGCTTTTCTTTGGAGGCCATGGATAATTCTCATTTTCTGAGCATTCTAGAATCACATTAATTTAGCTTACAGTTTGCACTTATGATAATGGATCAGAAAGTCTAGGCCACTAAAGGTCAGATGTCCTAACCCCAACCCTGAGCAGGCAAAACAAAAGTACTCGATCATCCTTCAAGGAATTTCCTGGCCCGAGGACCTCCCCAGCTGCAATAGGCATGTCCAGCCCAGCAGACAAGGCCAGCTGTAGCAAGAATGGATCAACATTGAGACCACATCCATTTTTATTTTAAGAAAAAGGAAGCAGGAGCTGCTATCCTCCAAGATTAAGAGGCCATGAAGCCACATTGACAACTACTGAGAGAAGCTGGGCTAAGTGAGGGAGTACGGTGGTGGTACAAGGGGAGTACTAGCATTGTGTAGAGAGGTAGAGGAAATTGAGAGTAGGGTGCCAGGTGGGTTATGGTATGATAGCAGGCATCTGGTGAGCGATGAGGGTAGGTTGGATCAAAGAAGCTTGAAAGCCATGTCTGGAGCAGACGTCTTCACCCTGAGAATGAAAAGCTTGTGGAACCCTCTGCCACAGAAGGCGGTTGAGACCAAAACATTGAATATTTTCAACAAGGAGTTAGACATTGTTCTGAGGGCTAATGAGACCAAAGGATATGGAGAAAGAAAACAAGAATGAGGTATTAATTCGAAGAATCAGTCACAACCACACTAAAATGGCAGAGCAAACCTGAAAGGCCAAATGGCCTACTTCTGTACCAGTTATATATGTTTATACAGAGGCATAGCTAGGACAGGGGGTTGAAGTTGACTCCAGAAGGTGGAAGGTTTCAGAATTGTGTCCAAGGTTTGGGAGGTGGATGACAGGGAGTCTGTGATAGGACAAGTTGAGTCTAGACAGGGCAGTGTGGTGATGGGGAGGCCAAGTGTTGGAGGAGTGTCTTGAGGGTGGGATCAGGTTGATCAGGAAGATCAGGAACAGTGAAGTTTGGGACGAGTTTGCCATGTTGAATCTCTTCCAGAGTGGAGAGTGTCAATGTCTGGCATTTAGGAGTAGGGATGGCAGTTTTATGACTTATTAGAAGTTAAAGCTCGCTTGGGATCACGTAACTTGTTCTGTTGATCTGTAAGGGTAAGACAGTCCAAACCCTCCAACTCCAATTTTAACCCGGAGTTGGGGACTTAACCCGAGACTCCACGTCACAATGTCGCCCAATGGAAGTTTCGACACCTATTACGTGTCAGCTCCTCATGAGTTCTGCAATGATCACAGCCTTTACATCCTCAAGGGTATGTTCTGTCTCTAATTGTCTACACATCAAATGTTCTGGACCTAGATATGATGTTGCATGCTTTTCAATTTCAGAAGCCACTTTGACAACTGTGATAAGGAACTTTGGACATGGGTAGGTGGTGCAGGTGGCTGGTGGACGAGGGGCTTAGGATGACTGAGTGCGTGAGATAGCAGGTGTCAAGAGAGAGTGAGGGAAGGCTGGCAGATAAATGAGTGAGACCTTAAGGTAGGTCAGGCGGGTATTGGGAATTGAAAGGTGGGGCAGGGGGAGTCTGGTCCAATCAGTATGGGTTCACATGGTTACGTCCACCGGAAGTTATGAGGGTGTCTGATCTGGTCCAAATTGGATATTTGGAGACCAGGAGCTCTGCATTGGTTTAGTGACTGAAGTGAGGCTGCTACTTTGATTGAACATGTGTATTAATCTGATATACAGTGTGCAATTATGGCAAATGTCAGCATCAACCTTGGAACAGACCCAGCTACCAACCTGTTCTGAAGACTCAATGTTGGAGAACTCCATTCAACCAGATCTCTCACTTAACAACGAACGGCTTACATTACCTGGACAACCTGTTTCGGCCCAGGACGTCAAGGATACTGAGGATAACACAGTGTGGAGCGGGAGGAGTGGAGCTGGAGGAACGCAGCAGGCCAGGCAGCATCAGATGAGCAGGAAAGCTGACATTTCGGGTCAGGACACTTCTTCAGAAATGCAGCCTGTAATCAACTGTTTTCATTAATTCCTCATGCAATTCAACTGGCAACATAAAGCATTTTCATTCTTTGATTTTCTAATTCCTCCACCAGTTCATCCATCTTTAAAATCTAAGTAAATATGGAAGCATTTCCACTACCTCCAACTCAATCTCAGACTAGCTAACTTGGCTGAATGATAACACCGAGCTGCTTCACGTGATTCCGTCATTGCCAGAATGAAGCTCAAACTAATTTGCTCCAACTAGTATTGACCCAGACAATCAGGAAGAACGCGTCTGCTTGTTTTTGGAATAGTACTATGAGGTCTATTACTGAGCCAATAAACCAAGGTATAATATCTTACCTCCAAGGCAGCATCTCTGACAGTTTGGCATTCCCTCAGTACTACACTGAAGTGCCAACCAATGCTCAAGCCTTTGCCTGGGACTTGAACCCTGGATATTGTTTCTAGAGAGGGCTATCCTCTGTGTTGCATCAGCTGTCATTAAAAGAAACTGTTGGCACAAAGTTTCATTTTATTCGTATTTACTATATGTGGTGATCAATACACTGATGTGAGAAAGCTCCTTGCTTTTAATCACGCTCTCAAATCCAAAATTAAGTATTTTGCCAACCTAAGTGCCGGAAAATCAGCTAGAGATTTCAATTTCCTGCAGTCCTTCAACCAGGAAAGCCTCTCATACCTAACAAAACCTGATCAGTATATGCCAAGCGAGGGGTCACTCCAGTGGTGTGCACAAAGGCCCAAGACATGACAATTGTTTACTGAGACCCATGTGCTAAAACCCAATCAGGGTGTTGCAAGTTACAAAAAGCTTTATCATGTAGCTACATCTTCAGTCATAGGTGGACAATGCTCTAATTTAATAGTCTTTGGGACCCAAGTAGATGCAGAATGCACCATCTTTCATAAATGTAGTTACAGCCAAACTGAACCATGACATTGGCATTGTTATCGGAGTGATGATGTCCACTCACATCACACAATTCAGGATTTACAAACTACAAAACAAGAGAAGAAATGGATCATCCAGCCCTTTGCACTGTCTCCATGTTTCAATGTGATCTTAAACAAAAACGAGAAGTTGCTGGAAAAGCTCAGCAGATCTGGCAGCATCTGTGAAAAGAAATCAGAGTTAACGTTTCAGGTCCAGTGACCCTTCCTCAGAACCTTCAGTTTTTATTCAATATGACCATGGCTAATCTGTTTCATTTCAAATTCCACATTCCTAGCAACCCCAAATAACTCTGTTTGTCTTCCTAACAAGAATTCATCCATTCCTTTCTTAAAAGCATCAAACAACATGCCACAAAGGCTGACAGAGTTCCAAAGTTTCTACCAGCTTATTTCTTCAAGCCACATCTTCAGCACTAGGGGCATGCTGAAATGGACCTAATGCCTTGTTGCATCTGACTCAATATTATGGCTTGTTGAGCCCCTGCCCATAACACTGTTTAATACTGAAATGCCTATGAGTATTCAAAGTTAGTTTTATTGTTAATTGTATATACCGTTACTCCGGTAGTTGGCACTCTACTTATTTACTTAATATCATTGGATTTCATGATATTCATTGGCCTTCCTGAACAGCAAAGTTTGTCCAGTTGTGCTGACAATGAGTTTACATCATGTTCTTTTTGTCTTGTGATTTTAAGCCACATCCATGAGTTTGAGTTTAAGACACATTGGTCAACAGGAAATCAAAATCAAGATCTGTATTTAACCTGGGGCTTCTCTATGACACTATTCATCACATAAGATTAAATACTATAAAACATGGTAATCAGATCTACCAGGCTTTTTTAAAAAATTTGTTCATGAAATGTTGGTCTCACCAGTTAGGCCAACATTTATTGTCCATCCTTAACTGCCCTCAAGAAGACCGTAGAGTTGGGACAATTGAGTTCTAGGATTTTGACCCACTAACAGTGAAGAAACACTGATACTTCCAAGCCAGGATGATGTGAGGCTTGGAGGCAAACTTGCAGGTGATCACATTCCCATGTAGCTGCTGCCCTTTTTCTTCTAGGTGTAAAGGTCATAAGGTTTGGAAGAAGCCATCTGAGGAGCCTGGGCAAATTTTACTTACATTACTGAAGTTTCCGTAAGTTCTACGGTCTCACGTTAATTGGCCTAGTCGACATGCTTCTGTGCATGTCCTTCTCTCTCCTACTTCTCCTTTCTCCCAACTCTGTTCCTACTGTGTTATTTGTGCTCAGAGAACAGCAGTTCTGTGATTTCATTGCAAGGTTGCTCCAGCTTTCAGATAACCAATACATAATACATGACAGACCCGGATTCATACTTTTTTGTTTAATGAAGATGCCTTTCTGCCATAAGCCATAATCTTGAACTTACACAATTCCAAATTTAGCACCGTAACTCATTTGTTGCCTTTGTAATAGGCAAAGTGGAGCAGATGTTGCATTGAACAGCTATGTCTCTTTGAAATCTTAGGCAGTAGCTTAAGTACAACAGGCTCTGAGTCATCCAAAACAATACTGCTGACCTCATTGATGACAAGGTCTTCCATTGCCCCGTTTTCTTCAGCTGTTTGTCTACTTTCTAGCTGCATTTAGGCAATTTGCTTTCACGACATTTTGCTACAAGATGATTGTTCTTACAAATTCCCAAAGGCTGGAAAAAGTTCTTTCTTGCGCGAATCAGGTTTGTTTTTTTTCCCCTCTGTTCTGGCACTCAGGAACTTTGGGGATTCTTCAGCTTTTGCTTCAAGCTTGCCTCTCTTATATCTCATGATCTCCTTGACTAAGTATCACACTCACAATCTGTTGCATCAACTCTGGGATAAAGTTAAGTTGTTCTGCCTTGCTTTCAAATCATGTTAGTCTTGAAACAAGTTAGTTTAGCCTCTTGAAGCAATCTCTTTCATTCACCTAATTCCACAATTGCAACAAACGAAACAAAAACTCTCTCTTTATCTAATAGTTTCAAACATTCAGCCTGCAGTGAGTATGATGACATGTGCCTTTAAGTTAGATTTGTCTGTCCTGGTTCATTTGAAGAGTGTCATAAACCTGGTACTAACGTACCACCCCTATGAAAAGCAGAATAAAGAACTTTAGGATATTTTAAACATTAGACAAAAGAAGCATGAGTGGATGGAGTTGTATCAGTGATAATGGGAACTGCAGATGCTGGAGAATCCAAGATAACAAAGTGTGGAGGTGGATGAACACAGCAGGCCAAGCAGCATCTCAGCAGCACAAAAGCTGACGTTTCGGGCCTAGACCCTTCATCAGCGATCCCTTCAGACCAGCTCTCTGATGAAGGGTCTAGGCCCGAAACGTCAGCTTTTGTGCTCCTGAGATGCTGCTTGGCCTGCTGTGTTCATCCAGCTCCACACTTTGTTATCTATGAGTGGATGGAATCAGGCTCTCACAGACCCAGGGTTTTAGTTTTGCTTTCAGTTGTTGAAGTTGGTCTTTTGAAATTGAAGCTGAAAGATACATCACTCTGCTGCTAGATTCATTCTCTCAGGATTCCATTTTCATCTACTACAGGAAAAAGCAAGTGAGGGAAATCTTTTGCTGAATTTGCCTCTGCCAAGGCTATGTTTTTATGGGATGCTACTATATTAGAATGTCTGATGAACAGCCGTTAAATAATATATTATTCTGTTAAGCTTCCCAAAAGAGTTAAAATTATACCAATTCTTCTTTCTTTTGTTTGTATTTTAACTGAATAAAGTGTGCTTCAATTAAAGCCTAGCAGTTCGACCATTTGAATTACATCCGGAATGCAGTGTCTTATACTGGCCTTTAGAAAAGTTAAAAGTTAAGGTCTCAGCTACCACCTTAGCATGTATTGAGGGGATTTGGTCTGGTCGACAAAAGTGAGCCTAATTCCACAACTGCAACAAACAAAACATTTTGCACTGCTCTATCCTGGGAGTCATATGTCTCATGAGGATCATGCATTCCCGATTCAAATTCATCTCTCCCAAAAGGAAAACTCTTGCTTGGTCAGCTGTGCTAAGAAATTTGTACCAGCAATGGCTTCGTGGTACACGGTTTGATTCACAGTCTCCAGCTACATGCCAGTCTCAGCACAGGGAGTAGACGTGGTCAGACCATTCCCCAGTAAATGCTGATACCAGCATTCATGACAGCTCCAGATCAAGCTTTGCCACAAAGGTACAGCTTTTCCAGTCTCAATGAAATATCTGCCAATTTTTAAGCAAGGAATCTGAGGAGGTAGCATAGAATTGCTTTCTGTTGTCATGGCCATGCTTAACTTTTTAGAGGCTTTGCAATTCTTGCCAACGACCAAGTTATCGGTCATAATAGTCAAGGTCACTTTAAGTGATCACTGCTACTATCAAGTATCAATATATCTTCAACTATCAGACATAGCTATGACTTGTTACAAAGAATGTCATTTAAAGTGATACATAACAAAATAATTAATTCATATGCATGCACAATACAAAGCAGTTTCAGTTAAAAGGTTAAATAAAACTTTTACTTTGTTTTTGCTCTCCAGAGCATGCATAGTAGCAGTAGCATCTGGAACAAAATACAATAAAAACCTTGTATATCCTTAAAAATAAAAAAGGAAAATATTAAAATGACATGGAATTACTTTTAAAATAATTAAACCCCCATTAATTAAAATTTTTTAAATAATCAATAATTAAAATAATTAAAAATTATGCATTTTTAAAATATCCAAAGCTGAGCTGTTAGAATTGATCATTGGATGGCTGGAATCAGCAGGCACTTTATATGCAACCAAGTTCTCACTTCATGTCACTAAACATACAGAGAGCAGAGGCCAAAATCAACCTGTTGCATTAATTGTTCTTTAGTTCGACGTTAGAGAATATCACTGCATCTCAGGAGAACTGTGCTTCACACATCTAAAAATATTAATGGGAGACAAGCAAAGAACTGAATTTTAAGTCTGATGACAAACGTGCGTCAACGTGAGTGTTACAGAGCTCCTGATCAAGCTCCTAGCATAATGCAGCCTGTCACCACAGATTATTCCATGCTGTGGCTTTTCTTCCACATATGGAGAGCTGATGTTGGGAATGTGCTACCCAGAACTCATTTCAAATCTCTTCAAATATTTAAAACGTGTAATTTTATTGACAAGTAAACCTTCTTTCTCCATTTTTTTTGTGCAACTTTAGGCTGAGAAAACTTAGACTGGAGAATAAGCACAGTCTCCACTTCATATCTTCAGCATGAGACTCACATCGGGTATAGAACAGTTATTTATAGATCAACATTCTGCTCAGCTCAATGTTTCAGCTCTAATTACAAACAGACAAGTTAATAACACCAATGCTACATGTATCAATGCATACCAGTCATCTTGCGGCCTCTCTAAATAGGTTTATCATTCGGCAATTTGTTTTTATTGAAATTGTCGCTAGCTCAGTGCACAGTACTCTAGCCTCAAGACAGCAGGTTATATATTCAAGACTCACCACAGAGACTTAAGCATAATATCTCGACTGTGCTCTAGAACAGCGCGAAGGGATGTGTGCTGTTGGATGTGCCAGTTTTCTAATGAGATGTTAGACTGAGGAGGCACAATATAGTCTCTTCAGGGGAAATAAGAGAGCCTTTGGCACTATTTTGATGACGACAGGGGAACTCAGTGTCCAGTCCAACATTTCTCCTTCAGTCAACATCATTAAAGACAGATTTGAAGCTCAGGAACAGGAGCAAGATATTGAGCTTTGACCCCAGTCAATCATTGAATCAGATCATGTTTAATGTGCAAATTCAATCATGCGATCTATGATTTACAGTCCACAATACCCTTTGCCAATGAAAATATATCAATCACAGTTGTGACATTATACCTTTCAATGAGTCTCAACAGCTTCTGAAGCGAGAAAGGTGCTGAATTCCTCTGTCATCTGGATGATGAAAGAAGTCTGACATACTTAGCTGATCATTCTCTTGGTGTTTGTGCACACATTTCTGGCCATATTTCATACATTAAACAGTGACTACACAAGTTCTAAATTGACTGCAAAGTGTGTTGGGACATCCGGTGGACATGAATGGTGCAATAAATTCAAATGTCTCCCTTTCTTTCTTAACGAGAGTTAAACACAGCCTCATTAGTCATACATGGAGCTTTGGGAACAAATCATCTTCAAATTGACGGAATAATTACCTCAGTGTGCTGGAGATAAACATTTAGATTGTGTTGTACATGAGCACTGCTTTGCAAGGTCTTAATTTACAATTAGTTTGAAAATTACAGAGCGCTGATTGGCAGTTTGTGTTGATGCTTTTCATTCACACTACAGATGATGTAATTACCTGGAAGGCGAGATGCATAATGACCCTGGGATATATTATTTTGGGAAAATCATTAAAGTAAATTGCTTTTCGTTCTTTGGAGAAGGTTGGAAGTCCCATGTTGAAGAAAGTTAACCATTTCATCATCTCAACCATTGTGAGGATGAGAAGGGGTACTCACTATTTGCAAAAAACTGAATTCAGAGTTACCATGGAAACTGTAGTTGGGACACGAAGCGTGGTGTATTTGCCAATTTTTTTTAAAAATGGCAAAATAAAGAGTAGGAGTTAGCATGTAGAAAGAAAACGACAGGGTGGTGGCTGCAGTCAGATTTCGGACACTGTTCAAGTTATTTGCTTCTCCATCATTTCACATTCCCGACAAGTCAAATGCATTCAATAACATTCCAAATACTGGAATACTAGTGGTTGAAGATAGTACATAGAACATTACAGCACAGTACAGGCCCTTCGGCCCTCGATGTTGTGCCAAAGATCTCAAACAAAATATTTATGGACCGTCATGAGAGTTTAACAAGTTTTTTTTCAGTTTAGCATCAACACAAGTTAACTGACTATTCATTTGGAAACAATATTTTTAAATGCTCAAACTGATTGCAGCCTGTCATGGTTCACCAATTCAAAAAAAATGCAATTCCTTCAATTTATTTGGCCTAGGTATATGACTGTCATCCCTAGTTTTTCTGAAGATGTCATAATTCAGTCTCATTGTGGCACTTGTCAAAAGGAGATCAGCAGGTGCGACCGGATTTCTTCCCCAAAGGATGGGTATGAGCTAGGCTGGCAGAGTGGTTAGCGCTGCCATCTGTCAGTGCCAGGATCCAAAGTTCGCTTCCTCCCTCCCTCGGGTGACTGTCTGTGTGGAGTTTGCACATTCTCCCTGTGTGTTTTGCCTCCGGGTGTTCAAGGTTCCTCCCACAATCCAAAGATGTGCGGGTTAAATGGGTCAGCAAAGGTAACCGTGAGGTTGTGGGGATAGGGTGGGATTCTCCTTGAAGGGGACGATAGAGACTCAATGGGCCCAGTGGCCTCCCTCCTGCACTGCTGGAATTCTATCACAGTTGATTTTCTTTTTACAAACAAAATGGTAGCATCCTAGTCAATTTCTGGTGTGAGCTCCATTTATTCAAGCCTGTTATTTCACAGATCAGGTGGGACTGAACCCCTAACGTTTGTACTGGGAACCCAGAGTCCATGTCTTCAAAGGCAACACTTAATTTATTCAGTTACAGTTCTCAGAATTATTTTACAGCAACTTTGGATAGTAAATTTGGTTCAGGATTGAAAAGAAAACACAACGTACAGCCCTATGGAGGCCACTGTACTGGTAGCTAAAGTGACATTGGTGTGGATGAACGGATTATTTGCAGACCTGATAGGATTGATGCTAGCGAGTTTTGAGAAGATTTGTAGCTCAGGTTGAGTTTCTGACGTGAGTTTGCTCGCTGAGCTGGAAGGTTCGTTTTCAGACGTTTCGTCACCATACTAGGTAACATCATCAGTGAGCCTCCGACGAAGCACTGGTGTTATGTCCCACTTTCCATTTATCTGGTTAGGTTTCCTTGGGTTGGTGATGTCATTTCCTGTTCCTTTTTTTTCAGGGGATGGTAGATTGGCTCCAAATCAACGTGTTTGTTGATGGAGTTCTGGTTGGAATGCCATGCTTCTCGGAATTCTCGTGCGTGTCTCCGTTTGGCTTGTCCTAGGATGGACACCTAAGCTAGCCACCGGGATACATGAACATCAACTAGCCACAAAACGACATGACCCACTATCACTCGTATCCTTACGTACAGATGAGGAAGGACACCACTTTGATTGGGACAACACATCCATCCTAGGACAAGCCAAACAGAGACACGCACAAGAATTCCGAGAAGCATGGCATTCCAACCGGAACTCCATCAACAAACACGTTGATTTGGAGCCAATCTACCATCCCCTGAAAAAAAAGGAACAGGAAATGACATCACCAACCCAAGGAAACCTAACCAGATAAATGGAAAGTGGGACATAACACCAGTGCTTCGTCGGAGGCTCACTGATGATGTTACCTAGTATGGTGACAAAACGTCTGAAAACGAACCTTCCAGCTCAGCGAGCAAACTCACATCCAGGATTGATACAGAAATGTTGTTTTCCCTTGAAGGAGTGTCTAGCACCAGAGGGCATCATCTCAAAATAATGCATGATTTAAAACAGACACAAGGAGGAATTTATTTGCTTAGAGGGTAGTGAAGCTATGCAATTATTTACCATAGAGAGCTATTGAGGCCAAGTCATTAAGTATATTCAAGGCCGAAATAGATTTTTCATCAGTAAAGGATTCAGGGGTTATAGAGAAAAGACAGAAAGGTGGAGTTCAGGATCATCAGATCAGCTGTGACCTCAGTTAATGGCAGTTTTGATGGGCTGAACGGTCTACTTCTGCTCTTATATCTTACAGTCATTTGAAGGCTAGCTATGCAGGCTGACTACAGTTCTACCCACATTACTCATCCAAATTTTAAACCTGGTCAGCCAGAAAGCTGAAGTTAACAATGATGATGGATAAAAGGCAAATGAGACATTAACCATGCACATCATGGCAGATTAACGCATGCTTTTAGATAATGACCAAATAGGTTAATGTAAAGGAAGTGATTCAGTCCAGCCAGAGTCTTCCATGTATCTGTCCTTCACTGCCTTCTCTACCTCATTCACATGATGCTCCTTGACAGTATCAGCTATGAATATGGGATAAGCTCTACATTCACACTGAGTGAACTTAACTCAACTGCTTCATGATATTATCACATTCCGCCACTGTCTCTAGGCTGACATGCGTAGACCAACATTATACCTCTCCTCTATGCAAATACAGAGAAGACCCAAAGCCATCATCTTCAAAGTCTACCCTTGCCTTTGAGAAGGTAGTGCTGAGCAAGCTTCTTGAACCATTGCTATTGAGGGTGGGGATGTGTGGAGGGGTAGAAGAGGGTAGTTGTGTCACAGCACTGTTAGGGAGGAAGTACCAGGATTTTGAGCCAATGACAGTGAAGAAACACGGGCACCATTTCAAGCCAGGATGGGATGCAATTTAAAGGGAAACCTGCAGGTGGCGGCAGCCACATATTTGTTGCCCGTAACTTTCCAAATAGTAGAGGTCAGAGGTTTGAAAGGTACTACTGAAACAGATTTGGTGATCTGCTGCACTGACATTATACACATTCCTCCCACTATGCATCAGTGAATAGTGTCAGGTTTATTGAGTGTTTTTAGAGCTGCACTCATCCAGATTATTCAATCATTCTCCTGACCTGTGCATTGCAGATATGGACAGGACTTGGGAAGCCAGGGAGCACGTAACTCACCTCAGAATTTCTAACCACTGACTTGTTTCTGTAACAGTATTTATATGAATGGTCTAATTCACATTCTGGTCAAATAAATAGCCAGAATGCCTGATAGCTGAGGTTTTCAGTAATGTTTATGCCATTGAATGTCAAGGAGAGATGGTCAGAATCTCTCCTGTTGAAGGTGGTTATGGTTTAATGCTAAAGTGAAATAAATGTTATTTGCCAGTTATCAGCCAATGGCAGGATGTTGCCCAGGTCTTGCTGTACATGGACACAGGATGGCCTCAGAAGTTGCAAATGGTAATCATTATACCATCAGTGAGCATTCCCATTTCTAACCTTACGATGGAGGAAAGTTATTGATGAACTAACTAAAGTTAGTTGAGCTGAGGTCACTAGCCTTAGCAACTTGTGTAAAGACATTCCAGGACTGCAATGAGTGACCTCCAACAACCAAATCCATCGTCCTTCACATCAGGTATGACTTCTGTTACACAAGAGTCTGAAAGGGTTAATACCTGATTGAGGGCAACAATGTGATGTCATCAAGGGGACTTGGTCGGAGTAAAGAAGAAGCACAGACCTGGGGCTAGAGCGCTCGCTACAATCTATAGTGTAGGTCATCGCCATGAAACTTGTAAACATCATCTACTCAGTAAGGTTCTCTTTGTTAGACTAGAAAAGGCATATATCCTAACCCATAATAGACCACTTCAGGTTGATGAAAACTACACGTTTGTCCTCTAGCCAGTGGTGAAATCCAGTTCTCCACTAAATGCTTGTTCAGTTCCAAGCTGAAAAAGCTGAAAGTGTGTTCGAGTGGGGGAGGTAACAAAGTGTGGAGCTGGATGAACACAGCAGGCCAGGCAGCATCTTAGGAGCAGTTCTGCTTTGGCCTACACTGACCAAAATCGACCAATTTCACATGTTTTGGACACATCCCAGTTTAATTCCTAATGGATCTTCATCCAGCTACTGAAATATTGAACTTTTTCCCACTCATGATGAAATTCACTTCGACTGCAGTTCCGTAATAACATGCAATTACATTGAAGTGTAATTATGTCAAGTTGTGCTTTTAAACCAAACCTGTGCCTACTTTGTTGTGTTTTCATGGAGAACTGGAGAGAGGGTCAGGAGGAAGCAGGAGAAGCACAGGAAAAGGAGGAAGAACGCAATTTGTATTGATGCATTGCCATTGATTCTCTGAAGTATTGTTGATGTGTAGCCACTGTTTCAAAGTGGGAAATACAACAGCCAGATTGCACACTGCAGGTTACCACAAACAGTAGTCTGGTAAGGATGAGATTATCTTTCTCTGTGAAGTTTTGAGGGTTAAATATCAACCACGACATTGAGGTTATTTCTTCAAAATAATGCTGCCATTATTTTTAAACCCACTTGACAAGATAGGTGCCTGGTTTTAGTGCATTTTTCGAAAGACAGCACATTCAACAGTGCAGCACACCTTCAATAACAGACTACAGTATCTGTCTTTATTTTTGTGCTCAAGTACTGAAGTAGAACTTGTGTAGCCTCAACTTCGTGATTCAGGGGTTAGGCTGTGTCAATTGAGCTATTGCTAGCACTCAGGGACTGGGAATTCCGAGTCGAGTAAATTATAGAGCCATACAGCACTGATAAAGGCCCTTCAGCTCACTGCATTCAAGTTGGGCATAAACAAATACCATTTTCCATCATTTGGCTCATAGTCTTGCATGCCTTGTCATTGCAAGCACTCATCGAAATAGTTAACGGTTATGAAAGTTCTGCCACTATCTGGATTTTCCGTCACATCTCCTCTTAACCTTCCATCTGTTACCTTAAAACTATGACCCCCTGGTCATCGATCCCTCCATCAAGAAGAAAAGTTTCTTCTTGTCAAACCTAACTATCTCCCTCAATTTTATACATCTCAACCTCCTCTACTCCAGGGAAAACAAGTTTAGGATTTCCAATCTCTCTTCATGACTAAAACTCTCCCACTCAGAGAAACACTGGCAATTTTTTTCTGAATCTTCTCCAGTACTATCACATCCCACATACAAAACACATTGCAAAATGACATACAATACTCTAGCTCTCAATCTTTTGTACAGTTTCAGCATAACACCCTGTTCTTAGACTCCATACTTTGACAAATAAGATATGCTTTATGTCCTGATAAACACTTTGTTCACCGGTCTTAAGTTACTAAGATCCTCAGCGTTTCCCAGCTCCTACCATTGATCATGTATTTCCATACATGTTTATTCGCCACAGGTTAATCTGGAATGAATTCCATTTGCCACTGATCAGTCCATCTAACAAGTCTGTCTGTAGTCTAAGGCTATCCTCCTCACTATTTACCATCAAACCAATTTTTGTATCATCTACAAATTTATTGATCACTCCTTTTACATTCAAATCTGAATCAGAGACAGCATTTTAAATCAAACATGTAACACAGCAATTGGTAGCAAGCCTCCATGAGCAAACAGTCATTACGGGATTGAAGTGATGTCATTTGGCGACACAATTGTATTGTTTACCAACTTGAGTCACTGACCCCATATTAATTTCAAATACTACATAGTCAAATTATTTTAATGCACTGTTACGTTGCACTGATCGCGAACTGATTCTGTACAATACTTGGTACAACTAGAGAGAAGTATCTGGATGTTTTGGAACTCAAATGTAATTTAAACCTAGGATCTCATTACTTGATCCATTAGTACAGGTCTCCATTAAACATACTCTTCAAAGAAGGAGATGGAATTTTCCCAGTATCCAGTCTTAAACTCCTCTATCAATTCCAGTAAAATCATACTGCTTGTTCCAGAGACATTGATCATGTGATGTAGCTATTGTATCTGCATACATGACAACAATAACTACAGTCTATGTCTGGTCGGACTATTGGCAGCTTTACCTTTAATACGTTAAGGAATACTTCTTTCACACTTTGAGCAAAGACATCATGTAAATATAACAGCAGTAGTTCAATATTTTGATGTGTTTACAGCTGTTTAGAAAGGCTCATAGATATTTTAAAGCAACCTGTTCAGACACGTTATTACACACATCTGGAGCCAATGGGACTTGAACCCAGGCCTCCTGGCTCAGACGTATGGTCACTACTATAGTACCAGATTCTCAAGGTTTATATACATGCAAAAGTGAAAGATAATAACAAGTGACTGGGTTTAAAAAAAAACAAGGAAACTCACCTAGTAAGATGCTTTAGCAGATTAGGAAAATGGTCAAAATTCAAGAACAGAAGTGTTAAAATGGTGTTATAGCCGATTGCATAAAAGGCAAAACGCAGACTATATTACACGGTGAATAAATAACTGGAATGCTCATTACAGACATGAAAAACTAAGATTCAAACCTTTTACCTCAGTAACACCAACTCAACTACAATGAAGAGTCACGGATAACAAAGTGTGAAGCTGGATGAACACAGCAGGCCAAGCAGCATCTCAGGAGCACAAAATCTGACGTTTCGGGCCTAGGCCCTAGGGCCGAAACGTCAGCTTTTGTGCTCCTGAGATGCTGCTTGGCCTGCTGTGTTCATCCAGCTTCACACTTTGTTATCTTGGATTCTCCAGCATCTGCAGTTCCCATTACTTCCAATGCAATGAAGAGTCATCCCTGTTTGCACGTTGAAGTTTCTTGCTCAGCTGAAATGGCTATAATTGGTTTTCTTTTGACAAACGTCAGTTAATATTTTGCCTAAAGACCTTTGGCTTCTCAAACTCTCCTTTCACTTCTAAGCAACTCAAGCCCTGGTTGGTTGGACATTGCTCCAAACAGCACCGCTGCTAATATAGATCTCTTGATTCTGCACACAAACCCCACTCGTCCCTCTCTGGATTGTACAACTCATGTTTGCAACTAATTTAGCAACTAGCTACCCAGACAGTTGGATGACCATTGAGCAAAATTCACACAATTTCTTTTCAAGGCTGTTTAGAACCAGTTGCTGAATATGCCTTCCTAAGCTTTTTTGAGGAGAGATTAGGAAAGCCCTTTACAGAACTGAAAAGTAAAATCTACGTCCCTCACGCGATACATGTCTATTTGTCTCCGAAATCCATCTCGACATTTCAGTTGACTGACTGTTCTGGTAATTTATTCTATGAATCCAATAAGTTGTTTGTCTGAATTAGCACTTGTGTTTCTAAACTTGCTGCTGCTTCTTGGCAATGTTTATTGGCAGTATTATTGTCCATTGCAGATCTGGAGTTCATGATGGAGAAAGAGATGTTCTATCATTTCCATTTCGTTGGAACATGCTCACGCACATTTGAATTTGTGTATTCAACACACACCCATCACTTCGGATGGAAAATTCCAGGAGTAGGCAGAATTGCAAGGAGCTGGCAGAAGATGTCCATGGCTCCCACATGGCCAAAATCAGATCTCAATAATTAGGAAAAATCAGGTGCTTTCATTTAAATATACAACTTGTAAAATCAAAAGGATTTCTATCTTGCCATCAGATGGCACTGAAATAGAGTCCAGCACATCTTCCAATTAGCCAGTTGGAAGGCACAGTACCTCAGTGGTTAGCACTGCTGCCTCTCAGTGCCACAGACCCAGGTTCAATTCCAGCCTCAGGCGACTGTGCGGAATTTGCACATTCTCCCTGTTTCCACATGGGTTCCTCTGGGTGCTCGGGTTTCCTCCCACAGTCCAAAGATGGGCAGATTGGGTGAACTGACCGTGCTAAATTGCCCATAGCAACTACGGATGAGCAGGCGAGTTGGATTAGCCGATTAGCCATAGGAAATGCAGGGTTATGGGTATGGGTATGGGTTGATGTGGGCTCAACGTGCTGAATGGCCTCCTTCCACACTGTAGGGATTCTATGATCCTTCAGCTAAAGGCTACTAAATGTACAAAAATACTATTAATTTGCACTGACATTAAAGAATGGCTAAGTTAAAGCACACCAAAGATTTCAGTTAGTACACAGAAATGATTCAAGTGCACCCATAAAAGCAGAAAACTGGGTTTGCTCCAAGCAAAACAATTCTGAAAAGAAACACCTTCAATACAGCGAAAATATTCCAAAGTCTAACTCCTAGATGCATATTTGGAATTCTGCTGAGAATTTATGATCCCACACACTTTGGGACGATCCACAATGGGAATATCTTTCATTAGTGTTCAGAAGTCCTCTTGTTTAACTTGTGACAGCGTTCAATGAAAAGGTTAATTTAGCAATTAATACAATTCCAGCAATCTAAATCCAAATTCATTTCTGCTGTTACTGTTACTGGGTAACAGGTCTGTCAATCCTGGGACGGGATTTTCCAATTAAATCAAATCCCCTCCCCACCTATACTGTCCTCTCCACCTATCTTCTCCTCTATCCATCTTCAGTCCGCCTCCCCCTCTCTCCCTATTTATTCCAGAACCCTCTCCCCCTCCCCCTCTCTGATGAAGGGTCTAGGCCCGAAACGTCAGCTTTTGTGCTCCTGAGATGCTGCTTGGCCTGCTGTGTTCATCCAGCTTCACATTTTATTATCTTGGATTCTCCAGCATCTGCAGTTCCCATTATCTCTGATATCTTCTGTCTGGTTTGAAATGCCACCCTGATCCTTTAGCTTTCACTATAGATGTCCTTTTTCAGAACCTGCCAACTATTACCGCAAATTTTCTGCGATAGATTGGAAACATTAGACATTCTCTCTATCATTTCACGAACTGGAATCTTATCAAATTACAGAATCCAAGGACAGAACAAAATTGAGAAATCTTACAGGTCACTAGAAAAATGATAATGATACTTGGAGGTCACAGGACAATGAGCAGTGAATCAACTGGCAAGTTTCAAAATCCTGCTCATCTTCATTTTCTGCAAGCGAGATGCATAAAGGTGGCCGTCATTGAAATCAGAACATTACCTACACTGATCATACAGCCCACATTGTTTAGTGGTTTACTCTAAATATGACTAAGAAACAGCATCAACTAATATTAATGACAAAATTAATACAGAAACCATAGGCAATCTGCCAAATGGCCACATGAACACAAGTCTCATGTAGGAATATTTAATTTCTTGCTCACAATTACAATTGTCTGAGATGTCCATGGGCATATGCTGGTGTTTTCTATCATTTCTTTTGGTGAAGGGAAAGAGCTGACATTGGGAAGGTAGAGCTGCAATAAACTGTCAGCCAGTGCAGTCATGAAAGCCATCCATTAATAGGATCAACATTTGATTTCAAACCCACCTTATCAAGGCAGGGGCACAGCATGCCAGCATTCACTTCTGGCCCCAACTTCTTAAAGATAGTCATCAGCTAATCAACCAGATCTGTCATAACACAACATGTTTTATGCAGAGATATATGGATAAGCATTTGAGTTTTCATGCAAGTTATTCTCTCATGTTTAGTATCATTCAGTCATGTAATGTCCCTTTCAATCCAGAGTGGACCAATTTATTTAGATAAACAACACTGAGAACATGAGATGCTAAAACAATTTACACAGATCTAATTCTGTGCTTCAGAAGGAATTATATACTGCCGCATGATTTGCCTTTGTAAGAAGGCTCACTAATTTAACATCCCTGCCATATCAGATTTCAAGCTTTGAAACTGTAACTAGTGTTATATATGCAAGGCAGATGAATGAGCATTAAACAGTACAATGCAATGAACTATACATTACTCTGCCCTATGGATTAGTAATGAATATGCCACTTGCTTTCTCTTGAAACGGGTTTTAAAAATTAAATTCTCTTCTTACCTTGTAAAACACTTGCACTCTAGTTCAGCTGTTAGCCTTAGCGCTGACCCTAAAATCTAAAAGCACCTCAGCCTTCCTGCAGAACTGAAGCAACAACTGCAGAATTCCTGAGCTTTTTCAAGATAACTCAACAGAAGAATTGTAACCGAAGGTGTCCATCAAAGAGAACTCCATCCAATTGTTGGCCATGGTCCTCTTTGAAAGGTCACAAACACATCCATCAATCAAATCCTTATGAATGGTTTTGCAATATTTGACAATTGTGCTAGATGCTTCTCACTCAATAGAATAGCACCAGTTAGGCTTCTTAAACTTCCTAGATTAAACACTTATCTTCAGTCCCTGCTGCAAACTCTGTTGCCACTTGACTCTCACAATGTTCCACAGTCAGCTGTTTGCCCCAAACTAACTAAATCCTTCCTTAAGTCAGTGAAGGGTACAGAAGCAGAAGACTACACCTGAGTGAGATATAGGCAAGGTGTAGCAGAGAATTTGGTTCACATTCTAGGTTCTGTGAATTCTCATGTTTTAGCATATGTTAATCTTCAGACTTTGAGAAGGAACTGAGAACCTTCATATGAGATAAATTATCTTGTTAAATAGTGGGCTGCACTAGCAGTTATCTGTCAATCATCTGAAAACAGTTCAATTGTTGTTAATTACTGTAACAGGAAGTTAAACTGCCAATTGAGTACAATGTCATCAGCAGTACAATATCAGAGTTAGGCTTTTCAAACTGCTTAGTCAGTAAAGGGTGCATGGTCAGGGTTAGGAATTATGTGTGGCTTATAAAAGAAGTGTGGTAAAAAAACAATTTAGATCATAGAAAAAAAAGGGTACTCCAGCTTCCAAATTTTACAGAAGTCAGCCTCAAGTAGTTGATGAGTCTGTATGTCCAAGCCAGCAAAGTGTAAGTTCCAATTACAGCTGTGTAAATGATCGACCTAGCCATTTAATTACTGAATGCATTCAGTAAAACTGGCAGGACTGATTTTGTACCATGACTGCAGCATGATAAATTCTGTGAAATCCAATGCAAGTCCATACAGGCACATTGGTTCAGTTTATTGAGATGGATTCTAAGTTGCAGGAATTACAGCTCATCAGGATGGGAGATAGTCAGGTTCCAAGAAGCAGTCGCTCCATTCAGGTGAGACAGAACTTGGTAGATGGGTAGTCGTCTGGGGCAGAAGGGTACAACGGAGAGTCAGGCAGATACAGGGAATCAGTATTGCGTGATGGAAAAGCCACAGCCAGACCAGCCAACAGGTAGAGATACTTAAACAAGCACAAAGAATGAGAGAGAAACTCAGCAGGTCTGACAGTGTCCACAGAGAGGGAGACAAAGTTAACCTTGAGTCCAGTATGACTCTTCTTCAGAGCCCTATGGCATTCTTAGGAATAGCTATAGTCAGAAAACGTTGGTGGGAGTAGTTCATTAACGTAATATTTGGATGTGAATTATGAGCTAAATTGTTGTACTTTGTAACAAAGGCAACGTGCTCACTGATGTGGATTTCAAACTTCAGATGGACTGGGACAACCAAATTAACAAGTACCTTTTATTTGTTTATGAGATGTGGTCATTGTTTGTAATGACATGCGTTTATTGCCCATCCCAATCGGTGATGAGTGCATTTACTTGCCTTGGAGGTAATACAGTGAGGGTTTACTAAATTAGTTCCTGGAGATTCTCCAGGGACTAAGTCGTTGAGAAAATTGAGTCTATGCACTCTGGAATCCAGGAATATAAGGGGTGATCTCACCGAAATGTACAAGATTCTGAAGGGACTTAATAGTGTAGGTGCTGAGAGATCATCTCTGTTGGTCTTGGACATTAAAACACAGGGCCATAACTCCAGAATAACGAGACGATCATTTAGGACTGAGATTGCAAGCTATTTCTTCTCTCAAAGGTTGTGAATCTTCAGGATCCCTGTTCCAGAGAGTTGTGAATGCTTCATTATTGATTATGCATAAGGCTGCAATACACAGGTTGTTGCCTGAGGGAATCTAGGGATATGGAGACAGGGCAAGGCAATAGAGTTGAGACTTTTGATCATCTATGTTCAGAGTGAAAAGCAAAGCAGACTCAGCAAGCCATACTATCCACTCCTTCTCTCAAGTTGTGTTCTAAACTTCTATGTACCTTCAGTCTATTTTCCTTTCTTCAGATGCTTCTCAAAATCTACTCCTTTAGCTAAATATTTGGTCACCTGTTCTAATATCCTCTTCCTTTGATGAATATCAAATTACATTTGATTACATCTCTATAAAATGTCTTGAAACATTTTATCACATTTAAGATGTCTTGTCAGGGTGTGTTATTTTTGGTACAGTGCACTTTGGCTTCTCAATTTGCCCAAATGAAGCCGACTGCAATCAACTGCTATGGAACCAAACCAATTTGTCATTGAGAAATATCCTGAGAGATTATAAGTTGTCAGCTCCTTGCATGCTGTTTTTAGCATTGAGAGAAAAAATTGCATTTAAAAAATTCACAACGTCAGGACACTCCAAAACACATTCAATAATGTACTTTTAAAGAGTAATTACCATTAGAATGTAGGAAAAATAGCAATGCAATAAACAACTAAATAACCTGTTTTAATGATGTAGAAATAAATATTGATAAAGAGAACAGAACTCTCTGCTCTGTTTCAGTGACGAGTTTTTTTTGTGTCAACTTAGGAGAGTGGACATTTTAGCAGCTCTGCTGAAAGATGGTTCATTTGACCTTGAAGTGCTCCCTCAGTCTGACACTAAGGCATCAACCAGGGTGTGGTGCTCAAATTGAAGGAGTGGACCTTGAGCTACAATCTTTTAATTCAGATACCAAATGCAAATAATGAATCCAAGTTGATAGACAACACAGAGTGTGCATGCTTTAAATCACAAGCACCCTCATGTTCCCTTTGGAATCCAGTTGCCCAAAACCTGTAGTTTTAATAAAGGATGCTCATTAGTTTCAGAAGTTTTGAGTTAGCTGCATCAAAATAGATATTTCTTTCCAACATCATGTTCTAAAATAAGATGAAAGACTTTGAAATTCCAAAGCCTGCCAAGAAGGGATTAAGAAAAAAAAATTAAAAAGGGAGATGAAGCAGAAGAGGGGGTCTGGAGTTTACAGAATAGAAAGGAGAGTACAATATGCTGGTTGGACATGACATGAATCCACTATAATTATGCATCATGATTAATTAAACCATGATCAGTCTTAGGGTAGAAAGCAATGTTTCAGGCACATTCTTTGCAAATGAGAAGTTCACACTTCTGATTTGCCTTGTGTTTTGATTACAGCTCTAACTACAACCCTCCCAGCTATATCACGACCCAAATGTAAGCAAACATGCTTTAAAATTGTCCAAGATAGAGTAATATGAAACAGAGAACTGTGGATGCTGAAAATCTGATTGGACTCTAAATGTTAAGTCTGCCTTCTCTCCAAAGGTGCTGCCAGACTTGCTGAGTTTCTCCTGAGAAATGGTGTTATTGATTCAAGATATGCTCGTTCTCAAAGCCTCCAATCATTTCATTTGAGGACAGGATATTTGAGAGAATTCTTTTGTTGGAATGCTATTTTTGAATTTCACATGGTTTTATGCCTGAGAATTGATCGCACTTTCTTTGAATAAGTAGTGATTATAGGCATAATTGAAATTTATAAGACTCTTCATCAAGTTTGCTGATGTCTTTTTTTAAACTGACAATGCTTGCTCTCAGAACCGAAGGAAATAGAAAACCTCTAGAGGGCTAGGTGAACATTTTATTGAACCAACACCTACTCTACGGTGGCACTTTACCCAAAAAAGATAGACTTGTAACTCCAAGAAAATATGAAATTTCAGCTCCTCTAGTCTCTATTATTCTGACTGTAATGTTTACATTTGGATTTGGCACAGTAATTGTATGGCAATGAGAAAGGAACAATGTGCAGAAACAGAACTAATTATTGTCTTCAGACGTTAAGAACGTAAATAATTGAGAGATACTGTTTTCACTTGTATATTAACTTTTCTCCTTTGCAACTTCTTTCTGTCTTGATTTATCAACATAGTTTATCTTCTAACTGACTTCAGCTATAATCTTCGGCTGAGTTTGTTGAATGCAGGCATTCAAGTGACCATGCTTCAGTCCGAGTCTGACCTCTTCATTTGTCCTACCAGGGTATCCTCAGTCAACAGCCCTGAACGCACACTTTTAAGTTAAAGTCACCAAATCTTAACTGAAAGCAGAAGCTCTGGATGAATCGACGAGCGAAACTCCACAAGGCTAAAATCAGAGTAGTATTTCAAATGTTGCCAACCAAAATTTAGCAGAGGATAATATCAGCCCTTTGATAAATCTCAAGGTGACTTGATAGTGTTAGTGGTCCACTAATTTGCTGAGGAAACTCTGACTCTGTTCAGCTCTCACTCTCACATTCATACCCTTCAAAGTGATGCAAATATTTTTCTATTTTATACACTGGCAAAGAGGGGCAAGTGCTGTTTGAAACCTGAACAAAATATTGCAGACTGGTGGGAGTAGACTCTCTCTCCATTTTTCCTTCATGCCTTCAATTCCTTTTTCCATGCTATTAATTTTACGTATGTTGAGAAATCGCCAAGACAAACATTTCCTCCAAGTGGAAGGTGCAATCGCTTGGCTTAGGAGTAAGTCATATGCATAAAGGTGTCAACACGAGATATGAAACGAAGGCAACATTCACAGCTCCAAACATTTGGCAGAGATGCAAAAACAGATGATTCTCCACTTTTACTTACACTGATGATACCGTCTTTGAGGGTAATGGAAACACAGAACTATAGAAACATGAGAACTAGAAGCACGAGTAAACCCCAAGGTCCTCAATATCATGGTTCATCGTCTACCTCAATGACACATTCCTATTTTCTCCCCATATACCTTAATGCCTTTAAAATGTAAGTATTTATCTATTTCTTGAGCATATTCAGTGACTTAGCTTGACAGTCTTCTGTGGTTGAAAAAAAGCCACAGATTCACCCCCTTTGAGTAAAGTGATAACTCCTCAACGAGCCTGAACGTAAATAAAAACCCTTTCCCACCCACCTCCCTACTTTCTGCATGTAAACTGACGTTTTCCCAGCCACATCAGCTCTGAGGAAGGGTCACCAGACCCAAAACGTTAACTCTGTTTTCTCCAGATGCTGCCAGGCCTGCGGAGCTTTACCAGCAACTTTGTTTTTGCTAGCCTACACCATATCCTGAATCTGCGACACTTGGTTCCAGACTGCATAAACAAGAAAAACATCCTTCCCTTCATTTCATCTGTCCAGTCCTGTTAGAGCTTTACACAGTTTACTTAGATCCCCTCTCGTCCTTCTAAGCTCAAATGAATACAGCCCCAGTCAAAACAATCTTGCATCAAAGGACAGTACTGCCATCCTTGGTCTCAGTCCAATGTACTTCTGCTAGACTCCCTTTATGACAGGTGCGTTGTTTCCTAGGTAGGGAGTTCAAAACTGCACAAATACTCCAGGTCTTACCAACAGACACATCAGGTTTCACAAGTTGGCTACAGTTTGCTCAACAGCAATCAGGGATCTAATCCTGTCTGGTGACACATCATCAGTTGCCCTCCACCACCCGAGCCCCTCTACACTTCCAACTTCGCCTTGTATATGCTTAAGTAAACTGCAGAACACTGTTAGACTGCCTCTTAAAACGGAACACAGATACCAATTCTGTCGGTATCTATATTGGAGTTCCAGCCTTCCTTTCATATTGTAAAGCTAAGAAAAAAAAACCATAAGCTCTTACAATAATTCATTTTCAAAGTTACCAGTCTATACCTATAACAAAGGCACCACTGATTTAGTTTAGGAATTTTAGATGTCATTGTGGTATTACTTAACATGTAAAGCCTTGAGAGGGGCTTAGGCAGTCAGTTAGGATGCTCATGTTAATTCCATCAAATTAATTGGTCTGGGTAATATCTGGCACTTCACAGAAATACACAATGCTAACTCAGCAGCCCTTTCTGTTAGTTTGCAATGAAAGGCAATCAGAAGATTAGAAATCAATTGGCCAAGCGAACATCTGGCAGAGGACAAGTCAACAAAGCAAACAACCTTTCAAGAGCATTTTTCATCCTACCCCAATGGAATGCACCACAGGCGACAGTCTACATATATCTAGATCTTAAAATGTTTAAAAAGGAGAAATACAGACAACACCTCATATTGTTCATTAAAACAATAAATTCTGAGCTGCTTTTCTTCACTGACAGGCTAATCAGCCCTATTTATTATATCCAATAAAAACTTGGTAATTGGATGCGACTGTCTATTCTTGGTTATGTGCCACTATGGGTCCAAACAAATTCTCAGTGAAAGCCATCAATAAATTATTCAGATGCAACACTTCAAATGTCTTTCCAAGTCCAGCAATGCATTGTACTCTGCAGATGAAACAACTGATCTGGTGTCACAACTTGTTAAATGATATTGGTTTGATTTTTTTTTTAAAAAGGTGAGGTAACGCCTACAGATATTCATGGAGAGTGCCCTTCCATTTTAGTTAAAAATTTGTAATTCAAAAGGTTCCATTTACTTTTAATCCCAGTGAGCACAGCACGATTTATTTTCCCCGTAATACAGGCTTTTCTGTGACATACACTAGAGACGCCAAGCCAAAGAGTATCCAGCTTGCGATAGGAAGCTCTTCACTCTGCATTGATGCATTTTTTAAGTTGGAACCCATAGGAATAGCCAGGAAGTGGCACACAACTAAGTCTTTTAATACACTTCCTCTCATTTCCGTCAGTAAGCCGAAATAGCCTATATTTCTTCTTGAAATACACATCCAGTTAACTCTTGACCTCCTTGCACTGAGCTGGCAAACAGGCTCAAACACGTTGACTGCCTCTCAGTTACTACAGCCCAATTCTTAAAATTAATGCATTGGGCAAATGTGTTTAGAAACATGTTCAAACGTTTATCAATAATGGCAGAATTTCTGCAACATCACTGTGATGTAATAAGACAGCAATATTTACAACTTTTCCAGGAAGAGATAATGAAAGGTAAAAAGAGGTCTAAAGGAGGGAAGAGAATATAAATGAGGAAATGACATGGAGGAAGCAAGGTGCAGAGAGAGTTTGAGATAATGTAGTGAGGGTAAAGAAAAGAGGAAGGTAGTGGGACAGGAAAAAGTACTTGAGAAGGAGATGACAAGCTGCACAAGTCAAAGAGCAGGGCAAGTTGATGAATAGTTCAGAGTCCAGGATAGCAGAGGTGAAGGGGAGTAGAAAAGGTGCAGGAAGTGGAAGATTGAGAGAAGGGGAGACAATAAGGAAGCAGAAAGTAGTAATGACAGAGAGGAGCTGTGGAAGGATGAGTATCTGCAGCAGTATGAGGACTAGTAGGAAAGAAACAGGGAAAATTGCTGTGAAAATGGGTTAACTAAGTCACACACATATATCTACATGAGCCACAATTGTGTGGTTACACTGAGATAAATCAAGCCAAGTAGTGTTAGCAATTCAAAGATTGTATGACAAATACCTCTCAGAATTCATAAATAAATAGTCGCTATCTACTTTGATTCTTCAAGACTGTTAAATCCTCGATAAAGAAAGAAAAATGTCATCTTGCATACATGAACATGCCAAAAGAGTATAAATCAAGTGAAATGTCAGTCTATGTTTATGAAGGGCCAAAAGTGTTCTTTTAACATTTTGTCACTTTCTAAATCTGATGCAGTTCATGTGTTAAGAGATCTCTTAGACATTCTGACATTCTCAGATAAGAGCAGTAATCAAAAATATTAGCAACTGTATAAATGCAACATCAGATCACAATTAGAAAGATTGTCTGCATTCCCACTTCAATGTAAATTTCACTGAAATGCCCAACAAATGTAACTGTGCCTGGCAGAAACCAGGTCACTAAAGCTCATGTTGGAATTAGCACCTTTGAAACAGAACACCCACTAGAAGCCTAAAGCTTTCAGCCAAATAACTACATTTCATATTGTATTATACCCTACAGGGTGGAAACAAATAGCCTGGTGACCATACTTTGGGAAGATTGAAAACAGAAGGTTAGCAGTCTGATGACTGACAGGACAATTAAAGCTGACAGTCAATGTGAAGATAAAGCTAGACTGACATGTACAGTTTCAAGTGAACATCACACATCTGAAAACAACTGATATTAGCTTAGACACCCTGATGTTTTTGTTTTAAAACCTTCAGAGTCAGATAGCCACTGGTAAGAAAAGCCATTGACAAACTCCTCAACTACGCAGCTTATGAGAAACATAGATACACACCATTCCATGCACACGGGCAGAGAGAAAGAGAGACAGAAACAGTGACTGACATAGACTAAGCATACAGATAGAGTCAGGTGGGTGGAACAAGTGGAGACAGGTGAACAGAGATCCACCACACACAGAGAAAGCCTGAACACCATTAGGTAAAGCCCTATCATATGAGCACATGGACTAAGAAAAACAGAAATTGCTCCAAACCTCAGCAGGTCTGGCAGCATCTGTGGAGATAAAGCAGATTTAATGTTTGGAGTCCAGCGACCCTTCAAGGGCCACTGTACCCAAAATGTTAATTTTGCTAATTTTTAACTCTTTGCTGATCAAAATCTATTTATTTCAGCATTAATAATACTCAAGAAGTCTGCTTTCACTTTTTCAGGAAGCATGTTGTAAAGATTCTCAACCTTTACCGGAAAAACAAAGTCACCTAATCTGTATCAAATGGGCTCTGCTCTTGAATTTTAAACACTGACACCAAGTGTGATGCTGTCTCATATTAGGAAATAGTGTCTCCTCGTCAACGCTATCAAGATAACCCCAGGGCTTCATATATTTAAGTCAAGTTGCCCCGATTCTTCTCAACTCCAGTGGATAAAAGCCTGTCCAATCTTTCCTCATTAGACAGCCTGCCCATTCCAGACATTAGTTCAATAAACCTTCTCTGGAGTTGCCATTGTAACTATGTTCTTCCTCAAATAAGGTGGCCAATACTGCACACTCTATTCCACATGTGACCTCACCAATGTATAAGGTGGGCCAAAAATCCCCATCAGGTGTTGGACATACCCTGGACTTAACTTTTCCCTTCAGAGGGTTTTTCTGGGAATTATAGTATATTGGGCTCCAGGGGCTGTGGGCTGCAAATGAGCCAGGACAAAGCTTGCTGGGGCAGACTGGGAATATGCAAGCCCAGGGGCAGATATTTGGGACAGGGGCTAGTTAAGCAAAACCAAAGGAAACCTCCTCTCCCCCCCAACCCAATTCATGCCTCAGCAAAAAACAAAGCCAGACAATCTACAGGAAATAAACAACCTCAACACTTTCCGACTCTGTGGGGCCTACACAGGTATGAACCCATTCAATTCCAAATCAGTGGTCAGGCACAAAATTACTGAATATTCCACGCTGTTGTGTTACATACAAACCTGTTTCACCTTGGAATCTTCACACCACTGTGCGAACTGAACGGCTACCTGTCCAAGGGAGATGCCAGGCATTTCAAACCCATCAAAACCATTCATTCCAACCAAAAAACTCCAGTGCTCAGGAAACCTCTTCAGCCCTGAGAGGAGGAAAAATGGCGCTCAAATTTGGTGGGCCTGCAGTGGGAGACCCCGAGACTAGCACAATAGAGGGAGTGAAGTGGAAGGTGGTGCTAAAAGCGAAGATAGAAGGAGAGCGAAGCAAGGAAAGAGAGTGAGAATCCTGCACTGAGTGGATCACCACAAGACCAACAACTGAAACCTAACTACGAACCTCCACTCGGCGTCTGGAGGCGTCCCAAGATATGACACACCAACCGGGGCAACACCAGCAACATTCTCCACCAGCACGACAACACGTTCGGAAAAGCCACCAGGAGTAGTAGAAAAACCAGGGTACTCACCAGGTCCCACACATCCAACTGCATCAACAGACGCTGCCCAACTGATTATTATTGGTACCTGTGGCCCTTCACAGAGTCTCAGCTACAGCAAGTGACTTATGGACAGCGCCAGTCAAATCGCGGTTTTCACACCGGGGAGGGGGGGAGCCTACGTTCAGAGACCTCTAACGCAGCCGGGCGACTCTCAGACAGGGAAGGGGGAGTTTCGGCGTTAATGGTGTAAGGTGCCTCTAAGGAAGGGAAGTGGAACAAGTAACTCTCCCTCTCTCTTTCCCCAATTAGTCTAGTTACAGTCACCCATTGTATTTATTTTACCTACTGTATTAATTAACTGGGAGACAGTCTCACTCAGAGACAGGGGGGTTTCAATTTGATAATCACTTTCTTATTTCGTAAATATATCAATTTTTCTTGTTTGTTCAATAAAATCAGAGTTTACTTGGCCTCTGAAACATCTGCCTCCAGTGTTTTTCCACCAGAACACATCACACACACACACACACACACACACACACACACACACACACACACAAAATCAGAACCAGGGAGCTGATAAACAGTAAACCAGGCAGCACTCCCTACAGATGCCCTGTGTAATTGAAGTATGAGAACATTCTACTAGCTTTCCTAATTACTTGTTGTACCTGAATACTAATCCATTGCAGTTTATACATGACACCACCCAACTCCTTTTGCTTCCTGCAGCTCTGAAATCTTTCACCATTTGAATAATAGCCTTCATTTTCTTTCTTCCTGCCGAAGTGGATAATTTCATATGTTCCTACATTATGATGCATTTGCCACATCTGTGCTTGCCAACATAACATTATCTATATCATTTTGTAACCTCATGTCCTCTACACAGGTTATTTCATACTAACCTTTGTGTCATCGGCAAATTTGCTAACCATCCTTCTGTGTCACTTACACAAATTGTGAACAGTTGAAGTCCCAGCACCAATCTTTGGGGTAGACCACAATGTACAGGTTGCCAAACTGAAAAAAAGCCTCGTTACACATTCACTCTGCCTTCTGAAAGCAAGCCAGCCTTTTACGCATGCCAATATGCTACCTCCTCAACCATAAGCTTTTATTTTCCAAATGATTTAGATATAGAGATGCATTATTGGTAAAGAAAGAGTTTCATTCACTATACATTCACACGAATTTAACTGCCATATCAATTTTAAATGAATTGGATGTAAAAAGGACAAAAGTCCTCACCTGAGATACTTAAACACTGCAGAAATATATTGCTCTAAAATAATTAAAACACCAATCAAGCCAGAAAGCAGAACTCCTCAACAAACCAATCTGCAAATTTCTGCACTGAACAATTGTGACCAACGAACATTCTTGTAGGTGTTAATTCTATGCTCATTTTACTGAGATCTCATCAATATCCCCTGCAGTAGCTCAGTTATGCATTTCACCACACTACTCGCATCTTGTTAATGTCAGATTTCTGATTGTGCAGTTTACAGTGCACAGTGCTGAGGAACAAATTTGACTTAGCACATCAAGATGTAGAACCTGTTTTGGGTGGAGATAAGGCAGAAAAATTTAATGAAATCACTGAGGGCAGTCGCCTATTGGCACCCTAGCAGTTGTTGCATGAAAAGACTCTGCACTCTATACATCCACAAATGTCAGCCAATAAGAAAAGTACAGCAATAAATGAGAGATGTTCAGCTTCATAAAAGCTGGTCAATCCAAATTGGCAAGGTTAACCATGCATTCAGATAGAATAGAGCTAACCAGGAAACAGGTTATTTTTGACTGAGTGATGTGTAATTTTTATTAACATGTGGAAGGTAGGCATTGCTGGCTGCGCTAGCATTTATCTTTCATCCATAGTTGCCCTTGAGAAAGTGGTGGTGAACACCATCGTGACTTGGAAATATATCGCCATTCATTCAGTTTTACTGGGTCAAAACTCTAAACTCCCTTCCTAAAAGCATCAAGAGTACACCTACAGGGATTGCAGTAGCTTGTGAAAGCATCTTACTATCACGTTCTCTGGGACAAGTACGGATAGCAATAAATGCTGTCTCAGCTACAATATTCACATCCTATGAATAAATATTTTTAAAAGGCACCAGTTAGACCACAACCAGGATGCTAAGAATAGTTCTGGTTCTCTTATCTAAGCAGGAAAGACATACTAACATTGCAGACAATCCACAAGAGGTTTATCCTAGGTAAAAAATGGGTTGAGTCAATTTGGGCCTGTATTCACTGGAGGTGAGAAGAATGACAGATGACCTTACTGAAACATAAAATAATTCTTGGATGCTAAGAGCTCATTTTTCCTTGTGGGTCAGTTAGAGCAGATACCACAATCACAAGAGAATGGGAGTGTCGATTTAGGATAGAGATTAGGAGAAATTTCTTCTTTCAAGGGGTCATCAATCTGTGCGATTCTTTATTGCAGAGGGCTGTAGTTGTTGGGGGTAACACAGTGTGGAGCTGGAGGAACACAGTAGGCCAGGCAGTATTGGAACAGCTCGTTGAGTCGGGACCCTTCTTCAGACTTTGGGAAAGCGAAGGGAGCTCAGAAATAAAGAGAGATGAGGGGTGAGGCTGGGGAAGGTAGGTGGAGTGGTGATAGGTAAATGCTGGTATGAAGTGCTGGGGATTGTTCCGTGAAGTGGGAGTAGTGGATAGGTGGGAAAGAAAGTGGACAGATTGTGTCAGGTCAAGGAGGTGGGATGATAGGGAGGGTTGGGGAAATTTTAAAACTGGGTGAAGTCCATGTTTAGAGCATCACAATGATGCCATCTGCAAACTGGAGGAGTAGCACCACATATTCTGCCTCAGGAGCCTACAGCCCAATGGCCTAGACATGGAATTCACCAGTTTTAAAATCTCCCTAACGCCTGGCCTCATCCCATGTCCAGGCCTGCCTCTCATCCCAGTCTCCTTGAACTGACACAATCTATTCATCTTCACTCCCACCTATCCACCCCGCCCACCTCACTGACCAATCCCCACTACTCCCACCCTGCACTCATCTATCACCATCCCACCGACCTTCCCCAGTCCCACACCTCCTCTCTCTAATTATTTCCCAGATTCCTTCCCCCTCCCAATTTCGGAACAAGGGCCCCAACCCAAAACGTCAATTTTCCTGCTCCTCTGATGCTGCCTGGCCTGTTGTGTTCCTCCAGCTGACTTGAGTTATCTTGGACTCCAGTGCCTGCAGGTCTTGCTATCCCCGCTGTAGAGGTTGAGTTGTTAAGTATGCTCAAGGCTAAAATAGACATTTTTAATTACTAAGAGAATCAAAAATCATGAGGGAAACAGGAAGAAAATGGAGTTCAGGACTATCAGATCAGTCATGATCTCAGTGAATGGCAGAAGACACTCAATGAGCCAAACCCATATTTTATAATTTTACCAGGTTCCGTCAATCTCAGAAAAGTAATTTATTGAAACACATTAGCTTTATCTAAGAAGATAAAAAGATAGGATTTCTAATACTGCTATGCAACTTAAACCATACTGCTTAATATCCCACCAAATCCACCCAACTCAATCATCATTACAAAAACCAAACATTTTACCACATACGCTATGGATAGATAAATCATGTAAATAGCATAAACTAAAATCTGAAAATCAAAACTCCAAACCACAAGTTATTTTCTCACAATACTTTTGAATTAGCAATCCATGACATTACTGGTTGTAGGGTAATGGCTGTTGTTTGAGTTAATGGCTGATCAAGTCGACCCAGATCTGAGCTCAGCCCCTGAGAGACTCCACTGGTTACATATTGTCAAAAGAAAGACCATTTTTGCCTAGTCATTGTTTATTGACAAAGACCAATCTTCTTTCCATTAAGATATTACCACCTATATAGGTTACTCCTACTTCCCAATGTAATGTTTTACGTGACACCTTGTCAAATGCCTTCTGGAAGTCAAAATACACTGTCTTGAGGCTCCCCTTTCTCGATAACATTGCTGCTTCAAAGAACTCCAATAAGTGAGATTTTCCTTCCACCATGCCTCCCACCCACCTAAAATTCTACCTACGGCCGCCCGAATGAATGATCTAAAACACTCCACATGGCAGAAATCAAGGTGGTTGACCTACAGCTACTTTTTTCTGCCTCTCTCCCTTCTGAATGCAGGGATCATACCTCCATACTTGTTACTTACCAGACTGATGGGGTCTTGCCTGAATCTGCTGATTTTTGGATAAGTAGCACCATTATATCTGATAAGACATTAGCTACCTCTTGTAAGGCTTTAGGTTGAAATTAGGAACTGCAGACGTGTCAGCCAGCAGCCTGCTTTATTCTATTTCCATCGTGATTATAATTTTATTAAGTTCCTCTCTACCTTCTCCCACTAGATTTACAGCTATTACAGTAATGTTTCTTGTGCCATTTATAATGGAGGTGGAAGGAAAGTATCTGTTTATTTCATCCATCACTCCAGTATATTTACAGTTAACTCTCCATCCTCTCGCTCCAGAGGAATAACACTCAATTTACTCGCTCTTTTCTTTTTCGAATATCTGTAAGCTCATGTGAGCCACTTTTACAGCTTTAGCTAGCTACCTCACGTATTCTTATTTCTTTCTTCTGATTAACCTTTCAATTATTCTGCACCTTCACTTGTATTGTGTCCAAACATCCAATCTGACACTCAGCTTTGCAAAATTGTGTACTTTCACCTAGAGTTTAATGTCTTCCTTAATGTCTTTTGTTAAACAAGAATTGAGGGCTTTCCCTCAGAATTTTTCTTCACAACTTTCTGAAGTAACTCCTTAAACGTCTGCCACTGCTGCTTTATTGAACTACCTCCTTGTCAAATATCCTAGTTCACATCAGACGGCTCAGGTTTCATGTCCATAGGATTGCTTCAAAGGCTAAACAGTTTGTTAGAAGTGTATTTAAGTAAAATAAGACACAAATAAAGCAGAATTCAAATATACTTTAGCCAGGATAAGGAATGAAACAGGACAAGATTGGCAGCTGTGGAAAGCCTTACACTGAAGAGAACAATATCTCATGATTGTACAGTGTTTAAGAGAATCATTCAGTCCTAGGAACTGAAGCACACGACATCTGTTTAGCATTTATTCTAAGTTGTCAAATTGAATGATGGCATATGTACGTGGCAACAGGTGTATACAAGCAGTGAATACAGCAGACCCTTAGAGTAATGTCTTAGACTGCTTAAGTCTGGGTCTCCCTGCATATACTTGAATAAATTATCATGAGCGTCTTCACGGCTTGTCAAGTCACACTACAGCATTTGGCCTTATTTATGCTTACTGTACTAGGGTTTGGTCTCATTCTTCTTCCTTTCAAACTTCAATCATCATATTGTGGTCTCTACTACCTTCTGTCACTCTGAAGTCATTCCTTAATCTCACACACAAAAACCTAGTATAATCTGGTCTGGTAACATTGAATGCGAGGGTAGTGTCACTAGAAACACAAGTTCAAATAATACCAGACGGCAGATGGTGACATTTGAACTTTTTTTCTAAAATATGGAATAAAAAGCTAGCCTAATGTTAACCGTATAACTACTGCTGATTTTCACTTTTTCAAGAAAAAATAAAGCATCTGCTTCATTAATGTCCATTGGGGAAGGAAATTGTTAAAATTATCTGATCTACATGTGACTCCAGCCCACAGCAACCAGCAACTGCCCTCTGGGTAATCAGGAATTGGCAATAAATACTAGCCTCGCCAGCAAAGCCCATATCCCAGTAACAAATAACACAAAAACCTGTTCTCTAGTCAGTTTGAGGACATGCCACGCTTTAAACAAAAATCTATCCTGAAACTATTCTCTGAACTTTTCCCTCAGACTACCATTGCCAAACTGATTTTTCTAGCTTTCTTTGGAGATTAAAATCACCAGAGATTAAATGTGTCCCTTTATCACAAACACCCTGAAGCTGTTCTTGTATACTTCTTCCTACATTGTGGCTACTGTTAAGGAGCCTGAAGATGACTCCCACTGGTGATTAATTTTTCCCTAGTATTCTTCACATCCACCCAAACCTTTTTGGCATCCCAACCTTCTAAATCAAAGCCACTTCTAACAATTGCACTGATGCCATCCTTGATGAATAATGCTACTCTTCCACCAGTACCTGACTTCCGACCATCCCTGAATTCATGTTCCCTTCAACATTCCAGCTCAATTTATATCTCTGTAACAGCTATCAAATTGGACTTATTTACTCTGATGTGCACTATCAATTCAATTGCTTTATTAATGTCATATGCATTCAGATACAGAACCTTTACTTCTATTCTTTTTTTAAATCTTTGTAACATTTATTCTTGACTGGTTGATTTACTCCTACATTTATTCATGCCATCCCTTCCAGCCCTTCACTGTGCTTAACTTCCCATATTAGTATTTTACTCTCTTGCCTGGGCCCTACGCCTAGAATTTGCTACATCTGCAAAACAAATATTTATTTTAAATCCCCCTCTCTTTCTTATGATATGATTTACCATAACACCGGTCCCAGCACAATTCAGGTATAGGCTATCTTAATGTCCTTCCACATCCTCTTTCCAAGTGATGATGTCAGTGTGCACAAACTGTGGGGAGGTGATGTCTTAGTGGTATTATCACTGGGCTATTAATCAAGAGATGCAGATAACGTTCTGGGGACCTGGGTTCCAATCCCGCCATGGTACTGTAGCTCAGTGGTTAGCACAGCAGCCTCACAGCGCTAGGGACCTGGGTTCGATTCCAGCCTCGGGCAACTGTCTGTGCGGAGTTTGCACATTCTCCCCGCGTCTGCCTGAGTTTCCTCTGGGTGCTCCGGTTTCCTCCCACAGTCCAAAGATGTGCAGGCTAGGTGGATCGGCCATGCTAAATTGCCCATAGCGTTCAGGGGTGTGTGGGTTATAGGGGGATGGGTCTGGGTGGGATGCTCCAAAGGGCCTGTTTCCACACTGTAGGGAATCTAATCTAAACTAATGGCAGATGGTGGAATTTCAATTCATTTATAAGAAAAAAATCTGGAATTAATAATCCAGTGACGACAACTAATCCATTGCCAATTGTTGGAAAAATAACCTTTTTTTGGTTCACTAATGTCCTTTAGGGAAGGAAACGGCCATTCTTACCTGGACTGACCTACATGTGACTCCAGCTACACAGCAATGTGGTTGACTCCTCACTGCCCTCTAGACAATTAGGAATGGGCAATAAATGCTACATAGCAGCAAGGCCCTTATCCCATTAATGAATAAAGAGGAAAAAAAATCTACTCGCACACCATTCTTAAGCCATGAAATAAATTTCATTAATCTTACATCCCCTCTGCCAGAACAGGTAAAAGAATTGAAGGAAGAACACCTTAGCAGCAAGTACAACACAAGATTCAAGATCAGGATAGAGACTGACATAAGTAGGACAAAGATTCAAGTGATCACCTGGAGAAGAGCACATTATAAGACAATTGGAAATAGAATCAAAAGCTAAACTAAGAAATCTTGGCAAACAAAGATTCACAATACAAACAGGAGATCTTTACATGGCAAACTAATGTCCAAGAGAAATGGTTTAAATTTTAGCAGACGGTAAGCCACTAAGGGGCCACATGGATAAGTATCAAACAAGAGGGATTATTGAATCTTAAGTAGTACTTAAATATCAAAGGAGATAAAAGGAATATGAATCACATGGAGGGAAGGTTAAAAAAAAACCATCAGGAAGACAGGCAAATGACAAATTCAAATTGTGAAGGAATATTAAAAAGAGAAAGCATTCTATAAACACAAGCTAAAACAAAATGAAAATTCAAGCAGGGATAGCAGTACTAAAGGATGAGCAAGATAAGCTCACTGGTAATGACAGAAATAGTACTCCCACTTCACCTCAGTTTTTATTAACTGAGCAATGAACAAGACATGCCACTAGTGGTTGAGCTTACATAGAAACAACTTTGGAGAAAAAGGGAGAAAATATTTGACAAATTTGCCAACGGATAGGATAAAATTTCAGGTCCTCATAAAACACATCCAGGCAAAAGGAAACCAGGAAGAAAACAACAGGCACTAAGGCGTCTGGAGATGAGGGGATGCTACCAGATAACCAGCAGAAAGCTAATGTTACAAATAAGACGGGGAACAAAAACTAGAACCTGTCTCTGCCTCCCTAACCGGTTCTTCCTCTCACCCATTCCTTCCTCCCACCCCAAGCCGCACCCCCAACTACCTACTAACCTCATCCCACCTCCTTGACCTGTCCGTCTTCCCTGGACTGACCTATTCCCTCCCTACCTCCCCACCTACACTCTCTCCACCTATCTTCTTTACTCTCCATCTTCGGTCCGCCTCCCCCTCTCTCCCTATTTATTCCAGTTCCCTCTCCCTATCCCCCTCTCTGATGAAGGGTCTAGGCCCGAAACGTCAGCTTTTGTGCTCCTGAGATGCTGCTTGGCCTGCTGTGTTCATCCAGCCTCACATTTTATTACCACAAAAGCTACAGGCATGGCTGCTTGAGGGAAAATCATCTAGGGGCTGAAAATACAACGAAACCTGCTTGAATTCTAAAAAGCTAACTTATAATTAATTAATCCAATGTAACACATTAATATATAACACAAAGAGAGGGGAAGGGTCACATAGTCTACATGATACACTTGAATTTTCAAAACGCCTTTTAAGAGACACCACAAAGCTCGCTAATGACACAAATTTGAGCATTTCCCTTCAAATAACAATGAAATAAATCATTAACAAACTGGCTAAAACAATTAGAAAATTAGATTTATGGTACAGAATAGCTATTCACATTGAAAGGAGGAAGGTAGCAGCGCTCTTGAAGGAACAGTGCTGGAACTAATATTATTCATAATGCGCATTCCCAATTTAGTCTGCAGATCAAAACGTAATTAAAATTTGCAGCTGGTAGGGTATGGTTAATAATGAGAACATTGTTAAAAAAGTCACAGATTAGACAATTAGATTGCAAGTGAACTTTAAAATAGGGATATGTGAAGAGATGCACTTCAATAAGATTCCTTTTCTATTCATTTATGGGATGTGGGCTTTGCTGGCTAGCCAGCATTTCTTGTCCATCCCCAGTTGCCTTTGAGAAGGTGGTGGTGAACTGCCTTCTTGAACCACTGTAGTCCTCTGGCTGTAGAGAGGGAATTCCAGGACTTTGACCCAAAGGTAGTGAAGGAACTGCAACATATTTTCAAGTCAGGATGGTGAGTGGCTTGGAGAGCAACTTGGGGGTAGTGGTGTTCCCATGTGTGTGCTGCTCTTGTCCTTCTAGATGGAAGTGGTTGTGGGTTTAGAAGGTATTGTCTCAGGATCTTAGTTGAATTTCTGCAGTGCATCTTGTAGCTAGTAAACACTGCTGCTATTGAGCGTTGGTGGTGGAGGGAATGGATGCTCGTGGATGCAGTGCCAAACAAGCGGGCTGCTTTGCCCTGGATGGTGTCAAGCTTGAGTGTTGTTGGGGCTGCACTCATCCAGGCAAGTGGGGAGTATTCCATCACAGTCCTGGCTTGCAGGTGGTAGGCAGGCTTCGAGGAGTCAGATGGTGAGTTACTCTATGTATCATTCCTAGCTTCTGGCCTGCTCTTATAGCCACTGTGTTTATGTGGTGAGTCCAGTTGAGTTTCTGGTCGATAAGATCCAGAATGTTGATAATGGAGGATTCAGTGATGGTAACACCATTGAGTGGCAAGGGGTGGTAGTTAGATTGTCTCTTATTGTTAATGGTCATAGACCAGCATTTGTGTGGCGCAAATGTCACTTGCCACTTGTTAGCCCAAGCCTGGATATTGTCCAGATCTTGTTGCATTTAAACATGGAATGCTGCAGTATCTAAGGAGTCATGAATAGTGCTGAACACTGTGCAACTGTCGACAAACATTCCGACTTCTGACCTTATGACGGAGGGAAGGTCATTGATGAAGCAGCTGAAGATGGTTACACCAAGGACACTACTTTCAGGAACGCCTGCAGAGATGTCTTGGAGCTGACATGATTGACGTCCAACAACCGTGGCCACCTTCCTACGTATCAGGTAAGACTCCAACCACTGGAGAGTTTCTCTCCATATACCAATTGACGCCAGTTTTCTAGCGTTCGTTGATGCCACGCTCAGTCCAATGCAGCCTTGATGTTAAGGGCTGTCACTCTCATCTCACCTCTGAAATTCAACTTTTTATAGCCTTGGTTCAAACATAGACAAATGACATCAGGTGGTGAGTGGCCCTGGTGAAACCCAAACTGGGCGTCACTGAGCAAGTTATTGCTGAGCAGGTGCTGCTTGACAGCACTGTTGATGGCACCTTCCATCACTTTACTGATGATTGAGGGGAGACTGATGGGACAGTAATTGACCAGGATGCGTTTGTCCTGCTTTTTGTGGACATACTTGGGCAATTTTCCAAATTGTCAGGTAGATACCAGTGTTGTAACTCTACTGGAACAGCTCAGCTATGGGAGCGCAAGTTCTGGAGCACAAGTCTTCAGTAATATTTCTGCAATATTGTCAGGGCCCATAACCTTTGCAGTATCCAGTGTCTCTAACCATTTCTTAATATCACGTGGAGTGAATAAATTGGCTGAAGACTGGTATCTGAGATGATAGGGACTACTGGAGGAGGCCGAGATGAACTTCTGGCTGAACACTGTACACTTCTGGCTGATGATTGCTGTGAACGCTTCAGCCTTATCTTTTGCACTGATGTGCTGAGCTCTTCCATCATTGAGGATGGGGATATTTGTGAAGCCTCCTCCTACACTGAGTTTAATTGTCCACCACCATTCACGACTGGATGTGGCAGGACTGCAGAGCTTAGATCTGATCCTTTGGTTGTGGGATCGCTTAGCTCTGTCTATTACTGGCTGCTTTCGCTGTTTGGCATACAAGTAGTCCTATTTGGTGGCTTCACCAGGTTGATACTTCATCTTCAGGTATGCCTGGTGCTGCTCCTGCTATGCCCTCCTGCACTCTTCATTGAACGAGGGTCGATCCCCTGGCTTGATGGTAATGGTTGAGTGGGGAATATGTCGGGCCATGAGGTTACAGATTGTGCTGGAGTACAGTTCTGCTGCTGTTGATGACCCACAGTGCCTCATGGATGCCCAGTCTTAAATTGATAGATCACTGCAAATTCTGTCCCATTTAGGACAATGATAGTGCCACACAACATAATGGAAGTTTTTCTCAATGTGAAGGCGGGACTTCATCTCCAGAAGGACTGTGCGATGGTTACTCTTACCGATACTGTCATAGACAGATGCAACTGCAGCTGGCACATCGCTAATGAGGAAGTCAAGTATATTTTTCCCTCTTGTCAATTCCCTCACTACCCGCCACAAACCCACGCTAGCAGCTATGTCCTTTAGGACCCAACCAGCTCGATCAGTAGTACTGCTGCAGAGACACTCTTGGTGGTGGACACCGAGACACTCCACCCAGAGTATATTTTGTGCCCTTGTCATTCTCAGGGATTCCTCTAAGTATTGTTCAACACAGAAGAGTGCTGATTTAAATACTTACACACTAGAAAATGAGAAACCGAATGAGCAGCACAGTGGTTAGCACTGTTGCCTCGTAGTCCAAGGTACCCAGATTTGATTCCACCCTTGGCTGACTGTCTACATGGATTTGCACTTGCTTTTCGCAAATTGTTTTTTAACTCTGGTTTCCTCACATGATCCAAAGATGTGCAGGTTATGTGAAATGGCAGTGCAAAATTGCTCTGTAGCATCCAGAGATGTGGACGTTAGGTGGATTATCTTGGATAAATACGGGGTTACGGAGATAGAGTGGAGGACTGAGTCTGGTTGGGAAGTTGCAGAGGGCCAGTGTAGGCTTGATGGGCCAAATAACCTCTTGGCATTCTGTCACGATTTTACTGGGGTAAAAGTGGAAAAGGAACTGGCGATACCAGTGAACAAATCATTTAAAACAGGATGATAGGGTATGAGAGTAATTAAAAATGTGGAAGTACTAAGTAATTTATTTTCACGTGTATGGTGTTCAAAGATAGCGACTAATTTTAATGGGGTATGGTCAGGCTGTGTCAAAATGCACTGTCTGGATCTCAGTGTAAAAATATCACAGAAGCACAAGAGAAGGTGCCAAGAATGTTCCTTGGTAGTCTCGTGGTTAGGGCTTGGTGCTGTCACCGCTGCGGCATGGTTTAATTCCTGGTCAGGGAACGCAAGGTCTTCTCTGCTAGCTTTAGGCAGCACGGTGGCTTAGTCGTTAGCACTGCTGCCTCCCAGTGCCAGGAAACCAGATTCAATTCTACCGTAAGGTGACTGTCTGTGTGGAGTTTGCACATTCTCCCCGCAGCGGCATGCTTTCCTCCAGGTGCTCCGGTTTCCTCCCACAGTCCAAAGATGTGCAGGATAGGTGGATTGGCTATGCCAAATTGCCCGTGGTGTTCAGGAATGTGTAGATTAGGTGGGTTATAGGGGAATGGATCTGAGTGGGATCCTCTGAGGGCTGGTGGAAATTGGTTGGGCCAACGGTCAGCTTCCACACTGCAGGATTCTGAGATAATAGAAAGAACAGGTAGGGCCAGATTACTGAACATGGCAGTCTGAAGTGCATTTATTTTAATGCAAGGAGTATAACAGGCAAGGCAGGTGAGCTTAGAGTCTGGAATAGTACACATGTCTGCCAGTGGGGGAATATTTTGGGGAAGTGACAATAATGGATAAGACTAGTCCTTGCGTGAAAGTGCTAAATTAGGGGGAGGCAAATTATAACAGTACGAGGCAGGAACTGAAGAAGTTAGATCGGGGGGCAGCTGATTGAGGATAAATCCACATCTGACACATCAGAGTCTTTTAAAGGCTGGTCAATCAAGTTCAGGAACAGCATGTTCTTGTGAGGATGAAAGGTAAGGATGGCAAGATTCAGGAACCCTGCATACCAAGCAATGTTGAAAGTTAAGTTTCAAAATGAAAAAAAGAAGCATACGTAAGGTTTAGGAAACTAAAATCAAACAAGACCCTTGAGGAATGTGAAGGAATTAGGAAAGAATGTAAATATGGCAATAGGAGGGTTAAAGGGGGCCATGAAATGTCCTGAGATAGTCTGATTAAGGAGAATCCCAAGTATCTTATGCATATTTTGGGAGCAAGGGGGTAGGTAAGGAAAGGGTATCCACTCAAGGACAAAGGAGAGAATGTGTGCAGGGAGCCAGAGAAAGTGCATGAGGTCCTTACTAAATACTTTGCATTGGTATTCACCAAGGGAAGGACATGGATGAGAGCGAGATGACATACACTGTGAGATATCCTGGGGCATGTTAATATTAAGAAAGATGGTATATTGGGTGTCCTGAGAAACAAAGGAGAGAAGTCCCCAGGGCATGATGGGATTTATATGCGGTTTTTAAAGCAGACAAGGCAGAAGATTGCTGGGGCCTTGATGGAGCTCTTTGCCTCCTCTTTAGCTAAAGCTGAGCTGAATCTGGAGAATAGCCAACATTGTTCCTTTGCTTAGGAGAGGCAACAGAGATAATCCAGGAAATTTCAGGCTGGTGAGCCCTACATTAGTGGTAGGGAAATTTTTGGAGAAGATTCTTAGGGACAGGATTTGCTCACATTTGGATAAGAACGAGTCTGAGCATGGTTTCATGTAGGGGAGGTCTTGTTTCACAAATTTTATTGAGTTTTTTTTGAGGAACTGACAAAGATGGTTGATGAGGATAGGGTAGTTGTGCTAAATTGCCCGTCGTGTTCAGGGATGTTTAGATTAGGTGGGTCATAGGGGGATGGGTCTGGCTGGGATGCTTTCAGGGTTGGTGTGGACGTGATGGGCTGAAGAGCCTGTTTCCACACCACAGGAATTATATGGTCTATAACTTAAAGTATTAGTACGAGATGGTGAAATTATAGCTTTGAGAAAAAATGAACATATTGGGTTTTGTTTCCTGTAGAAAGATCCAAGTAAAATAATAGCAGTCTTCAAAATTATTCACATGTTAGACAGATCAGATATGAAGAAAGCGTTTCCAATTGGGAGATAAAATATGCTTTCAATGTGAACATTGGCCGATACATTGGTGTGGAGGGTAGAGGGCGAATAAAGGAAGTAGAAAAATATATTGAGTTGGAATAGAATAGGTCTGCATGGATTGGTCGGGCAAAAGTGGGCTGTAGTGATGTAGGGACACAGGACCCAAAATGTCGGCTCTGCTTTCTCTCTACAGTCACTGCTAGACTTGTTGAGTTTCTCCAGGTATTTCTGTTTTTGTTTCAGATTTCCAGCATCCACAGTCTTTTTTTTTGACCTGGTTCTGTATTGCAGTTTTTTTTCACAATCTCTCTGCGCAGATGACAGTACAACATCAATGTGAACAAGTACATAAACCAAAGCTTTGCTACTCTTGCACCAATGTTAGTGCTGGGGTGGAAACAATCTGAGAAAATCTCTGGCCATTGTTTCACGCTCACTAATGAGTGTGTAACTGATACCAAAGGTCTTGCAAGTAAGTGATTGGCAACCCAGTCCCAATACGAAGTTGAAATATGGATATTCCAAAACACAAGCTTGGGTTGAGATAACCCTGTATTTTTGCCACACAGAGCCCTTTACTACTTCCTTAGTTGTAAGAAGCTGCTCAGATAGGTACTTTTCCATTCGGTTGCCAAGACCAATGGAGGAGAAAAGAGCTTACTGTCAGTGTGGACTGAGACTCAGCAACTCCATTCAACTTTCCAATTGGAAAATTAAGACTAGACTGCTTCATTTCATACATGTTCAATAGCATGACAAAATTTCCTCACCGATACCAGATAATGACCTAGAAAGAATCAACAGCTTTATGTTTGGCTGCAGGTAACTCCTTTCAACCATTTAGAACTGCATGATTTAGTTGATATTGTATATTCTGCACTGATATTTTTCAATGGGCTTAAATGCCAGACCGATGAGATGAAAGTCTCTCCTATCGGCTACCAATAAGGGTCATATTTGAAGAGAGTTGCAGACGTTTCAACCAAGCTCCTAATAGGCATCGGTCTAGAGAAAATTGTCCCAGTTTAACACAAACTGGCAACAACTATATGGGTTAAATGAGAAAGAAAAAAGTGCTGTACTTATGCAGTAGGATCTTTGTTCAGGTTAGGGTTTTGGTCACGTTTCAGTTAGAGGGGCTGGAGATTTTATTCCATACTTGAGCTTACAAGAGTATTTAATGATGACACTCACCGAACGAGACGGAAAAAGTTCCACTTTTACATGCAAAATGGGCACAAGAGTCATCATGATACCATCTTTTTAAAAAAAATCTTAACTAATTTGTGTCATCTTTTCCCAAGCACATAAAATACATTTCCAATGTTGCCATGCACATGTTGGAAGGCAAGAGAAAATTTAAAAACACCTAGCAATAATGAGCACAATGGAAAATATTTATAAAATATCACAACATCAACTTTTGCAACTAACCAGCTCAACTGAATAATGCATCCAAAAGTAACTATCAATTGAGCCTCAACCGTTTCTGCATATGACCGTAGCAGTTACGTATGCAATGCAATTCAACTCAACATGCTGGGTACTGGTGTGGTGTAACAATCAACTGTAGAAATAACTGCAGTCACAAAAAGATTTAAAAAAAATGGGAAAACTTAATGCAATAGATGCTAAACTGAATTGGACTGGATTTTTTGTGCAAGAAATATATTTCAGATTCTACTGCCAGTTTGAACCACAACCTTTCCAGTCCTCATTGATAATTTCGGAGGCTATAGGGTTAAGTTCCTCTCCAAACAGACAGGGCAATGTTCTATTTTCAATTCTATGCAATATCTAGGTTGCTGTACTAGAGGAGCGCTACACTGTTGGATGTGAAGTCTTTCAGGTTAGATGTGAAACCAAGGCTCCTCCTGTTCTCTCAGATAGATTTCAAAGATCTTATGGCATTATTTTGAAGAACTGGGTAGCTCTCCCAGGGTCCTGTTCGATGCAGGATCTATTCAAAGTCCACGAGCAACTTTGAATTTCCATTTGGAAATGCAAATGTTAGGAGCAAGCTATAAATTACATGTGAAAGCATAATTCATAAAATTTATCATAGTTAACATTATTGTTAACGCTGCATTAATGTTTATGAAATCACTTGACAGCAATTAAAGAACATTCTCAATGAGCTAGAAAATCTGATTGATATAGCACAAAATGTGTTCATTATGTTAAAGACTTGAAATTTGAACTCATTCAGTGAAAACACTTTAAAATTAAACCTGATCGAGTCATACAGCATGGAAACAGGCCCTTCGGTCCAACCAGTCTATGCTGACCATAATCCCAAACTAAACTAGCCCCACCTGCCTGTGTTTGACCCACATCCCTCCAAACATTTCTTATTCATGTACTCATCCAAAATATCTTTTAAACGTCATTACTGTACCCACATCCACCACTTCCCACTGGAAGTTCATTCCACACACAAACCATTGTGCATTTAAAAACAAAATGTCCTGCATGTCCTTCATATATCATGCCCAGTTTCCTTTTATGTCTTCATGCAAAGTTATGGAAGTTTAAAGTTGACAAGAAAACTATAAACACACTATATTTATCCCACAGCCATCATTCCGAAAAGAACAGAGGAACTCGATGCCCACTCAAGATAATTAGTGCAATCCTCACACTGCAGGGGCCCTTGATTTATGCAGTTCTTTTGTTTAAGAGTGAATGCAGAGCTCAATAAGGTGGCTTAAGTTGCACTGTTTATGAGACACGTTTTAATGAACAGTCAGATCTATTCAGTACTGCTAATTGCACACACTCACACACAATGAGAAAATGGTATTTAAGATTCAGATGTCCAACATCGCCCCCACCCCCAACATCCCAATTTCATCTGAACTGCCACATTACTGTTCACACAATTTGAAGCTCTCATTATGGCTGGACCCACCTGATGGAATTTGACATACTTCAGATTGCATTGTGCCTAAAACTCAGAAGAATTTCCTCTCCTTTTACAAGAAAACAGACAAAAATCAAAAGTTATCAGCTGAAACCAAAGTTCTCATAAAACACAAGTGCGACCAAACCAAGCCATAGAACAACATGCCTACAGAAAAAGGAATGTCCTCCTTTAGGACTCAGACAGAATATTACAACTAGCTGAACAGAACTGGATCTGTTCCCGACTTTTAAGCTTCCTCAACTGGCCATAAAGAAAAATTTAACAATGTTGTCACATAATGCTATGCCCAACTCCAACTGAAACAATTTACTGACTGATTCACAAGAAACAAATAAGGGACCAATCACAAGAGAGAAATGTTCAAATACTGAGATGCTAAGATATCTGTAATATGTATGGTTACCTTCAACTCTTCACAGTGTCCTTTAAAATGTTGACTTTTAAACTGAGACTATGGTAGTTTGAGAATGTCCTGGATCAAAGGAATCTGATTGACCAGTTAGTCAGGAGTATATCTCATTAGATTTTCATCTCAATGAAAAGTTAGAGCTGAACACCAAAAAAAACACCCTAGGAACTTGAAACTGCAATAAGTGCATATTTTAAACTTGTTTTTTTGCATTTGAAATTCTGTTTTTGTCCAGGAGAACTCTCTCAAAGACAAGTCAAGCAACTGCTGGGCATTGTCTGTAAGGTAAGAGTCTGTGAGTACAACTATGTCCAAGGCACCGCCACGACCATCCCTGGATATGTTCTATCTCACCGGCAGGACAGACCCAGCAGAGGTGGTGACACAGCGGCATACAACCGGAAGGGAGTTGTCCTGAGAATCTTCAACATGCACCCCAGATCTCATGATGTCTCATGGCACCAGGTTAAACACTGGAAAGGAAACCTCCTATTGGTTACAACGTACCATCGTTCCCCAGCTGATGAATCAGTACTTATCCACGTTCAACAACATTCGGTGGAAACACTGAATGTGGCAAGGCAGAGAAAGCACTCTTTTCGGGCAATTCCAATGTCTGTCATCAAAAGTGGTTTGGTAGCAGCAATAGTGATCATGCTGTTCAGGCCCTAAAGGACACAGCTGCTCGACTGGGTCTGCAGCAGATGGTGAGGGAGCCAACAAGAGGGAAAAACATTTATACAGTCCGGTCCATTATGGTGAGTAATGTCATTTCCAGTTTTCTTCTGTCTGAGTATATGGGGTCCAATTCTACATGTTTGTTGATCACATTACAGGTGGACAACCATGTCCGTCGGAACTCCTGTGCATGTCTATTTTGGTTTGGGCGACTTTGTTTACCTTGACCAGAAATGACACCACTCACCGTAACGGACCAAAGAGTATAAATTCCAAGCAGAGTAGAATAACATCGCTTCATCGTAGGCTCCGCTGATGAGGTCACCTAGCATGGTGGCGAAACGTCTGAACGAAAACAAGCCAGCTTGACAAGCAAAATCAACAACTTCACCCACACTACAAATCTGTGCCAAAACTTGAAATACCTACAGGCATAAAACACTAAAATTTGCCCAACACTGGGAAACCTTCGCCAACCGACTGAGCTCTACCCACAAACAACTTCACTCTCTCCACGAGTGCCTCAGGAACCAGATACTGCCCACAGCGTGAAGTGCAAACCTCCACTCAACAAGCCACAGGCTAGAAAATAACTGCACAGAATGGACACAGACTGCTATGACCAATGACTAACATTGCCCATAACTGTCTCCACAAGTACAAATGGAAAATTTCACTCCAAAGATCACAGTTTCTAAACATTATGGACCAGCTGTGGCCTACAATCCCAAAAGAGGCCATCACCATCAATCAACACAAAACCAAAACTAAGAAGAGACACAAGCTACACGCAAAACTCACCAAACAAAGACAAGGACAACACCAAACTGGACACATGGATAAGAAATCTATCCGGCAGACAACTCACAGAAACTGAGAAAGCTGTCTTATTACACAGACTGAACTACTACGACAAAGATGCGAACAGAACAGACTTTGTGGCCGCCCTGGAAACTGCATTAAGACAACAGACTCACGGACAAAACACAATAAGCCATCCAAAAAGCTATAATCCCCACACTACACAGAAGGAACAAAGGGGACAACCTGAACACAGAGAGAAAAGCACTAGATAAACTCAAGAAAAACAAGAACATTATAATCCTACAAGCAGGCGAAGGGTGCACGACCGTCATTATGAACAAACCAGACTATGTTAACAAAGCACAGGTAATGCTTGCAGATGCAACCACTTACCAACAGGTGGTGATAAACCCAACACTGCAGATAAGTAACAAGATCATTGGAGAGACTAAAGGATGCAGGACAGATAACCAAGATGGACTACATGAGAATGAAACCAGAAGGCACAAATACGCCGCCCCCACCCACCCCCGCCACCGCTTCCATGGGACTTCCTAGAGGACATAAACTAGACATCTCCTCAGATCCATTGTTTCCCTCCTGGGCACACCTTCACACAAACCGGCCAAGGACCAATGACAGAGATTGAAACATCTAGTCAACGGATCACCCCATTTCATCCACTCAACCCAAGGATTCCTCAATCCCCTCAAAAACATAATAATCAGTGATGACAAGATTATGGTATCCTTTGACGTCACAGCTTTATTCACATCAATCAACATGTCACTAGCCAAAGAAACAGTGGCCACATTACTAGAGGAAGCAGCAACGCAGACCAGCAGCTCCATCAGCAATAACAACACACTTAAACTACTAGACCTCTGCCTCACCACACACTTTGTCTTTAATCATCAAGTAGACAAACAGATCAACAGTACATCAATGGGGTCACCCATCTCAGGAGTCATCGCAGAAGCAGTCATGCAAAGACTGGAACATATCACACTTCCCGGCATTCAACATAAACTGTGGATCTGGTACGTAGACATTACATTTGTCATCATTAAGCACAACAAATTAGAAGAGACCCAACATCTCATCAACAAAGTATTCACAGGGATTAAATTCACAAGGGAAGAAGAAAACAACAATCAATTTCCGTTTCTGGATGTTAAATTTGAGTGTATGATCAACAGGGAATTCCAAACCTCAGTATACAGAAAAGCAACCCATACTGATCAAATCCTCAGCTTCCACAGCAAGGACCCCAATGTCCACAAACAAATCTACATGAGGGCACTATTTAAATGGGCCAGGACACATTGCAACACACAAACTAGGCAGGAAAGAGGAACAGCACTGTTTACACAATCCTTGCTATCCCCACAATTTCATCCACAGATGCCTACTAAACAGACAACAACAGGAGAACACAGTATGCCCTAACACGCTGCCCTACATCAAGAACATATCAGAACTGGTGACAAGACTCCAAAACCACCAGAAATCACGGCGGTTCACAAGCTCACAGCCACTCGATGATAAGCAAACATTCATAAGGATCAAAGATCCCATTCCCACGACATGCAGAACCAATATGATTTACAAAATACCATGCATTGACTGCCACAAATATTACATTGGACAGACAGAAAAACTAGCCATCAGATTACATGAACATCAGCTAGCAGCAAAACAGCACGACAAACTCTCCTCAATATTGATATACTCAGACAATGAAGGCCATCGGTTTAAGTGGGACAAGGTAATGATAATAGCCCAAGTCAAACATCGGCACGCACGGGAATCCCTAGAGGTAGGATTCTCCACCTGTAATGCAATCAACATCAATTTGGATTTGGGCCCCATAGACAAATCCATACAGATCAAAACCAGAAATGATACTCCTCACCATAACAGACCGGACAGTACAAATTCTAAGCAGAACAGAATAACATCACTTCAGCAGAGGCTCCACTGATGTTGTTACTAGCATGAGAATGAGATCAAGCCAGCTCAGTAAGCAAGTCAACCACCTCAGGGAAAAACATATTTGACCTCATCCTTATCTGATGGTTGCAGATGTTTATGTCTATGAGAGTATTGCTAAGAGTGGCCATTACACAGTCCTTGTGGAGACAAAATCCTGGCCTCACATAGTGCGACACTATCACCATGCTAAATGCGATAGACTTCGAACAGATGTAGCAACTCAATACTGGGCATCCATGAGATGCTGTGGGCCATCAATAGCAGTAGAATCATACTCCAACAGAATCTGTAACCTCATCCTCGGCACATCCCCCATTCAATCATTAGCATCACTCTAGGGGATCAACCCTGATTTGCTACTGAGGGCATGCCAGGAGCAGCACCAGACATACCTGAAAATGAGGTGTCAACTGGTGAAACTAGGAAATAGGGCTGCTGGCACACCAAAAAGCATAAGTGGCCAGTGATGGACAGAGCTAAGTGATCCCACAATCAACTGATCAGATCTAAGCTCTGCAGTTCTGACACCATTGTGGTGGATAATTTAAAAAAAACTTACTGGAAGAAGAGACTCCCCAAATATCCCCAACTACAATCATGGAGGAGCCTAGCACATCATGGCAAATGATAAGGCTGAAAACCTTGCATCATTCATCAGCCAAAAGTACCGAGTGGAGAATCCATCTTGATCTCCTCCAGCGGTCCCAGCATTATAAATACTAGTCTTCAGCCAATTTGATTCACTCCGTAATATCAAAACATGATTGCAGGCACTGGCTACTGAAAAGACAATGAGTCGCAACAATATTCAGCAATAGTACTGAAGATGTGCTCCAGAACTTGCCGCTTACCTAGCCAAACTGTTCAAGTACAGCTATAACGCTGGAACCTATCTGACAATGTGGAAAATTGTATGTCCTGTACACAAAAAGTAGGACAAATCCAACCTGGCCAAATTACTGCCCCATCACTGTACTTTCGGCCATGAGTAAAATTATTGAGAGTGCTATCAAGCCGTACCTGCCGTGTGAGGTCCAGATGGATTCTGCCAAGGCCATTCAACTCCTGACCTCATTACATCCATGGCTCAAATACAGACAAAAGAGTTAAAATCCAGAGGTGAGGCTAGAGTGGCTGTACTTGATATCAAGGCTGCACTTGACCAAGCGTGACATCAAGGAGTCCTCGTAAAACTAGAATCAATGGGTATCAGAAGCCAAGATCTCAACTGGTTGGAGTCATACATGACATGGAGGCAGATGGCGTTGATTGTTGGAGGTCAGTCACCTCAGATCCAGGTTATTTCTACATAAGGTCCACAGGATAGTGTCCTAGGCCCGACCATCATCAGCTACTCCATTAATGACCTTCCCTCCATCATAAGGTCAGGAGTGGGGATGTTTGCCGATGCTTGCATGATGTTCAGCACCATTCACAACTCCTCGTATACCATATACAAGCGTAACAAGACCTGGACAATATCCAAGCTTGAGCTGACAAGTGTCAAGTAACACTCACGCTATAGAAATGCCAGACAATAATCATTTCTGATAAGAGTCAATACTATCACTGAGTCCTCCACTATCAACATCCGGGAGCCGGGGGGTGGGGGGGGGGGGGGGTCCACTATTCACCAGAAACTCAACTGGACTCACCACTTAAATACAAATGACTACAAGACCAGATCCATGAGCCTTCTTTAACATGAAGACAAATAATATATACAATAAATGCGTGTGCATAGGGAAAGTTTTAAAACTGAAGTTAAACAGCAGAATGAAATTAACTAACTTTCTGCATCATACTGAGCTGCTTTAATCCATACACTTTTCAACAGTCTATGTGCATCAGAGTAAGGGATGTAGCAGGAGATGAATCCTCCCAAAGAAACTCGTAATCTCACAGGAGCAAAGAGTTTGGATTTAAACAAAGGGTTTAAGGCTGATCAATGATACCCTTTCGTGAAGAACAGTTGGCTGTAGGTTAATCGGTAACTGGACTACTGCTTTCAGCATTACTTCAAAAATTTGTTCAGGTATGAATCTCCCATGGAAGGAAAATCACCACTTGTTAAATAAAGTGCATTCTTTTAGTCAATATAGTTGAAGTTACTGATTAAGCTGTAAAAACACAATCAATTACCACTTTCCCATTCATAATTGCAATCAATTATATAGTTTTATTTCCCACTTCAATGTAGCACAGAATTTAACATTTGAATGAATACAGACCCTGATAGGCTACAAAAAGGTGCAAGTTACAGAGTTGAGTTGTTGCGTTAGTACAGGATCAACTAGAACAAATCTGAAACATTCTATATTCTAGTGTACTCATTCATTGCCTGACCTGCAACCATAGCTAAAGTTAATGTAAAACACTGCAGTTATACAGAGATCTAGACAAACAAATACATTAATATCTTTAACAGATGAGAGTTCTGAAACTATAAGAAGAAACAGATTAAGAGTTTTATACATGGGAGGCTATGCGTAAATAAAACAACTACACTGAATTTGGACAGATCAGCTAGATATTTTTGTTATTGTGAGCACTCAACTAACGTTTGAAGGATGCCAGATCCATTCAAAGGGAATAGCAAAGAGGCCATATACGTTCAAAATGAGAGTCTATAAATTAGTAAAGAATTCCAAAATTATGTGCATTTTCAGTGCTTCTCTGTACCCAATGATGGAACTGGAATTGGTGGCATTTCCACTCGGATGTCAGGAATTGAGTCCTACAGGATTCTGTTCAAAATTCAAAGCACTGGGGGTGTGCACAGGACACCTGTGTGAGCATGTGGGATGGAGATAGATATTCATAAATGGATTCTGTCATACATCTGGGCTGAATCCTCAAGTTGCTCTGGGAGTTGCCAGTTTTATAAAATGAATCATGAAGCTCCCTGGGAAATGAACAGAGATTGGCCCAATTGAGATTGGAAACAAAAACACAAATTGCTAACGTAGCTCAGCAGATCTGATAGCAACTGTGTTAACTCTGCTTTCTTCCCAAATCATTGCAGTGCATGAAAAGTACAGTCCGACCTTATTAGGTTCAGTGTCTTTAATCTGAATCTTTAATGCAACAATGGCCAGTTCATTTATAGCTAAGTATCAGCAATTGTTCGCTTCAGGTTCCAGTCCATTCAGACTGTAGTGACAAAATTTTTTCTTCTATCTTTACAGAACAGCAAAGTAAGCTGCAGCTCAGTCCCTTGCAACTGCATGCAGAAGGCATTAAGCCAATTCCTCACCTGATTGGAAAATAATGTCCCAGTTCCCATTGAGCATTGGGAATGCAAACCCTGTTCCTAACTCATGTTGATGAATGTTAACCCATTTTTTTGCCTGTTTCAGCAAAACTTGCAGATCAGTTCTCTGGTGTGAGGATGACATGGTGAAACATCTCAAAAAAAAATACATTTCACTCAAAGACACAATGCTGGCTGATGTGGGATGTCAAGAATTCATGCTGGACTGATTATCTGAGATATGGTTAAATCACATTTCTAGGTTAAACTATTATGAAACGACTTCCGTTTTTCAACTTATGTTATATGTAATCTGAAAATGCCAAATTCTGACACCTGAAAAAGAACTGACAGCAATAAAAGGCTGTTTTCAGCACTGAAATCCCTTACTATGAAAGCAGCAAATTTATCACAGAGTTAAAACGATAACACAGAAAATAATAGCTGAAGTGCACTATAATTGGGTGATTAATACACAACCTAATATATAAGGTATGTGTTGATGGATCACCTAAGGCTCCTATACAAATCGTACTGAAGTGCAAACACTTATCCTAGCATTTTCTTGGTAGTTAAGATTAAAGCGGTTTGCAGCAATTCAGAGCCATGCAAAAGTAATGAAGTACACATGACAGATATTCACTGCATAGCATGTCACAGTAACACAAGTTGCATTACCACATGATCTGCTAAAAGCCATAAGGACCGGAGTATTGGAACTGTTTACATATTGGTGCTAGATTCCATTTCAATTTTTTTTTCCTGTTAATGACATGAGGGACAATTCTGCACTAGAATCTCTTATTGTAGCCTTTTAGTTCTGCCAAAGTATCTTAGATATTTATTCTCTTCTCACAACAGATTGCCTTTCTCTGCCCAGCATGTCTATAAGCGTGTGCTATACCCTGAGAGCCTAGTTTCAGATCACACTCTTTTGCTGCAATGAGATATCACTCCATGATACAGAGAGTCAATTCAACACAGCAAATCAAATGAAATAGGTCCACTGAAGTGGAACAAGTAGCTATTAAAAAAAGCAAGGTTGACTATAGGCTTTTCTTCTGTGCTCCATCCTGCCAATATTTGCAGCATGAATGCAGAATGTTTAATGTTGTCATAACGGCCAGTGAGAGTAATGTGAACAATACTTTGGTGATTACCTTTTTGTATCCATAACAAATAGATTGCCCTATATCTCACGGTCACAACTAACGTTTCCAATAAGATTTAGTAGTCAAAGGGCTGCTTGTGGCCACCAAACCTGATAGCTGAGATACAGTAAAAACACTCCAAGCCAGTCAAACATGTCTAAATGAGTGATTACAGATTAGCAATCTGGAGCAGAACTCAAAAACATTAGATAACAGGAGGAAAAATGACAAGCAGCCATTTAACACTTCAGCCTGCGCAGGAGATCTCCATGAACTGTGGACGTTTAATCATCTGAAGAACAGATCCACTTAAATATTCTCTGATGAACACAGATGAATAAGCAAAACCACTGAACATTCATCCATTCTCACAGCTTCACCCTGGCCTGTTGTCCTCCGCAAATGATGATAATCTTACCAGCCATTCCTCCAGTAAAGAGACAAGACCATGTGGTCGACTCAAATCTATAGTCATCCTGAGCTCAAAATTGATATTTCAAGAAATAGACTACTGCATATAACTTGTGAAATAGAACAACCCAGTGCAGGATGTGAACTGTCTATGCGTGTAGTTTTTTTTACAATCAATATCTATATGCATTATTTAGGACACTACATTCAGTAAATTGATATTTGCCAGTTTAAATATTTTAATCAACTTGTTTTAATGCATTGTGACACACCTCTGTCATCATGACATTCTGAGGCAGAACCTGGACCTTTTAGCCCAGAGGTAGCTTCACCAGCACTAGTTGATGATATCTGTGAGTGGCTTAGCTCACAGCAACAGAATTTCTCAGTAAAGCAAAAATTTAAGATTGTGCTGGGACTCTCTTACAAAACCAATTGTAATCATGCACACAAGGACATTAATACCGAGGAAACAGTCTGTGCCATTGCTAATTCTCTTTTACAGTAACTAACTGTACACACTGCAGGCTGTCATTTCTGAAACATTATCCAACTGTCAATGACTTGCACAATATGTTGGTAAACAACATGCTGCAAAGCCATGCTTAATTTTTTTTTGCCTTGAAACCGTGCCTAAAACCTAATGTAATAATTCATAAACATCTTTTCAAATTAATCCTGTGGTAAGAAAGGAAATCTATTTGAACACTTCCTTATTCAGTTGGCATAAATTGAACACTCATTTAGTAAGGAAAAATGCATGTCTTCTGGTTTTAAAAATTATTTTCATCTTACCATCAATGCTGTACTGAATAACAATGAAGTATTTTCAGACTAGTGGCTCAGATTACCTTGCAGCCTCTCACCAACATGAGAGCTCCTGATATTTGCAATTGAAATCCTTTTTGCATATCATACTAGAGTCAGACATGTTGATAAATCATTTAGACACTTAGATCAACCAGGCAAAGTTTTTCCCCAGTGCCCCTGGGCCCCTGGGCCAGAGAAAGAAAACAACTCTCGGGGCTTCAAGCCATCATGAACATTGAGGTGAGCATTAGATCCATTTCGCGTGTCTTTGCCTCACCCCGGAGAGACTTGCAAACACACACTGTGGATTCATACAAGAATAACAGTCACTCAGGTCTGACAGGGACCCAAAATTCATGGGAGAGTCAAGGCAACCAAAAACAGAGGGGATCGCACTCTTTACACCTCAATTATCATATGGACCATTTAAGTGCAATTTCTCCCTAAATTCAGCAACATTACCGTACACGTAATGAGTCCTGGAGTAGATAAGGTTTTTTTGAGAACTATAATATCAGAGGAGAATTAATATCAATAATATATACAGAACACATTGGAATGCTCAGGTTAAACTGTATCCTTAGTACAGTAACAAGAGACAATACCTTGATCAAAGCTGCAACTAATATGCAAAAATACTGAATTTTAACAGTGCTTACAACTAGATTAAGGCTCCTCAATAAGGTGCTAAAGGATCAATAAATTAGATACAAATTTCTAGGAGTCCAAAGAGAGAGCAAATGGTTCTGAAAGAATTTACACTAAGTGATAACACTTTGGACATCTGTCCTTTTAAAATGAGAAAATTGATGAGAGAAACATAGAATATGAGACCAAGGTTAGGCCATTTGACTGTTCAAGCCTGCTCCGCTATTCAAAATGATCATACCTTATCATCCAACCAAGTACCCCATTACTCTCTAGACTCCATACACTGAAGAAATTTATCCATCTCTTGCTTGAAATCATTCAACGCTTTGAATTCAAGTGTGCTGCATGTCAGAAAATTCCAAAGTGTCATCACTCTCTGAGTGAAGAAATTTCTCCTCATCTCAGCCCCTCTACATATCCTTAAACTACGACCCCTGTTCCGGATTTAGATTATAGGATTCTTATAGAGGAAGGATGTAGCATTCTTAGAAAGGTTTGACAAGCTAAGCACTGAAAGGATGTTTCCTATCATGGGAGAGTCTAGGATCAGAGGGAAAAATCTCAGAATAAACGGGCACTAATTTAAAACCAAGATAAGGAGGAATTTCTTCTCTGAGGATTGAGAGTCTTTGGAACTTCTTGCCATAGAGAGTTGTAGGGACAAACTCCTTGTGTGTAATAAAGATTGATATAGATAGATTCTTGATCAGTAGGAGAATTAAGGGTTATAGGGAAAACACAGGTTTGTGGCAAATGCTAGCCATGATCCTAATAAATGGCAGAGCAGGCTTGAGGGGCTGAATGGCCTACTCTTGCCCCAATTTCTTATGGTCATGTGCATTTCTTTCCTCAAATGGGAAAACTCAGTTGTGAGGGGGATCCAAAATTTACGGGAGAATGGAGGAAAGCCAAAATAGAGTAGGGATGCGATTTCCTGGATGAATAAATTTCTCCTAATTTCAAAGCTACATATCCTTCCACACATCCTTAGATAGTAACCCCGTGGAGTCCAGAACCATTTCCTCCCCCCAGTTATCAAACATTCTTCCTGCCTTTAACTTGCCTAATCCTGTTAGAACTGTATATGTTTCTATGAGACTCCTTTTCATTCTTTTCAACTCTAGTGAATATAGTCCTAACCAACTCCAGGAGTCAGTCTGGTAAACCTGTGTTGTACTCCTTCCATAGTCAGAACATCCTTCCTTGGATAAGGAGGCTAAAAATGCACCAAGGCCCTATACAGTTGCAGCAAGATGTCCCTACTCCTGCATTCAAATTCTCTCTCAGTACAAAGACCAACATCCCATTTGCCTCCTACACCTCCAATTGCATCTGCATGCTTACTTTCAGAAACTAGTGTACAAGGACACCCAAGTCTCATTGAACCATGGAATCCCTGTAGTGTGGAAGCAGGCCATTTGGCCCGACTCCAAACCGATGCTCCAAAGAGCATCCCACCCATATCTACCCTCCTTAGCCTATAACCGTGCATTTATCATGGCTAACTCACTCAGTGCTCAGGAACGTGCAGACTGTGAGCAATTTAGCATGGCCAATCCACCTAACCTGCACATCTTTGGACTGTCAGAGGAAACCTTGCAGACACAGGGAGAACGTGCTAACGCCACACTGACAGTTTCCCACAGATGAAATCGAACCCAGGTCTCTGGCACTGAGAGGCAGCAGTGTTAACCACTGACCCACAATGCCCAAATCTCACGGCACCTCCCCCTTTCAGATAATAATCTGCCTTTCAGTTTTTGCTACCAAAGGGGATAGCCTCTTATTTTTCGACAAGATACTTCGTCTGCTGCTTATTTGCCCACTCAGTCAATTTATCTGCCCACTCACACAACTTGTTGAAATGAAGGAGTTAAATCCAATGAGTAAAGAATATATTGAAGTATATATCACCAACAGATTTCACCAGAACCCAATAAAAAGATATCACTTGGTGAAAATCCAGTCTCTCTAAGTTGCCCAATTTCCAGGAGAACAGCAAACAATCAAGAAAAATAAAATTGCCCTTGGAATAAAGCTTGCAGACTTTTTAAACACTCTTGCGAAATATTATTCATGTGGCCTGTTGAAGGCACATGAAATCTGATCCCATGAAGTCTGTGACATCAGGTCAGACATGGAATGTATGTTGTGAAGAGAACAAAGGCAAATGCTTTCTTTTGGGAACTGGCCTGGAAAGATAATGCATCTTAACTAATGATATAAAGGCATTGTAGATGGATCGGCATTGAGCTGTTGCTATGCTCAGGACTGGCAGCTAATTGAATGTTAAATTAGTCAGTTAATCATAGGGTCATAGAAATGTACAGCACAGTTTGACCCTTGGGTCAAACTTGTCCATGTCAACCAGATAGCCTAAATTAATATAGTCCCATTTTCCAGCATTTGGCCCATGTCCCTCTAAACCCTTCCTTTTCATATACCAATCCAGATTCCTTTTAAATGGTTTAATTGTTCAGCGTCCACCAGTACCTCTACCAGCTTATTCCATGCATGCATCATCCTCTGTGTGAAACAGCTACCCCTTAGGTCCCTTTTAAATCTTTCCCCTTAAAATCTTTCCCCTTAAACCTATGCCCTTTAGGTTTGGACTCCCCTACCCTGGGGGGGGGGGGGGGGGCCTTGACTACCCATGCCTCTTATGATTGTATAAATTTCTATAAGATCACCGCTCAGCCTTAAACACAGGGAAAATAGCTCCAGTCTGTTCAGCTTCTCCTTACAGTTTAAACCTTCCAACCTTGGCAACATCCTCGTAAATATTTTATGAACTGTATCAAGTTTTATAACATCCTTCCTACAGCAGGGAGGCCAGAACTGAACGCAGTATTCCAAAGTGGCCTGATAATGTCTTGTTCAGCTGCAACATGATTTCCCAAATCCAGTACTTGCTTAGTGATAGTAAGAACTGCCAATGCTGGAGTCAGGGATAACACAGTGTGGAGCTGGAGGAACACAGCAGGCCAGATAGCATCAGAGGAGCAGGAAAGTTAATGTTTCAGGTCAGGACCCTTCTTTCTGAAGAAGTGTCCCAGCCCGAAATGTCAGCCTTCCTGCTCCTCAGATGCTGCCTGGCCTGCTGCGTTCCTCCAGCTCCACACTCCAGTACACACTAAAATGACAAATGAAGGCAAGCATACTAAACACCTTCTGCATTCCCCTGTCGAACTGTGACTCTACTTCCAAGGAACCAAGAATGTGCACTCCAAGGTCACTTTGTCCGGCAACGCTCCCCAGGTCCTGACCGTTTAGTAGAGAGAACAAGTTCTGATTGATTTTGCAGGAGAGAGGGTGAGTTTGGAAATTTCCTGAGATAGTGCTGCTTTGTCTTCTGCTCCAGTTATCAAACTGTTGAAGATTCTGAGATAAACATCTCACTTTCTAAGAAATAAGCATATGTTCCTCTACGTCCGCTGAAACTGTCTGCATTAATTTCAGAATTCAAAGAACTTATAAATTTATAGTTGCCAAAGGTTTCATGAAGGCTTGATATCAATCTTTGGAGCCTGTTTATTGAGCTGGCAAATTAGAATTCTTTTATTTTCTAAATTCACCCCATAACTCTGTCTGTGAATGGGGTTTCTGATCAAAGAAAATCGGACTTTAACTATTAGATATTAATTAAATTATCTTGTAGATTATCTGCATTCTTCTCAAACTACATTATTAATAATATATTGATTATCTTTTTGCAGGTTACAAACTTGGTGTCCAAGATCCGTTAATCATCAAGTCTGGTTCGGAACATCTGGGAAGCTTGAAGGGTTATTGAATGTTTTAACTTTACAGTGTTGTGAATCCAGTATAGAACATAGAACATAGAACATAGAACATTACAGCACAGTACAGGCCCTTCGGCCCTCGATGTTGTGCCGACCTGTCATACCGATCTCAAGCCCATCTAACCTACACTATTCCGTGTACGTCCATATGCTTATCCAATGACGACTTAAATGTACCTAAAGTTGGCGAATCTACTACCGTTGCAGGCAAAGCGTTCCATTCCCTTACTACTCTCTGAGTAAAGAAACCACCTCTGACATCTGTCCTATATCTTTCACCCCTCAATTTAAAGCTATGCCCCCTTGTGATCGCCGTCACTATCCTTGGAAAAAGGCTCTCCCTATCCATCCTATCTAACCCTCTGATTATTTTATATGTTTCAATTAAGTCAACTCTCAACCTTCTTCTTTCTAATGAAAACAGCCTCAAGTCCCTCAGCCTCTCCTCGTAAGACCTTCCCTCCATAACAGGCAACATCTTAGTAAATCTCCTCTGCACCCTTTCCAAAGCTTCCACATCCTGTCAAGTATCTTCTGGATATCCAAGTGTATCATTGGGCCACCCCTAGAGACACAGATTTGGTCTGACTTGCTATGCCTGTGTCATTACATCTCCTTATTTAAAAAAAAAATCTAGTTCAGAAATGTTTTACTAAATTGATGCCTGCAAAGACAAGGGTATCTTATGAGGAAACGTCGAGCAGGCTGGACCTCATCCTTGAGAGAATAAAACAATAAGTGCTGATTTGAACAAGTTAATAAGACCTAGAAAGTTCTTGACAAGGTAGACATGGTAAAGATAGTTAATCTTGTGTGACATGGTTTTAATATTAGGAGTCATCTTCCTGGGACAGATGATGGGAACTTTCTTCTTGCGTTTGAAGGTCTTTAGCTCGGAGGGTGGAAGAGGTGGGGTCATTGAATATTTTTAAACTAGAGGTGGTTAGATTCTTATTAGACAGGAAATCAGGGTTAGCAGGGATAAGAGGGAATGCAGAAAAGGGAGCATAAACATATCTGCCCATGACCTTAATGAATGCTGGAACAGCCTCAAGGAGACAAATGCCCTAACTTCCGTTCCTAATTTCCATGTTGATACCCGAGTATGGGAAAGGAAACCACCTGCTGATTACCACTAACCACACATCCACTCCTCTTAACTGGTGAATCAGTTCTATGTTGGACACCAGCTGGAAGAAACATTGAGCATTTCCCCTGTTCAATGTAGCTCTAGTTTTGTGAGGGCTGTGTGATGTCACACTTGGTCAAATGCAGCCTTGATGTCAAGGGCATTCAGTCAAGTTCAAACACTCTTGTCCATATTTGGACCAAGGAGCTCAGGAGTTCAGTGGCCCAGGCAAAGCAAAACTGAGTATCAGTGCGCAGATCGATGCTGAACAAGTGCTGTTTGACAGTACTCTCAATGACCCCTTTCATCACTTTGCTGATGATTGAGAACAGTTTGATCTGTCCAGGTCAAATTCATCCTGCTTTTTGTGAAGTGGACATACCTGGGCAATTTTCCACATCATAGATGCCAGTATTGCAGCTGTACTGGAGCAACTTGTCTCTGCACACAGCTAATTCAGGAGTATAAATGGTTCGTTTGATTGGTGCAATGATATCAGGGTCCATAGATTTTGTGGTACCTGATAGCTTCAGCCATTTCTTGATATGTGAAAATCACATCATAGAATCCCTACAGTTTGGAAACAGGGCCTCCAGCCCTACAAACCCTCACAGCATCCCACCCAGACCCATCCCCCTTTAACCCACCTAATCTACACATTCCTGAACACTACGGGCAATTTAGCATGGCCAATCCACCTTGCCTGCACATCTTTGGACTGTGGGAGGAAAGCAGAGCACCAGGAAGAAATCCATGCAGACACAGGGAGAACGCGCAAACTCTACATAGACAGTCATCCGAGGTTGCAATTGAACCCCGGTCCCTGGCACTGTGATACAGCAGTGCTAGCCATTGAGCAACCAGGCCACCCCTGACTGAGTACTTTGATTGGTATTCAATCAGGAAAAGGATATGGAGGACAGCGAGATTTGTGTGGAGCATGCTAATGTGCTAGGGCATTTTGAGATCAAGAAAGAAGTGGTGTTAGGTCTCTTGAAAAGCATTAAGGTGAATAAGTTCTGATTGTATCTACCCCAGGTTTCTCAGAGGGGTAAGTGAGGAGATTGCTGGGGCCTTAACCAAGATCTATGTATCCTCACGAGCCACTGGAGGGTTTTCGGAGGTCTGGCGAGTAGCTAATGTTGGTCCTCTGCTCAAGAGGCAAAATAGGGATAATCCAGCAAACTACGGACCAGTGAGTCTCATCAGTGGTTGGGAAGCTAATGGAGTGATAGGGTTTACGCACATTTGGAAAAGCATGACGTAATTAGGTACGGTCAGCGTGGCTTTGTGCAGAGCAGGTCATATCTTACTAACTTGATTAAATTTTTCAAGGAGATGAAGGTGGTCAATGAGAGCAGAGCAGTGGATATTGTTGACATGTATTTTACTAAGGTCCTTCATGGTAGGTTCTTCCAGAAGATTAAGATGCATGGGATGACACAGAGACTTGGCCACACGTATTCAGAATTGATTGCCTATAGAAGACAGAGGGTATTTTTCAGGCTGGAGGTCCACGACTAGTGATGTTCTGCAGGGATCCATACTGGGACCTCTCCTCTGTTTGTGATGCATGTAAATGACTTGGATGAAAATGTAGATGGGTGGGTTAGTAAGTTTGCAGCAATACGGATGATTGGTAGAGTTAAGGGTAGTGTAGAAGGTTGTCAAAGGATACAACGGGATACAGATCAGTTGCAGATGTGGGTGGAGAAGTGACAGACGGAGTTGAATCCATTTGAGGTGCTGCACTTTGGGAGGTCAAATGTTATGGAAAAGTGTACAGTTAATGGCAGGACGCTGAAGAGCATTGATGTACAAAGGGATCTTGAGGTTCAAGTCCATAGACCCCTGAAAGTAGCCATGCAAGTAGGTAGGGTGGTAAAGAAGGCATATAGCATGCTTGCTTTAATCGATTGGGAAACTGAGTACAAGAGTCAAGATGTCATGCTGCAGCTTAATAAGACTTTGATCAGGTCACATTTAGAGTATTGCATTCAATTCTGGGCACCACATCACAGGAAGAATGGAAAGGCTTTGGAGAGGGGGCAGAAGAGACTTACTAGGATGCTGCCTGGATTAGAGGTTGAGACTATAAAGGAGAGGCTAGAAAAAACTCTGGTTGTTTTCTCTTGAGCAGCGCAGGCTGAGGGGAGACTTGATAGTCTATAAAGTTAGGAGATGCATAGACAGGGTTGACAGTCAGAATGTTTTGCCCAGAGTTGAAGTGTCTAATACTAACAGGCTTGAGGCTTGGGGGGTGGAGTTCAAAGGAGAGTTTTTAATGTCACACAAAGTGGTAAAAGTCTGACATGCACTGTTAGGAGTGATGGTAGAGGCACACACAATAGAGACGTTTAAGGGACTTTTTGATGAGCAAAAGAGTAGGAAGAAATGGAGAGATATGGACCAATGACAGAAGGGATTAATTTCGTTTGACTTTATGCTCGGCACAACACTGTGGGCCAAAGGGCCCATTCCTGTGCTGTACAGTCCTATTTTCTATGCTCTAATACAGATACCCACTCCATGCCCTTTCATACTCTCATTTACCTCAGGGCCAACGAGCTATAGCCACTCACTCAACATAGAAGGACCTCAAGAACTAATATGAAATAATACACTTTCTAATGGGAAAAAATCTCTCATTTATAAAAGCCTTTCAAAATAAACTCAACTGTCAAATCTTTAATAAAAACAAACAAATCTGTTCCACTTAGCATAATATTACATAATCCTTTAAAAACTTCCAAAAACTATCATTCAAGGCATGAATGAAGATTCCCGAACTGTGATTCTTTAGCTTTTTAAACTGGGCTAAATGTTCATAACAGACTCAGCTATTGTAACAAACCATTGTAATTCACAGCAAATGAAGCTTATTGGAATTGGAAAACCTGATGGCTTTGGGTTTTCTAAGTTACAGCAATGTTCCAGGAGCAGGGAGCTATTTATTTTGGATGCAAAATTTGCAGGTGTATTTTTCAATTTTAAAAGGTTTGGTCAGTTTTAATTCAGTGTACATCAGGTTTTTTTAAAAATTATTCACTTGTGGGATGCGCACATCGCTGGCTGGCCAGCATTTATTGTCCATCCCAAGATGCCCTTGAGGTGGTGGTGCTGGCCTGCCTCCTTGAACCACGACAGTCCGTACCATTAGGGAGGGAATTCCAAGATTTTGGCCCAGCGGCAATGAAGGAACTGCAATTTATTTCCAAGTCAGGAGGGGGAGTGGTTTGGAAATTGCAGGTGGTGTAGCTCTCCTATATTGCTGTGCATGTCTTTCTAAGTGGTGGCTTTGTAAAGTCTGTCTAAGGATCTTTGGTGAATTTCTGCAGTGCATCTTGTAGATAGCATTTTTTGCTACTACTGAACATCAGTGGTGGGGAGAATGGATGCTTGAGGGTGTAGTGCCAAGTGGGCTGCTTTGTCCTAGATGGCATCAAGCTTCTTAAGTGGCATTGGAGCTGCACCTATCCAGGCAAGTGGGGAAGTACTCCAACATGCTCCTTACTTGTGCCTTGCAGATGATGGACAGGCTCTGGAGAGTCAGGAAGTAAGCTGCTCGCCAGAGTATTATTTTCATCTAATGTGCTCTTGTAGCCAACGTTTATGTGGTAAGTCCAGTTGAGTTTCAGGTCAGTGATAACCCCAGGATGTTATTAGTGGAGGATTCAATGATGGCAACATCATTAAATGTCAGAGAGTGGTGGGCAGTTTGTCTCTTATTGTAGATGATCATTGCCTGGCAGTTCGGTTTCACAAATACACCTTGCCACTTGTCAGCCCCAAGTCTGGATCTTGTCCAGATCTCTGTGCATTTGGAAACGGACTGTTTCAGTATCCGAGGAGTCACGAATGGTGCCGAACAATGGGCCATCATTGACTAACATCCTCATTTCTGATCATATGGAAGTGCAAAGGTGATTAAGAAGCAACTGAAGATGGTTGGGCCTGGACACACCCCTGAGGAACTCCTGTAGAGAAATCCTCGAGCTGAGATGACTGACCTCCAAAAACCAGAATCCTGCTGACAACGATCCTCTCTGCTATTGTTTAACTGAAGCAGGGGCCTGCCAGGTTAGCACAGGGGCTGAGTGGTTAACACCACTGCTTCACAGCACGAGGGACCTGGGTTTGATTCCACCCTCGGGTGATTGTCCCTGTGGAGTTTGCAAGCTCTCTCCACGTCTGCACGGAAGAGTTTCCTTCCACAATCCATAGTTGTGCAGGTTAGGTGGATTGGTCATGCTAAATTACCCATAGCGTTCAGGGATGTGTAGATTAGGTGCTTCAGCCATGGGAAATGCAGGGTGACAGAAACAGAGTAGGGGTCTGGGTGGGATGCTCTTCAGACGGTCAGTGGGAACTCGTTGGACCAAATGGCCTGTTTCCACACTGTAGGGATTTTATGTAACTGCAACCATTTTCTTACATGCTAGGTATGACTCTAACGGGAACAGCCTTCCCCCTGAAAATCATTAATTCCAGTTTAGCTAGGGCTCCTTGATGCCAAGGATTATTGCTCTCACCTCAGCACAACACTACAGTTTCCACGCAGTATTTTATCTTCAACTTCAATGCATGCATATACTTTGCCACACAAGCAAAGCATCTTAATGCATCTTGAAACTTAATTCTCAAATGCTAGCCAACATAATTGTCCACACAACTTTACAGGTCAATCACTACAGTTAAAAGAAATGACAAAATACATATAACTACTGGAACAGTTTTATTTTTATATTTCAAAGTCTGTAAACAAATAATTTTGCAAGCAGGAGATCTTTTCCCCTTTCTGGAACTGGTGATGTCCCTACGATTCGCAACTCCTTTGTATCACAGATTTGTATAGAAGGGGCCTAACTCCATAAAACCGGTGATTAAGAGACAGCAAAGCTGATCATCTTCACAATAGAGACAGGAACGGTGGGAGTGGAATGGGCTTGGAAATAATTAGATAGTTGTTTTTAACAGGTGTTGAGTTAATGGGTCGAAAGTCCTTTATCTGTGCTCTACACCACAATGACTCCGAGTATCGGCTGTGCCATCTGCATTATTCCGCACCAAAGCAGAATGAAAGTGTATTCCGGTAACAGATTCCTGCCCACCTTTTTTAAAAGGACTCACAAGTTAGCCTTTTAAATCAGCCCTCACTAAAACTCCAGTCTCAGACTGTTACCAAACAATGGGAGAGAGCTGTGTGGCTGCAAATAGAAACAGTAACTTTGGTAATTCCGAAGTTAAGTTGGAGATCATTTTTGCTCTTCTCACACTGTACCACAGTGTATAAGGGCAGGCGTAAACTGTTCAAGGGAGAACTTGACTTAAAGAGAAAGCATCGCAAGTCATAAACGGGAACAGCATTTGATACAACCTCTGAGACAATGTGATTCATGTCACATCAAATTGTTATGGATGCATTAATATTGCTAGATGGGAAAGGAATTTAATATGCAGCATCAACTACTGGGACACAGTCAAGTGGGGAGTACATGATGGCATGATTGTAATTTGGACTTGGCAGAAAGCAGTTAGAAGGGTCAAATGGTCTGTTATTAATTTAGGATACGTCATGATCCTTAGAATAAATTCCAGCATAGAAAAGCAGAGAGTAAAAAAAAATCTTCATTAGTCTCCTTAATAATGGGAACACAAAGGCTACTTGTACTGCAATCCCTGTATTCTTCTGGGGAGTGCAACAATAAATCTTTGTAGATTAGAACTGACCAATTTCACAGATTGTTGTCCCTGACACATTCTCTGTAACTTTGCAGAAAGTTCTCACATGTTGGCATTAGGTGGTGACAATACTGCACTCAGTGAGGCTGGGGGTTAGCATAGGTGAAATTATACTCTGTGTGGGTTGCTACCTTCAGGAGAAAAGGGGTAAAGGAAAACAAAGTGTTACGTTTACTTATCACCATAAAATCATGGGAATGTTGGAACTGTGGTTACAGAGAGTGAAAGGTAATGAAAGGAATCGAGGAGGAGAAACCATTTAACCGACCAAGCTCATTTCTTCTTGGAGACATTTTAGTTTCCAATACCATAAGAACATATCTTAAGGTAGTATGTTTCTCCAAAATCAATAGTATCTCTTGCCGAAGTGAAACTGCTATTAAGCACATAAAGCATCGTAATGCTTCATAATCAGCAGTTGGCTTGGATAGGCTGGATTGTTGGAGTGGAGAGTGGCGTAGCAGTTGTGTTATGTAATTTACTATACTCAGTGATGAAGCGAGCTTGTTGGGAATGATCCAATTGCATATAGCATTCTACCGAAATAAACAAGGCACTGGAGTCAGATCCTTAGTCATGCCAGTGAATTTGCAGACAAGTACAACCCAAATAGAGGGAATTCTCCTAATCCTTCACTCTAGTAATACATTCAGAATAATGATCTGAGCTAGCTATTGTTTTATGGACCTGATCAAACCCCCTCGAAATATTCAGAAAGTAGGGTCTAAGCCCTAAGCTCTGCTTATTGAAAAGTGGGAGATGTTGCATTCCAGATGCAATTCAACTGTTCAAACTACTGGGTTTAAAGCAAAAAACAAAACACTTTATTCAACCACTATAGCAAAAATACAAGAAGGGCAAGAAGGAATTTGAATAACTTAATAGAATAACAGAACCAGTAACAATGACTAATACGCTGTTCCAATAACATCCCATAAATACACATTTGGAAAAAGGAAAATTCAGAACACAGATTCTCTCATATGCAACTCCTGTAGCATACAAGAATCCCCATCATTTGGCTGTAACGGAGAGTGGGAAAAATGGCTTCCACTTCTCCAAGAACCCAACAGCAACTGCCACTGAATGCTAAAAGTAAAATTGCACACCCACACAGGCTGCTTCTATTATTCCAACTTTTTAAAAATACACAAGACTTCACAAGTTGTTTATCATCTCAAATTGCTCATCATTTTTCCCCAATCTTTCTCTAAAAGAAACCAGGACAAAAACACTCTCCTAAAAGCCACAGTTTTGTCACACTATATACACAGAGTCATAGAGTTGTACAGCGCTGAAACAGAACCTGTCGTCTAACTTGTACATGCCAACCAGATATCCTGAACTGATCTAGTCCCATTTGCCAGCATTTGGCCCATATTCCTTTAACCCTCGGTATTCATGTACCCATTCAGGTGCCTTTTAAGTGTCGTAATTGACGAGCCTCCACCACTTCCCCTGGCAGCTCATTCCACACACGCACCACCCTCGACATGAAAAAGCTGCCCTAGGGTCCCTTCTAACTCTTGCCCCTCTCACCTTAAACATAGTTCTAGTTTTAGACTCCCCTACTCTGGAGAAAAGGCTTTGGCTATTGACCTTATTCACGCCCCTCCTGATTTTTATAAACTACAATGGAAATATATGGAAATGGAAATTCAGAATGTGTGGCTGTTTCTTTTCTTCATTTCTGATGTATATTCTCTTGTTGAAGTATCAGCCAGTAGTTGAACTCTCTCATGGACCAATACCACTTTAACAAGAATGGTTCCTAGATGGACAATTTGGTCAAGCAGTCAATAAAGTACAAGTAAAGACTGACAGCAGTATTTACTTAGTGACGAATAAATCCATCAGATGCATATAATATTTCTTTACTCATTGTGATATGAGGGCATGGCTGGCTTGGCAGCATTTATTGCCCATCCCTAATTGCCCAGAGTACAGTTAAGAGTCAACCACATCATTGTGGGTCTGGAGTCACATGTAGGCAAGATTAGGTGAGGATGACAGTTTCCTTCCCTAAAGGACATTAATGAACCAGATGGGTTTTTCCAACAATCGACAAAGGATTCATGATCATCATTAGATTCTTAACTCCAGATTTATTTTGAACTCAAAATTTCACCATATGCCGTGGTGAGATTTGAACTCATCTTCAGAATGTTATCTGGGTCTCTGGATTAACAGATCAGCATCAATACTACTAGGTCACCACCTCCCCATCCGAGTGCCAGATCATACGCTAAAGGCGTTGTGACTGTATCAACTCTTCTCGATTTTTGTGGACTTTCATACTAAACTTCTGTAGACTCAAGAGTTCAGAATCGTAGGTCAAAAATGGATCAGGGAGGATGACTAAATTCGGATCCAACCTGCACTGAAATTTGCTTGCAAGCAACATTTTAGTTTCAAGTGGACTTACAAAGGGTAGTGCTGAAATGCTGCAGGAATAGAAAATTGGTCTCTTAGAGAATAATTGTTTTGAATTTGCATCAATGTGTAACGTCGGTAATATTAATGTCCAACAAGTCTCCTTGTGATTTTAAATAGAGCATGAGTGTTTACAAATTTCTTCATATTTTAAAATATTGCTTGCTTCAATGTCAGTTTTCTTAGCAACTATACCAGTGCTCAACAGCTCATCGCTGTACACTCATCTCAGTGTACAACAGATGTTGACAACAGCAATATCTTTTGATGAATGACATGGCACATTTAAAACCCGTTGGCTGCAAACAACTATGATAGGAGTAATGCCAGCACTTGAAAACAAGTGTTTGATCACTTGCCTACTTCACTTCTTCAAAGTATTATTCATTGCTAAAAATACAAGCCATTTGCACCTGACACTTACAGACCAATGGAAACACCATTTCCAAACATTACAGAAACCCTACATTCACTACACAGTATTTCTGCAAAAGTAACTGATTGAGAACAGCACTGGCTACACATTCTAACTTAATACGAGCAAATTCCAGTTTTGTTGTGTGCTGTGTAAGTAGATTGTCACATAGCGCTTAGTATGCTGAGAAATCACTGGATTATGTTCTTGCGTTGATTGTTCATTTCTTTGCAATAGGATGGAAAAGCTAATCTTTAATACTGTTTTTGAATGCCAATGAAAACAAGAATTGATAATGAGTGGTTTTAACACCATTGATAGAATAACACCACCACATAACTTCACCTGTATAGTCCTTCCTCTACTGTCTCCGGAAGTGAGAAAAGTAGAGTCACAAAGGAGATTCTCAAGTGTAAACATAATACGCAGGGTAATCATTTTAGAATCACATTTTGTTCCAAAGCAACTGTGATTTTACATTCATGAAATTGTTAAATTCTGGAAATTAACAGGGAAAGACCATTTGGCTCATTAAAGTGTGCTGGCTCAGTTTCTCAACAAATTAATCAAAATGAGAATCAGCCTATTCTGGGGTATTATGTTTGCACTGGTCTTTCTATTTCTAAGTCAGAACAATCATGGGATCATTCAATGCGCATCATTTTTCTGCAGGAATCATAAAATTGTTATGGTGCCGAAGGAAGTTAATGAGTCTGCACCGGCTCCCTGAGCAACGCAGATGAATGAATTCTTAGTTTCAGCGTTGCAAGGTTGTGAAAGTGGGATGGGGGACTGAGATATTCTGACTGTTACAGAGCAAAGCAAACACTTGATCTGCTGATGCACAGCAGCTTCTTGCTCTCTTCAAAGATCCAATTAGTAACGACTATTGACTGATAGTAGATAGTCAACATGACTCTCCTCTGCAGAATGCTTATGGCATTAGAGAAATAGAAAGAGGTTTCTTAACCTTCAGATCTTTCATCTTTGAAGAAAACTGTCAAGTTAATAATGAGATGAAAAAAAGCCTTTCATACTACACACATCATGTCTCACAGACTTGATAGTGTTTTTTTGAGGATGTAATAAAAAAGATTGACGAGGTCAAAGCAGTAGATGTTGCCTGCATGAACTTTAGTCAAGGCTTTGGCAAGGTTCCAAGTTAGATCACTTGGGATTCAGGGAGAGCTTGCCAACTGGATACAAAATGGGCTTCAGGTAGGAGACAGAGGGTAGTGGTGGAAGGTTGTTTTTCAGACTGGAGGCCTGGGGCCAGTGGTATTCCACAGGCATTATTGCTGGGCCCACTTCTGTTTATTGTTTATCTCAATCATTTGGATGAGAATTGAACAGGCATGTCAGTAGGTTTGCCGATGACATCAAAATTGTTGGTGGAGTCATCAGTGAAGGTGGTTATCTAACACTACAAAGAGATCAAATGGTGGCTAAGAAAGTGTTTAGCACACTTGCCTTCATTGCACAGACCATTAAACAAAGGAGTTGGGACACGATGTTGAGGTTGTACAGGACCCTGGTGAGGCCACTGAGTACCATGTACAGTATCATGTACCACGATACCGAAGGGTATCATTAAATTGGAGAGGGTTCAGAAGAGATTTACCAGGATGTTGCCAAGACTGGAAGGTTTAAGTTTAAGGATATGCTAGTAGTAGTCCTGGAAAACGTGCATGGTATCAGAAGAGAACTTGGAACCGTTTTTGCAACAACCAGATGAGGTGGTGAGGTTTACAAATGTGACTGGAAACTTCTAAAATTGAGCAGAATTATTTTATGCTATAAATTCATGGTGGTTCAAATAGCACAATTCAATATTATTTTGCACGCTGGTACAGAACTTGTCTGTCCACTCCTGTGGCAATGACATTATCCCATCTATTTTAACTCAAGAGAAACTAATTTGAGAATGTTCAGGCTCATTTCACACAAACTCTTGGTGTTGTCAGAGTGAAGTAGTTTTGATCCCAACTGTCTGAGCTAGTTTCAAAGCCAGGTCCCTGGGGCAAAAAAACTGACTGTTGTAGATGCACTATCCATCCCCAAACCAGGTTACATATGGACTGTCATAAAATCATGGCATTTAAAAGGAATGAACTGCCACTGTCATTTTGGGAGAGGAAGAAAAATGACTTTTAGTAATGAGAACTGAATGATTAATGTTCCACAGAGTGAGATGATTTGACCTATTTTCTTTGTTTGAGTGACTGCATTTTATATTTGATCAGTATCCAATGCTGCAGTGCAATGGTAACTGCAACACAATATGCGACAGAATTATAAACATTACCAGACTGACTTTAACACTTTGACAATGTATATTGTACGATGTGCAATATAATGCAACAGACCAATTGCTCACTTGCCTAATTAGTGCATCTTTTCAGGCCATCACTAGCTTTAGCTTCCCCCATTGTGAAAACAGGCATCCCATTGTTGTGATGAGAGGAAAAGCTACTGAGTGACACAATGCGTATTTCTTTAATATTTTTAATAAAGTAAATTATCCCAAAACACTTCACAACAATGTTACAAAACAAAAACTGTACACAAAGCAACATATGATGGTAGGGCAGACACAACCGTCCATCCTTCCTACCTAAATATCAGGATAACCCTACGATTCCCTTCTCCATCATATGCTTCAATATATCAATGCTATCTGACTAAACCACTCACTGGTAGTGTGCTCATGTCCTAATTACTCGCTGGACGTGCTTCTCTTCAATTCCTGGTCAACAATGTATAACACTGGCCTCCAGTTTTCTTCTGCCCCAATAGTGCAAACAATTTATCTGCGTGGAACAAAACCTTTCATAATCATCACCACCTCTTGGCTTTCGCCAAGATGAAAGAAACCCAAATTGTTCATTCTTTCCTGACATGTATCATCTCTCAATGCTAGGATCATCTTTGTCGCATCCTCTCCAGGGCTTGTGCATCCACAAACCAGAACTGTATGGTGTTCTAACCAAAATTTAATAGACTTTTGTACAACTTGTCGACTTTCACAATCCATTCTTATAGAAATAAACACAAGTGCTTTGATTTTTTTTTTAAGTAACACCCTAAGGAACTTACGTCATCATTTTCTTGGCTACATTTTCTGCCTACTTACCAAGAGCTGGGAATTTTCCTGATTATGCACAGCCTTCTTTGGAGGAAAAATGCCTGTAAAGATTGATTTTCAATCTAAGGAACCTGGGAGTTAAAGGGAATCTGGCAGCATAATTCTAACAACATAGATCAGTAATTCAGAGGCTAAAAGAAACGTGCAGGGCAAACAGGTTCAAGTTCTGGCTGGTGGAATTTTAACTTATTCATTAAATTAAGTCTGGAATATGAAGAAAGTTTCACTGTCATCATTACCATCATAAATCGTTGCAAAAATGACCTGGCTCAATAAGCAAGAAAATCCAACATGCATGCCTGGTCTGACTTGCACTGTTTCAACCCTCCTATAACAATGCGGTTGACTCTTAGTTGCCCTCTGAAATGGCCTTGCAAGCTCCTGCTCCGCTGTGTTCGTCCAACTTGTTATCTCAGACTCCAGCATCGGCAGCTCAATGGCACGAAGCAACAAGTGCAGACCTGGCAAGTGATGCCCACATCTCATTTAAAAATTTAAAAAAGTTGGGCCTGCACCAAACACACGGAGGCAGTCAGATGCCAAGGCTGTTTAAAAGGCATGCTATGGCTCTCTGGGATTTTGTCCCAGTTAAAACAAAAAGGAAGCAACAAAAACATAGCCTTCCAGCCCTTACCCTTCCATTTACGCTCATACACCAGAAGTTAAACTATGCTGTCACCTACTCCATGGGTCTTCATAACCTCCATACAAACATAACTCTTACCACAGCCACCTTTTGTTCATCATCAGCTCCATGATCATAGCACATCATAGCCAGTGTAGATTCTCTCTGAAGCCACTGAACCAAAATCAAAATCAACCTTAAAAACAATTATTCAATCGTAAAAATACTTCTACAATAGCTCCATAAAAGTGTTGACGATGCACACTCTTTAAAACACTAACAGCAGAAACTATGAACACTCAAAACCTCTACCCTATGTAAATAAAGACAGAGTCGATCACGAGAAAACATGTGTCACCCAAGCAGGGATTTTTTTCTAGGGCAAGGCTTTCTCAATTAACCAATACATGGGTTGGTTCTCAGCCAAGAGAGAGTAGAAAACAAAGCACAGAATACAGGAGGGGCTATGGAGGTTCAGTCGAGTCAGGGAGGGGTCATTGTTTGGTATTGAGGTTAGGGAAGAGCTTAATTTGACAATGGGTTCAATTTATAGAATCCCCACAGTGTGGAAACAGGCCATTCAGCCCAACAGGTCACACTGACCCTCTGAAGAGCATCCCACCCAGATCCATCCCCCTACCCATGACTGGAAACCTGCATTTCTCAGTGCTAACACACCTAACCTACACATCCCTGAAAACTACAGACGATTTAGCACAGCCAATCCATCTAAGGGAGGTAACCGGAGCACTCAATGAAAACCCACACAGACACTGGAAAAAGTGCAAACTTCACACTGACAGTCACCAGAGGGTGGGATCGAACCTGAGTCCCTGGTGCTGTGCAGCAGTACTGCACCTGGAGGAAACCCATGCATCGGGCTTTTGGGGTTTTGGCCAAGAGCTTTCCAACTTGCTTGTCAAATGGTATCTTCGTCCAGACAAGGCATCTGAGGGTCTAGAAATCACAAGTCCTTGAAGATCTGGCACGACTTCATTAAAACTGTCGTGATCCAGGAGACACCTAGCGTAACAGTGAAGCCAGCAGGATCAGGAGCGCAAGGTTAGATGCATCAGCATGATCCTTTATCCTGGGATGATAATAATTAATTTGAGCTCTAAATCAGATGAAGTCCCTCAATCAGATGCTAGCCACAGGGCTCTGAAAAATCCAGGCTTAGTATCTTGTGTGCTGGTACATCAGCTCTTTTACTTGTCTATCCATTTGCATTCCAAGTGATAGGCCATCTCTTTCATTTACTTTCCTAAATCTAAATATTTCCAATCATCTGTTCTGAAATCAGTTTGTCATTCTGCAAAGCATTTATTTCTCAAGGCAGAAATACCAACTCTTTTAAACTTAACCTATTTTGCTAATCAGTGTGTTCAAAGACGTTGTTATACACCTCTGGAGGTGAGACATGAACCCGGGTCTCTTGGTTCAGGGGTAGGGACTCTACCACTGTACCACAAGAGCGCCTAAATACCAATTTATTAATTGCTTCTTGTAATTTATTGCAGACCTTCGCAATATTGACTATGGGCATCATCAGAATAATTATAAAATGTGTTCTTGATTCTAAAGTCAAAACTATAAATAGAACTGATCAACAACTCAGATTCTCGTGGGACCCATTTTTTGAATAGTTACTGTTAACTTCCATTCTTTATGTCTTCAAGACTTCTAGACAGAATAATTTGCAATGAATGAAATGAAAACTGGGAAAAAAAAAGCAGGAAAAGTACAGTCCACAGTACCCACAAAGGGAATCTCAGACCTGAGCCATCGTAAGAACTCAAACAGCTCTGAACAAAGGAACAAAATAACACAATCTGGAGCGGAGGAACACAGCGGATCAGGCAGCATCAGAGGAGCAGGAAAACTGACATTTCGGACCTAGACCCTCCTTCAAAAATTGAGCGAGGTGGGGGGGGGGGGGTTACAGGGAGGCTGTGAAATAAATACAGTGGGGGGGATTGGGCTACGAAAGGTAGGTGGGATGGTGATAGCAGGTAGGTAGTGCTAAGGATTAGTCAGTGAGGTGGGAGGAGCAGATAGGTGGGAGAGAAGACTGGCAGGTCAAGGAAGCAGGGATGAGATGGAGGGTTGGTCTTGTGATGAGGCTGGCGATGCCCCTCTGATGCTGCCTGAACTGCAGCTCCTTGTGTTACCTCAGACTCCAGCATCAGCAGTTCTTGCTATCTCTGAAGAAAGGAATTTCAGTATAGATAAGAACTGATCCATTGTCCACTTATAGCCTTTGTGTTCTTTTTCAAAACTTCAGGCTACATAGGAGCAAATTGTTATTGACTTTTTAGGTTCATTTTTTTCTGAATAGGAAACCATGAAATGCTGGTTTGAATGCAAAACTACAAAATTGTGTCATTAACTAAACATGGGAAGCTGAAGTTTTCCCTGCTAATGGATATAATAATTAAGAACTATATGTCATTCTGATCCTTAGTCACACAAACAGTTCCACATTCAATGATTCACTGGAATGCAGAGATGCCTTAGGCCATTGTCAATTAACGCCTAGGAGCGTGCAGTGTGAGCAATTCTTATGTAACCAAAAACATATTGAGTGTGTGAAAATCAGAAGGCTTTTTACACGGTCTCTTTTACACTAATAATTAATGTATGTAATTCTACAAGAACAATGATCACGTCACAAGTTCCTTGATGCTTTTTCAACTAGGATTACCATCAGATTGATGTTTAGCGTAGTCGTGATATTCTTAAACCTGGCATAATGTTCACAGATATTTGCTGTAATGCTGCTGCATTACAATAAGTGAACATAAATCATGTACACTCTGATGTCATCGATTCCTTCTGGGTGTAGGCAGCATTCCACAAAGAGCTCAGTGCACAGCATTACTGACTGAAATTACTGTGCAGAGACAGACGGAGTTTGCATTCTGATGGCGCACAGTACATTTCTTAAGTAAGAAAGTGCATTTTTGAGCATGCTAATAATGCAGGAATTTTCCCGGAGACAAAACTAGAAAATGAGTGAATCTTGCAGTTCTAAAATATATGTGGAATATAACCATCAGTGCATGTCAGGAATGATTCAGTTAGTAGCACTATCACCTCTGAGTGGCAATGTTGTGAGTGAAACCTGAGCACAAAACCTATGCTGGCACTTGGAAGCAGTGGGGAGGGAGTTGTGTGGCAAGTTTGTTGGATGAGTATTAAATTGCAGCTCTGCCTGTCTTTTTGACTGGAGACTGAAAGGCTCCTTCCATATCGTGTAGAAAAGCCAGCTTATTCTGGCCGCATTTACTTCTCATTCATAGTGATGTACAGCACCGAAACAGGCCCTTCGGTCCAACTCCTCCATGCCAACTAGATATCTGTGATAAATCTAGTCCCATTTGCCAGCATGCAGCCCATTTCCACCTAAACTCTTCCTTTTTATACACGCATCCACGTGCATTTTAAAGGTTGTAATTGTACCAGCCTCCACCACTTCCTTTGACAACAAGCCTACTGCAGCTGGTACTCCCAGGCAGTTTACCAGCCAAGTGCTAACCAGGCCTGAGTCTGCTTAGCTTCAGAGATCAGACGAGATCAGGCATTTTTAGACTAATATGGACTGAAAACAAATTACCCGGTCACTAAACTGTCGGTCAGAACTTTCTGTGGGAGAGGTGACCGACGCTTTCACTACATGACAGCGGTCACTATGCTTGAAATAAACTTCATTAGCTGTAATGCCTTTTAGTGCCAGTCAGATTAAGAGTATAATATTAATGAACATTTTGCCCGCTCATCAATATTCGAACTTGCAGAGCAGCTAACTGGGGGTGATCTTAGAGCGTACCTGTTGCATAGGTTGTTGTTTACGATAGCATGAGGAAGGTATGGAAAGGGGTAAAGGAAACTGGAGAATTTGTTATAAAAATGAAAATGAAAAACAAATCAAAGGAAACATATTGATTCTGCAATCAGATGCTGTAAACAAGAAAGCTGCAGTAAGGGAGCACTGATCAAGCAAACTGGGCACACAACCTAGATTTTCCTTTAAGTTCAAGAAATGAACTAAATTCTGAATGAGGTCTGCTGATTCCCTGATCTGTACTCCAGGCAGGTACAGCTCTTCAGTGAGTGCAGAATGAGAATCAGTCCCCTTTTTTTTTGTAATTTGAACAATATATAAGATGGGACGACTGTCCAAGATAAAGGGAGCTATGTTGATCAAATGTAAGGTAGTATAATTGGGTCATAATTGAGCAATTATCTGGACAAGACAAACATATGACATATGATTAACACTTGATATGCATTATTTAAATTTGCAATTTTTGCCCTCCCATTTAATCTAAGATGCATCCTAAATGTGCAGAAGTAACGCTGCCTCTTCCAGCAGCTCAGCAACAGCTTTAATTCTATGACCTCACACCAAAATTTAACCAAATTAAATTAGGCTCTAAATTAGGCAAATTCAGAAGTTCCCAGATTTGAGGTGGGTGATCAAGTTTGCTCCTTTCAAAAGAAAACCTAAAGCCATAATCACGTTCTACAGACACCCATCAGAAAATCATTGTGGGGTTAGATCAGGGCCAGGAGGAAACAGGATTACAGTGGAAGGAAATCAACAGGTGGGCAAGAACATCCAGAGAGAAATACACATGAACCAGAGGTCAGGAATATCAGGTCCAGTGGTAGATGCAAGGGATATATGTACAATAAAGGTGTCTATACCATGAACAGTAGACAGTTCTGTTGATAAGAAGATATTGACTTATTGGAGTGCAGAGTATTTAGAAAAGACAGCACAGCATGAACAACATAGGAAGCAATATAACACATGGGGCATATCTGAAAAGTTGACATATGAAATGAGATGGTTAACAGAATGAACTACTGTGTGTTGACAGAAAAGATGCCACGTAAAAATCAAAGGAAAATAAAAAGGATGCACATCGGGATCATTACAACAATAAATGCAGAACATATTTAAAGTTTGTTCAGAGTACATTGAAAATATGTTCAAAAGAAGAGCCAAAAATATAAAAAAAAACACAAAACGCCTGAAGATAAGCATGCAAGATTTTCAAAATCATTCAATATCACAATCACAAATGAAAAGAATAACAAAGTTGAGAGCTACAAAACTAACTACAGTGGCTGAATACTTGCAACAAAAAGAGCATAAATTTGTATCTATGCTTTCTATAAATCACCTCAATTTGGACAACTGGCACCTTAAGCTGATCTGAAGGATAGGCAAAAGCAAATGCTCTTTTAAAAGGCAGAGTTAAATCAACCTAATGTAACCTGGAAATACACAAGTGGTTTAGAGTCAGAGTTGGTTGATATAGTGCACAACTACTTTATGACTCAGTGCTTCAAGGAATTAAGAGAGGCAGTGCTAACTTGGGTCTGGAATTCATCAGCAAACATGAATGAACGGAAGTCTTACCACATGACGGGAAAGCATCCACAGAAGCATTAAATTTGATATAAACATTGTCATGAAAATCAAAAGACCAAAAACCAATTTTATATTTTAAAAAATTATAAAATAAATGGAATAACAGAGCAGCTGAAGAAAGGTTGGTGAGTAACAATTTAACAGAAAACAAGTGAGTATAATCCTGATAAACCTATGAATACAAGCTAAATACTTTAACCTCAGTGTACAAATAAGTTAAAAAGGGAGGTGAAAAGGATAAGTGACATGTTAAAGTTTTGCAAGGACAAAAAATTCATTGGAATAATTGCAAGAAAATGTAGAAACATTTAAAGTATGATTAAATGGAGCAAAGATAGCCCAGAAAAAAATGTACAGTCCTGATATGCTCTGCCTCGTGTAAAGAAAATTTTTCAGTATCACAACAGCAAGTAGGTGGTTAATGAAGAGATACAAACAGCTTGAAATGGTTGCACAGCAGTAAATATCCTGAATGGCTATTTCCTCCAAGCATTCACTAGGGAAAAATTCAAAAACATGCCATCTCAAATCAAAGTTATCCCAGTAAAATCAATTACACTATTATAAATAAATTTAAAGTGCTAGACAGATTGAATACAATCAAAGCCAATAAATCTCCAGTTATTATTGATATTCATTTCAGAGCATGCAGAGAAATGGAGAATGAAATTTGTGACATTCTGCCAGCCATCACAAAAGAATCAATGAGGGACAGGGGAAACAACAGTCGACTGGTTATAGGCTGATGTGGAGTATGTACTCAAAAAATAACAAAACAGCGGAGGCTATTACAAAAAGAAAGGACTCAAAGATTTGGGATGCTGGAAATCAGAAACAAACAGAAGTTTCCAGTCTTGCAGCATCTGTGGATAGACATCAGAGTTAACGTTCAGGTCCGGTTATACTTCTTCAGAACTGAGCGATTATGAATTTATTCATCGGAGTACAATGCCAATAAATAATGGATTACCAGGAGTAAACTTAATTAGTGTCTGCGTTATACTACCCCAGTTACCAGGAGTGACATGGACCCAGAATAGAATGATCCTGAATGGCAATTCAGCTCAACTTCTTCAGAGGCAAATCACTGAACTGGAAACCCTAGGAAGATGCATACCTCTACTTTCAAAAGGAATCTGATAACATTTAATCTGAGGGGATACTACTCAACTCAAAATGTTGTGGATTCAGAATAAATTTCTGCAAGGATGAGTTTAAGTAGAACCTTCATATATAGGAAAAGGTGCCTAAAGCAAGAATAGACATGTGCAAAATATAGACACCTTTGTAAACCAAGTGCGATAAATAGCCCATTTCCACAATAGATTTACAGCACAGCTCTAAGCTATTCACCCCAAATGCTCTTTACATCCTATTCATCAAACACAGGGAGAGCAGATACTTTTGTTCCTTTCTCCATCATAAAGTTATCATTATTCTCTATATCCCTACTCTAATCTTTTCAGATGGTAGTAGGTTTCAGTCTTGTCCACTCTTAGTTTTTGAAATAAAACAGGAGAAGAAAATGTCGCTTGTTAGCACGACAAATGAGCCAGAGGATGAAGTGGAACTGAGGAGTGGTGCAGCCCTGATCCAGCACGTTGCAATGCTGTTGGAGTGAAAGGTCGAGTGTACCTGAAACCAGAACCGAAATGCTAACTCTGTTTTTTCCTTCACAGATGCCACCAGATCTGCTCAGCTTTTCCAGCAACTTTGAAAGAACTCAACATTGAGTTCAATAATTTTAGGACCTAAACTCTCCCATGTCTCAGCACCCCCCACCCCATACACCAGGCCTTGTTACCACTTAGCCTGCCATTACACACCCCCCATTGTTAGTCACTAACAGTCCCCATTAACAACTACTCACCCTCCCAGCCTGATCGTTAGCAAGTCCTTTGTCTGTCTTTCTCTCTCTTTGGGCTCTATCCTATCGCTTACTCTCTACTCCATCCACCTCCATATTTCCTGCATACAAACTGACTTTTCCCCAGCCGCCATCAGTTCTAAGGGTCAGTGGGCCCGAAACATTAACTCTGTTTTCTCCTTCACAGATGCTGCCAGACCTGCTGAGCTTTCCCAGCAATTTTGTTCTTGTCTGTGTTTAGAAAAAAACAGCATGTTCCTGGTCAATAGATTCCATGTAATCTGGTCTCAATCTTTTGCTTGCACAATAATTATATACTGCCGGGTATGTCTAAAGTTGGCAAGGTATACTGCCAGGCACCTTTCCCTTTAATATCTTAGGGGCACAAACCCTCTTCACACCTCTCCCAGAGGCTTTTAACATGGTGACATTGCACCACTCCTTCCTTTCAGAGAGTACGTCCATACTTCCATCATGAGGTTAGCAGCTGGAAAAGCACACTTCTTGAGCTGACACCACTTGTTCGGTGGGAATAACGACAGATGGATGTGGCTACAAATCAGGTTGGTAAGGTACAGTGAATGGAGAATAGAGGAACCTTAACCCTTGCAATTGTCCAACTGGTTAAAGATTCTTACAGCTTAAACGGACAAGAGTGATGGCTGTCGTGTGAATGAGCTAACTGAACATTTAACAGGCAGCCAGTCAACTGGAGGAAATTAAACAGGAATGTAGAGGTAGTTGGGGTACCAACACCATTAATTGCAGGTGAATCTAGGACGTTACATTGTGCCTGCGATACTCCATTGCCAGGATTTTAGATACTACAGGGCCAGAGATAAACTTGCAATGGCAGGAGAAAGCAGTATTTTGAAAGGCAATAATCTGTGGATTGCCATGAGCTACCTGCAAATTGACAAGTTACAAAAGAAGATTATAGAAACAAATGCTTGAATCAAAAACTCACATGGGAGAAGTGAAACTGATTCATTGAGCTCCAATCCGTTCAACGCTACAACACCAGTACCTGGGGAAATTAGGAACTACACAATTGGGGTAGGCTCTACATGGGCCATGCTGAAGCAAGGATATCGTTAAGTCATATAACCAGCTAAGCAGAGAGGGCTTTAAACAAAATGACTTGGGTGTGGGGTGTGGATGAATCATATCAGGGAATATTGAGTAAATTAAAATGGAAATGGCACGACAACGGTCAAGGTAGCAAGAAAAACATCTCAAATCCAGGAAGTCACAGTGATTGCAACCTTATAAGTGTGCTAGCAGAATGGACCAGAGTTTACAAACACCATTAAAATAAATGGAATGGAGGACACTGCACCTGAATACAACATTGACAATAAAATGGATGAATTGTCAGTTTATGTAGAAGATGAAAAATAAATAAAAGAATTGCAGATGTTTTAACAGAAAACTGAAATTGATGGCCACAGTGGGTCTGGTAGCCTCTGTGGGAATTAAGCAGAGTTAATGTTTCGAGTCCAGAGTCTCTTCATCACGAGATCATACTCACAGCATGGCTATCAGGCTATACATGTGGCTACAAGGAAGCCAAAGAAGAGGCCTGATATCCTTGGATCTCTGTCACAGAGGAAGGAGACGATGCTGGGGTAGCCTTGACAATTGAAGAGGTAATCGTATTGTAGTGAAAAATCTTAATTTGCAAGTTCAAAACAAAGAATAACATTTGGATGGATTTGGGAGCAGAAACTGTTTGTGGAAGTTGTTTATGGGCTAAACAGCAGCGGTGACATGAATCAAAGTATAAATCAGGAATTTAGAGAAGCATGTAACAAGGGTAACGCAGCACTGATGCAGACTTTACATTTGGACTAAGTAAATCTCGTTAGCATTAATATTGTGGAGGATGAATGCTTGGTGCGCATACAAAATGGTACATTGCCGAATCAACTCGAGCACAAGCTATTTCTAGCACTGTCTAATGAAAAAGTGCTAATTAATAAACTTGCCATAAAAGGAATCTTCAGGAAAGGACCACCGCAATATGATACTATTTTACACTAGGTTTGAAAGAGATGCAGTTCAATGAGAATCTAGTGTCTTAAATCGAAACAGGAGAAACTATCAAGCTATAAGGGACAAATTGGCTATGGTAGATTCTCTGCTAGAGTTCGATAATGGACATTCTTTCTGTGTTAAGATTCGCCCAGTACACAGAAAACAAGAACACATTCCCTTAATGCTCAAACACTCAAAAGAATGTGTTCCAAACATTGGTTAATAGAAGGAAACAATAACAACAGTATTCACTTAAAGGGAAAGCTATACAAAGTTGCCAAATAAACATGGGTAAGGGTTGATTGCAACTTAGAATTCTACAATGGATGACCAAAGAAAGTACCAGAGAAAAGAAGGAAAAAAAGAGACAGAGACTAAGCTAATGTAAAAAATAAAAAGAACGAACTGGAATAACTTCTACATGTTTGCAAAATGGAAAAGAAAAACACAAACAAATGTGGGTCCCTTACAAGCGGAGTCAGAATTTATAATGGGACAAAAGAAATAGCTGTGAAATTAAATAAATTGCTTTCACAGAAGAAGAAAACACTGAAGAATCTTCCAGAAGATTAGAAGAGAGAGAGATTTAAAAAAGACACGAGGGACCTTTTTTTTTAAACACAGTGTGGTTTGCTTGTGGAATGAGCTTCCTGAGCAAGTGGTGAATGTGGGCCCAATTAAAACTTTTTAAAAAACATTCGGATAATTACATGAATAAGAAAGATTTAGAGGAATATCGGTAAGAAGTAGGCAGCTGGGGCTGGTTTAGTTTGGGATTATGTTCGGCATAGACTGATTGGACTGAAGGGTTTGTTTCCATGCTGTATGACTCTATACCTCTCAGTAATGGAGGATCCATGACTACAAGTTATTAACGTAATATAAAGCAGTACTTAGAAACACTTAAAAAGTGAATAAGTCCCCTGGACCTGATGGCTTATATCCCAGCATGTTGACAGGGATGGCTGCAGAGATGGCAGATGCCTTGCTGCTCATCTTTCAAAATTCTTTTGCCTCTGCAGATTGGAAGGTGCCATTTGTAATCCAAATATTTAAAAAGGAGGAAGAGAAACAAAATGAGGAAGAGTTGTTGACTAGTTGGCCTAACATCAGGTGTAGGGAAAATGCTGGATTCTATACAAAATATTCAATAACAGGAGACATAGAGCATAATGGTAGGACTGAACAAGATTGATGTGATAGGAATCACGTGTGACAACCTGTAGATTTTTGAGATGCACCTAACATAGACACAGGCAACTAATGGGTACTGCATATTTAAATTCTCAGAACATTTTTGATGAAATTTCACTTAAATGATTGGTAAACAAAGTTAGAGCACATGGAATTTGGAGAACTACATTGGCATGGATTGAGAAATAGTTAATAAACAAAACACAGTGGGAATGAACAGGCCATTTTCAGGTTGGATGACTGTAACTGGTGAGGTCTCACAAAGGTCAAATGTTTGAAACCCCCACCTATTCACAATCTATACTAATGACTTGGATGTGGGATCCAACTACAATATTTCCGACTTTGAAAATATCAAAAAAAGGAGTCACAGTTGTGAGGAAGGTGCAATGTGCAATGATGCTTCCACGCATTTGGGAGGTTAAGTGAAATTTAACAGGTGGAATACAATGCAGAAAAAATATCTAACAGGGAGGGGGTAAAGGGAATACATGGTATTTCATATATGTAATTGGGTGTGTTCAACTTCAAAGAAATTTAGATGCCCTTGATGATGAGTTAAAAAAAGTTAACAGGAAAATTCAACAAGCAGTTACAGTGGCAAAGGTTATGATCGCCCTTATACAAAAGCATTAAGTACAGGAAGAAAGATGCCTTACATAGCATTAATATGAAATCATGCTTATCACTTAAGGAATTATCAAGGAAAGATAAACTTGTCAAAAAGATGGAGTGTAACAATCGGTCATTTATATTTTGGAGTTAATAGAAATGAGATGTTCTGTCCTTCAAATGTTTATATTTCTTACAGGGATTGACAGGACAGATGTTTCCTCTGGCTGTGGGTGTCTCAAATCATAGGACAGAGTCTCAGAATTAGGGGCAAGCCTCATAGGACTAAGATGAGCCAGTGATACTTCATTGGGAAGTAGTTAATCTGTGGAATTCTCTGCCCTAGAGAGCTGAGAAAACGGTATGAACACATTCAAGATGGACAGATTTCTACTCTGATAAAATCAAGCAATACAGGGATAGTGCACGAAAATGGAGTTCAAGTAGAAGATCCGACATTGGCTCACTTAAACGCAGATAAGGTTTGGGGAGCTTTATGGGCTACTCCTGCTCCTACTTCTTATGTTCCAGTCGAAACACCTGGACTTGAAATCTACTGGCAGCATTTTGTTTTGGTGTGGAGGTGCTGGTGTTAGACTGAGGTGCACAAGATCAGAAGCCACACAACGTCAGGTTATTGTCCAAAAGGTTCCATTTGAAATCACACACATTTAGTATTGAAAGTCAAGTCTGATGCAGGGATCGTTTGGAGACCGGCTGTAGACTGGGTGAACATACAGGCTAAAATCTTTAGGCACCAAGTCAAGATGCAAGTTGAATAAACATAACAACGGTCTCCTCTTTAAACCAGCGGTAAGAGAACGCAGTGCAAATTGAATCGGAGCAGATTGAAACTATGCTTATAACTCAACATGCCCAACAGGAATGATTGGATTTCCTGGAATGGCAGAACAGTCTCAGTCTCAAGCAGCTGACTGGCCGACTCTGTTCCTATATGGGCTTGGCTTGTACATCCTCTTATTTCAGAGATAAAACAGCCATCTGACTTAAACCTGCCTTTTTAACTCAGGCTATATTCGGGTTAAATCTGGCCCTACATTTCCCACGGTTTCCTTTTCCACAGCTCAAAAGCTCCAAGTGTCAAACAGAGTTAAATGAATAAAGGGTGCATTTTAGTGCTCTGCAGAAGCATTGCAGTCACAAATAAATACCCGATGCCACTGCAATTTAAAAATGCAGCCGGCTGTGGGGAAGAAATAAATTTTGCAATTCTTTCTTCCTCATTTGGTTACAATCTGGCAGTAAAGTGATGCAAATTCACTTCAAATTGAATCATTGTTCACAGCTGTGATTGAAGTGGCGTGTAACCTTCTAATTTTTTTTTCCTCTATTCAACATTTTATCACTGTATTTTCAAAAGCAGTTTAATCTAGTAGGCTTCTCATGATCAGAGAAACACCTTTAAAAACTTGCAAGCCAAAAGAAGAGAAATGACAGGAAAGATGGAACGACCTTATTAATGAGGAAGGTCAAAAGCAGAACTATTCAAGTGGAAGGGAGGGGTTTAGAAGGGTAAAGCAATGGAAGAAGCTGGGGAAGGAGTTCTAGAGTGTTACAAAACTGAAAGATGTACAGTCAGTAGTGGGGCAGGTGTTGGCGGAGGAGCAGGACTGTTCAGTCATCCGAGGAAGAGTGTGTTTCTTTTGCCATCTGTATACTCTATCATGATCCACTGACCTCCACTGTAGTGAAACCACTGACAAGAAAATGCAGACTTTTGCAGCACGGGCGGTCATCATTTTGCCCATTTTACCCATCATTCCATTTGAAAAACAGCCACCTAGACTACTCTCCATCTATTGAGTTGTTACCTTAAGGTTTCAACCTCTGAATCTACATCTAGAACCTTCAATGCGATGAGACCTTCTGTCTCCACCGTTATTTCAAACAGAACTTCAAGTCGAAAAATGGGATACCCCAAATCCTATTACCTTGCTGAAAGCTAACTAAGTAAAATGAAATTGACCAAAACAACTGCAATCTAGCATTCAGATTTTTAAGAATAATTCAAAACATAATTTTTCACAAACAAATAACACTTGCATTGAAATCAGTGGCTCTTTTTTAGCAAATATGGGAAATCAAAGAAACATTTTCCATGTGAGCATTAATTGCACAACTATTCCTATCTGAACACAATTCGAATAAGATTAGATTCATTTTGAACATAACCGGTCACACTCATGCTGAAGGATTAAGGTATTCTTACTTTTATAAGTGATGCAGTACATATCTATTGCATTTGAAAAAAAATCTGCAAAACAAAGTTTGAAGTTCAGATTCTCTGGATCAATAGTTGACTTTTATTTTGGATTTACCGATGCACATACTCGAGTAGTAGCTATCTTGTGTAAGAGTGGAACCCTGACTTTTTGTTTCAAAATCTTTCATTTGTCAGATACTTAGTTTGGGGAGTTGAGTTGGTGCAAACGGTCCAGTGAGTCTTTTTCACAATTGTTTTGAATCATTAAAATATCAGCAGTACTGTACCAGCTGACAGCCATTTCCTTTTGAATTCAGAACCATGGCCAGCAACTAATGAAGCGTCAGGATCGGGCGCTCAGCAGTTCCAAAGACCTTGCATGGATTTCATACATCGAAAGTGCTCTCTCGTTTCGCGCTTTTCATATCAATGCCCAATCGTATATTTACATGTCACAGTAAAACTGTGTTTCAAATTTGAAATGATCTAATATTAAAACTCAATAATATATCTTTATTCCCCTGCGGGGATGGAATAATTACTGAGGAGCTTCACCTGGACTACGATAATATTCTGGAAAATTACACTCTGGCTGAAAAAATGATTAAAGCTGAAGTCACCAAGGAAGTGGCAATAATCCCGAGCGGTACTTTTCCTTCTGGGGTAGACTGTTTGGATTCAACGGACCCAGGTAAGTGTCTTTGAGTGCTGGTATCCATTGTTGACTGCTCTTGGTTTTTTTTAAAAAGATCTGCATCCCCTAGTTGTTCCCAATAGCACATGGCAACAGCTTCTGTTTTTCTTTGACTAACTCAATCAAATAGGCCATAACCAATGCTCCCAGAATAAACATTTTGCTGCCAATCTACAAGAATACTACGATAGCTGGATCTGACATGATGTGTATCCACATTGAAAGCTAAACCTTATCAAATAAGCCTTCAATAAATGCATGTCACACAATGTGAAAAATTGCAACAGCAGCTTGGGACAGTGGGCTGCCATTCTTGACGTGTTTACAAGAACAGACCTATGGAGAGGTTATAAAGGACAGTATCTTACATAAACTGGACAGCCAGTCTCATAATGGCGATATCATGCTGCAAATTTAATACAGAGGCCTAGCCTAATGCAGTGGTATTGAACATTGGTTCAATCTCACCATGGCAGCTGGTAGAATTAAAATTCAATAAATAAATGAGTTATTGATTGCTATTCTAATGGGGACCAAGAGAACACTGTCATTTGTTACCAAAGTCTGTTTAGTTCACTAATGCCCTTTAGGGCACTAAATTGCCATCAGTAACCACCCGAGCAAAACTACAATCAACATGAATGGAGGAAACTCTTCAATAGTTGGAGTCATACCAAGCACAAAGGGAAATGGTTGTGATTGAAGGTTAATTATCTCAGCCCCAGGACATCGGTGCTTGTGTTCTTCCGTAGTGTCCTAGGCCCAACCATCTTCATCTGCATTATCAATAATCCATCTTCCACCAAAGTACAGATTTTGCTGATGATTGCACAATATTCAGCAACATTCATAATTCCTTAGATACTGAATCGGTCCGTTTGTTCACAGCAAGATCTGGAAAATATTCAGGTCTGGGCTGACGAACGGAAAATAAGATTCATACCGCACAAGTGTCAGACCTCCAACTCAAGAAAATCTAACCAGTACCCCTTGACATTTACTAACATTAAAGTTGCTTTCTTCTCTTGCCTGATGAGTGTAGGAGGCAATACTTAGCTTTCACAGTTTGCCACCATCAACGCCAGCATGGGAAGTTCAAACATGATCCAAAATGCTCCACTTTAATTTAGTGTTAAAACATCCAAACTTGCTTTCCAGCTTTTAAGAAACCCAAAACTCAAACTGTAGGTTGGTCATTTTTGGCTGCTGTCCTATAGATGTCCTAAAATTACAAGTGTGTCCCAATTGTTGTTTAAAAAAAATTTCTGAATGGTTCAAGTCACAGGCTGCATTTGCTTCCACCCAGACTAATAATGCCATACAGACTTTGCTGGAGAATTGACAAGTCTAGTTTGAGATCAATACAATCTGGCTCCTGATGGCTTTATTAATTACATCTAACTAGTCAGTGTATTGTATACATATTGCTATCATGCAATAAAATATATAGAGTCATGCTGACCATGTTCACAAACTAAAGTAATTCCACCTGCCTGTGTTTGGCCCACATCCCTCCAAACCTCTCCTATTCATCTTTGTCATTACCGAGGGCATTCTTACGGGTCTGCTCCTGGGCCTGAACCAACGTGGCCAATAACAGATCCAGCCAGTGTGTGTGTGGAAGGGTTCACTATCCCCAACTGTCTGCCCCTCTTTCGCAGTTACATACACACTTGGGTGTCTGTGGAGAGGGAGCATGTGTCCACCTGCATAATTGAGGCTTTTAAGAGACTGGTGGGCATCACAAAGCCTGAGGTAGGACAATGTCTTTTTTTTTGGATTTAATAAGTTTCCATTCACATTCTACAAGTTTTCATTGACCGTAAGTTTACATTTTTGCTACAGCGATCCTTGAGCAGTCTTGTCAGTTAATTGTAGGGTATTTTAAAATAAAAACAATAGAAAACACAATAGATTTGTGTTTTAGGGTGGAATATGACAGTACCAAGCAACAAATGTTTGATCAGGCTCATTGGTTAAGTGGCCACGACCAGTTTGGGTGACCTGGAGGAAACTGTATATTGCAGTTATGTTGAATTTTTTCAGTCATAGCCCTTGATTTTTTTTTCCTTTAAAAAGGGACTGCTTTTAATTTTCTGGTTGCAATTCAGCCTCGTGCTCCTAATTCACTTGGTCCGGGAGTCTCCACTGGGGAGTGACGTGCAGGTCAAAGGGTGTCCATCTGGGTCTGCTCCTGGGCTTGGCCAAAGTGGCTATTAACAACTCCTGATGGCAGGGGAGTGTCATTGCACCCAACTGTCTGTCCCTCTTCCATGGTGAGGCCAATGCTCTGGTGTGCAGGAACAGGGGCTATGCAGATTCCACCAACACAATAGAGGCCTTTAAGTACTGCTAGGCTCTACAGGTGCTGGGCACATCATTATCCCCGATAAAGAGATTTTGACAAGCGTCTGTTATAACTTCCAGATGACCTTTTGACTTTTCATCGTAGTGCCTCACTAGGGGCTGTCTGAATCATTATTGTTCATTTAAGGGAGGAGAAAGGAGGTTTGGTGACAGCAGTCAACAGCAACCATTACCAAGCAGTGGTCAGTTCTGCAAACCATAATATTAATTACAGGCTTTCTAATGAGAGAGGCAGCAAACAAATACCTTGTGACGGTTATCCCATTTTGCCAGGTATATAGGGTCTAACTCGCTTTGTCTGGCAAAGTACTGCTTATTAAATGTAATGCGGTGTGAGAAAAAACAAAAAAAGCTGGGGATGCTGTGAATCATAATAAAAACAGAAAGTGCTAGAAAAGTTCAACAGGGGTCTGGCAACATTTGCAGAAAGAAATCAGAATTAATGTTTCGGGTCGAGCGACCCTATGTCAGAATCTTACTCTCCAAGAGAACTCTATTTACTGCTCCGTACACATGCATTCAAAAACCTTTTAGATCTTCTTCTCCTATCCAATTCTTTCTACATAACATATAGCAATGGTATCATTATACATGGTTACACATTCTCTCAATGCCTTGTTACTCCACATTTCCAAGGCGGGGGTGGGGGGGGAGAATATCTCCACTGGGGCAGGGGCGTACCAACTATTACAATATTTCCCTTTGTCTCAACGCAATTTTCAACACTTGTATCCTTCACATACCACAAGCTGGCCTCTGTCAGATTATCTCTTGGTTGCCTGCACCGAAGAACAACAGTTATACCCCCTCGGACCTGTTTTGCTAGTCTATTAGATCATGGTTACTTAAAGGCAAAGTTGTGCACCGCTTAAAAATACTAATATTTTAAAACATTTTCCCCATTCTCTGACAGATGGAAAAGTGCCAGTGCTTGAGGAGAGTAGAAGCATGGTCTCCCCATTTTGACACTTTGAGGCCCCGAACCCAAAGGTTGGAGTTGGCCTGGTTGTACAGACACTGCATATGTTATTGCGTGGATCAGAAGTGGAATCTAATCTTAAATGCCTGCAATTTCAGGACATTTAATGTGCTTGGAATTGACCATTTTGTCCATACAACAGATGGAACAACTCTACAACTTCATCTGGTCTTATCAATAGAAAGCAGCTGGATATTATTATTTCTGGATAGTTATGAGGGACCCTGCAGAAAAGAACGAACAATAGTAAGAACAGACGGACTAGATCTGTTGCCAACTGATCTTCCCTCCTCTACTTCAGCCATTAAATACTGCGGTTTAATTGCTTTGAAAGCAAATTCATTGCTAATTTTCGAAAGCTTGCCAACTGACAGTGGATTCAATAGTTTCCAGCTAGATGTACCATTGCTCATGAAATGAAGTGAGAGTTGTATTCTAAGATTCATTCTACACATAATTGGCTTTTCAAAAACCTCCAACTTGCTATAATCAAATTGATGATTTACTCAGATTTTTGTTTAATCAAGCACACTTAATTATCCAAAGTGCTTTAGAAAATTCCAACGTCCCCTTCCAAACAAAACTGGTTCTTCAAAAAGCATGCCTTTGTTATTTGTGAATGAACATCCTGACTGAAATCTATCCCACTGATCAAAACAACTCAAATTTGTCTGAATGGTTCTTCAACTTGGCTTCTGCTTTATTCTGTGCATTAGTACAGATGCCAGATCCCATGCAATGGGGATTTTCAGGCCAGACTCAGTAGAATGCTTGAATCCCAAATGCTGGGATCAAACATACTTGGGTCACAAACATGCACTTTCAAGACATTTAGTTTCTTTTATTCCTTCTCTATGCTACCCTTAAATTGGGCGAGTACACAGTCATAAACATGGGAAATTGGACTTTTTAAAGAGTTTACTGCCATGACTTTGAATAGTTGCCCCCATGTCCTAACTAAGTTAACTGGGCACTATTCTTCCTGCCAAAGGTTAATGACTGCAGAAACAATGGCTCGATTTTCATGACTTCTGTGGTCTATCATCAGGAGAACACCAAGCAATCACTGACTTGCTTGAACTGGTACTAAGTACTGGTTTTAAAATTCTCCACTGATTCATTAGTACTCAATAAGCTGCAACTTTACACCTTCCCTGCAAGACACCCACAGAACCGAACTTCCCTTGGTGGAGTAGATTCTGCCCTGTCCAAGGCATTGAAGAAAAATGAAGTCATGACAACGTTGGTAGAAGTCAATACTTCTACATTGAAATTGAGATACAAGCTCAGAATACCTTACACTCTGCAAATACACTGCTCCCAAGGCTGCTTGCTCCTTACCTTTAAGTAAGCCTTATTATTTCTGTGTGATTTGTAACAGTCTTGCTTATCTGTCTCAAATACAGCTTTCTAGTATAAATGTCTAAGACCGCTGTCTTCACATGCTCAACTGGTGTCTTCTCAATTACTGACATCAGCCTCATGTGATCAATTACAACATTACTCATATGAATCTTGTTATACAGGAAACAATATTCATCTGCTGAAAGTGAACAAAGTTTGTGAATAATTTGTTAGGAGAAAAGAAATATCCTTATTAAAGACAAGAGTTAAAGTTGCAATAATCTTAACAGACTGAAGGGCTGCTCTCACATTAGGTAGACCCAACCCAATGGTGGTTTAACCTGGTCACACCTCAGGTGGCGGCGGGAGGGTAGGGAAGAGGTTGAGAAGGAGAGCTCTTTGTTGTAACCTCAGTTGAGATGGGAACTCAACCCACACTGCTGGCATCACATTGTATCAAAATTCAGTTCGTATGATCATAGAATCCCTATAGTGTGGGAGCAGGCCATTCAGCCCACTGAGTCACACCAACCTTCTGAAGAACAACCCACCCTCCTACGCTATCGCTGTTACCCTGCATTTTCCATGATTAACCCACCTAGCCTGCACACCCCTGAACACTGTGGGTAATTTAGTGTAGCCAATCCACCGAAACTTGCACACCTTTGGACTATGGGAGGAACCAGAATTATCCAACCACCTGACCCCACTAAGTATTAGGGTTACAGCGCCGTGACAAGAAACTTTGGCAGATTTCTTGAGAAGTGGAAATCAAACTCAGCTTGACACAGTGTGCTTTTTTTTGACATATATAACAGGTCCCCGTATCTGACAGGGCATTCTAATATGGCTTATTCAGAAATGTAGCTCCATTCTTTAAACTGACAGGTCCCTCAATTGAAAGACAGTCGGGAGAATTCAAGCAACACCCTCTTCCTCACAGACACATTTGTGATTTAATACCACTGACAGCCACTATGACAAACCTCATGAAAAGGCAAGTATGTAAGGTGCGAGAGGAGGGTACCTTGAATGCTGGGTGACAGGCAGGTAGAATTTCAGGTAAATGGGATGACAGGTAAATGTTGGAGCCTTTAGGGTAGGTAGAGGCGAGTGAGCAAGACTGGCTCTGGCAAGAAATGGAGATGTCAAGTCCCATGGAGATGGCCGAAAGGAAAGGGCTGTTGGGCCATGGCAATGTTGGGTCTTGGTGGAGACAGCCATGTCTGGAGGAAGGCAGTCTGTTGAGTCGGAGGCCTGATAGTCCCTGGTGTAAGAGTAGGGTCAATGTCTGAAGACGCAAGAAGCCTGGGGTAGGCATGATTACAAGTGTTTGCAGAGTAAGTCAGGGGGCCAAGTGTAATAGTTACTCAGGAGTTAGCCCAGTTTTTCAGCTGTTTTACCTTTCGTGTAACTTTTACTTACTTCAGTTGAATTCTCTTATGTAAATGGATACTTACAGAGGCTCATGTACAATCTTCAATTTCCAAGACAATTCCCTCAAAGTCTGCTGGGTCAAGAATTCTGCAGAGTCCTAATATGCAACTATATTCAAGACTGGAGAGACGACAACTGGCCATTGGAGATTCCAGACAATTTGCTATCCTGATTCTGGCATGCAGGCCGCAAAGACCTTTCCTAGTTATTTATTTACTGGGTACGATCTAACCTTGAAAACAGACAACGTAAGAATGACCCCTATTTATTCCTGCTGTCTGTTAGCCGGTCATTAATCCATACCTGTACACTACATCTTACCCATTTACTTTATTTCTTCTCGCCAATCTCCGATTGAGGACTTGGTCAAAATCTGAGATACTACATCCATTGACTTTCCTTGAACAATTTTGTAAATAATATTCTTCAAAAAATAACACCAAACCATTCAAACATGTTTTCACATTTACAAATCAATGCTGACTATGCCCATCATCATCCAGGTATCTATTAATCCCACCGTTAATCTCTGGCATTTCTCCTACTACTGATGCAAAGCTAAAAGATCTACTGTCTCCATATTTCTCTCTCACTCCATCTCAAATAGTGGGTGACATTTTTCATCTTCTAAACCACAGGAGTTAGTCCAAAACTTAAAGACATTTGGATGCTACTATCAAAGCATCAACTGTCTCAATAGCCACTTCCTTAAACTCTGGAATGTAGATAATCAGGTCTTGGGGATTTAACAATCTTCAACCACATTAGTAAGAAGACTGTCCTGAAGGAATTAATGATAATTTCCTTCAATATCTCATCCTCCCTAGCCACTGGGATCACTAGTTCTGGGAGATTTCTGACATTTTCCTCAATGAAAATACACACAAAAGTAGTCATTTAGCTTCTCTCCCATTTCTCCATTTCCCATTCTAAATTCTAACTCTGCCTTTCATGGACCAACATCATTTTAGCCAGACATTTCCTTGGCTCAGGATCTACAGAAATTTTCAGTGTCTTCGATTTTGATTATTTTCGCTCGACTGCATTCATGATCTATTCTTCCTTTCCTTATCAGCTTCTCTGTACTTTACTGTTTTATGTAAAAACTCCCAAACCTCAGAATTACTGCTTTTGCTGGCAACTTTATAGGTCTTTAAATCTTGTACAAACCTGAACTTCCTTTGTTAGCCACAATTGAATGACCATGTTTTAAGTTTTTGCACTTGGAAGGAATGTATAGTTGCTGCAAGTCAAATTTTAGTTCTTTATCCATTAACCACAGTCACGCCTTTTAATGTATTTTCCCAATCCATTTCAGCCCAATTGTGCCCGATGCCTTCATAATTTCCTTTGTTCAATGTAGACTCACTTGCTTTCCAAGTGAACTACCTCATTTTCAAACATAACATAAAATTCCACTACATAGTGATCACCCATCTCTAGGGGTTACTTTGCAACAAGTTTGTTAATTAGCCCCTTTTCATTATGTAATATTAAATATAAAATAGGGTGTGCTCCAGATGGTTCCTCAAAACTCTTCCAGAACATCATCCTCACAACACTCCAGAACAACAACTCCATAATTTTAGTGCTGAAATGACTGACTTGGTCTATAGGCAGATTAAAGTCACCCATACTATTTGCTTCTCTCATCTCCCGACCAATATCTGCTGCCCCTTGCTCTTTCTCAATTCCACAGATTCTACACATTGTTCTTCCCATCTGAAATACTCCTTTACTGATCGCAACTCATTATCAATGCAACTCTGCATCTTTCTCCTTCTTGTCTATCCTTCCTGAATGTTGAATATCCTTGAATATTTTGTTCCCAGTCCTGGTCATACTCCCTGTTTGTACCTTAAGATAATTTATCTTTCTGTGGATGCTGCACCTTTCAGGTAGATTCCTGTCAACTTTATCATACTTAACATCATGCTGATTTCAAAGCATACTGGGTGCTTAACTTTGTTTCTTATTATTTCTATTGACCCTAGCATTTATCTTTAAACTTTCCTTTTACCGACTACAGTTCCTTCCGATTTGGGTTACCCCTCAGGTTCCCACCATGACAAACTAACTTCAATTGATTCCAACATCACGAGCAAGTCTCTCTAAGGTATCAGTCCCTGTCCCAGTCCCATTAAATTATAAACAACCAGCTTTCATTGATCCAATCTGCCCAAGAACCAGACCCAATACCTCAGCAATTTGATGCCTTCCCTCCTACGTCAATTCTCCAGTCCTGTATCCTCCAGCTCTTACGTTCGAAAACATACGGCACCGGTGGTAATCCTGAGATTACTGCTGCTTCTTAATTTTCTTCCTAACTCACTGAAATCTATCTTCAGGATCTTATCCCCCTTCCTTCATACATCATGGGAGAACCATGGCTGGTACCCCTCCCCAGAATGATCTCTTGAAGCCAGGTTTTCATAGTAAGTGACGTTCTTGATTCTGACACCACAAACACAAGATACAAATGTAGTGTCACATTTTGAGAGATAGAAATACCCATCAAATGCCCTTCGGAATTCCCCACGACTGTTGTGCTTTGGTGGTCCTCCCTCCTCCCCTATAGAGCTGAGTCACTCAAGGTGCCTGGGCTCAACTTTGGCTGCACTCCCCAGAGGGACCATCACTTTCAACTGTTTCCAAACTGCAATGCCAATTTGCAAGCAAGACAGACTGTGTAAACTCTTGTTCTATCTGACTGATTTTCTAATACTGCCTGGTAGCTCCTCTCTGCCTGCACATTTCTCATTTGTGGCAAAAATGCATCCAACCACACAGTCCAATGCTTCACATTGCTTAACAGAGACTCTAACCAGTTCTCAAGCTCTGAAACCTGGAGCACCAGTGACACTTTCTGCAAATGTGTTTGTGCGACAAATGGCATGTCCCTGACTTTGCACATATCTCAGAATATACGTTCCCCTTGGACCTTTTGACCTGCCATGCCATAACTCTTGAAAACTGTTTGTTACACTAAGAATAAGTATGATCTTTACGAATTCCAGGCAAGCTATTTCTCACGAAAAGACAGAAAACATATACGGACTTAAACACAAACTAAATACCGAAATTCCATTTTAAAAGATTAGAAACACTGACCAAACGTACTCATCACTCAGCTGTTTTTTCCACTCTTGTGATGTCATGCCATCATTGGTTACAAGGCAGGTAGGCCTCTTGATCTGCACCTTTTTGTCTCCCAATCACCCCTTACTCTAGAGGCTTTATTTATTAAAATTACTTAAGTAAAGCAACTCTTTATCCCTCTGCCTAATATTCCCACTAAGTCGGTCTGTCCGTTTCACTCCAAAGTCTCCCTAATTCTGATTGTGTGGCTTTCTCAAAATATGAACAAAATCTTCATGTAGAGAGCACTGATGAGTTACTTGTAACCTCCTGCTACAGTAAATCATCTAACACAGAAAAGAAATTACAACTGTTTGATGGCTAACTGACACTATTGGCCAACTGCCTGTTTAACCAGGTTATTTCAGCTTCCTTAAAGATTATTGGTTCTAGGTCCAACAGTGACTTTTATTCTATAATTGAAGAAAAGATAAACCAGTTAATTTACCATTTAGACCCTACTTCCTAGTTACTCTCATTGTCTCTCCCATTCTGGTGAATGGCGTCTGACACTTTGTAGGTTACTCTCACCAGAAATCCAACATGTCTGGAAGACATTTTGTTTTAATTTCAAAAAAATACTTTATTCATAAAAATGTCTTTATATACACAGTCACAAACCTGTTTGGTTCTGGACAATAGCCTATTAAGGAAACAAGCAAACATTGGAGTTTGGCTCTATCCAAACAAACCAACGGCATCTATTAGAACCAGGCTATATTTACATGTATTTGAGGCAACAGGAGGGTCCAATAACTGAACAACTGCCATTTAACTTCAGCAGAAAGACCTCAGACAGTGGCCTTTCCCTATTGCACCCGGGCGGCAGCTGTCCCAAGCTTTAGCACGTCCCTTAGCACATAGTCATGGACCTCGTAATGTGCCATTCTGCAACACTCAGGGTCAACCCCTTGTGGCCACAAGGTTTTGGGTAGGCCAAAGAGCGTCCTTTCGCTGAACTGATGGTTGTCCAGACACAGTCGATGTTTGACTCTGTGTCCATCCCAGGGAACAGGCTGTAGAGCACAGAGTCCTGTGTCCCAAAGCTGCCTGGGACAAACCCTGGCAAAAAAAAATTTGCAAAAGAAGCCTGAAGAGAGGGGCAAAGGCACAGTGCAGAAGAAGCTGTGTGACAGTCTCAACCCCTCCATAGCTGCTTTGAGGGCAGCATTCTAGAGTACTGGAAGGCATCATTCAAGCAATTTGATATATCCAGAAATACACTACTGTACCAGAAAGCGTCAATAATTTAGTGTACAGAATCTCGCACAAGTCTTTTCATTTCGGTTTACAGGCAGGTGCCACAAACAATTTCTGAGTTGTTTGGGGGGGGTCACGTTAGATTGTAGACTGATGTGAATCCAGGGGAGATGATCTAAGAGTACAGAACTTGGTATGTTTGGAAATGACAGCAGCCTTCAGTGAAAAGCAACCTTCCTCACCTTTCTCTAAACCGGCTTCAAACAGCAGCATCTTCAAAAAGGAGAGAACTCATCATTTTATTTGACATTGTTGACTGCTGTTTGGGAATGAGCTACATTACAGATCAGTGCTAACAAGCACAGGAGAAAAGAAGCCTATTGCAAGTTCTGACTGATCATCACCATGGACTTTGCTGCGAAGGTTAACAGACCAATTAAGATACACGAAAAGCTCCTTTGTTTGGCATAGCAGAAAAATGCATACTTTTAAAGTAATGTAAAAGGAGGCACAGCCGAGAATAGCTTTATTTTTCACTATAGATTGAATCTTATTAATTCTTTCTAGATATAAAGAAACTTGTAGCTGGTGACATCTTTAGGTCAACAGATCTGAAATGTGCCAGAAAACCGGTTGCTCGGCCACAGCTCAGAAGACCACTGTAATTTGGATAGTCAAGTTCTGATTGGGGATAGCCAGAACGGATGTGTGCAGGAAGTCACGTCTGACAAATCTTTTACTGTTTATTTGATGATGTAACCAAGAGAATAGATGAGTGTAGGGCAATGGATGTTGTCTATATGGACTTTAGTAAGGCCATTGTCAAAGTCCTGTGCAGCAGGCTAGTCTAGTCATTAAGATTAGGTTGCATTGTATCCAGGGAAGAGCTAATCGGATTCAAAATTGGCTCGATGGTAGGAGGTAGAGGGTGATAGTTGATAGTTTTTTTCTCCCACGGGATGCCTGTGACTAGTGGTGCGCCACAAGGGCCAGCGCCGGGACCTTAGTTATTTATATAAATGATCTGGATGTGAATGTACAAGGCACGATTAGTAAGTTTGCGGATGATACAAAATTGGGAGGTATCATTGATAGCAAGGCAGGACATCAAAAATTAAAGAGGGATCTCGATCGGATGGGGAAGTGGGCTGAGAATTGGCAAATGCAATTCAATTCAGATAAGTGTGAGGTGTTTCACTTTGCAAAGTCAAACCAAGGTAGGACTTATACAGTATAATAAAATGTGAGGCTGGATGAACACAGCAGGCCAAGCAGCATCTCAGGAGCACAAAAGATGACGTTTCGGGCCTAGACCCTTCATCAGAGAGGGGGATGGGGTGAGGGTTCTGGAATAAATAGGGAGAGAGGGGGAGGCGGACCGAAGATGGAGAGAAAAGAAGATAGGTGGAGAGAGTATAGGTGGGGAGGTAGGGAGGGGATAGGTCAGTCCAGGGAAGACGGACAGGTCAAGAAGGTGGGATGAGGTTAGTAGGTAGATGGGGGTGCGGCTTGGGGTGGGAGGAAGGGATGGGTGAGAGGAAGAACAGGTTAGGGAGGCAGAGACAGGTTGGACTGGTTTTGGGATGCAGTGAGTGGAGGGGAAGAGCTGGGCTGGTTGTGTGGTGCAGTGGGGGGAGGGGACGAACTGGGCTGGTTGTGTGGTGCAGTGGGGGGAGGGGACGAACTGGGCTGGTTTAGGGATGCAGTTGGGGAAGGGGAGATTTTGAAACTGGTGAAGTCCACATTGATACCATTAGGCTGCAGGGTTATGCCACCTGAAGGCTGCAGGAACAGCAACTCATATTCCGCCTGGGAACCCTGCAGCCTAATGGTATCAATGTGGACTTCGCCAGTTTCAAAATCTCCCCTTCCCCAACTGCATCCCTAAACCAGCCCAGTTCGTCCCCTCCCCCCACTGCACCACACAACCAGCCCAGCTCTTCCCCTCCACCCACTGCATCCCAAAACCAGTCCAATCTGTCTCTGCCTCCCTAACCTGTTCTTCCTCTCATCCATCCCTTCCTCCCACCCCAAGCCGCACCCCCATCTACCTACTAACCTCATCCCACCTCCTTGACCTGTCCGTCTTCCCTGGACTGACCTATCCCCTCCCTACCTCCCCACCTGTACTCTCTCCACCTATCTTCTCTTCTCTCCATCTTCGGTCCGCCTCCCCCTCTCTCCCTATTTATTCCAGAACCCTCACCCCATCCCCCTCTCTGAAGAAGGGTCTAGGCCCGAAACGTCAGCTTTTGTGCTCCTGAGATGCTGCTTGGCCTGCTGTGTTCATCCAGCCTCACATTTTATTATCTTGGATTCTCCAGCATCTGCAGTTCCTATTATCTCTAGGACTTATACAGTAAATGGTAAGGACCTCAGGAGTATTGTGGAACAGAGGGACTTTGAAAGCAGCATCACAGGTGGACAGGGTGAAGGTGGCAGCTTTTGGCATGCTGGCCTTCATCGGCTGAGGCACAAAGTACAGGAGTTGGGACATTATGTTACAGGTGTGTCAGTCATTAGTGAGGCCATGCTTGGGGAATTGTGTCCAGTTTTGTTCACGCTGTTATAGAAAAGATGTAGTTAAACTTCAAAGTGTGCAAAGATGATTTATGAGCATGTTGTCAGCACTAGTAGGCCTGAGATATAGGGAGAGGTTGGCCAGGATAGGACTTCACATCTTGGAACATAGGAGAATGAGGGGTGACCTTACTGAGGTGTATAAAATCATGAGAAACATAGACAGGATGAATGCATATAGTCTTTTTTCAACCCCAGGGACGGGGAATTGAAAACTAGAGGGCAGAGGTTTAAGGTGAGAGGGGATAGATTTGAGAAGGACCTGAGCAGCAACTTCTTCATGCAGAGAGTAGTGTGTACATGGAATGGGCTGCCAGAGAAAGTGATTGAAGCAGGTACAATAGCAACATTTAAAAAACATTTGGTAGAAAGGGTTTAGAGGGATGTGGACCATATACAGGCAACTGGAACTTGTTGAGTGAGCACCATGGTCAGCATGGACTAGTTTAGGCCAAAGGACCAGTTTCCATGCTGTATTACTCTGACTTAAAACTGGTCATGGTATGGAGATGTCCCAAGACATTTTACAACCAATCAAGCACAAGTCGCTGTTGCAGCCAATTCACACACAGAAACCTCCAACTATGAGCAATAAGATGGCAACCAGATGATGCGTATCACTAAAACAGACTGGGAGAGAAATATCAACCTGGACAGCAGGAGATCTCCTCCACTATTGTTTTAAAGTTCAATTGGTACTTTTACATTGAGCCAAGAGCTCAGGGAACATACCCTAAAGATAATAAAACTGAAAGAACTGCAGATGCTGGAAATTCGAAACAAGAACAGAAATCCCTGGAAAATCTCAACAGTTCTGGCAGCATCCACGGGCAGAAATCAGAGTAAATGTTTCGGATCCAATGACCCGTCTATCTTCAGATAGATGCCAGTTAGGAAAACAATGGCATACATAAGATCAGGTTGAGTGGGTGGGGGAGAGAGGGGGTGGAAGAAGAGCAAAGATAGGTGGAGATAGGGCTTGGAGAGACAGTAAAATAGTTGGACAGACAAAGGATGGGTTAATGGTCAGTCTGGGGGAACGAGTAGTTGCTAATGTAGGGTGTAAGTGGCTGACAATGCGTCATGTGCGGCAGCAACCCATGTTATGACTAGGTCTGGTGTGTAGGCGTGGGTGAAGGTGAAGGTGCCTCAAGCCCTAAAATTGTTGAACTCAATAATGGAGTCCAGAAGGCTGCAGGATTCCCACATGGAAAATGAGTTGTTGTTCTTCCAGTTTGTGTCAAGTCGTACTGTAGCTTTGCAGCAAGCCTGAGACCAGAGAACAGGATGGTGTTTTGAAATGGCAGACAGCTGGAAGCTCAAGGTCTTTTTTTGCAGCCAGAAAGTTGGTCTTCTGCAAAGCAGTTACCTTGTCTGCACTTTGTTTCCCTTATGCAGAGAAGGCTACATAATGACTGAGTAAAGTGCTGTTTAGCCACTCCTTTGTCTGTTCAACTGTTTTTCTCTCTTTGGGCTCTTTCTCCACCCATCGCTTACTCTTCCCGCCCTCTTTATAAAAACCATCCTTTTCCTCAATGTCATCAGCTCTGAAGGGTCACAAAGACCTGAAACTTTAACTCTGATTTCTCTCCATAAATGTTGATGGACCTGTTCAGATTTTCCAGCCATTTCTGCTTTTGTTACACTTTAAAGATGATACTTTTACCAGTGCACCAGTGTAAAACTCAAATAAGGGTAATTACAAAAGGCCTAAAGGACACAGCTGGCTAGAATGGGCTGATGAAGGAGTTTAGCAGCTCAGATGGCCCAGAAATAATGGCAGATGTTTGAAAAAACAAACTGTTCATAGCTCATAACAGAGATATAGCCCAGTGAAAAAGATAGAATGAAGGAAGGGGATAAGCCAACCACGGTTAACCAGGCAAGTTAAAGGTTCGTTTTCAGACGTTTCGTCACCATTCTAGGTAACATCATGTGAGCCTCCGATGAAGCGCTGGTGTTATGTCTCACTTTCTATTTATCTATAAATAGAAAGCCGGACATAACACCAGTGCTTCGTCGGAGGCTCACTGATGAGGTTACCTAGAATGGTGACGAAACGTCTGAAAACGAACCTTCCAGCTCAGCGAGCAAACTCACATCCAGAACCTCAACCTGAGCTACAAATCTTCTCAAAACTCGCTAGGGAAGTTAAAGTTGGCGTCAAACTGAAAGGAAAAAAAAATGATGTGGCAAAGATTAATGGTAAAACAGAGGATTACGAAAATTAACAAAAAGGATTATTAAAAAAAACAAGGAAAAAATGGAAAAATAAACTTTGAAGGTAAATTTTTAAGCAATATTAAGATGGAAGGCAAGAGCTTCTTTAGGCATATGAAAAAGAAGGGAGAAGGCAAATGAATATTAGAAACAAAAGTCAACCTCAAAATAGCTAGAGAGTTTTTTGCCACTTCTTTTTATGAGCAGGTCCCTTGTCTGGAAGGTAATGAGAATTTCATTCTCAAATGCAATTTGTTCTGTATCCAGTTACCCAAAGGGAGACCACAGTGTGCAAAGCATCTTGACCTGTCGAGATGTGGAGTGATTTTATCCCATGACATTAATTCTGCCCTCCAACATACAATGTTTCACCAATTATCAGTCCTCCGTGACACAACAAGTGTCTGTTAAACTGCCTTTTAATGATTGGTGCCTCATCAGACAATGTATTACAAATGTAAATTTTATTTAAACCGCATTTCTCGTCTCCAAATCTGCCCTCAGCAAACAACTGAATATTGCACTTCTACCCATTATAATCAGAGTCAATATCATTTTAGAGCACCCTCTGCTTAAAGTCTTATAAGTAGCAGTCAAGTTCCTTAATTAATGAACCAAAAAGAATTAATGCAGTACTGTCTTTCTTTATAGAAGACATACAGTTAAGAATGTTGCCCCATTCGAAAGAGTTTGGTCGCATCTCAAAACATATATAGGGTCAGTCCTGGTCTCCCTGCAGGACACCAAAGGGAAGTGGCAAAACAAGACGGAAGATTAACTGAAGTCGTCAGAAAGTGTCCAGGCCCCACTTCCAGGGTATCACATAATGGCAGATGAACTGTTTGTATGAAACACACACTCTTTCGAAAACTCAAAGAGAGGTGGTGACAGTGGTAAGAATACGGATTAATACTCTCAGGATATAATAGATGTCAAATTTGGATCTCAGTTAAAAACTTGGCATAACAACAATCTTGTAACCATTTTCACTTGTTGCAAAAATCTAACATCCTTCAGGGAAATTTACAATCCTTACTGTCTGGCCCGTGGCTCCAGATCTAAAGCAACATGGTTGACTCTTAAGTGCCCTCTTCAAAAGCTGAGAAGCATACAGTCCAAGAGCCAGTACAGATCGGCAATAAATGATGGCCTACCCAGGGAAGGCACAATTTCAAGAGAGAATTTTTAAACAAACTATCTGCAAAGAGCTGGCATAGTGACAGGCTAAATGGTATCATTTTGAGGTGTAACCATTCTGAATCTATAATATGATAAGGGGTGAGATATTGGGCAGAGTTGCATGTGCTCAAGGTGTTCAGTGGTTTAAAGCAATGTAACATTTTAAGATAGAATTCACAACATGATTTCACTTTACATCATTTAAGATATTGAGAGATAAATCTAAGTGCTTTGTAAATATATGATTTTACTCATTTTTTCTGTTGGACACTCAAGACCAGCATTTTCAGTATTGTTAAATAAAATACCAATTGTAAAATAAAATAGAACTCGAATCAAAGTACGATCAAAATTATTAGTGGCAACCATGCTATTTTATCAAACGCTATTATTTGTATTGATTTGAAAATGGACACTAATAAAAAAATAAATCTGACATACAAAATTTGAGTAGACCTTAAAGTTAAGCCGGCATCAGTTACGCCTGACCCTATTTAAGTGATAAATGTAACAGGCTCATTGTATCGGACCTACAAGAAGTAATAATTGCAAGAAATTTTCTGTCTCTCTGGAGGGTTGAGCATTTACACTGTCATACATTGTAGGAGTCTGTGCTATATAGCATGTGGAAATTAAAATATGATGCTGTGCTAACATTTGCTGAATTTGCATCCAACATAACAGGGATCAACTGGATACAAGATTACGGAAGGAACATATTAAAACAGTCACATCACCTAAGCTCAAACCAATGGCCTCCGTCTCCTAGAAGGACAAAGATAACAGGAATCCCACGCCCTCCAAATTTCTCACCAGGTCACACACAAAAATGGCACTCAATCTCAGTTACCATTCCTTCGTCACTGCTGATCTAAACCTGCAACTTTCTGTCCAATACATTACACAAATGCCTTCATTACATAGACTACAGTGGGTTTTAAAGAAGGCTCACCATCATGTTCTCAAGAGAAGCTCGGGATTGACGATAAATTTTGGTCTTGTTAGCGACCTTCCTATATCTCAAGAATGCTTTCTAAAAAGAAAATCTGATGAGTGATAGTTTGCTCCCTAATTAAACATTAAGGACCCACTTCAATTTGATTTAAGAGTCTTAAACCTGCATGGAAGATTCTGAATAGCTTAACACTGGTAGGGGGAAAAAAATTAATACCTAGCCAAACAGTTTACCTAGCAAACTTCACAGCTCCTAAACCAATTTTGTACGTTATGAAACAGATATCCTATTAACTTGTCCAATCTTTGAAGATAGTATGTATTAGAATGAGATGATATTTCTACACACTACAACATTTAGCGTACGTTCCTTTCATAAGGAGTACCTCTCCCAAAGCAAGCTGAAGAGATCACTGAGGGAAAATGGGAGCTGATTAACACGGCCAATGAATGGCTTGCAGTATTTATAATACTGGTTGCAAACCATTTTGGAGGGAAATAGATCTCAAATTGTTCATTGGTACTTGTTCAAAAACTATCCGTAGAGGTGTTCTATTGGATATCCATGATCGGGCACTAAAATATTACAAATAAAGACTTGGGCTGGAATACTGAATTAGTTAGAACACTCAAATTGTTCTCTCAAACCCAGAGAGAGGGGGCAAAATGACAACATCAGGCTGTGAGATTATGATGGCTATTAACTACACTCAGTTAAGATGCACTCATCTACCCAATAATCTGTCAGCCTCAAGTCTATTGACTCATATGTGGCATGCGTTCATGAATTAAGTATAGAGGAGCTGCAAGCACCCAAAAATACCCTTAAAAATTCCAATTTTTACTCTAAGATACTGATAATTGATTCATTTATCAGAATCATTAAGTTTAAAAAGCACATTTCATTCACTGTGAGCATATGGAATTCCGATAAAACAACAGTATATGAGAAGAATGGTTAACACATCATGTCTGTGCCAGCTCCTTGGAACAATTACCAATTACCCTCATTTCTCTGGCTTACTCTACTGCCTTGCAATTTTGGTTTTGGCTTCAACTCTTATCCAACTCCTTTTTGAAAGTTACTCTTGATATATTACTTGCATCAGCCGTTCAGTCAGACATCACAACTTGCTTTGCAAGACAAAAAAACTGTTTGTCATTGTGCCGAGTTTTAATGCCACTCAAAACAGTTTTATTGTCACTTGAAGCAGATGTTCCTCATTTATGCAACCAAAAACATTTTTTGAACACCTGTTAAATCTTCCTTAACCCTTCCTTCTTGGAAAGAAAACTATTTCTTCAACCACTTCACCTAACTTAAATCTTTTAGCATTCGTAACATTCAGTCTGAATAATTTGATTGATTGATTATTATCATGTGTACCAAAGCACAGTGAAAAATGTTTTGTTTACCAGCATTACAGGCAGATCAAAGTAAGCAAGGATGTACAGATCAGAGGTTGTAAAAAGACTTAGAGGCGTTTAGGTCGCATTTCACAGGGTGTGGGCTCGGCGAGATCAACATTAGCAAGATCTGTAATATTTGAGACCTTGCTGGCCATTGATTTCTGCTTTCTGTCTCAACTGACTGTTGAAAATAAGCATGGCCCTTGTCATTCAACAGCCCTGTTAACCCAACTTGAAGCCCATGGTGTGATACTTAATCAAATGCCTTCTCAAAGCCCATGCACATATCATCAATTGCATTACGCTCATCCATCCTGCTATTTCAAAGAACCTAATCAACTTAGTGAAACACAGTTAGTCTTCAACAATTTTTTCTCCCGGAAAAATGCTTCAATAATTCTCTCCACCACCATCATTATTAGGCTGATGAGCTTATGTTTCTGTTCATCCCTCTCCTTATTTTTGAGCAGGGATGCAACATTTGCAATTTACCTTCTCCAGTCCCCTGATACCACTCCCATACAGAGAAGTATTGGAAGATTATAGTCAGAGCCATGACCACTTACACACTGATCTCCTTCACTAACCTAGGGAGTATCTCATCATTCCAGGTGACTTTTCTACTTTGAATACTGCCACTTGTTAGTCCAGTTTCTTTATCTATAAACTTCTTCAAACTTCATGATCTCCTCCTTTACTGCCACATTAACTTGCTCCCATTTCAGGAAGTTTCAATACAGTAACCTCTTCTCACCTATCCTCACTGGATGGAATTTCACTCATCTGAACTTTCTCTTATTCGTTCCCACTGCCCTGTAGTTACAGGAATACTCTAAGCCAAAGGGCTCCAAATTTTACTTATCAAACAATTGACCCTCCACACCCACCAGCATGTATGTATTGTCATAAAGCTGCTTTGTACATTGACTCCATCTTTCCCCAACACGGTCTGTATGTCCTGCACTGAACTCCTTTAAAAACCTTCTCAAAACAGATTTTTTTATTTAAAAAAAACAATGAGGATTTGGCTACAATGTACTAACTTCTTCCAACGTGGCAAGAATCCCTTTCATTGACAACCTCCATTTGCAAACTTCTTGGGATATTTTTATAGTTATTAAGGACACTATATGAATGCAAATTGTTGCTTTGCTTTCACTTTTACTTTTCAGGTTAATGAATCAATTGAACATTTTCTTCTCAAAGCACTATCCCTCCAAATATTGGCACCACTGCATATTTGTACAAATCGGTCAGTGATATATTTTATCAATGGATTGTTAAATGACATCTCACCTTTTGACCTTAGGCTAGTAAGAGATAGAAGTTTTAAAATAAAAATGTATACAAACTCTGAATTTTAGCATCTAGGTTGGTGAATGGGATAGTACCTTGAAACTTTCAATCTAATTAGCTCCAGCCAGCTAATTTTCAATAATAATCACCAAGCTCCTTCCAGGATATAGGCAATACACAAGAGCAGACAATATATTTGCTTCTTTCTGCAGCATCCACGTGGAAACACTGGAACCCGCCGCTGAGCACGTTAAGATATTAATGTCTGGAGCAGTCTACCACACCATTTCTCTACATCCGGGAAAACTGTCTCCTGCTGTGATTCCTGCTTAGTCAGATATTGTCAGCTGGTTACCTCATTTCTCCAGGGAAAAACTACGGACACGCAAGTGATACTATCTTCCCCCTAGACAATGATTTGCTCCCAGGTGATCCTAGCGGCTTGAAAGAGGCCAGGCTCTTCACAGAGATACCCAAACTGCACTCAACAGCTCAAATTGCTGACTGAAAAGTCACTGGTGCTCAAATAAACAAAGCACTTTCCCCAGGGCAAACATGCCCATCTGTCTTTGGCTGTGTAACATGCTCTTCCTTTCGAGGACAATAATTCAGTGCAAAGTATCCCTATAATCCATTGGGAAGTATCCTAATTTTGTAAATATTTACAAACATGTCTCAATAAAGAAATAATGCGTTAGAAAATTGAAGGAAAATGGTTCTAAGTTTACATTGGGTACGAATTCACAAACATATCCCTTGGGCATGCTTCCTGAACCCAAGGTGTACCACAGTTTGGGAATATCTGCTCTAGACTGAATATCAGTCTTTGTTGTTTAACAGAATTTGTCTCAGCTGTCATCTGATTGTCTTGTCAAGTATGTTTCAAAGATTTCTGATAGTGATTGCCGAAAATCAAGCCTTGACCAGATGATGAATCAATCCTCTTACTCAATTACATTTACTTCAGACAAAGTTTGGGGTGCTATCTAAAATTGGAAATACTAACTTTACAGGTCAACATAAGCTGTGGGTAAACATACAAGCAATTTTCTGGATTATCTCTCACCCCTCAGAAGTTTCTACTTTTTAACGACGCACATTAAGACAGTACCATTTTCAACTGAATGCAATTGGTAAGCAAACTGTTAGTTAGAGATGAAGATGAACAGTTTGGCCATACAACACCTGTGACAGAAATAACATGCATTGCAACACAATCTACATTGTGTTGGGCTGTACAACAGCACTTTTGCATGAAGGCAGTGTCTCTTAATGGTAATGCAATCTGTCAAGAAGGAACAATTTTATTAATTAGGTAAATACAGTTTGTACAGCACTGAAACAGACCCTTTGTCCAACTCATCCATGCCAACCAGACATCCCAATCTGACCTAGTCTCATGCGCCAACATTTGGCCCACATCCCTATAAACACTTCTTATTCATTTACCCATCCAGATTTCCTTTAAATGTTGTAATTGTCACTCTACAGCCTTCCTCTGATGTCCTAGATAGTCTCTCAGAAAGCTGTGTCTCCTGCTCTCCCTTCCTCACGTTTAAAGTTTGTTTTAAGTTCCAAAAGCAAAACATAAACTTATAGAAACAGGAATTACTGTTCCAAGAAATTGAGGAAATCAGACCAAGCACTGAAAAAAGCACTTCTTATACTCACAATTCTCTCCTGTCTAGAATAAAATAGGGCAAAATAAACAGCTCAGAATTTTTAAAATGTAATTCTTAAAATATAGAAATTGAATTCTTAAGATACAAAATCCTGATTCAATATTTTTGATTCAAAGAAAAATCACTGAGCTTACTATTCTGCATTAAACGTCACTTAGACTCAAAAGACACATTTAAAAACATACGATGGTTTAAAATACAACTCCTTCATGAATTGCAGGGAGATTCCACACCTAGCATTAATCGCTCAGATTGCATCACTGAATGACTCAAAAAGGCTGTGAAGGAAATGCTTCCCAACTAAAGGTTTGCATTTGTCTCTTTGCTCTGATGCAAATAAATTTATTGGTTAGTTACTCATGTTCCAGCTTTAAGCCACTTGCAAAATAAATTAAAGTATTTTAACAAATGGCTTGAAGAGCCACAAATAAGAGAGGCAAATGTGTCTGTATTGTGCATTTTCCCATAACATGACACACAATGAATACTAATTCTTGTTTGGGTGCTGAGAATAATGTTTGAAAACTCTCAAGAGGCATTTGCAAAAATCTGGGTAATAAATCAATTCCCGCAACAAATCTTTTGGCTTAATCTAAAAGAATACTTCAATCAAGGTATAGAGAGAATAAATAAATCTCACTTAATCCCTGCAAATCCTATATGCGCCTGTCCACATTCTGGGCCTGTTAACGCTTGAAGTGAACTGCATTTTAAAAGCTTTTGTCCACTGTTGTACTAAATGTCCTGTGACAGCAAATATTTCCTGCCATTCACTTCCTGTGGTATTGTTTTATTTTACTTGACAGCAACATCTAAGTCATCTCTGAATTAATGCCTGTCTGCCTTGCTTCTAGTATTTATTAAAATTACTTTGGACCTTCAGTCTACTGTTTGTGGCAGGAACATCGACTGCCTCAGATTGACTGCTATTTTGGGGGCTAAAATCTTTCAGGAATCGCTGCCAGCTTGGTGACATTTATTAGCCGACAGCCAGGACCATGGATTGGCAGCCAGCCACCCAACTTTCCTACGCCATCCTTGTGCAATTGGGATTTTACATTCTGACCTCACTCAGCCCACCAATCCATGCCTGCCAGCTGCCTGATAAATCATGTCCCTTTCCTGTGCCTTGTCCCCAGCATAGACCTCTATTTCCAGGCTTCACCAAATGGCCGACACTGACAGCAATAATCAATGGCCTGACCCAACCTCAATGTCCAGACATTCTCCATATTCGTGTCCGATCACAGGCAAAAGTAGATAAGTGTCTGAAACAGATACAGGAGTAACAATTAAGGAAGACAGCGGGAGTACCTATTTAAAACCATGTTAGAGCACAATAGGCCAAATGCTAGGCAACTGTAACCTTGTACTACTACCGTGAAAGTGTTCTTACTAAACTCAGGGCTCAATACACGAGCATTGTTGAACATCAATCAACAAACTGAATTAAGTCAAAGTTGTACACAAAGTCACACAAAATGTACAAAGGTCTGGTCAAAGCATATCTTGAGTACACCAAGTAATGTACACTATAAAATATTAAGGCATTGAATCTGCTCAATGAAAGGCATGAGAATGACACATCCTCAGTGGATCAAGAGGAATGATCAGACTTACTGGCAATTGTCAGATTACCAGCTGGTAGAAAAATAGAAGTGTGCGTTCCTTGTCACATTCAAGTGGGAATTTTAAACCACTTTCACGAAGGAGAGAGCCTAGGTGTACTTACAAAGAACAGTAAAATTTAAATAGCTAAATACAGGAAACCACACACTGGCCCACTAAGAGGGGCTTTGGAAAAGATCCAAATTGCTCACTTTGGAGAAGTGTTTCAGTGATTATAATTCCTAATGAGGTGCCATTCTGCATACGTTAGGTGCCATTCTGCATACGTTATGAGCCATTTAATTTCATTGAGGATTCTGGGAGCATGACAGCTGGAAGGAACTGGAAGTTACCAGGTCCAACAGGTATAGATTTTTCTTGTTGGAAGGAGGAGCATGTTCCTTCCTCTTTTGAAGCACTGACATCTCTTTTTTTTCATTTTCTGTTTTATTTGCTTTTTGACTTGTTGATTTTGTCAAGGTGTTTTGCCGTAGATTGGACATAAGAGAAATCTCGGCCTGAAACATCAGCCTTCCTGCTCCTCTGATGCTGCTTCGCGCGCTGTGTTCATTCAGCTCCACACCTTGCCATCTCAGATTCTCCAGCATCTGCAGTTTCTACTATCTCAGAAAATAAAACCCACCACTATTACTTCGTTGTGGAAACACATCCAACCCATGTATCACAGTCCAAGACACCACATATGGGCAATTCACTAAAATAAGAGGGAATACACCGTCCTGTCTCCAAAGTTGGAGAAATACTTCTCCAGCTCTGCACTCATTATTTATTTATTTATTTTCGGTCAATGTAACTTCTGTGTTATTGGGGAATTTTGTAACAATGTTTGAAATTACTGTGTTTTTTTTCCCCTATTTGATCCGGAAGCTGTGTTCCATCCATTTTATTAATGAAAACAAAACTGATTGAGGCACCATGACTTTATATTGTAAATTGACTACGATTGAGCAGTCATCAAGTGCACTGTTGAATAAAAATGGCTCTGTCGTCCAGAGGGGAATTATGGCAGCATCCAGTACTGAGCTGAAAGTTCTTACCAGCTTCCTTGGAGACCTGCACAAAGGCCTCCACTCCGCTCTCGCCATAGCTGCCTTCTGAAGCCAATGTGGACACATAATTCCATCCAAAAGCCTTCACAATGTCCACCATGGCCTGGGTCTGGTAAGAGTCTGGTGGAATGACGCGGGAGAAGAAAGCATAGCTGCTGTTATCACTCAATTCTGGTGCAGTAGAGGCATAACTGATCTGTGGAATCTAAAGAGACAAAAAAAAGGTTACTCTTCAATTCAGTAGGAAAAGCGCAGAAGATACGATACGTAGCTTTGCAAATCTCAGCTTCATTTCAAGGAGATTCAATTTCACACAGGATAAATATGTACCAAAAGGAAGGAGTTGAATACAGTCATGATAATCGAGTTATGGTGATTGATTTATTTACATGAACGAGCACTGGACAAAATATATCAATTGAGTCCAGGATCTCCTGCCTTTCCAAAACACAGCAGCAGAGAAATGTGGAAAGTGACATTTAATCAGTCACTATGATGTGATTGATAGCAAACAAGTTTGAACACATGGACTTGTGATTTTTTTAAGGGTTTTAATAGTAAAATCAATCATCTTTTCGATCACAACGAATAACTGCCATTCCAGAGACTAATTTGACTCATTTGAAGAGGAACACTCATGAATGGTGTGCATGTGACCAGAAATTTAACATCTCAAACTTTTCAGAGGGTTGTATTTCACAAGATTTCAGAGATATCAATATTTTGAGAGAGAAAAATTGAAGTCTGAGAAGCTGGGTACTTAAAGACTGAGCTTACTAAAGGAAATCTGCCTTAAAAGCATTGGAGCTTGTGTTTTTGACTCAAATCACAAAGTTTGCTTTGTTGCTGCCAAAACCTCTTTGCTCGCTACAGTTTCCAAAACTCTCAAATAACCCCACATGGTGAGTTTTAAAAAATATGAAAATCATCTAAAATTTTGTTTGCTTTTTGGGATTATTGACACTGCACTGCAGTGCTGAAGGGATGCTGCATTGTTTGATCTGCTACAATTTAAATAAGACATCAAAACAGGAATACATCCTCCACGTTGTCATGGTTAAAAGAGATATTTCATAATTCAAAGACAATAAGAAAATTCTCTCAATTTACTGGCCTATACTCTCTGTCAATCAACGCCCACCATGCTGTTTGCAGGGTCAGGCTATGAGCAAGCTAGCAATGACATTAGTCAGTATCACAATTGTTGCACTTCAGTGAAGTACATCGTATGTGAAGTCCTTGAGACGTTTCTGACAGATGCAATAGCTATACAAACACAAGACTTTCACTCAACTGAAAGATTTGACAGATGACAGTCCAAGCCTTGCAATTTAACTTGTGAAAATTTCAGGGAGGTCAGTATCGCTGAACCAAACCATTCATAATCAAGATGTTGAGCTCAATCCATAATCTGTGCTGATTCAATGATTGCAGTGTTGTCAAGATATCAAGATCAAAAAAGCTGCAAAGCACACCGTAATTATTTGCTAAATCCTAAGGTTGGGCAAGAGCAAGCAGTCTCCTGACTGTGACTTCAACCCTAGTTGGCCTAGGCTGTGATCAACTTACCAATAAACAGTGCCCAGAATCCCATTTAAAGAATTATCAGCATCATAAGTCACCATAGACCATTTACTATTCGCGAAATGCAAACAATCAATCAATCCTCAAAATTGCTCTGCTATTCAATTAGATTAATGTGGTCATACCTCAAATGAATTGACTGAGCTTCACTCCAGACCCTTACTACACCAATAAATTTACCCCCTTTCTCGAGCAGGGAGCTTCATTGCAAGAAAGGAGAAAGAAAAGGCATGCAAATGTTTGGTATGGAGAAGAAGAACACTACCCCCCAATTAAGTTTTAAAAGTCAAAACATAAATTAGTGAACTGCCCGACTGTCATGCAAAGCATTGTAAAAAGGCAGTCTGTGAATTGTATTATTCTTCTGCTCTGTATTTATGATGAACAGAGCACTTGTGGCTCTCATCAGCCAAACTCCAGCAGCACACATTCCCATCATTTGTAATAGTCCAATTGTGGAATCATGTTGCAAGACAGTCTAAACAGAAAATGTTGGAAAACTCTCTGCAGACCAGAAAGCACCGGTGGAGAGAGAAAATTAGTTTGTGCGCCATGTTGGTTCAGGCCTATTGACCTTCTCCTGAATGCGGGCAATGGTTGCATCTGGCAACCTTGTCAAGCTATCAGTCAAGGGAGTAAACAAGTTGCTGGATGGCAGCATGCTATGCTAATGTCATACATCAGCTTACATGGCTGTAGTGTTTGGACCCCAACCGTTTATAACATTTATTAATACCTTGGAAGAAGAAAATGAACGTACTATAGCCAAATTTTCTGATGACAAATTGCTAATCCATCTGGCCTGCACATCCCTAGACACTGTGGGACATTTTAACAATCCACGTAAGCTGCTCATCTTTAGAGAGGGTTAAAAACAGTTTAAAGATAGATACACAGGTTCAGTCATTAGGGGAGGAAAATGGTGGCATGTGGAGTATACTTTAGAAAAATGTGAAGTTATTCATTTTGGGAGGGAGAATAAAAGAACAGAATATTATTTAAATGGAGAAAAACTGCAGAAAGCTGCAAGGAATTGGGGTTACTTGGGCACAAAACACAAAAGTAGCGCACAGGTTCGGCAGGTATTCAGGAAGGCTAAGGGAATGCTACCCTTTGTCTGAGGAGTTTGGGAAATATAAAAGAGTGGGGAAGTCTTACTGCAACTGTACAAAGTGCTGCTCAGATCACATCTGAAGTACTATGAGCAGTTTTGTTCCTTTCATTGAAGAAAAGCTCTGATTTCATTGGAGGCAGCTCAGAGAAGGTTCTCCTGGACAATCCTCATTATGAAGGGATCTAATTATCAGCAAAGATTGAACAGTCTGCGGCTCTACTCACTGGAGTCCAGAAGAATGAAAGCTGATCTCAGTTAAACGTATAGGATTCTTAAGGGGCTTGACAGGTTAAGTGCTGAGAGGATGTTTCTCATCATGGGAGAGTCTAAGGACCAGAGGGCCTCATCTCAGAATAAAGAGGCACTGACTTAACACTGAGAACATGAGGAACATCTTCTGTCAGACGGTAGAGTGCCTTTGGAACGCCTTGACACACAGCTGTTAGAGCACAGTCCCAGTGTATATTTAAAGCTGAGATAAATAAATACTTGATCAGTCGGGGAATCAAGGGTTATGGGGAAGTGACAGAAAAGTGAATGTGAGGAATGTTGGATCAGCCACAATCCTGTTCAATGGTGGAAAATGCCAGTGGGCCAAATGGCTACACTTGTTTCTGTAGTTTACAGTCATATAGTCTTATGTATCAAGGCTGTTAACTGTTTCAATTTGTGCCAGATCAGCTTCATCTTAAATGAGCTAGCACCTAAGGGGAAGCAACGTAAACTTATGCCAAAAACTCATCCGTCCTAATGAAGGGTCACGAGACTAAGAACATAAACTCTGATTATTCTCTCTACAGATGTTGCTGCTCCTATTGAATTAAATAATTTAATGCAGCTCACAAAAACTATTATGGTGGGAGAGGGGCGATGAGCTCAGAACAAAGGGATACAATCGTCAAAAAACATATTGAACTCCCCCCAGTTTTTTTTGAGTAAAGGACTTAAGGGACGTAAGTAAATGGAGAGCTTAAGCTGATTAACCCTAATCTAATTCAATGAGGGAAAAATTCCAAGAGACCGGATGGCCTATACCCATTCTTAAGTTCCTGTTATGTGTGTGTATGTGTATGTGCATGTGCATGTATATACAGATAAACCGGTATTATTTTATCAGAAGCTCAGCTTTTCCATTGTACCATATTAGGCTTCGATCCTTCACTTTATATGGAGCAAATATCTCCTTTAAACTCACTGTGCTGTACAAGATCATGACCCTACTAAAGCACGTGCATTCATATATACTGTACACCAGTGGCAATGCATCCAAAAAAATCCATTAAAAATAGAATGCTGAAATCAATTCTGTACTGTCAAGTTGATCATCTTCATTCACAAGACGTACAATCTTTTGCATTACGATATTTAGTTGTAATTCACATAAGTGGTACAGTACTGGGGAATGCACAATAAATTTTTATTGACCTTTTTCAGGTCTGATAATCAGACCTGGCAATATGATATTGTTCCTGTTGCAAGGTAGATGCAGTATTAATATTTCAAAAAGACAACGCTCCACTTCTTGAACAGCTCGAGTACAAATGGGAGAAGAGAGAGTCTGTTTGGCAGCACCAGAGACAACCTAATATTTCATTTGAAACCTCAAGTTTTCCTTTTCAGACTTAACGCTAGTTTTGTTAAAGTAAAAAGTCAGCATTTTCCCCTTAACATTGTATAGGAAATGACAAATGGCACAGACACATACGTTTTCCTTTAAATATTTAGGAAATAAAAAAAAATGGACAAGACCCACACCTGCACCACCAATACAAATTGTTTTTGTCTGCTTTCCTTTTCATCGGGCGTACTTTTAAATATTTCAGCCTCTCGATGTTTTTCACCCAAGTACCAGACAGTGCTTTGTGACGTTCAATTTATGACTAACTGCAACTGCAGATTTGTCTCTTCAAGGTTTGGGCACATATCTTGCGCTCAAAAAGTTGAACTCAAGAAAATGGTAGCCATCAAATACACACAGAAGGCAATAGATTAAATCTGAATGTCCCCCTAAATTATCCATTCTAACCTCAAAAAAAATCTCCCCCCACCGGTACAATTTCCAAATCCTACCTTGATCTGTTATGGCCTTTTACTTGTTGGCCAGTTAACTTTGTGCCAATTGCCCTTAAGTTGGGAACAGGCTTTCTACGTGACTCGACTGAGACATTTCCCCATGGATGTAATGTCTGAACAGTTTAGAAGGCAAGCAAGTGCAAATTTGGCAGAGTGCCATTAAAAGTTGTGAACAAGGAAAAATCAATCCTGCTAGTTTCAAAGAAGTGCTGCCTGCTGTTGGGATAAACATGCCTTGCAAACAGTGCAAAAATTCTGATCTGCAGCCTCAAGTGGCCAGGAAGAGTAAATTGCCAGTTCGCATAGTGAAGAAACAATATTACTAAATTTAGTTGGCAACTCCCATGACTGTTCAAAGTGTAATATATAAACAAATCATACAAACTGGGTAGTCGCAGATCTGATTTCTGCTTCACAATGTGTTAGTTGCTCGCAGCCACTATTAATAGCCTAGTAGTGAATGCAAGTAGCTTAGTTCCTACAGTGGATTACTTTTCAGTGACTCCTGTTATGAGATGTTCCCTGAATGAACACTGGGTAAGGTGAAGAGCTATGGCGAGTCATAATGCCTTCTGAACTTGAACATCCAAGAGACTCTCAGTCCTGGCTGACTTCCCAATCTTCCATACCCCATTAAGTGCGTGAGGCAGCTTCAAAAGGAGGAGAGGGTCATAGAGGTATATGGCAAAGAAACAGGCCCTTCAGACTACATCCATACAGCCCAACAAGCACCACACTAAATTAATCCCATTTAAGAGAGAAATGGAGCGTGTGGAACAGGGGAACATTTCACATGTATGCTCACAGTGACAATGAGAACATGTAGCAGAGAATGATTTCAATTCATCGACCTCTGGGTTATGGACCCAGAGTGCTTCCCTCCACCACTCTGCGACCCAAAAGCAAACCCAAATGTGGGAATGTGAAGGTCAGTGACCCCCAGAAGTCCAAGGCTCCTGTGATAGTTGGTCTAGATGGCAATCAAAGCTGGTGGTGCAAAGACAGGAGAACATGTCACTTCTGGATTGTCTTGAACCACCCACCGTTTGGTTAACACACTGACCAATTGGACCACAGACACGGATGCCGTTTTCATTTTACTTGACTTCATAATTAACATTTTTATAATACTTGAGTTACATGAAACATTTGCCTCTCAAGGTTCAAGAATTTGGAATCAAAGTCTGCTATGCTTAACCTGTGGTCTCTCAAATTGGATTCGATTCTTTAAAATCAACTAAAATTTTATAAGACAGATTAGTTGTCATGGTGGTAAACAGACTACACTTGCCTGGTGAATCTAGTGGAATGGCCATAAAAGAAATTTGTGGTCTTCCTTCCTTTTTTTATTGCTAGCAATCTGCTGGTGCCAGATATAGCAACATCAGTTCACTCGCCCTTGAAAGTCAGGAATACAATACAATAATTGGGAGGTGAGGTGAACGTGGTGGCTGGCAACAAACTGCATTCCTTTTGTAAAGCTGTAAAGGAAAACTGTGTGTTGAATTCCATGTTTCTATTCAGGGTCACCAGTGACTCACCAATCATCACCAAATACCATGTTACTGTCCACGTACAACCAGTCATTGATAGACTTCATGAAGACATCCTCAAAAAAAGGATGTTTATATCAACAACAAGCCTCATGTCCCTTTCAGAATGTATAAATCTAGGAAGTCAAGGCCACTGTAATTGTATCTACGATCAGTCCTAATTTTTTTAATTTAATTTTTTAAATTAATCAGTGACATATCAACTCATGCTTTGGGGTGTTCTTATATATAGGCATCAGCTGCATCTTGAATGGCTACTGCCAGATTTGGTTCTATCAGATAAGTCATTTAGTCAACCAGCTCAAACCTATGTTACAACAATGCCTGTGATAGAGTTGCAAAGTGTTTAGTTGCTCCGTCAGCAAATCTTCCGATACCAGTTCTCAGTAAGAATCCAGTCTCAGTACTCATGTCACAAGCGTTAACAATATAGTAAAATCCAAAGAATGCAGTCACAGAGTTAATAGTCCAGTGAAGACAGTTAAATCAGGGAATAATTGTAAAACTGAAAAATTAAAGGCTCAGTCTGAGCAGATAAAGCCTTCATTAACTGATTGTCAAATTTAACAGCATAAATATACATAAATAAGCATGATTTAATGGCTCTTATAGAGACGTAGCAGTGATCTAATTAGAAGACTAAATCGTTTTTGAATGTCCAAAATGACAAAGAGAAGAGGAGGAAGTGGCCCGGATAATAAGGGATGACTTCAGAAAAGTAGAAATGGAAGTTAATGACTTGGCACAGCAGCAATTAAAATTACTTCCTTCCCTATTAAGGATAAAAAGGATGAGGAAATGCTGGTGATTGCTTCTAATAATGCTTTATAGGTGTCCATTAGTTGGATCGAGTATTAGTCCAGAAATAAGATGAGCATTTAACAAGGCAATACGATAACTATGTGGGACTCTAATCCACATGTATAAGAGCAAATTCAAATCAGCAAATGTAGTTTGGAGGACACATTCATAAAATACATTCAAGAGTGTTTCTGTGACTATTACATTGTGGAGCTAAAGATCTTGTTAAATCTTAAAATAATCTTAGAGGGTTGTTGGGAAGGTAGCCTTTCTATATCCAATCTAGTCTTTCTCAAAAGGGTTTTGGAGCTGGATGGTCTACGGGTCACTGGATGGCATGAAATTATATGGCCACACTCTTCCATTGACCTACAAAAGTCCTGCCCCTGGTCTGTATGTGTCAATAGTAAGCTACAACCTACCTCTACAACTGAGTAAACTAATCTGAGCCCAGAAATAGTTAGCAGTTAACTTCAATAATAAATGAAAGTTTAAGTTTATCATTCCACGTTATTGTCTGATTTCCCCATTTCCCATCATATGCTTACGCAGATCTCAACTTTGAATACTCTCATTTCTTTCCGAATTATCTTGAGTCTAATACACTGATCAACTTCCCTCTTTGCCGCACTAGGATTTCACAGCTGTGCACTTTCAATGGATGAATAATGTCGGTTTTGCACGTGCGCAAAAGTTTAAAAAAAGAATTTCCCAGGCCGTGGAAGAACAAGGGAAACTTTCCCACTGTGGCACTCCTGAACTCTCACTCAGTGAAAAGTCATATTTATGTAACGGGCTAAAAGAATGATTTACTCCTATTCCGTGGTTTGCACTCAGCCCAATATCATTCTCTGAAGGATGGTTAGCAGTCAGAGAATTACAAAAAATATTAATCTCATTAGTTTCAGCAGGTTTGGTTACTTTTGAACCTGACCTATTGGTTTATTTCTCCATCCACATGAATTCTGCCTGATTTATTGTTTTCAGCCTTTTGCTTTACCATTGCTAATATAAGCAGTATTTTACTTCTGAGGGTTAGTATTTTCGGCCCTTCTCAATGCTGTAAGCTCATGATCGCAGCCACTCCTCCTATATAGTTAAAAAAACCACGATGTCAGCACCCAGTTAGAACAGCAGTCATTTTTGCCTGAAATCATTTAAGTAATGAATCAGCCATTCAGACTCTTACCTGTTTGGCTGTGTTGAGGTCATAAATTATAAAATCCTTACCGCGTAGAAGCAGGCCATTCAGTCCATCAAGCATACACCAATCCTCCAGAGGGCATCCCACTCAGAACCACCCCATCTGTAACCCTGCATTTTCCATGTCTAACCCACACATCCCTGGACATGATGGGCAATTTAGCATTGCCAAACCACATAACCTGCATGTCTTTGGACTGGGGCACCACAGCACTCGGAGGAATCCGACACAAACATGGGGAGAACGTGCAAACTTGACACACAGTCATCCGAGGATGGAACTGAGCCCAGGTCCATGACACAATGCTAACACTGAGCCACCATGCCACCCAGTACATTATGATAGAAGGGAAATTGTTCCTCACTCATTGCCACATTGGTCATGGGCTTTTGTGTCAACGATATTACCACAAATATCCCACCTGACTAAGTGGCACATGAATTTTTCCCTCCTTTAGCCAAAAAGACGTTTCCGTAACATCACACCAGCGAGGCCATCTAAAAGGCTCTAATCAATTACTGTAAAAATGCTTCAAATCTTCACCAGTCCATTCAGAATCAACTGGAACAAAGTAGAAAAGTTTTACCCCGAGCTACAATTGATGTACAGCCTGTCCAAATAAGCTGCAATCGGGGCAGAAGGAAAGAAGATATATTTATCCGAGCAACTTGCATCGAATTCATATCTATATTCTCACAGTGAAAGAACTGTTTCTGAGCTCACTGAGACCCCCGATTACAATCTTCCCGCGCAACAATGAAGAGATGCAAAGAATGTCTCTGCAACTAAACGACTTGAGCAGCCGATTTATCCACTTTCAGCCAGCACACATTCCCCGGAGAAGTGCTAATAGAAAACAAAAGATAAAGCATTTTATACTTCTAAAGCTTTAAAGCACAACTTTTATTCAAGATTGAAACCCTTGACTGATCACATGAGATAGGTCTTCGAGTGCTTATCCATATATCGAATGACAATGAAGCACAGTAATTGTTACTTTGTAGGCAGAGCACGTATTAATGGGTCTCCCATGGAACTTGATAATGGCACGCTGGATAGTACAATGCTTCGCAACAACAGGAACATGATTCTATGCAACACATTATGTACATTCTGCTAATTTTGGAGCCACATGAAAATGTTCCCATCTCTTCACAACCAGAAAATCTAAATGCTACAGGCAAAAGCAGCCAAAGATCATTCAGAGCTGTTGTCACTTCTGTAAAGGAAAGGGTAGTCTCTCGGTCTGGAGCAAGAAAGGAGTAAAAGGTGTTTGTTTTTAAATATACACCTTTACGACAATCTGAGATGTGACCTTGAGGACAAGACAGTTCTAAAGTTGAAATTCTGGTGAACCAGTGGGTTTTAGTGCCTTGCCTATCTCAGATTTTTTTTTGGAAGGTCCATACCACTATATACATCAGGTAAATCAGGCAGGTTCACCTGTAGACCACATTACAGTCTGATAAGGTTCAATCCAGACAATGGCCCAGACTCCACATACACAGAGGAGAAACAGAAGGGGCTCTCTCCTAGGCTTGTTGTCATAGGCTCCCTGAGGAGCCTTGCAGAAATAAATATCGGAGAGAACCAGCCTCTCATTGCAACTGCAATCAACCATATCAATGAGAGTCACTTCACTCAGCCTGAGGCCCAAGTAGCCAGAGGAAACCATGAGGGGGACAAGCCACAAAGACGAGATATATGCCAAATAAATACAGAGGACAAGATGATCAGACTGCCAGCTGAGCTCAGGGAGAAAATGGCCCAAGTCATACAGTCGGGGATGTACAGCACGGGAACAGATTCTTCAGACCATCTTGTCCATGCCAACATGCAAAGCTAGTCCCATTTGCCAGCATTTGGCCCATATCCCTCTAAACCCCTCCTATCCATATACCCATCCAGATGCCTTTTAAATGTAATCGCATCAGCCTCCACCACTCTCCAGCAGCTCATTCCATACTCTCACAAAATTCTTCCGGGGGCCGGTGGGGGGACCCAGAACTGCACACAATACTCCGATAGTGGCCAAACCAATCTCTCGTACAGCCGCAACATGATCTCCCAACTCCTATACTCAATGCGCTGACCCATAAAGGCAAGCCTCCCAAATGCCTTCTTCCCAATTCTATTTGAAGACAGAACTGGCTCAATGGTAGAAGACAGGGTGCTGGTGGAGGGTTGCCTTTCAGACTGGTGACCAACGGTGTGCCACAAGGATTGGTACTGGGTTCACTGCCTTTGGTCCTTTATATAAATGATCTGGATGTGAAGATAAGAGGTATGGTTAGTAAGTTTGCAGATGACACCAAAATTGGAGGTGCAGTGGACAACAAAGAAGGTTACCTCGGAGAACAGTGGGATCTTGATCAGATGAGCTGATGAGTCGTAAATGGAGTTTAATTTAGATAAATATGAGGTGCTGCATTTTTGGAAAGGCAAATCACAGCAGGACTTATACACTTAATGGTAAGGTCCTGGGGAGTGTTCCTGAACAAAGAGACACCTTGGAGTGCAGGTTCATAGTTCCTTGAAAAGTCTAGGCCCGAAACGTCAGCTTTTGTGCTCCTGAGATGCTGCTTGGCCTGCTGTGTTCATCCAGCCTCACATTTTATTATCTTGGAATCTCCAGCATCTGCAGTTCCCATTATCTCTGTCTTCAAATAGCTAGTTCTCCCTGTATGCCATGTGACCTTGATAACTAGTCTATGAGGAACCTGTCGAATGCCTTACTGAAGTCCATGTAGATCACATCCTCCACTCTGCCCTCAATCGTCTTTGTTACTTCTTCAACCAAGTTAGTGAGACACAATTTCCCAAGCACAAAGTCATGTTGACTATCCCTAATCAGTCCTTGCCTTTCCAAATACATGTAAAACCTGTCTCTCAGGATTCACTCTAGCAACTTCCCCACCACCATTGTCAGGCTCACTCGTCGATAGTTCCCTACCATTTCCTTATCACCTTTCTTAAATAGTGGCACCATGTTAGCCAACCTCCAGTCTTCCGGCACCTCAGCTGCAGCTATTGGTAATACAAATGTCTCAGCAAGGGGCCCAGCAATCTCTTTCCTAGCTTCCCTCAGAGTTCGAGGGTACACCCTCCTTATCCACCTTCATGCATTTTAAGACACCCAGTTCCACCACCTTTGTAATATGGACATGTTTCATGATGTTGCAATCTATTGCCCCACATTCCATATCTTCCATATCCTTCTCTACAGTAAACAATGATGCGAAATATTCATTTAGTACCTCACCCACCTCCTACAGTTCCACAAGCAAGCAGCCCTAATCTCTCCCTCGTTATCCATTTTGTCCTTCAATCATTTGTAGAATCCCTTTGGATTCTTCTTAACCCCTACTCGCCAAAGTAATTTCATGACCTATTTTTGCCCTCCTGATGTCCCTCTCATGTATACGCCTACTGCCTTTATATACTTGTCAGGATTCACTCGATTTGTGCTGTCTATACCCAACATGGGCTTCACTCCTTTCCTTTTCCTTTCAATCTCTTTAGTCATCCTGCATTCCCTACACCTACAAGCCTTAGTACACTCAACTCATGCCTAGGATGAAGGGCTTATCTTATGAAAATAGGCTGAAGAAGTTAGGTTTGTATCCATTAGCATTTAAAAGAATGTAGGGTGATCTTATTGAAATGTTAAGATCCTGAGACGGTTTGATAAGATGACTAACAGGAAATCACTCCCTCTCGGGGGGGGAGGAGATGAGAAGTTGGGGAAACAGATTAGATGCCTCCTTCTCAACACAGGAAACCAACTTTAGTTCTGAGGGTCATTAGTTCTTAGAATTCTTTCCTGGAATACTAAGAGGCTTGGTCACTGGGTATATTTCAGGCCAGCTTAGATAAATGTTTGACTGACCGGAGCACCAAGGGAATCACAGGAGGAAAGGAACAAACAGTTGAGACCAAACAATCAACTCCAATTTTACGGAAAGGTTCAGCAGGTCTGAAGGCCCAAACATAGAATCCCTACAGTGTGGAAACAGGCCCTCCGGCCCAACAAGTCTACACCGACTCGGAGCATCCCACCCAAACCCCATCCCACAAGTTAGCATGGCCAATCCAGCTAACCTGCACATCTTTGGACCGTGGGAGGAAACCGGAGCACCCGGAGACCCACACAGACAGGGAGAATGTGCAAACTCCACGCAGACAGTCGCCCGAGGCTGGAATCGAACCTGGCTCCCTGGCACTGTGAGGCTGCAGTGCTAACCACTGAGCCACTGTGCTGTCCTTAAAACCGCCTACTCTTGCCCTCAAATCCTATATCCTTTCATATACTAATAGGATAAGAGTATATTATCTCTTTCACTGCTTTCACAATTCACTTGACATATGGATTAAGTAGATTTTAATCAACTTAATCATCAATTGCAAACATTGATCTGCACGTTCATTATTTTAACCCAAGGCCATATTACTTTCACCCATTTCTCATGACGACTCCATCAGGCCATGTAGCTCCCATCCTACATTATAACTAAGGTCAATCACATTCTTTTCAATCACATTTTTATTTGTCCTTTTTTGTCATTTTTCCCCCCATTTCATAATATACTTAAAACAACGGCAGTAAATCTTCTGATAATCACTAATATATTTCTAGTCTTTTCAATCTTGATGCGCTCCTGTATTATAAGCACTGACCTGACACATCAGGTTCTCAAATTTATAATAAAACCAAAATCTGAAAGCCTTGTTGAACAAATAACTTAGAAACTAAATACTACTAACGAGCTCAAAGTTAAGTCACAGTTTCTTCAATACCATTTTAACTTTTTTTTATTTTCCGCCGCATCAAATTAAGTAGCAACTGACCCAAGCTTCTGTGTCTCCATCTGTCATTCTTCGCAAAATGAAAGGTCATGTCTCCAGGCCTCAAGACCTGGACAACATCCAGGTTCCAGCATGTGACATTTGGGCCTCATAAGTGATGGGCAATGACCATCTCCAACAGGAGAGGCAGTTTAACCTCCCTGACTTGACTTTCAATAGAATTAGGATAACTGGGACAAGTTCTTTCCCACCCCTTCAACTTTTGGATATCACCATTGACCAGAAATGTAACTGGGCCAGTCTTGTTAATATGGTGGTTAAAAGTCAGAGACTGTAACACAAGTGGCAAGTAATATATGTCCTGTCTCAACAAAGTCTGCCCAGCAGATGCAAGACTTAAGTCAGAAGTATGATGAAATATTGTCTAATTACCTGGACGAGTAATGCTCCAATGCCACTAATGATGATTAATAACCTTCATAATTTGCACTGAATTCAGCACCATAAACATTCATTACCATCACCACTGGAGCACTTTGGCGTCAGCGTGTCATCTACAAGATAAACTGCAAAAACTTGTGCAGGTTCCTTCAGCAGCATACTGCAAGACTATGGCATCTACCTAGCAAGCTAAACAAGTACACGCATGGAAACACCACCACTTGTACATTCCTTCCAAACTACACACCAACTTGACAGAAGACTTTATTGCTAGTCTTTTACTGTCACTGGGTCAAAATTCTAGAAACTGCTCCCTCGTAGCAAAATGAATCCATCTGCACCACCTACACTGTTGAACTGCTACAGTGCATTTCCCCACTTTCTCAAAGGCTATTAGGAATGGGCAATAAGACTTCACCTTCTAGCAATGCCCACATTCTGAGTGAATTTGTTTTAAAAACTGCCATCAGTGTTGGTCACATATCGAATGATGGGAGCAGGAAAATCCTTCATTCTTTTCCAACCACCTGCAACACCCATGTTTGTTCCTCTCCCAGGGATTAAGTGCTCTACTGCACACAAATCAAATATTCATAACACAAATGCCACAAGGATTAGGCAGCCCGAGTTGGTAGCCAGTCTACTTCTGAACTGGAAGGCACTGGGTTCACATCCTTCTCCAGAACTTGTTGGTCACTGGAGGAACGTTCAATGGATGAAAACTCTGTTGGTCAGCCAGCCAATTCCTTTGATCACTCCACAACCTTTTTCAAGGGAGAAAAGAATGTGAAGATCCCAAAAAACTACTAGCGAGATTCAGAGAGAGTAAAAGAGAAGGACAATTAAGTTGGAACTACACAACACCTGTAACACAATATAACATCCCAAAATACATGATAGGAGCATTTTGAAGCACAATTTGATACATTTGACATCAAAGCTGATGACTAAATGCTTCATCAGAGATATATTTTATAACAGCTCTTAACAAGGAATGAGAGGTGGAGAGGTGAGAGGAGGGAAAGCCAGATATTAGGAGCTTGGCCCTGAAAACATAATCACTAATATTGGAACAATTCTTCAATAATTCAAAAGTAGAGAAATATAGTTTTCTCAGTGGGTTATGGGAGAATTTTTGTCGAGTTGAGGGACAAGGTCATGGAATGATTTGAAGAATTCTAAAAACAAGGTGTGGTGGAAACTAACATGGTTCAAGGGTTACAGAGGTAATGGATGAATGAAACTTAGAGAGAGTTAGGAAAGAGGTAGCAGAATTTGATTACTTCAAGTTTATGGAAGGTAGGATGTGGCAGACTGATCAAGAGTATAATAAAATCAAGCTAAAACAAAAAGTTAGGGAAGTTATGGATGAGGGTTTTTGCTAACAGGCTATAGGAAGCCCAGAAATGGGCAACGTTGCATACTTGGAAGTAACTAGTCTCAAATCATAGCACAGGTGTGTGGATAAAATCTGACGTCAGAGTCAAATGCAATAACAAGGTTGTTAACAGTCTGTTGAAATACATTGTGTTTGCTGAGGTCAGCACAGATCCAATACCATTAATGATTGTCACCAGGAAAAAATCTTCACATTTTGCAAAACATCTAGTGCCATAGATATTCACTATCTTCACCACTCTTGCATTTTAGCAGAAATTTATCTAGGGTTGGTGACCAGAGTCATTGCAGGGAATTTTAAAAGCTGGAAGATGATGGGAAGGTGGTGACAAATTGAGGGAAAGCAAGGACTCGTAGATCCTTTGGAATAAAACGCATTGGTGGACGGCATGATCAGCCTCCATTCTCCTTTTGTCTTAGGTACTTACCTTTCCATGCATCAATGATAGGTAGGACCCACATAGATTTTAGCGATGCAGAGGTGATGTGCTGGCAAGAGAGACTTCTGCACTTGGCATCCTCTCCACGGTAATCTAGCCAGTGATAGGCAATCTTGCCGTTCCACCTCAGTACATTGGTTCTGCCATAATGCATGTTCTGGCAACACAGATTGGCTAGTAACACAACTGACAAGGAAATGCTATTTCTAAAATGCAAATTTGTGTTGGCTATTACACAATTTGAAGAGGGGACAGTGAGGATGTTGAACAGTTGCTCAAGTCCTACTGTGAAGACTTCTCTATAAAGCTGATCTACATCAATTTGCCACTGAGGGAGAGAAGGGAACCGGAGATGAAGAAGCTAAGGTCTAGAATTCAGCACCACAAGAGCTTTCCACTTGTGTTGTCACCTATCCAGAGGGAAACGGAGAAGCAGTTGCAGCTCTTGAAGGAAAATGATTACAATGCAAAACACAGTAGGATAGCAGTTTGTGGAATGAGATCTTCTTTGGCAGCCTATCAACAGCTTTCTCATGAAAGAAGAAAAAGGGCAAAGCAGCAAAAACTGGATGTCTTTTTTAAGCCAACCCCCAAGAAACAGTCAGAAGATAATGAACCACAGCCATCCACTTCTGGGTTAACTATTTTTCACCCTAACCCTGAACCATAACTGCACCTGAAGGTGATGACGACAATGACCCTCAGACCCTGCATTAACAACAGAGCAACCTCAAGACCTCCACCCTCATCAGTTCATCTTGACATTTTTTCCCCCAAGGGATGGTGTTAAATTTACTTTTATTAGATAATAAAACATTTATTCAAGCCATGTTATCCCTTGTCAGGCTTTTGAGTGATTTGAGCAATTTTGAGTGAATTTTTTGGATGGTCAGCGCCAAGCCCCACTTTTCCCATAGGCCCTGTTATTTCTGCAGTGTGATTTTCTATAGCACAATGTTGCACAGAAACGCAACTATAATGCATGACAGCAGAACTGATTGCACATGATGTCATCCAGTGGTATATCACTGATACTTGCATTACTGTAAATATAGCAACAGACAAGGAGGGTGGGAAATGTTCGTGTTTGCAATAGTGAGGGAGCAAGACAATTTCTGAGCCAAACTCAAAATCATAACAACGTACACAATGAGGAAAATGACAACTTTGTGCAAGAGACTGACAGCCATGTGTTTGGAGTGGACTAAGCACACAAGATATTTCTTGAATTGAATAATCATTAATTGCTGAAGCATTACAGTGTATAAATTTGACATGAAGGACAACAGGATGGTAATCTGAACAATCATAGTTTGTAATAATAACGCTCATATTTACATAATGCTTTTCCAGATCAGAATTTATCAAAAGACTTCAAAGCAAGACTCTCTCTTTGATGCATGGTAACTGTTGTCATTCAGGCAAATGTGCCATCAAAATACCACAAATAACAATGAGCCAACTATCAGGTAACAAAATACCAAAGATGCCTTTCCAATATTCCAGGGAAATTTCTCTTATTGTAGAGATCTTGAACACATGCAACAACAGGCAAATGGAAATGAGATTTAACATTTGTCTAGTTTTGCATTACTTTTGACAGCACAACATTCCTTATTATCTTATCTTAAAATGGCCACGCTGAACAATGCATTCCGCGCCTCTACAGCACGATTGGCCTGTTCAGTGTCTTCTAGCATAAAACATTGAATAAATCTTTCAAAGTTTGCCTAAGCTTAGGCCAGTGTCACGCCTCTCAACAATGTTCAATAAATTTTATATAAACCATCCCTTGTTTTTAGATGAATTTCTGACAACAATGTTCATCGAGTTGAATGAACGCCACTCATGCGTTTACTCACGGGCAGTTGGCCAGACAGGAAGAGAGGCGTAAAATCTGAGCGGGAAAGCTGACGCTTCGGGCTTGGACCCTTCTTCAGAACTAGGGGAGGGGAAGGGGATTCTGAAATAAATAGGGAGCGAGGGGGAGGCGGATGGAAGATGGATAAAGGAGTAGATAGGTGGAGAGGAGACAGACAGGTCAAAGGAGACAGTGATGGAGCTAGTAAAGATGACTGTAGTTGGGGAGGTAGGAAGGGGACAGGTCAGTCCAGGGAGTTCACAGGTCAAGGAGGCAGGATGTGGCTGGTACATAGGAGAGGGGTGTGGGGCTTGAGATGGAAAGAGTGGATAGGTCAGAGGAAGGACAGGTTAGGGAGGCTGGGACAAGCTGGACTGGTTTTGGGAGGGGGAGGGGAGATTTTGAAGTTTGAGAAGTCCACATTGATACCACTGGGCTGCAGGGTTCCAAGCAAAATATGAGGTGCTGTTCCTGCAACCCACGGATGGCATCGTTGTCGCACTGCAGGAGGCCCAGGATGGACATGTCGTCCAAAGAGTGGGAGGGGGAGATGATATGGTTCGCAACTGGGAGGTGCAGTTGTTTGTCACGAACCAAGTGTAGGTGCTCTGCAAAGCGGTGCCCAAGTCTCCGCTTGGTTTCCCTGATGTAGAGGAGACCACAACATCAACAGCGGATACAGTACTCCACATTGTGCAGATGTGCAGGTGAACATCTGTTTAATGTGGAAAGTCTTCTTGGGACCTGGGATGGGGGTTGGGGAGTAGGTGTAGTTCTTCATGCAGTTGCAGGAAAAACTGCTAGGGGTGGTGGGGATGGTGGGGAGTGCGGAGCAGACAAGGGGGTATTGGAGAGAGTGGTCCCTCCGGTGAGCAGATAAGGGTGGGGAGGGAAAAGCGTCTTTGGTGGAGGTGGTGTGAGGGATGAGTTGTGGGAAATGCAGGAAACACGATCAAAGGCGTTCTCGAACACTCAGTGAGGGGAAGTTGCAGTCTTTGAAAAAGGAGGACATCTGGGATGTGCGTGAGCAGGATGCCTCATCTTGGGAGCATATGCGGCAGAGGCAAAGGAATTAGGAATAGGGGATGGCATTTTTGCAGGAAGGTGGGTGCGAGGAGGTGTATTCAAGTTAGCTGTGGGAATCAAGCTTCAAATGGATATCGGTTTCCAGGTGGTTGACAGGGATGGAAACAGAGGTCCGAGAGGGGGAGAGGGGGGGAGGGGGGGAGATATTGGAGATGGCCCAGGTGATCTTAAGGTGTTGGTAAAGTGGATGAACTGTTCGAGCTCCTCTTGGGAGCACGAGGTGGTGCCAATACAGTCACCAACGTAACAGAGAAAGAGATGGGGGATAGGGCCAGTGTAGGTGCGGAAGAGGGATTGTTCCACGTAGCCTACAAAGAGGCAGGCACAGCTTGGGCCCATGCGGGTACCCATGGCCACCCCCTTTGTCTGCAGGAAGTTGGAGGAATCAAAAGAGAAGTTGTTGAGGGTGAGGACAAGTTTGGCTAGGCGGAGGAGGGTGTCGGTGGAGGGAGACTGGTCAGGCCTGCTGGATAACAAGACGCAGACGGCCTTTAGGCCATCTGCATGGGGAACGCAAGTATGTAGGGACTGGACGTCCACGGTAAAGATAAGGTGTTGAGGACCAGGGAATCGGAAGTTTTGGAGGTGGAGGAGGACGTGCGTGATGTCATGGACGTAGGTAGGAAGTTCCTGGACCAAGGGGGAGAAAATGGAGTCGCGACAGGTGGAGATACGTTCAGTGGGGCAGGAGCAGGCAGAGACAATGGGTCGACCTGGGCAGTCAGGTTTGTGGATTTGGCGAAGGAGATAGAACCGGGCGATGTGGGGTTGTGGAACGATGAGGTTGGAGGCTGTTGGTGGGAGCTCACCTGAAGTGTTGTGGATGGTTTGGGAGATGACGATTTGGTGGTCAAGCGTGAGGTCATGATCAAAGGTGGTGGTCGGAGGTGCTCCTATCCCAAACTCACTATAAAACCCGCGGACAAGGGAGGCACAGTTGTAGTATGGCGCACCGACCTCTACATCGCCGAGGCCAGATGCCAGCTCTCTGACACCTCCTCCTACCTTGTCGGACTGTCGAGAACCACCAGGCCATGCCAGGCCCTCACAAAGGCGTAGGATCTGAGTTCAGGACATCACCAAGAAGAAAGTGAAAGAAAAAGGAAAAAGAAAAGAAACAGACAAAGCGGACAAGCTTCAGCTGAGGAGTCCTACTCCACCACCTTCTTTCATCTGAATATCAAGTGTATGCATAATTATCAATAGAAATGTGCAATTGTTGATTATTATAGCTACCATTGTATGTTTAATTCCTGAGACAACTAGTTAATAGCTTGGAGTTTTATCAGCTGGAATAAATTATGTATTTGAGAGAAATCATCCATTCATCGATACTTGCACCTCTGAAGTGGAAAATAGGTGCCTAACACATCACATATTACTCGTGACTCCTTTCAGAAAGCAAAGCATAATTCCTGCTCAAATCCACAACTGTTCATAGGAAAAATCTGCTACTTCAGTTTTTGTTGCAATCCTTAGTTGCATTGTACAGTCAAATAGCCCAAAACACATTCAGACTTAGGGCCACTGGCAGAACAGGACAACTCGAAAACATAATACTTTGGGAAGGAGTGTTTCAAAATAGTTCATTAACTGAGGTGTCCATTCTGTAATGCTCAACATTTTGTTTTGGTGGTGGTGGTGGTGGGGGTGGGGGTGGGGGGTGGTTGGCTGCAGAGAGAAACCGGAACCTTGTTCTCAACAAAATCACTCCTCTCATTTGTGCTTATATGAGACATTTTGCAGACGCATCAAAACTAGTTAGTCAAATGAAATGCAATCTTGGTACCTTCAACAGTTTCCAGCATCAGATGTATAATACAAACCAGATTGGCTTCATCAAACTGTCTTGTTCAAAACAGCCCTTGGTTATTTTTTGCCAGGACAAATATTGTAGTGCCTACAGTGATGACAGCCTGTGTTAACCATTCCCTCATGACCAATTAGTGAGTCAAACTTATGAAGGCTTGTGTGAAAACACAGAACAAACAAGCACAGGCTGGTAGTTGTAAGCCATTTTGTTGAATGTGTGAACAGCCTCAGATGCTGATAGACAAAGAGCAGGTCCTTAGGCAACAAGAACATGATTCATATTTGGTGAACTTAAATAATTATAAAACAGAGCTCAGACAAAATTAGGACTTGATCATATTTTGTTCACTGTTTTTTGTTACCTTATTCTGTGGTTCTAAATTTGGTACCATCATTGGAAGCAACAGATGAAAATGTTATTTTTAAATCCCCATCACTGGGAACGTACCAAGAATGTGTTTACAACAAAAGGCCATATCGCAGTCTACATGCATACAAGATGACTTTGAAAAAAAATGATTAAACACTGCAGTTTAATTGAGGCAGACATAAATAGGAAAATTATTAAAAACGGCTTTGATGCAAGTTGTATTTATCTTCAATTTGCCTTTAAATTCAATTTCTACAACCAAATGTTCATCTTCAATTTCAAATTAAATCTCCAAATATATGTTGATAGGAATACGGCAAACAAGTAAATTAGTGGAGGACAAAGGTGATCCAGTAAACTCATCCTATGAGCCATAAAAGGTTGGAACATATGCTGATCCGTAAGTCTAAAATCATCTGATGGAGTCCAAACTTAGCATTGATAAGAGGAAAAAAAAGATGAGAAATGAGAAAAGCCACTTTGAATCCTCCAGGCCGAGGCAAGAGGTCAAATTCACCAAGCGTTACCATCTCTATTCCAGTTGAGAACGTGCCCTGCTCTATTTCGAATATATACAGAGTAATCCAATCTTTAGTGGGGAGCATACATTTATACTGCATCCTTATTCTGAAAATTGTTCATTTTTTTTTATCCCTGTGGAACAGTTTGCTCTCTTCGTTAACTGATTTGACTCTTGTTGTTATAGAACTTTAAGAAGTGCGGTAGGTAATGTAATGACCAGGATCCGTATTAGTTACAGCACTTCAGCGTAAGAGAAGAGCAAAGCGGCGCATTCTCTAAAAATCTGATGATCTTAATCTATTGCAAGATCTTTAAATAAACTGAACCTACGTCGGTCCCAGCGTGAGACTGATAATGATGTTCAGAGAACATTAAATCACGATCAGGATCTAGACTTTCCTTAAAACTACGAGAGCATTTAGCACATGGCTACAGCTTCATGATAAAACGTGTGTATGAACTCTCTTTTTAAATTTAAACATTGGCTGATCACATCGCAAATAGTAGTTTTACGTCTCTTGCAAACATCAGAAATGTGTCAATTTTAATCAATAGACTATTAACATAATTTTAAATAAAAAACTATACTCTCTCTATTCAGCCCTGATTTTCTTTTATGTGCTTCCTACCACTCCCAGGAGATGATATGGTGTTGGACACAGCTTGTTCAGAGAAATGTGTTCATTTATACTGGTTGGTCTGCCACAGTAAAGGAACCGCCATCTCTACTCCAGATGCCTTTCTTTGTGGCCTGTGGTAACCATCAAGCGTACCTCACTTGTGACATGGAATCAGAGCGGTTAAGATGAAATTGCGTGGATTTTCGTGTTTTCCATAACACAAAGTTATCAAACTCACTTAAATATCGGTTTAGTCTATTTAAAGATCTAAGATTGGTGCTCATCAGATGCTTTTCTTCGAGGAGTACAGTAATTGTAGTCACAGAATTAAATATAAATTAAACACTCAAACATTTACATGCTGCAACTTATACGGATTTTGATGGCGTCAAATGGTCACGAGGTTAGTAGCATTTTCATTTCTTGAAGTTCATCCCAATGGGAAGGCAAAAGTAATCCTCTGTTGGCCAAATGAGGGATGAGCTCAAGGACCACATCATCCAGAACATTTTGGGTTAGGAATAGCAAGCTAGACAGTCACTTATAATACACAGCAGATCATGGTTGACATTTGGAGTAAACCTCCTTACTCTCTCAGGAGATGAATACTTTTGTCATTCCTAACTGCTGTTCGTAGAACTCAGAAGTGGGCCAGATGTCAACAACTGCCTGTGGGATTTTAAAGGCCTGAAAGCACACTTCATTCATTATTGCTATCCAGACATCGTGAAGTGTGACAATAGCCCTCAGTTCATTAGTGATGAATTCGACATCACACACATTACTTCCACTCTACCCCCAGTCAAATGGAAAGGCTGAATCCACAGTGAAAATCAATGATCACAAAGAAATTAAGCAAATCACCTGCATGATCTACAAACCATTAAATCAAGAACTACACCCAACTGAAGACATGGAACATAGCATAATTTTAGTCTCAGAATTGGACGATGTACAAACTGCTCTTTCAAGTGAAGAAAACATTGAAGCCAGAAACAGTGAAAAGGTACAAGACAAAAAAACACACCAAGTTTCAACATAATAAAACTGCAAAGTCATTGCTGGAACATGAGACCTGAGCAAGGGTCACTTCAATCACATTAAGTGAACAATCAGATGGACCATTATATGTAGAGATAGTAAGAACTGCAGATGCGAGGGTCAGAGATAACACAGTGTGGAGAGCTGGAGGAACACAGCAGAGGAGCAGTTTATGTTTCGGGTCTGGGCTCTCTTCAGAGAATGGTGGGGGTGGGGTGGGGTGGGTGGGTGGGGGTGGGTGGGGTGGGGGTGGGGGTGGGGGTGGGGGTGGGGGGGGGGTGGGGTGGGTGGTGGGGTGGGAGGTGGGGGTGGGGGTGGGGGTGGGGGTGGGGGTGGGGGTGGGGGTGGGGGTGTGGGGGTGGGGGGGTGGGGGTGGGGTGGGGGGTGGGGGTGGGGGTGGGGGTGGGGGTGGGGGTGGGGTGGGGGTGGGGGTGGGGGGGTGGGGTGGGGGGAGGGGGGGTGAGTGTGGGGGGGGGTGAGGTGGGGGGGGTGAGGGTGAGGGTGGGGGGGGTGAGGGTGAGGGTGGGGGGGGTGAGGGTGAGGGTGAGGGTGGGGGGGGTGAGGGTGAGGGTGGGGGGGGTGAGGGTGAGGGTGGGGGGGTGAGGGTGGGGGGGTGAGGGTGGGGGGGGTGAGGGTGGGGGGTGAGGGTGGGGGGTGGGGGGGGGTGAGGGGAGGGTGGGTGGGGGGGTGAGGGGGGGGTGGGTGGGGGGGTGGGGGGGTGGGTGGGGGGTGGGTGGGGGGTGGGTGGGGGGTGGGTGGGGGGTGGGTGGGGGGTGGGGGGGTGGGTGGGGGGGTGGGGGGGTGGGGGGTGGGGGTGGTGGGGGAGGTGGGTGGGGGGTGGGGGAGGGGGGTGGGGGGAGGTGGGTGGGGGAGGTGGGTGGGGGGGGTGGGGGGGGGGGGTGTGGGATTTGGGGGGGGTGGGGGGGTGTGGGATTTTGGGGGGGGGTGGGTGTGGGGTTGTGGGGGGTGTGGGGGGGTGTGGGGGGGGTGTGGGGGGGGTGTGGGGGGGGTGTGGGGGGGGGTGTGGGGGGTGTGGGGGGGTGGGTGGGGGAGGTGGGGGGATGGGTGGGGGAGGTGGGGGGATGGGTGGGGGAGGTGGGGGGATGGGTGGGTGAGGTGGGGGGTGTGGGATTTGGGGGGGGTGGGGGGTTGGGGGGGTGTGGGATTTGGGGGGGTGGGGGGTTGGGGGGGGTGGGGGGGGTGTGGAGGTGGGGGAGGTGTGGGAGGTGGGGGGGAGGTGGGGGGGAGGTGGGGGGGAGGTGGGGGGTGGAGGTGGGGGAGGAGGGGGGGGAGGAGGGGGGGAGGTGGGGGGTGGAGGTGGGGGAGGAGGGGGGGGAGGTGGGGGGAGGTGGGGGGGAGGTGGGGGGGAGGGGTGGGGGGGTGGGGGGGTTGGGTGGGGGGGTGGGGGAGGTGGGTGTGGGGGGTGGGGGAGGTCGGGGGGTGGGGTAGGTGGGGGAGGTGGGGGTGGGGGTTTGCTTGGTACCATGAATGGAGGTTGTGCGGGGTTCGGGGGTTAGGGGGGTGGCAGGGTGGGGAATGCTGGCAAAGTGTAGGAACGGTGTAGCACTTCCTGCGGTTGCAGGGGGTGGCGGGGCTCGTGGGGAGTGTAGAGCAGACGAGGGAGTTGCAGAGAGCGCCGTGCCTATGAAAGGCAGGTAGAGGTGGGGAGGAAAATACATCTTTGGTTGTGGGGTCAGACTGTAGGTGGCAGAGTGGCAGAGAATGATATGTAGATCATAGATTCACTACTGTGTGGAAACAGGCCCTTTGGCCGAACAAGTCCACACCACCCCTCAGTGCAACCCACCCAGAACCATCCCTCATAACCCACTTAATCTACACATATCTGAACACTGCTGGCAATATAACATGGCCAATCCACCTAGCCTGCACATCTTTACACTGTGGGAGGGAACCGGAGCACCCAAAAGGAAGCCCACACAGACACGGGGAGAATGCGCAAACTCCACACAGACTGTCACCCAACGGTGGAATCAAACCCAGGTCCCTGTTGCCGCTAGCCACTGAGCCACCATGCTGCCCTGAACAAACAGCATTTCAGAACAGAATTCAATGTACCACAGACGAGACTCGAATCCACAATTCCTGGTTTAGGAGGCCAGCATCCGATTCATTAGGCCACTGGGGCCAGGCACTGGACACATTGGATATGGAGGTCAGTGCAGTGATATGAGAGGACAAGGGGGATTTTGTCTTTGTTTTTGTTGGGGGAAGATGGGAGGCGAAGGAAACTCAAGTGATGTGGTCGAGAGCATTTTCAACCACCGGGGGGGGGGGGGGGGTGCGGCCCTTGAAATAAGGGGATATCTGGGATATTTGGGAGTGGAATGTCCTATCTTGGGAGCAGAGGCTGAGGAATTGGGAGTAGGGGATTGCATCTTGCAGGAAGGTGGGTGAGAGGTGTAGTCTAGCTAGCTGTGGGAGTCAGTGGCTTGAAATAGATGGCGGTTTTGAGGCAGTCATCAGAGATGGAGGTATCGGAGATGGTCCAGCTGAATGAGACTTTGGGGTGAAAGGTGTAGTAAAGGTGAAGAACTGTTCAAGCTCCTCATGCGAGCATGAGGCAGCACCAATACAGTCATCAATGTGGCAGAGGAAGAGGTGAGAGATAGAGCCACTGTAGCAGCGGAATAGGGACTATTCCGCGTATCCTACGAAGAGGTAGCATTAGCTTGGGCCCTTGCGGGTTCCCATGACCAGCCCCTCAGTCTGTGGGAAGTAGGAGGAGTTGAAGGGGAAATTGCTAAGTGTAAGGACAAGTTCAGTGAAGCGAATGAGGGTGTCGATGGAGGGGGTCCTGCACTCAAGAGATAGTAAGAACTGCAGATGCTAGAGTCAGATAACACTATATAAGATTATATGTAGACGTCCTGACTCACAATGAGCAATGTGTGACTCCAGGCAGCTAATAAACAAAAATGTAATCTTAACCACGCTTGCAGAGATCACAGAATGGCCACCAGTACCAGCAATTCACTGCTCCCCAGCAACAGAAGTATATCAGCATCAAATTGACAGGACAATAATACTTGCCATGGAAGTGATAAGTCACAGAGAAGGAACAATATCATTGAAATGAGCAAATACTGAAGGAGGGTCTAGGCCTGAAGTGTCAGCTTTCCTGCTCCTAAAATGCTGATTGGCCTGCTGTATTCATCCAGCTCTACACCTTGTTATCTCTTAAACACTAATCGTGATGCTTTCATGTGTGATAGGAAGACTGGCAAGATTTAAAAACTACATAAGCAATGCACATGCAAGGACTGATAAAACTGGAACTGATTAGGGTCAACCCACTGTTTTGTTTCTGAGAGGCCACATATATTGATTAGAAATTATGCAGGTACTTTCACAATTACAAATGGCAGCTCATCTAAGTTTTATTTCCTTTTTTTCCCCCCTAGAAGGGGGAGGTGCTTGGAGAAATACAATTGCAATTTTAGTATATTGGTCGGTGTGCCATAGGCATAGGCCTTCATCTTTTAAAGTGCGCATTCTGGAACAGCCATTAACCGCAATCTGTAATATAACTGGACAGGTCGAGAGATACAAAGTGCACAGACATGATGTTCCAAACTTCACAAGTGAAGGATGGTTTAATGGAAAGCAAATCTTTCCCTGCAGTCTTTATTGATAGCTGATTTTAATTATCATGAAGGACAGAAATCCTGTTTTTACAGACAAGGGTAAAAGCTTATTTTCCAAAGAGTATGAGATTTCAAAATTCAGCTTTTAATGATGGAGGTGTGGAGCATGCAGCTGACCTCATTTGGCAGCAAATAGTCTCATATCACTTGTGCATGCTTGAAAGTTTAATAAGCAAGATTAACAATATTTCTCCTTGGTCGCTTAGGTCATTGCACTTATTGCTAATATCAAATAACCTGGATTTGTGCATCAGTGTCAATTTTCACATACCACACTGGGGAGGGGAGAGATTGTTTTTACTTGCATCACAAATGCTAAATGTTGCCACTGCGGAACAATTATTTTTTGCACATCAGCATCAAACCTAAGAGGAATTCTGCCATCTGGCTGATACATTTCTGCTTGGCTGGGTCTCCCCAAGCTGATTGAAAGTCCATGAGGTAATGATGTAGTTCAGCTAGAAATTCTGCTCTAACCTAGGAGATAGACCTGCTAGCCAAAGAGGTGCAATCTCTCATCGCAGCAGTGCTGCCAGGTCTTCCTGGCAAGGCCAGTCTGACAGATCCCAGTGGAGACCAATAGAGGACTGAATTGGGAGGCCAGAGAGGGAGCACACTGGAGGAAGGGTAGTGCACTCCTCCCCCTCACTCAGCTAAAAGGTCGCCACGTAAAACGCATCATCCTATGTCTTGGTCACCTCTCAATTGTGGTGAAAGAAGAGTCAAGTGGCAATTAATTGGTCATTTTGAAACCTCAGTTTAGCACAAAGGGCTGACAGGCTGCCGAATGCCTCACTAGTCAATAGTAAAATACAAAACAGGGATAGGTAGACAATGGGCATTATATCGGCAACTTACCACCTCCTGTCCCATCTGCCAGTCCATCTCTAGTGGGGCTGGCTGCTGAATTCTACCCATATATTGCATCGCCTTCCCGAACACAGGAAAGCAATCATTCTTCAGTGTCAATTTTCCATTTCAGGACAAAATACATTGTATGGTATCTTTATGTATTTATGTTTCATATGTATCTATTTATGAATGCACATATGTATTTTTATAATCCTACAGTGAAAACATCTTAGGGCTTGACAGCAAAATAAAATTTATGGGCCATGAATACTATGGTGGTCAGTCACTGAGCATCTTCACAATAGGCTGCCAATGTTCTTTTAACAAAAGTATATTAAAGTTTGACACATACAAGTAAACAAAAACAAATGTTTCATTGTACAAGAACTATTTTGAAAGACTTATTACCGTTGCAGAAATAAAATCACTTCTTTTCCCCAAACAACCATCTTACAGACAGTACAGACTTCAGTAAAGGTGAGTAATGATGGTAATTGATGTTTACAGCTTCCTTCTTATTAACTTTTATGTACTTTCAGAGCAAGCACATAGGTTTTCCACAGGTGGGAAACCAAGCGGAGGCTTGGGGACTGCTTTGCAGAACACCTCCGCTCAGTTCGCAATAAACAACTGCACCTCCCAGTCGCAAACCATTTCCACTCCCCCTCCCATTCCTTAGACGACATGTCCATCATGGGCCTCCTGCAGTGCCACAATGATGCCACCCGAAGGTTGCAGGAACAGCAACTCATATTCCGCCTGGGAACCCTGCAGCCTAATGGTATCAATGTGGACTTCACCAGGTTCAAAATCTCCACTTCCCCAACTGCATCCCTAAACCAGCCCAGTTCGTCCCCTCCCCCCACTGCACCACACAACCAGCCCAGCTCTTCCCCTCCACCCACTGCATCCCAAAACCAGTCCAACCTGTCTCTGCCTCCCTAAACTGTTCTTCCTCTCACCCATTCCTTCCTCCCACCCCAAGCCGCACCCCCATCTACCTACTAACCTCATCCCACCTCCTTGACCTGTCCGTCTTCCCTGGACTGACCTATCCCCTCCCTACCTCCCCACCTATACTCTCTCCACCTATCTTCTTTTCTCTCCATCTTCGGTCCGCCTCCCCCTCTCTCCCTATTTATTCCAGTTCCCTCTCCCCATCCCCCTCTCTGATGAAGGGTCTAGGCCCGAAACGTCAGCTTTTGTCTCCTGAGATGCTGCTTGGCCGGCTGTGTTCATCCAGCCTCACATTTTATTATCTAGGTTTTCCACACACACTCTTTCCAGCGAGTCATCTTATTAGCTTAGCACTGCAGCGTCCACTGTCTAGATTCCACAGACAGGGACTCACTGATCTTTTGGATGTTTTCTGAGTCAAGCCAGGACTTTTATCTCAGTCAGATTGCCTTACGGAGATTAACAGCACTTCCACCTCTACAGACATTTCTTTCTGAATGAGACCTGCTTGCTGCTCCTTTTTTTCTGGATGATTCAGATTTTGGTGTCCAACTTTTGTTTTTCCTTGTTGCTAGGCACTTGCCCTCTCAAAATCACATGAGCCCTGTAGCCAGGTAAAATGCCAATTATTTAACCCTTTAGGCATGTTCTGCATTCTATTCTGAAATTAAACAGACAGTTTAAAGCATAACTATTTATAAACCTCGGTATTCCTGACACTTGCCTGCGAGACATGGAGAATAATATTCAACGTACTATTGGTACAGATGCTCTAGTACTTGTTTATAGGTGTACAAGTCTTGCAAATGCCACCTCATTAAGTGAATCTGAACCCCCTTTTAACAAGCAAGCTACTCAAGCTTGTTAAAAACTGAAAGAACTGTGGATGCTGTAAATTAGGAATGACAACAAAGTTGCTGGAAAAGTTCAGCAGATCTGGCAGCATCTGTGGAGGAAAAGAAAACAGAGTTAACGTTTCAGGTCCGGTGACCCTTCCTCAGAACAGGAAAGTTCTGAGGAAGGGTCACCGGACCCAAAATGTTAACTCTGTTTTTTCCTCCACAGATTCTGCCAGACCTGCTGAGCTTTACCAGCAACTTTGTTTTTGTAAAGTTTGTTGTCAGGCAGGACTCAAAACAGATCATCGTTTAATCATCCATTTAGCATTTAGTATTGAGCTCACCAAATACCCTTGGCCTATTTCATATTATCTTTAATATCCTTAACTAACAATATTTCCTTATTATTTTTTGTACCTTGCAGTTGTCAGCGTTCATTTTTGTTTTTTATTTATCTGACCACTTATACACCATGTCTTTCTAATTTACAAATTACTTCCTCAGATGGAAAGGCTTACTTTCATGCTGATGAATTAGATGAGGAGTGCATTCAGCCCTATGACTGATCCGACTGTGACCTCAAACGTGCATTCCTACCCATCCATATTAACTTTCCATCTCCTTGCTTAACCCCGATCTAGCTACCTCCACCTTAAAAATATTCGAGGAGACTATTTCCACCACCTTTTCAGGAAAGGAATTTTCAAAGACACTCAACCCTCAAATTTTCTTTGCCTTATCTTAAATGGGAAATCCCTAATTTTTAAAGAGGTCTCCAGTTTTAGATACTCTCATGTACACAACATCGTCTCCACGTCTATCCTTCCAGAACCTCCATAGCTTGTGACTCCAAATGAAACAAATTATTCAATACTTAAAAATGTGGGACTTTGCTGGGATGGGATCCAAAGCCACACAAGCTCAATGCATTAGTGCAGCCATTAAAACTTAACCACCCTGACGAAAACAAAGATAAAATTTCTAACCCGCGAAGGCACATGACACTTGCACTCAAATAATAGCAAAGTGCTCTAGATGCTGAAGACGGGAACAAAACGCTGAAAAAACCCAGCAGGTCTGACAGCATCTGTGGGAGAGAAAGTTATTGTTCAAGTCCGATAGAGCTCTGAAGAAGAGTTGTATCAAAAGAAGCATCATATCAAACTTGAAATATTAAATTTTATTTCTCTATCCAAAAAGTACATGTGGATTTCATAGAATCATTGAATCCCATCGCCCCATCGTGTCCACGCAGAGTCTCCGAAGATTATCCCAAAATCACCCCTACCTCTAACCCTGTAACCTTGCATTTCCCATGGCTAACCCACCTAAGCGTGCACACCTATCACCACTATGGGCAATTTAGCATGGCCAATTCATCCAACCTGCACATCTTTCGACTTGGGGAGGAAAATGGAGCACACTCTCGGGAAATTCATGCAGACACCATGGGGAGAAGGTACACACACACACCACACAGACAGTTGCCCGAGGGTGGAATTAAAGTCGGGTCCCTGGCAGGAACGTCAACCACTGAGCCACTTTACTGCCTCAAATTTGGTTTCATTACTTAGCTCCTGCAATGTCTCCAACTGTAGCTACTGTTACAACGAGTCTGAATTAATGATGAATCTGAGGGTAGGGCTCAAACACACCAAGATGGGAATAGGCAAGGGCTGCTAAAGGAAGTCAGTATTTTCAGGAAGGCACTCTACGTTACATATCTCAATTTATATGGAGCACTCACTTGATTATAACTGAGCCTTTTTGGAAGGGTGGAGGGCGTGCTGGGGGAAATATTGTACACTAATTTTTGGACTTCCTAGTTCTATCATATATTGCTAACGATGGATGGAAAGTTTGGCAAGTGCAAGCAAATTAAATATCTCAACGAGAAAGTGGCTGCATGGTTTGCAATGTCATAATTCATTTATAAACCTATATTAAGATCTCAAGTCACGATTTAAGAAATCAACAGCTCTTTCAATCCCTTATATAAATGCAAGTTGGTGTTGGTAAAAATATTATTTCACATCCGTGCCATTCATTCTTAATTAGTTTTCATGAGCAGATCCATGGGATCAGTCTTCTATTTTCAGAAACTGTTTCGTTTACTTTCAACTCTCAAAAGCACCTTGTCCTAAATTGTATGAATCAGACTATAAAGATTTATGGTCTCATCATTTTAAAATGGGTACAAGAGCATTATATTGATCAGAGGACCTACTTACTAATGATGTGTATACTGCAAGTTAACATTTATTGAAAAGCCAGTAGGTGCCAAGGTCCAGTGCAGGATGCTATAAAAAGGTTATAACAACAAAATAAGATAAATTAAAAAGTAATGATTTGCCACAGCAAGTTCATGCATTAAATGCTGAGCATCGCATGTAAATAAATACAGGAAAACAGTTCTACAAATTTCAAGACCTGAAGGCAATGACAATATAATCAATTTTGTTTTTAAATTCATTCATGAGATGTGGGCAACACTAGCTAGGCTAGCAGTTATACCCTATCTTTAGTTGTTCAGAGGGCAGTTAAAAGTGAGGCATATTGCTGTGGGTCTAGCATCAACCACTGACTCAAACATTTACAACATGAAAGGAGGCCATTTGACCTATTTTATCCATCTAAGTCAACAAAGATGACACTAATCCCAATTTTCTAGCTTTTGGGCCAGCACCCTGGATGCGATGTCAACAAAAGTGAATATCTGAATAGATATTCATTGTTCGGACAGTTTTGATTCAACTATGCTTTCAGGCACTGAGTTCAAGACTCCCATCACCCTCAGCGTAAATAATTCTCCTCTAATCTTAATCTTCAAATTTACCTTCAATCTCTATCGCCTGGTTACTGGCCACTCCATCAATGGTAAAAAGTGCCTAGCTTTCCACTTACATACACAACCTCAATCAGGTCCTCGCTCAATCTTTGCGGCTCCAAGGAAAACATCAACTGCTCCAAATTTTCCTTATAGCTCAGAGACAACAATAGAAATTGCTAGAATAGGTCAGCAGGTCCAGTAGCATCTGTAGGGAGAGATTACAGTCAATATTTCGGATCACGTGATCCTTCTTCAGAACAGAAGTCAGAGTCCAAATGCCTGATATTTATTGTATTCAAATTCCACCATCTGCCATGGCAGGATTTGAACCCAGGTCCCCAGAACATTGCCTTAATCTCTGGATTAATAGTCCAGCAACAATGCCAAAAAGACCATCATCTATCAGACAGAGTTAAGATTTGGGAGGTGAAGGGTAAAGGAAGTTCAGAAAAGCATTGTACATCCAGGACAGAGTGTGTCCTGGCCAACATCAGCAGATGACTCACCATTTATTTGATTAGATGACACAAGAGATGGCTGGCTGCAAGATGGCAGTCATTTTTTCAAAAAAAAACACACAAAGAACAGTAACTACATTCAAATCACTTCATTACAGCTTCAAAGCTGTGAAGCCTGTTGGGTCATAATTTCATTTCTAGCCACCCCAGATATTCCAATTACGTTTCAGTGTGTACATTGACCTTTGAAGCCTTAATGAGTCTTTCAGAAAAAGGACATGGCTGGGGAGGGTCAAATTATACGCTGAATATAAAAGTGAACCATGGCATGGTGAAGGGTGTTGACATTTGAAACGTCAATGCACGGACCGGTCATGTCTTCAACTCCCACACAACTTTGTAACATAGTCTGTAATCATCCATTTGGCGAGTGGTGGCCAGTAGAAAAGGTACTCGGTAAGGAAGACATACATATGAAGGGTGAAAACCAATGCTTTCTTGCCTTCTCCTAAACATAGGGCAGCATGCTGTTTTGTTAAAATGGGAAGGGAGTGGTCTATTTACATGCTGGGTTTACACAAAATCATGATATTGGGCTCAGGAGAAAAGTTAGGTCCACTTATGCATCAAGCTGATTTTTGGTTTACATGCCTAAACAATACCCAGTGAAAACAGGATTTATTCTAGTTTTGCCCATTTGACTAGAGTTACAGTGGAGTTTAACCTCTTATTTCAGTGGTCATCAATACAATGAAAAAATAGGCTGCATCAATATAAATAAGAATGAGGCACATGTAATTTGAGAATTATTTTTGCTAGTTGTACTTTTTTCATGGCAATTTTGATCTCATGGCTGACAAAGCAAACAATTATCACAACAGTTGTAGTGTAGCTAATTAAAACATTGCAATATCAATCTATTTTGAAATTAGTTGAGAAAAACTACAGGAAGTAATAGTTCTGGAGAAATCATGGAGTATCGTGAATCCTTTCTTCATCAATCAACTTCAAATCAATTGATTGTGCATTAATCATCTAAGCATAACCAGATTTTCACCCTATGTAATTAACAATAGTCCCTTTATACATCCAGCCTAACAAAAGCTAAATGAGAAATAATCATGTTACCGATCTTGGGTGCAAAATGCAACATGTAACTGTGGAAAATGCATAATTGTGAAAACAAATGTACATTAGAAACCCAAGAGTGTTGGTTGACTGAACATGCAATTTCACCTAAATTTTCTAGAACCAAAAATCATGTTCTTACATCTACTTTTTTCAGGAGCATGGCATTAACACTTCAAGTGTGTCGGGAAAGAGGTCAAATGTTCTTGCTGACTTCCAGGATCCCTGGTTTGTGACAGACTAAAAAAAACTAAAGGTTTATTCAAGAAAGTAGCAAATACAGTGAGAGGCTTTGTTGGAGAAAATGCTGAAGCATCACAGACAGCATGCAAACCTACAAAACAACTTACTGACTGAACTTTTAAGCACCACCAGCCCTAAATTCGGCAGAGTCTGGAGACTGCAAACTGCACTTAAATCAACCATCTCAGTAACTATCAAGTCAGAATAAATTAATACATTCTTAAACCCAAGGGGTTTCCCACAAGGAGGAATGGAGTATAATGCAACACAGCAACATGCAATTATCAGTGTGCTGCACACTTAACACTATATTACATCTATGCAGTTGCCCATTACAGAAGTAATGGTTAGCTAACGTAGTGCCACTATATAAGAGAGGCGGTCAGGAAAAGCCAGGGAACTACAGGCCAGTGAGCCTGACATCAGCGGTGGGCAGGTTGTTGGAGGGGATTCTGAGAGATAAAATTTATATTCATTTCGAAAGACAAGGACAGACTAGGGAGAATCACCATGGCTTTGTGTGAGGGAAGTGTCTCACTAACTTGATTGAGTTTTTTGAAGTAGTAATGAAAAAGAGTGAAGGCAGAATGGTGGGTGTAATCTAAATGGATTGCAATAAGGAACCACCACAAGGTTCATCATGATAGACTGGTTATCAAGGTTTGATCGCATGGAATACAGGGAAAACTAGCCGTTTGGATATAGAACTGTCTCAAAAGGTAGGGGACAGGGTGGTGGTAGAGGATTGGTTTTCAAATTGGAGGCCGTTGACCCGTGTTGTGCCACAAGAATTGGTGCTGGGTCCCTTGCTTTTTCTCATTTATACAAATTATTTTGATGTGAATGTCGGAGGTAGGGTCAGGAGGCTTACAGATGACACCAAAATTGAACATGCAGTGGACAGCAAAGATGGTTACCTCAGACCTGTAAGGTCATCCCTTGGCTTTCAACACTCTGTGGGAAAATAGCCCCAGCCTATTCCGCCTCTTCCAGTAGCTCAAACATGCCAGTCCTGGCAACATCCTCGTAAATCTTTTCTGAACCCTTTGGGAAAGTGTTGCTGAACAAAAGACACCTTGGAACATAAGTACATAGTTCCTTGAAAGTAGCGTTGCAGGTAGACAGAAAAGTGAAGGCAGCATTTGGTACGTGTACCTTTATTGGTCAGTGCATTAAGTTGGGAGGTCTTGTTGCGGCTCTGACGGATATTGGTTAGGCCACTTTTGGAATACTCCCTGCTATAGGAAGAGTGTTGTGAAATTTGAAAGGGTTCAGAAAAGATTTACGAGGATGTTGCCAGGACTGGCACGTTTGAGCTACAGGAAGAGGCGGAATAGGCTGGGGCTATTTTCCCCACAGTGTTGAAAGCCAAGGGATGACCTTACAGAGATTTAGGTAATCATGAAGAGCCTGGATAGGGTGAATAGAAAAAGTCTTTTCCCCAGGTTTGGGGGGGGGGGGGGTTGAAAACTCGAGGGAATAGGTTTAACATCAGTGGGAAATGATTTAAAAGTGACCTAAGGGGGCAACCTTTTTCACACAGAAGGTGGTGTTTGTACGGAATGAGCTGCCATAGAAAGTAGTGGAGGCTGGAACAAAAGGCATCTGGACGAGTACATGAATAGGGAGGGTTTAAACGGATATAAGTTGAATGCTGGCAAATGGGCTAGATTAATTTACGATATCTGGTCAACGTGGACGAGTTGGATTAAAGGGTCTGTTTAACTTTAAGTCAGTGATACACTGCACTACACATTTCCACACCTGCATTTTAATTTTCACACAAAATAGCTGTCAACTAGAAAATCACAAAATGCATTGGGCAGCAGAGCAGAGGAGATCTTGTGGTACAGTGGTAGCACCTCTGCCTTTAAGCCCGAAGTTCCAAATTGAAGTCCCTCTCCAGAGCATGATCACCAAGGAAGCTGCATTCAGAATGAGTCAAACAGGTTGACTATCAATCCGTAAATCCTATAGTAGGCAGTAAGAGCTAGAGAGATCGCTGGTCAGTCTTGCAACGGACAGAAATTGGAGCTTGGTCTGCCCACATCTCCAGTCTACCTCATACATGCAAAAATGTATGTTGCCACTGATTCTCTAGCAAACCTACTGGCTGGATAGCCACAGATGAGTAAGTTCAGCACGGAACATCATCCTTGATTCTGGGTGGATTCAGGCCAGTTCACTTGTTCTCCCCGTGGATAATGTTGTTGGGCTGCGGGTCAGACTCGTTTTCAAGCAGAGAACTTGAAGAACACCAAGTGCAATGAACAACTATGGAGCACACCACACAAGCCTGGACAGTGAAATGAATGCATTGCATGACTTGATACCTTATAGTGTTCTGCTAAGACCACAAAAAAACTATTTCAATTTGTATTCTGTACCAAACAATAATTCCATCTCCTTCTGTCAGATGTTAGCTATTCTCTGAAATCGTAAAGGAGGTGGAGTTAAAGACTTGGTGGGCCGAATACATTCTTTTCCTGTTCCTACAAAAACTCCCAGGTGTTTAAAGGTGAAGCCTATTCTGTCAAGTTTCTTATAATTATTTAATATGGCCTAATTAGCTGAACACATACAACTCTCCCGTTTTTGTTGATTTATTTGTTGGATTGGACATTGCCCATCCTTAATGGCTCTGGAGAAGAAATCCAGCAAGGCATTTGTGTGAACACAGCAGGCTAGGCAGCATCAGAGGAGCAGGAAAGCTGATGTTTTGGGTCTGGACCTTTCTCCAGCATCGGCAGTTCCTACCTCTGAAGGCATTTGAGAGAGAGTAGGGGACTATTACTGTAAACTGCTTATTAAAACTTAAAAATTAACCCAAGTATTTTCCATATAAAGTTGACAGACATGTACTCCAGTAGAACTTTGCAAACCAAGTAACTTCATTTTATTCAAAATAAATATAAGAATAACTTGTACAGCGAATTTTAACCGCTCCGGATTCATCTCATAACACACAGTAGTATTTAATTCAGTCACAGATCTGTTCTGACATTCAGTTAGATCATAGTTGATCAATATGTCTCAATTGTATTTGCCAATCTTTGTTCTGTATACCCTGTCACCTTAATAAGTACCTGTCAATATCAATCCTGTGATGATCCATGTGTTTTGGGAAAGCCTGTGCGTTTTTTTTTCCATTTAATTTCCCCTTTTAGACAAAGGGTAAACTATGGAGTATTTGAAAGTAATTCATTGGCTTCCTCTGTAATATCATTAGGTCCCAATAAAACACCCATATCACCAAGGACAAATAGAAAGACAAATGCAGTGGGATTGGGTTAGCATGTTTTCTGCTTGGCAATTCAGAATGCCAAGAACTTAGGGCTCTTATGGTGCAGTAGCAGTGCGCAGCACACTAACAATTGCACATTGCTGCATTGCATTATGCTCCATTCCTCCTCATGGGAAACCCATTGGGTTTCAGAATGTATTAATTTATTCTGACTCGGGTATGGAGATGGCTGATTAAGTGCAGTTTGCAATCTCCAGACTCAGGCACATTTCGAGCTGGTGGTGCTTGAAAATTGGGTCAATAATAAGTTCTTTTGTAGGTTTGTGCACTCTCGGTGATTCCTCGGAGACTTGGGTTCATGATCCACCTGCTCCAGAAACGTGCAATAACACAGTGATTCAGAAATAGCTAAGTTGATCCCTTTATAATGGAAAGATCTTTCTAAAATGTTCTCAGGGAATTTGGGAAGGATTGTTGTAGCGTTTCTACCTTTGAGCCATAAGACTCAGAATTCAAGTCCCACCTGCTCCAGAGGGGTGCCGTAATGTCTCTGAATGGGTTAATTAGGAAATATCTACATAGAGAATTTGAAGAAATAACAAACAATTAAGGTTCTATGAATTAAAAAGCATTCTGTTGACAGTCTTTTAATAAACCAGTGTTTAATCAAGTCCTTGAGAACTGAGCAGAATTGTGCTACTGTGCACAGTATCCGGATTGAAAGCGGAGAAAGCGAAGACATGAAGGTCAAGAGTCAGGAGCTGAACAAAACCCATTAGCTCTGACAATACGGATACTACAGCACTCATCCTTGAAGGCACTGAAGGAGGGAATCTCTGAAGCCTCTGCAATCAGGATTGTTGTGAACCAAGTGAGAGGGATTCACAGGCATGCACATTGTTAGCAGCAATCATGCTTGAGCTTTTCAGATGAGAATGGTAACTGGGAATCAAGGGCCAAAGCAATTGAATGGGAAATGAAAGACCCCATATAGCAGAAGCTAAGTTGGAAAGGTAATGAAATTGAACATGGTCCCACATTTCTGCCAAAAGTAAAAGAGCATGCTTGTAACTACATGAAGCATATATTTATCCATTAAAGTAAAAATTGTTTGAAGTAGCCTGTATCAATTAATGCTTCAACTTTGTTCATTTCAATTGGCTTGTTACAATAAAAGTTTTTTTTTTAATTTTTAAACATTAAATCGCATTCTTCAGTTTCCTTTCCACTGACATTGTAGGTGTGCTTTTTTTTTTGCAAAAATAGTTATGCCTCTGGTAACTATAACAATCCTGCTCATAATTAACCAAAGATCCAGAGTCTTTTAGGGATGAGAAATCCACATTTCCACTCCTCTGAAACGATGTTTTTTTTTCCTGATTCACTCCTGTTGGCTTTTAAGGATTATTGCACAGAATCCTGAAGTAGACTGTGCATCAAAAATATACCATTGCTGACATCCTCCAGTTGTCCCTCTGATTTTCCATCACAACTCTGCTATGACACTAGTCGAACCTGAAAAATGTTTTGGAAATTGTGCAAAATTGCAAATTTGACCACTTTCTAAAGGTTTCATCAGTCTTTCAGCTCAACAGCCTTCAAGGAAAGGGGCATGAATGCATCAGTCAAAAATCGTGAGAATGGTATAGCACAGAGGGAGGCCATTCAGTCAAACAAATCTATGTTGATACTTTGAGAAAAGATGTCCAATCCATTGTCAACTTTTCTTCCCAAAGCCTTGTAAATCTTCATTTTTCAAACATTTACCCTATTCTGTTTGAAAGTTACAACTGAATTTACTTCCACCATTCCTCTCAAACAGCAAAATACTGATTTAAGAAAAGTCCATCTTCCCCAAGATAGTAAGAACTGCCAATGCTGGAGTCAGAGATAACATGGCACGGAGGTGGAGGAACACAGCAGGCCAGGCAGCACCAGAGGAGCAGGAAAGCTGATGTTTCGGGTCAGGACCCTTCTTCAGAAATGATCTATCTTCCCCAAGACTCTCTTTAACAATTGTCATGAACTTGTCTCTTCTGATCACTGACACTGCTACCAGTACAAAGTTTCTCCCTACTTACTTGATCAAAACTGCTCCCAATTATGAACAACTTGATTAAATTTTGTGATAAGCTTCTGTCTTAAAAATCAACAAACCCAACTTTCCTGGACTGTCCACATTAATTGTTGTCCCTGATCCCTGGTATCATCATAGTATGCTTGCAACCAGGATTACATCTGTCCTTTTAGGTGGATATAGAGATCAATAGCTCAAAAGGAAAGACCACACCTTCTGGTATCATGGCTAACAATCTGAACCAATATCTCTACACAAGTTCGCAGGTAATTTATCATCTTGCTATTTGTTAAGCTAGTATGGATGAACTGAACTTCAAAAAGGTTTCCGTGGCAGCAACATGTTTTGGGACGTCTAAAAGATCATAAAAATATTATGCCAAATGATTTTGTTCTGAGGAATCTCATGTTGCTGAGTATATAACTGGACCTTCTGTTCTTCTCCAGGAAGTTAATTGAATCCTCATTGAAAAGGGATATGTCTCAGCAAATATTCAAAAATAGCTGGTTTTCACAGAATATTGGAAAATAATGCTGAAAATCAATATATTCTTCAATTAAAATAGGAACACCAACTGCATTAGTAATAGATAGCAAATCAATTGCCTGCAAGCAAAATATTCTTTTATCACTATCTATTTGCCAAAAGGTTACATAATCTATGTTTTTAAAATTCTACATTTAGCTCACTAAGTCAAAACAACATAGATAGCTTCAAATTAATTTATTATGGGGAATGTTTTAACATTGTGAATGAGAAGCCACCATATAAAGCTCATTTTCCTGTTATTTCCTCTTCTCTAGGCTTTGTAGACAATAGCATAGTTATATAATCTTTTTCATGTATTAAAACATCTCTCGGAGCTTCACAGTAGCATTTTTAATCATTTTTGACACTTAGCTGGAAAATAAATTAAAGCAGACAACCAATGGCTTACTATAGATGAGCATCTCAAAAAAGGAGGAAAGAGGAGTAGCAGAGGTTCGAGGAGGAAATTCCTGGGAGCTGGTGGCAGGGTCACCAATGGTGATGCAGTTAAGCTCAGGGTTGCTCAACAAGCCCTCAGATGCAGGTGATCAGAAGGTTACCAGGAACAACAATTAACTCAGTGTCTGGGCAACAGTGTTAATGGTAGAAACAGAAACAATGGCTCATGTGTAGTTTACTTTATGCGGGATGTGGACATCCTGGCTGGCCAGCATTTATTGCCCATCCTTTATTGCCCTTGAAGGTGGGGGTGAGCCGGCTTCTTGGATCTTTGCAGTCCGCCTGCTGTGGGTTGACTCTCAATGTCATTAGGGAGGGAATTCCAGGATTTTGACCCAAGCGACAGTGAAGGAACGGCCATATATTTCCAAGCCAGGATGGTAAGTGGCTTCGAAAGGAACTTGGAGGTGGTGGTGTTCCCATATGTCTGATGCCCTTGTCCTTCTAAAAGAAAAAGTGGTCGTGGATTTGGAAGGCATTGTCTGAGGATCTTTGGTGAACTTCTGCAATGCACCTAGTATATAGCACACACTGCCGTTACTGACCATCAATGAAAGGAGGGGATGTTGGAGGATGTCGTGCCAAGAAAGCAGGTTGCTTTGTCCTGAACGGAGTCAAGCTTCTTCAGTGTTGATAGAGCTGCACTCAGCTGGGCAAGTTGGGAACATTCCATCACCCTCCAAACGTATGCCTTATAGATGGTGGACAAGTTTTAGGGAGTCAGGTGGTGAATTACTGTGCACAGTATTCCCAGCCACTGACTTACTCTTGTAGCCACTGTGTTTATATGGAGAGCCCGGTTGAGTTTCTGGTCAATGATAATGCCCAGGATGTTGATAGCAAGGGATTCAGTGATAGCAACACCATTGAATGTCAAGGGGCGGTGGTTAGATTGCCTTACCGGTGATGGCTATGGCCTGGCATTGGTATAGCATGAGTGTTACTTGTCATTTGTCAGCCCAAGCCGAAATATTTTCCAGATATTGTTGCATTTGAACATAGACTGGTTCAGTTTCGGAGGAGTCACGAATGGTGGTGGACGTCATGCAAAAATCAGAGAACATCCCCAACTCTGATCTTATGCTAGATCGGAGGTCATTGATGATGCAACTGAAGATGGTTGGGCCTGGGACACTACCCTGAGGAACTCCTGCAGTGACGTCCTCAAGCTGAGGTGACTGACCTCCAACAATGACAACCATCTTCCTATGTGTCAGGTATGACTCCAACCACTAGAGTGTTTTCCCCAGATACACATTGGTTCCAGTTTTACTAGGGTTGCTTGGTGCCACATTCAGTCAAATGCAGCCTTAATGTCAAGGGCTGTCACTCTCCCCTCACCTCAGAAATTCAGCTCTTTTGTCCATTTTAAACAAAGACTGGAATGAGATCAGGAGCTCAGTGGCCCTGGCAGAACCCAAACTGGGCGTCACTGAGCAGGTGCTGCTCGATAGCACCTTCCATCACTTTACTGATGGGGTGCTAACTGACAAGGTTGAATTTTTCCTGCTTTTTATGTACAGGACATAGCTGGGAAATTTTCCACATTGTCAAATAGATGCCAGTATGGTAAATATACTAAAACAGCTTGGCTAGGGGAGGGGAAGTTCTGGAGCATAAGCCTTCAGTAGTAATCTCGTCAGGGCCCCAAAGCCTTTGCAGTTTCCACTACCTTGAATTGTTTCTTAATGCACTACGGAGTGAATTGAATTGGCTGAAAACTGGCATCTGCAATGCTGAAGATCAATGGAGAAATTTTTAGCAGTCTGATAAATTAGAGACCAAGGAATTGGGAAGTGCAGCTGTACTGAGGTACAGCTGGGTGTCAACAGCATTAACGTGGAAACTGACACTGTTTGAGAAGTTGCCAAGGGACAGCATATTGTTGAGAAATAGCAAAGTGCCAAGGATTGATCCTTGTGACCAGGAGACAGTAGAATGATGAGGCAGAAAGAGAACCAACTACGGGACATCCGCAAGCTACAGCTCAGCAGATAAGAATGGAGGCAAATAGCTGCAATCTTACCCAACTGGAAAGTGTCGAGGTGAAGATAATGTTGTGGTTAACCTTTTCAAGTGAATGAGTGGAAAGGAAAGAAGCAGAGACAACTAAGTAGACACATTTGATCTTGATGATAAAGACATTGAGGTTTTTGTCATTGGTTTTTGGAAGGGAAGCAGGAGAAGAGTATTTAAAAAGGCAGTTTTTTAGTATAAAAAGAAGCCACAAGTTAATTTTTTTGACTGCAGCATGATCCTAACAATGAGTAGTTTTGGCTGATGAGAACTCAGTACACTGTTATTTCCATCTAGTTTTACAACTAGCAAAATTACTGTTGTCTAGACTTGGCCTTACAGAGAGAAATCATTTTAAAAACAGGTTGGTTCAAATATACGTCTCTGAAGGACACCTCCAATCATGATTAAATGGAAAGACTAAATGCAAATGTTTACGTTGAACTAGAAGAAAGTTATAACTGTCAAACAAAAAAAAAATCAATAATGAAACAACTCAATTTTTCATATTGGATCAATGATTGGGTAACAAGGTAGCTCAGAAAAAGATTGACTTTGGTTGCAATCTGAAGTACAAAACTGTCCAAAGCACAAAATATATTTGTCAAACATGACATCTCTCTAAAAGGTCTTGATACAGAATTCATCCAAATTGGCAACAGAAGTGAATACAGTCATGTCCAAAAAGCCAGTGTCTGGTTACCTTTTAACAAAAGTGGACAGATAATTTATCCACTTACCTCAAGGAACGGAAAATACTATGAGGCTCAACTTTTACAAGTTTCACCCTGTGATGCAATTTGTCAAATAGACAATAATGAGCCATGACTGGCACCAAGCTGGAAGCGAAAATGAATGCGAGATTGAGCATTTTATAATGTCACTTAAATTGGAGCATACTGGCTCCAGATCAAACATATATTGATTTAGCTAAGTGAGATAGGAAATCAGCTTAGTTGTAAGTACAAGAGATGCATAATGGAAGAGATTCCACTTTGTCTTTGCACAGAAGTAGAATATACCATAGACAACTTTTCCTTCCCGAGCCTTCGTTGGCTGGCTATTCAAAGAAGTTAATTGGGATATGTATCATCTTCCACCTGTGCACTTTCTCATCCTCTGCAACATTAACATATTAAATATTAATCAGATACAAACATTACTGAAACTGCCATGAAACATAATCTGTACTAAAAAAATGTATTGAAATATTTTTTCCTGTTTCCTTGGACCACAACTGTAATCTATTCCTGCATATTTAAAAACATGGGAAGGCTAAGCAGCAAAAACCACAGTACAAAAGCCCAAGGTCCTAAACAACGAGGTCGCAGATTTGCTCGCCGAGCTGCTGTGTTTGATTGCAGACATTGCGTCACCCTGCTCGCTAACATTGTCAGAGCGCCTCCAGTGAAGTGTTAATGTTCTGTCCCGTTTGTTAGTTATGTGCCTTGGCCTGCTGGGGTGGTTGGCACCACTTCCAGTTCTGTTTTACATGGTTTGCATATCGGGTCCAGTTCAATGCGTTTGGCGATGGAGTTCTGGTTGGAATGACAGGCCTCCAGGAAATCCCTGCCATGTCTCTGGTTGTGTTGTCACAGTCGAATTCAGATACTTTCTCCGCTTCTATTGAGACATGTCATACTTGGTTGTGTCCCTTGGTGGCTAGTTGGTGTATGTGTATCCTTACTGCCAGTTTGACCTATTTAAAGTTTCTCACAGTCCTTGTATATTATGTTAATTTTTATACTAATGTGTATGGGATCTTTTACATTTGTCAGTAGCTGTCACAGGGTGGTCGTTGGTTTATGGACTGCCCTGATACCTAGGGGTCGGAATGATCTTGTGGTCACCTCTGATGTGTAGTACAGTGACTCCTGTGTCCGGCCGTATTGTGGTCTGTCGCGGAGGTAATGGCGGATAGTGCTTTTTGGGTATCCATTGCTTTTAAAAACTCCATACAAGTGTTCCTGTTGTGCTTTGCGCAATTCCAGGTTGCTGTAGTGTGTTGTGGCCTGTTCCAATAACACCCTGCTGCAGTTCCGTTTATGGACATTGGAGGGGTTGCTGGAGTAATCAAGTATTTGAAAAACAAGCGCAGAAGTGGTGCCAACCACCCCAGCAAACCGAGACATACATATAACAAGTGCAACAGGACACTAGTGCTTCACTGGAGGTGCACTAATGACGCTACCTAGCAGGGTGACAAAATGTCTACACTCAAACACACTAGCTCAGCGAGCAAGTGTACAATCTCATCCACAATCTGAGCTACAAATCTTTTCAAAACGTCCTAAAACAATTTTAGTGACTGCTTAAAGCAGATTTCCTCAGAGATCCCCAACAAACATTAACAATTAAATTCTGCAATCCTGACAAAATTCCATCCAACTGGCCTCTAACTGGAGGCTTAATTGGACAGAATAAAACACAACAAAAATTTTTTGGAACAAATACTTCCTGCAACAAAACGCTCTTGATCCAAAATTCCTCGTAGCATAATGCACCCAACGCTGGTAACAGGAAACAAGTTGAGCACCATGACCCAAGAGGGTTTCAATTCCAGTCAGAAGAAAACTGGGAGCACTGCAAATCTCAGTGAACCCCTATAATGCTAGCAATAGAAAGTTCAGGCTCAAAGTGGATTTGGCGCAGACTATTTACCTTAACAATGTGGTTCTCTGCTGAGCAATTCAGTCAGTCCCATTCCTCTGCTCCATCACTGTAGGCCTGCAAACACCTAGGCCTTTTCAGTTGTTTCAGCAATGGGAGCCAGGAGGAAGTGCGAGGGCAGCCTGGGAAGGTAAGCTTTCACCCAACAAATTTGGGGTGAGCTAATATCAGAGACACTACACGAGTAGTGTCTCCCACCCTTCCACCTCCTCCAACCTAATAATAACGACTAAGTGTGGTCAGCAGGTAAGCTATTTGCTTTAGATTGCCCCTCATCTCTGTTATCTTTCGGGGTAGTCACCTAGACATCAAATCCTCTGGTTGTGGGTCGGAAGGTAAAGCCGAAGCCTGTTTGAGTATGTAACGGAGTAAGCTTACTGGTGCAGCGAACACTGTGAAACTAAAAAAACTAATTAATTTTAAATATTTAACTAAACAGAGATATCAGGCCAGGTGATGTGCTGTAACTGTATGATGTGGGAGCTAGCTGATCCCATTGAGATCCCAGTGACCACATCTGCAGCAAGCGTCGGCTGCTCAAGGAACTCCGGCTCAAAGTTGATGAGCTGGAATCCGAACACCAAACACTGCGGCACATCCGGGAGGGGGGAGAAATACCCGGATGCTGTGTTCCAGGAGGCAGTCACACCCGGTAGATTAACTAATGTTAATTCGATCAACGGGCAGGGACAGCAGTGTGTAACTGTGAGTGAAGCAGGTAGAGGGACCCTGCAGACAGGAACACAGGAGCCGCAGCCCTTGACATTGTCCCACAGGAATGAGGCACTTGCTCCCTGCGTGGATGAGGAACAGGGCTGCAGGAAGGTTGAGTCAACTGACCATGGCACCATGGTCCAGGAGGCCATTCAAGAGGCAGGAGCGAAAAAAAGTCAGATTGTAGTTGCAGGGGATTCCACCATCGGGGGATAGACCATATCCTTTGCGAGCAGGACAGAGAATCCTGCATGGTGTGTTGGCTGCCCGGTGCCAGGGTGAAAGACATCTCTGACCGGCTTGACAGGGTACTAGAGAGGGAGGGGGAGGATCCAGTTGTTGTGGTCCACGTAGGTACCACCAATATAGGCAGGACTAAGAGAAAAAAACTGTTGTTTCGGGATTATGAAAAGCCAGGAGCAAAATTTTAAAAAGACAGGCCTTCAAGGGTCATAATCTCTGGATTGCTGCACGAGCCACATGCAAATTGGCATAGGGAGGCAAAGATCAGGGAAGTAAACACATGGCCAAAAACAGTGGCATAGGAAAGAGGTTTTCCTTTTCGTGGGGCACTGGCATCAGTTCTGGGATAGGAGGGATCTATAGCGCTGGGATGGACTCCACCTGAACAGGGCCGGGTCCAGTGTTCTGGCGAAAGGAGCAAATAGGGTGGTTAATGGGACTTTAAACTAGTAAGTGGGGGGGAAAGGAGAAGTGAGCAGAGAGGGAGAATAACAATTGATGTAAGGCAAAGCAGCAGGTTAGCAGGTGACAAGGAAGCTTCAAATTCATTGAAAATTAGGAAAGAAGTTAAAGGGAAGGAGAACTCAAGAGCTGTTGGTAATGGAGGCAAGAGGACCCAAAAAGAAGGTGCAAAAACTGGCATAAGGGCACTTTATTTGAATGCTCAGAGCATGCAAAACAAAGTGGCTGAGTTGATGGTGCAAACCATGGCAAATGGGTATGATTTAGTGGCTATTACAGAGACATGGTTACAGGATGGTCATGACTGGGAGTTAAATATCCAGGGGTATCAAACTGTTCGGAAGGACAGACAGGAATGTAAGGGAGGTGGTGTTGCTCTGATTTTTTAGGGTGATATCAGGGCAGCAGTGAGAGATGATGCAGGTTCTACTGAACAAAATGTTGAATCCATTTGGATGGAAATTTGGAATAGCAAAGAGAAGTTATCACTGATAGGTGTGGTCTATAAGCCACTAAATAACGACATTGTGGTGGATTTTAATCTGCATATCCATTGGTCAAACCAGGTTGGTCATGGCAGCCTTGAGGAGGGGTCCATAGAATGCATCCATGATAATTTCCTTGAGCAACACATAATGGAACCTACGAGGGAGCAAGCTATCCTCAATCTAGTCCTGTGTAACGAGACAGGAATAATTCATGATCTCAGTTAGGGATCCTCTCAGAAGGAACAATCACAGTATGGTCGAATTTAAAATACAGATGGATCGTGTGAAGGTTAAATCCAGTACCTATGTCCTGTGCTTAAACAAAGGAGACTATGAAGGAATGAGGAAGGAGATAGTTAAGGTAGAATGGGAGCAAAAACTTTATGGTGGGTCAATTGAGAAACAGTGGAGGACTTTCACAACAATTTTTCATAGTGCTCAGCAGAAGTATATTCCAATGATAAGGAAGAACTGTAGGAAAAGAGACAGCCAGCCACGGATGTCTAAGGAAATAAAGGAAGGTATCAGATTGAAAAAAAAACACAAAAAAGTCAAGAGTAGTGGGAAACTAGTAGACTGGGAAATCTTCAAAGGCCAACGGAAAACCACAAAAAAAGTTATAAAGAAAAATAAGACAGATTATGAGTAAGCCAGCTCAGAATATAAAAGCAGGCAGTTTAGATAAATATGTAAATTATAAAAGAGTGGCAAAGGTAAATATTAGCTCTTTAGAGGATGAGAAGGCCAATTTAATAACTAGGAATGAGGAAATAGCCGAGACATTAAACAGTTATTTCGTGTCAGTCTTCACAGTGGAAGACACAAATAACATGCCGAAAACTAATGGCAAGAAGGTTGTAGCCGGTGAGGGCCTGAAAACTCTTATCACTAAGGAGGCAGTGCTGGGAAAGCTAATGGGGCTAAAGGTAGACAAGTTCCCTAGCCCTGATGAAATGCATCCCAGGGTCCGAAAAGAGGTGATGGGGGAAAATAGCAAATGCACCAGTAATTATACCTGGATAATTCACTGAACTCGGGGTGGTTCCTGCAGATTGGAAAACAGCCAAATGTGACACCACTGTTTAAGAAAAGAAGTGGACAAAAAGCAGGTAACTATAGGCCAGTTAGCTTAACTTCAGTCGTGGGAAAAATGCTTGAATCTTTCATTAAGGAAGAAATAGCAAGACATCTGGACGTAAATTGTCCCACTGTGAACATCCAGCATGAGTTCATGAAGGATAAGTCATGTTTAACTAATTTGGTGGAATTCTTTGAGGACATTACTTGCATGGTGGACAATGGGGAACCTGAGGATGTGGTGTATCTGGGATTTCCAGAAGGCATTTGACAAGATGCTACATAAGATAAAGTTGCACAGTATTACAGGTAACATATAGGCGTGGACCAGTAGAAAGCAAAGAGTAGGGGTAAATGGATGTTTTCCTGATTGGCGATCGGTGGCTAGTGGTGTGCCTCAGGGATCAGTATTGGGGCTGCAACTGTTTACAATTTACATAGATGATTTGGAGTTGGGGACTAAGTGTGGTGTGTCAAAAATTGCAGATGACACTAAGGTGAGTGGTAGAGCAAAGTGTGCAGAAGACACAAAGTCTGCAGAGGGATATAGATAGTCTAAGTGAGTGGGCAAAGGTCTGGCAGATGGAATACAATGTTGATAAGTGTGAGGCCATCCATTTTAGTAGGAATAACAGCAAAATAGACTGTGCTTTAAGTGGTAAAATATTTGCAGGACGTTACTGTGCAAAGGGACTTGGGTGTCCTTGTGCATGAATCGCTGAAGGTGGGATTGCAGGTGCAGCAGGTAATTAAAAAGGCAAATGGAATTTTGTCTACCATTGCTCGAGGGATGGAGTTTAAAAACAGGGAGGCTATGCTGCAACTCTATAAAGTCCTGTTGAGGCCACACCTGGGGTACTGTGTGCAGTTTTGCTGTCCTTACATGAGTAGAGATATACTGGCACTGGAGGGGGTGCAGAGGAGATTCACTCAGTTGATTCCAGAGTTGAACGGGTTGGATTATGAGGAAAGACCGAGTTGGCTGGGATTATACTCATTGGAATTCAGAAAAATGAGGGGAGATCTTATAGAAACATATAAGATTATGAAGGGAATAGATAAGGTAGAGGCAGGGAGGTTGTTTCCACTACCAGGTGAAACTAGGACTCGAGGGCATCGCCTCAAAATAAAGGGATGCAGATGTAGGACTGAAGTCAGGAGAAACTTCCTTACCCAAATGGTTGTGAATCTGTGGAAATCCCTGCCCAGTGAAGTGGTTGAAGCTACCTCGCTGCATGTGTTTAAGGCAAGGCTGGATAAATTTTTGAACAGTAAAGGAATTAAGGGTTTATGGTGAGTGGGTGGGTAAGCGGACCGGAGTCTCAAAAAGATCAGCCGTGATCTTATTAAATGGTGGGGTAGGCTCGAGGGGCCAAATGGCCTACTCCTGCTCCTAGTTGTAATGTTCTTATCGAAATCTTTATTCCCCCCACCTTTGATGCTGAGAATCCAGGATATTACTGGCACTGCATACAACCCACCATCTCCTGCCCAAAATCTGAAGGGTACCCCCTCACCCAGAACCTTTCACTGCTCATGGAATATAGAACATAGAACATAGAACACTACAGCGCAGTACAGGCCCTTCAGCCCTTGAAGTTGCGCCGACCTGTGAAACCAAACTGAAGCCCATCCCCCTACACTATTCCATTATCATCCATATGTTTATCCAATGACCATTTAAATGCCCTTAAACTTGGCGAGTCTACTACTGTTGCAGGCAGGGCATTCCACGCCCCTACTACTCTAAAGTCAATGATTTCATTGGGATACTGTATGCCAGCTGTGCATGGGAGTGGCTGAACTGGTTTAAATTAGATCACAGGTTATTGGCAGCTGTTTTCATTACTACAAATATATTTAAATACAGCAATTTTTCATCACTATCACTACAGCTGTGTGAGATCATTCTCAACCGTGATTTTAATTCCAGAGTGGAACTCTCCATAACAATAATAATAACTATTCATTTGCTTATGATGTAACAATGATTGGCATATTCGCAACATACATCACGTGAGGTGCTGTTAAGCTAAAATTTATTGCCCATCCCCAACTGCCTTGGAGAAGGCAGTAAAAATAAACAAATAAAATAAAACATGCAAAGTCATCAGGGCTAGAAATTTTCTCTGCTGATTGCCCAATTGGTAAGCATGCCATGCAGTGCAACACCACTGAAATTCCAATGATGCAGAGCATATAAAGCCCCCACCTCATAATCACAAAACATCCTACTTCTGACCTTAGGATAGAGTGAAGGTTATTAATGAAGCAGCTGAAGACTGTTAAGGTCTAGGTCACTATCCTGAGGAACTTCTGCAGAGATGTCCTGGAGCAGAGATGAGTGACCACAACCATCATCCTACTTGCTTGATATGACTCCAATCAGCAGACAGATTCCTCCCACCCACAATTCCCATTGGCTGTAGTTTTGCTGGGCTTCCTGTTGCCATACTTGTCTAATGCTGCCTTGATGTCAAGGGCAGCCACACTCTGGAGTTGAATTCTTTTGTCCATGTTTGAAACAAAACTGAGGGCAGGATCTAAGTGGCCCTGGCATAATCCAAACTGAACTGCAGTGAACATTGCTCAGTGCATGTGACTTGATAATACTGTTGACGAAACCTTCCATTTTACAGATGACCAAGAGAAGACTCAATGTAGTGGTTGACTCAGTTTGACTCGTCCTGTTTGTGTAGAGGAGATAGCTAGGCAAATTTCCATTTCTCAGGTCAATACTTATATGTTGTAGTTGTATTTGAAGAACTTGGCTTAAGGGTGCCACAAGTTTAGAAGCATATGTCTTCAGCAAGATTGCTGGATTATTTTCTGTAGCTTTTGCAGTATTCAGTCTCTCTAACCATTTCTTGATGTCGCATGGAGTGGATCAAAATGGCTGCAGTCTGGCAGCTGTTATGCTGGGGACCACTAAAGGAGCCTATATGGATCATCGACTCAGCACATCAGTGCAAAAGATAAAGCTGAAGCATTTGCACCAGATATGCTGGACTCCATCACTGAGAGCAGGGATATTTGTGTAGCCACCTCTCACAGTGAATTGTTAAACCCTCCCCCACCAATCAAGTCAGACTACGGAGCTTTGATTTGATCTGCTGGTTGAGGAATTAAGAAGCTCTCAGTCAGTCACATGCAGCTTACGTTGGTTGGCACAGAAGTAGACCTATAGCTTCAACAGGTTGGCCCCTCATTTTTGTTCATGTCATCCTCCCCTCTTCACTGATGCACATTTAACCCTTGAGGTTGAGGTTATTCGTAGATTGGAGGGGATCGCAGATTGTGTTGGAGTAAAATTCTGCTACTATTGATGGCCCAAATTATCCCACAAATGTCCCGTATTAAACTGCTAGGTTTTTTTTCAAAATCTACCCCATTCAGCATGGTGATGATGACAATACCAATATGGAATGTATTCTCAATATCAAGACTTAGTCTCCAGGAGGACTGTGTGGTGGCTACTAATTCCAATATGGTTCACAGACAGATACACGTGCGGTGGCTAGATTGAGGAGGATGAGGTTGTATGTGTTGGAGGTTGGTTTCCCAACTATCTGCAGCAGAACCAGTCTATCAGATACACCCTTTCAGACCTGTCAAGTGGAATTGCCAGTGTTGGACTGGGACTGGGATAGACAAGATCAGAAATCACATGGCACTAGGTTATAGTCCGACTGTTTGATTTGAAAACAAAAGCTTACAGAGTGTAGCACTTCACCTGAAGGGGCTATGCTCCGAAAGTTTGTGTTTTCAAATAAGCCTGTTGGACAATAACCTGATGCTGTGAGATTTCTGACCTTGTAGGACCCTACCAGCTCGATCAGTAGTGCTGCTGCCAAGACACTATCAGTTTAAGAACATTTAAAGTATCCCGATCCACAATACATTCCGCACCCTCAGTTCCGATTCTGCTTCTTTTTTTAGGTGGGGTGGGAAGGCTGTGAAGAAGGTAGGGAGGAATACATGGTAATCAGCAGGAGGTTTCCTTTCCCATGTGTGACCTGACCGCAAGGCTTCACACAGCCCAGCATAAATGTGGAGAACTCTGAGGCTGTGTGCCACTGTGCCTCCACCTCTGTGGGAACCGCATACCCAGGGATGACAATGGGATGTTGTCCACAAAATGTGACCTTGAGAGTATGCTTGGCTCATCTGTGAGCCACTCTCCCAATTCTGGTACTCACCCCGACCCTTTCCCTCAGACAGACAGCTTTGCAGAGTCAACACAACTGAGTGTTACAGTTCTCATTTCTAGTGATTCCAGGTGGTCCATGCATTTTTATTCCTTTGTGATTTTCAGTGGTTGATACAACTCAGGCACAAGATAAGAGTCAACTGCAGTGCTATGGGTCTGGAATCACATAGACCAGCTGAGGTAAAGATGAGTGTTTCCTTCCCTAAAGGCCATAAGTGATCCATACAGATTTTTACAGCAATTGACAGTGATTTCATTACCTTGATCTCTGGATTTCTACCACTTCATCATTGCTTCTCAAATACTGAGCATGAATCTGTTGACAGCAATATCACCTTTCTCAGAAGAGACACAATAACCAAGTAGCTATGGCAATGTACTTACAAGCACAGAAATCATAAGTTTAATTCTCACTGTGATCACTGCGTCTCTGTAATCTATAAATAGTATTGCTTACTGCTGGCTTGTCATTATTGGTTTAACTAACATCCATCTCAAGAAGGGAAACAACCATATTGCCTCCGCTGGCCTGTCTGAGAGAAATGCTGGACTGTTACACCTTCAGGGTAACAAGGGGCAGGAAATAAATATTGCCTTACCAGCATCGCCTACATTCTAACAACAAATTGCACAAAAGAAAAAAATCAATGATGCCACCAGAGATCAATCAAATACAAAATGTTAAAAGTTGCATTCCATGACACAGGTTCTTCAATGAAAATGCTCAGAAGGTTTTGGTTGTAGAATTTTGTTCAGATTCCGATGGATGCTGTACAGTGGATTATGAAAATACAACTATCCCCCGAATAGAAGAGTGAGCACAGTTCGATGTCATCGTTTAGTCAACAGATTAGTGCACAAAGTGCAATTAACACAGCATCTGTTGATTGTAGACAATGTAAACATTAAACAAGCACATATTAGGTAATGGAGTGTGAAAGATTGAACCGGTTCTAAATTAAAAGGCAGTCCTCAATTACAATATCTGCAGGAATTCACTTTAAAAAAGACTGTTTAGCTACTGGGTGAATTAGGGCTTTAATCTGTCTAGATTTAACAACATTAGCAAACCAGCCACAAGTTGGTCTAAGTGGGTACAATGGCAACAAATCATTCCGATGCTCATTTGCCCACTTCCCATCGATCAGAAAAATGTCCACCTTTGTATGAGGCGTGTGTTCAGGTTGAATCCCAGATATTTGACAACATAACCTAAGCCTTTAGATTCCTTACAATGCCTTCAATGCAATATCTACATGCTATTTTATATCTGCAATGTTAAACTCAAGTCCCTTTGTCTCCTCTGTTTGGATGTAAATGATACGATGGCACAACTCAGAAGATAACCAAAGAAACTAAACAGACATTTTAGACTCCTTTCTCCCTCAACATCCAAGAACAGATCATTGCAAGAGATCTCACTAAGCAAACAGTGTTTCTTTCTCAGATTACACGCATAACTACAGTTCAAAAGTACTTAATTAACTTTCAATGTCTTTGAGGTCATGAAAGGCACAATAGAAAGTGCTTCTGTCATTAGCTTTCACTGCGTTTTTCTACTTCAATTTGAACTCCCTGCTTCAGTGAAGGTCACAATACTCCAGAGACAGCCACATCTGTGTTAAAAATGCAGAGGAAGCAATCAGAAATGAAATCTTTGCTGCACAAATTTAAAATAGCATTTTCTTCCATTAGTCAGGCATTCATTTCTCGCATGTAATTGAGAAACATGGTAACAGGGAATTAACTTTCTCCAGAAAGGTAAGCCGCTTGTTTAAATACAATTTCTATTTGTAATTGAAACAAGCTCTGAAACAAAGGACCTGAAACAAAGGACCGAAAACAATAAGAAACAAAATGACATTGCATCTATTTTCTCAATCCCAGGTCAACAAATGGCCACAATTTTATTCCCAAGAGTTTCTGTGAAAGATTCTCCTAACCTTAACAATATGTTTGGGAAAAACTTTAAACATGGAAGAGAAAAGAAAGGTTTTCCCTTTTCCCTTATTGTGAAGGAGGAAGTTGTGAAAGGAGAGAGGGGGTTAAAAACAGAAATTGCTGGAGAAACTCAGTTGGTCTGGCAGCATCTGTGGATTGACAGCTGGGGCAATGTTTCAGGTGCCATGACTCTTCTTCAGAACTCTTTCTTTCCACAGATGCTGCCAAATCCATTGGAAAAATTCAGCAATTTGTTTTTACTTCAGCTTTCCAACATCCACCTTTTGTTTTAAATGGAAGGGGAGAGTTTGGGGAAAACACACACACACACACACACACACACACACACACACACGGCATGTAGTTTCAACACATTTGTACATACTTTGCGGGAGTTATAGACTTGCAAATTCTGATCTCATTAGGACAGCAGGGCAATGCATTAGACACACCAGTTTGAGCTACCATACATCTGCACCACCACTAAAATAGAGACAGCCATCCCACATAAGAGTCAGGCAACAGCATGATTGCCACACATATGGAATCATACCTTACAACCACTATCCAGACAACTCCATCACCTTCTCTGGATATGTCCTGTGGGAGTTTTCAATGTTGACTCAGGGCCCCATGAAACCACACGACATCATGTTAAATATGGTCAAGGAAACTTTCCACTGGTGACCACCCAACTGCCCCCTCCCTCAGCTGATACGAAAATTCTCGAAGATTGGATACCATTTGGGACAAACAATGAGCAGTGTGAAAAACGTCTTCGGCATGGGGGGAGTTCGGTATCAATTGTCAATCAGCTCAGGAACACCACTAATCACAGATACATCATTCAAGAGTGGTCAACCTGGTTGTAGGTGGTGAAATACAGCATAAAAGGGAAAATCTGTTCCACATATCCTACTTCATTCTACCTGTCATATATAAGCCTATGATCAAGGCGTGATCACGAAACAGTACTTGTGGCAATGAAGTCTTATCTTCTCAAGAATATAACCATCGAATTGTGTGGTATCTCTACCATATTAAATGGGATAGACTCAGAACTTATCTACAAAGTTTAAAACTATGAATCAGTCAGATGCTGTAACCAATTAGCAGCATAATTCTAATCAGCCACATTCGGTAGCCTCCTGGCCGAGCATATATCCCTGACCATCGCCATTGAGCCAAGTGATCTAACTTGCTTCAGTCAGGGAATGTAGGAAAGCAGGCCAGGAACAGTAATTGGCACCCTTAAAAACAAGTGCCACCTAACAAAGATTCAACAGGACTAAATACATGTGAGACAGCTAAAGCAGCATGGCACAGCAAAAAAAAAACTAAGCAATCGCTCAACCAAATGGATCAGAGCAAAACCTCAAGTCCTGCCATATCCAGTCAAAACTGTGTGGGATAATTAACCAGGAGGAAGAAACTGTATGAAAATTGGAAGCCTGAGTGATGGCAGAGCACACTGCGTGATAAAAGACCAGACCAAAGCATTTGGAACAATGATTCTCAGTTAAGGGGGTGATCTTGACGTCATCAGGGTCATGAATGCCAATCTTTAGAAATTTTGATGACTCTGCAAATCATCTTAACAAGAGCTGAAAACCACCAAGGTCATGAGCCCAAACAACATTGTGTTTGTAGTTCTGCAAACTAATGTTGCAGAACTAGCTAAAGCTGCCTCACAAGAAATTCCAATATAGCTACAACATTTGGAAAATTGCCCAGCTATGGCATTTCTACAAGCAGGTCAATTACATCATAGCCAATTAGAAGTCAAATCAGTAGACTCTTGATCGCCAAAACCATGAATGACAAGCAAGCAGCACTTACCGATAAACATTCACCACTCATCTTGCATTCTGGCTAGAATTCACAGTTCTAGATTCAAACAGGCTTTAATTCCAGAGGTAAGGAAACAGTGACTACCCTTTGAAATCAGTGTAGCATTTCACAGAATAAGGCAAAGAGCCCAATTAAAATTGAAGTCAATTGAAAATCATTGGGAAAAGCCTCCAGTCGTTGGTGTCATACCAACACAAATGTTCTGACTATTAGAAGCCAAATCTCTCTGTCCCAATACTTGCTGCAAGACTTCCGTAGGGTTGTGTCAGGCCCAACCATCTTTTAATGCTTCAGTGACCTTCCCCCTCTATTTATAAACTCGGAACTGAATTTGTTTACCAACAGTTGCACAGTTCCAATCCCATTCATGTCACCATCAATGCAAAAAGGCCAATGTCATCATATAGCAATTCGTGAATAGCAATCAGTCCGGGGCTGAAGAGTAGCAAATGACATTTAATATGTGCCATTCAATGGCCATCTCCAACAAGAGAGTCTGATAATGTTTCCTTCATGTTCAGTGATATTAACATTGCAAAATTAACTAGTGACCAGAAATTTAACTGGTTTAGCAATATAAATCCTGTGACTGCAAGAGTAGGTTAGAAGTTCATAGAATGCCTACAGTGTGGAAACAGGCCCTTTGGCCCCACAAGTCCACACCGACCCTCATGGCACCTCACCCAGATCCATCCCCCTAAAATCCATCTAATCCACACCTCCCTGAAAACTATGAGTTGGATCTTCTGCAGCAAATGACTTGCCCCAATCCATCCATCTTACCTGATCCGCCCCTGCCCCACCACAGCCTGTTAACCATTCACAAAGCATAATTCCGCAATGTAGCAAAATACTCCCAACTCTTCAACATGAATGCTGCTCCAGGTATTGGGAGACATGGAGAGAACTCCAGGAAGGGAACTGGCAGTGAGTTAAATACTTAAAAAAAAATCCAAACTCTGATTCTTGAAATCAGATACAAAAATCAGAAATTGCTTGAAAAACTCAGGTCTGGTAGTTTCTGCAGAGAGAAATCAGAGACTCCCTTATGTTGCTTTGAAAGATCTGCACAAGGGCGCACTAAATTTTAAGTCAACTGAAGAGGTTTAGTTCTATTAATTGCAAAGTGAAAGGGTTAACTGTACCTTTCCTCCAGGAATAGTTAATGAGCAAATGCACGCAGAGATATCAAAGCAACATTGAAACACATGGCATGAGAATCAGAAGCTGTAAAGTTTCAGATTATGTCCTCCCTTACCACCCCTTCTACTTCGTTACTTGTAATAAGACTGGTTATAGCTCACTTAATACATTTATGCCCAGTCAGTACACTAAAGTTCATCGGAAGGTTGTATCAGTGAGCTTGCAGGCGGTGCAAGAGGAGTTCGAGCTGACTACAATCACGAGATCACTCAGAATTATTTTGAAAGCGCTCTGCTGCTATTTGTAGATGAGGTGAGAAGGCATTAGCACCTGCACCATTTCCATCACTATTGTGTGCACCACCCACCTACAAGGTTTCCAAACAGAGGTGCCAATCCATACCCTTTTCTGTGCCAATAACACTTCCATGAATCAGTGAAGAAAAACGACAGATGGCCTGACTGTTACACCTCCTTCTACACTGTTGCTTTCTGGTATCTATCCTCCTCCAACTGAAACATGCCTGTATCATCAGCTGCATATCTTTTTTTAAACAATTGAACACTAACCACTCCATGGAACTAAACCAATTATGAGTAGCAAAGCCACGAGAAGGGCACTTCTTAGTATCTGGAACATTGCCGCCACTCCCCCCCCCCCCCACCCCCCATGCAGGACAAATGCTGCATACATTCACAAATTTATCAATGATGAGGTGACTGGCCATTTGGACCATTCAGCCTGCTCTGCTATCTCATAAGATCGTGACAAATTGGATTACTCCACGTTCTTATTTATCCCCTGTAACCTTTCACCTCTAGGTTTTCAAGATTCTATTTTGTATCAAAATTATTCAAAGACACTGTTTCCATTGTCTGTTGCTGTAGATTTACGATCGAGGAAAAATTCCTTCATCTGTTTGGAATGGGCCACCTACTATTTTTAAACAGTAGACCAGAGTTCTAGGCTCTGCCAAGGTGGGGGGGGGGGGGGGGGGGTGGTATTTCTTTTCCACAACCACCTTGTCGAAACCACTCAACAACGTATATTTCAATCAAGTCACATATTGCTCTTTGAAACTCTAGTGACATAAAATTTAGCCTGTTCAACCTTTCCTCATAAGACTAACTGCCCAATCCAGACATTGGTCCAGTAAAAGATAACTGTGTAGAGCTGAAGGAACACAGCAGGCCTGGCAGAATCAGAGGAACGGGAAAGCTGGTGTTTCGGTTGGTTCCGCCCCAAAACATTAGCTTTCCTGCTCCGCTGCTGCTGCCTGGCCGGTTGTGTTATCTCCGACTCCAGCATCGGTAGCTCTTACTATCTCTGAATTAGTCCAATAAACCTGCTCTGCCTTCAACATATGTACATCCATCTTTACACAAGGTAAACAATACTGTACATCATACTCCAGATAGGATCCCTGTAGAACTGATACATAACCTTCTGACTTTTGGATTCAATTTCCCCTAGTGATAAATGAATTCCACTGACTTCCCTAATTATTTGATGTAGGTGCATACTAACCTTTTGTGATTCTTGCACAAGGACATCCAAATCTTCCTGCAGAGCTGTGCAATCAGTCACCATTTCAATTTTTTTTAAAATTCTCTTTCTGCCAATATAGGCAATTTCACATTTTATACCACGCACCGCATGTTTGTCCACTCACTACTTATCAATGTCACCTTGTAGCCTCATGTCCTCTTCACAAACCTACTTTCCTACTTATCTTTGTGTCACCAGTAAATTTGGCAACCATATCTTCCACCCGTTCATTCAAGTCACTCATATAACTTGTGTAAAGCTAAGGCCTACCACTAATTCCTGTGGCACATCCCTTATTACATCTTGACAGAGTGAAAATGGCTCACTTATGCCTGTACTTGGTTTCTTGTTAGCAGGGCAAATTTTCTATCCATTCCAATATGTTACTTGTTACACCATGAGCTTTAACTTGGCACATTACAGAAGGTATGATAAATTTAAACACAAACTGTCCACCTGTTCCTTTTTTTATAATTCCCCAGTCAACTTTCTTTTCAAATAAAAAGGAGTTCCTTCACTATTTTCCAATTTGATTAAACATTCCACAAAGCTATGGAATTTTGGAAATTTTAACCGACACAATTATTTAACTCGTATCAGAGATGATGGGAACTGCAGATGCTGGAGAATTCCAAGATAATAAAATGTGAGGCTGGATGAACACAGCAGGCCAAGCAGCATCTCAGGAGCACAAAAGCTGACGTTTCGGGCCTGAAGGGTCTAGGCCCGAAACGTCAGCTTTTGTGCTCCTGAGATGCTGCTTGGCCTGCTGTGTTCATCCAGCCTCACATTTTATTATCTTACAATTATTTAACTCGACATTTTTGTCTGAGATTCTAGGATACAGTTCATCAAGATCCAAAGGCTTGTCAACCCACAGTTGCAACAAATTTGCTCACAATCACTTCATCAGTGATTATAATTTGAGTTCTTGCCTCCTCTTCCATTTCCTGATTGGTGGCTGTTTCTGGGATGTTACTTGTTATCTGTGGAGTGCAAACTTATGTAATATTTCTCTTCAATCTTCTATCATCTCTTTATTCTCCACTATTAAGTTGAATTCAAAGTTAACCTTAAGCTACTTCAACACTGTTCACGGAGAATATCATCATTGGCTGTTTTAACATCAGTGTTGCTTTTTCCCCTGTTGATACAAACAATACTTCATAATTATCTGGATTAAGTCTTATCTTCCATAGTTTTAAATAACTCACATTTTATTCAGCTAATTTCATCATTCTAGGCTTCAACTCCTAACCTTCCTTGTTCATCATCAGTTTCAAATCTGATCCATTGCCGTTGAGTCTTTGTATACAAAGTCATTGTTTGTTATCTTGCTTTTGTGCCAGTCAAATGTAAACGCTTACCATCCCTGACTCAATACTCTTCCCTACCCCTTCCAACATTATACCTGTGTAATGTGCTGTTTCTACATTTTAACCAATGATCTGTCCATACCTAATTTTACCTAGAATTCTCAATTATAAGCTTCAACCCTTCACTCAGAGCTTACTGGCTTTTAATGGAAAGCATGGATGTGCCCAATCTGAGAACTGAGAGAATAAATCTTTACTAACTAGTCCATTCATCTCCGGATTACATCACAGATTCAGTCATATTTTTAACTAAGTACTGACCAACCTTTGTACGCTTCTCTAAGTACTCGTGCATTTCCAGTATCTAATACAAATCTCTTTGACCGAGAACTTATAGTTTATATTCCTTTTTACCCCATTAACAAAATTTTTCATCTAACTTTTCCCTACCTAAAAGGCACTGCCTCATATTGAAGTTTAGTACCATAAGTGCTGCCAATCCATTAGCATTTTGCCCACGTGGACCATTAAGTTTCCAACAACAGCATGTAACTTATACAACGCGCATGGCAGCAAATCACCCAGACTGCTTTTACAGCACCTTCTAAATCCATTACCTTTCCCATCCAGAATGGCATGGGCAGCAGATGCATTGGAACACATTTGATCACAAGCGCGCTCCCATGCACCAACCATCCTGGCAAAGAATAGATCACTGGTCCTTCACTGTTGCTGGATCAAAACCTGGATAACTCCCTCCCTAACACCACAATCGTGGTCACAATACTGATCAGCAAACAGAGGGTTTGATGGGGGACATAAACAAGCCAGTACTATGGCAGAGTTTTGAATGAACTCAAGATGGTGCAAAACTGAAGGCCACTCGGGCGTGTGTTGGAATAATACAGCTAGACTTCTTTTTATAAAAAATTCTCAGAAGGGTTTTAGCAACAGGTACATTAAGGCAATGATCAAAGATCTCCCAAGCAAATGAGCTGTCAGGAAACACTTGCATAGAACTTCAGGCCCTTCACTTTAAGGGAAATACTAAATTCTCCATTTACTCTGTGCCTAATCTATTCAAAGCATTTCTGCATGTTAACGAATAAGCACACGTAAAAATTCCATGAACAGAACTCAAAAAAAAAATTTTGGATTTTAGAGCTCCATCTATGCCATTTTGAGAATTATTCACAGTTTGGGAACTTTCTTTAAAACTTATTTTTGGCTTGGAGCTGTGAACTGTGAGCAGAAGGTGACCTGTGGACTGTGAGCAGCAGCTTATTTTTAAAAAGACACAACAAACAAACTGATATTCATTTATGTTGTCAGGGCTGGAAGTTAATTGCAGGTTGATTCTGGTTCAAAGAATGCTCAATAGCTGTTTCAGTTCCAGAGAGAGGTGTTATGCTCAACACAGATGGTGGAGGGTGAAAGTTAACAGGGACCTCGTGGAGAGTCAGCCAGTCGGGGGAGATCAGTGTTTGGATCAGAAAGATTGTGCTTGTGAAAGCCACAGGATGGAGGGTTTGATTGCTCCCTGGTTGTCCTTTCATTATCACTGCATTGAAATTTCACAATTGATTCCCAGTTATGAGAATTAAATGAATATTCCTTGGAGCCTACTGGAAGCTGTCTGCGTGTGTTAGTGTTGTCAGAAACAGTGTTGAAATCCCCCGTGCTTGTGAGATAACAGATCGTGAGAACAGCTTCAGTGAACTAGCCAGTCACATCACTTCTATTTCTTTTTCTTTTGATTTATCCCTCAACTGTGTATACTGTGACAACAAAAATCAAGTATAAATCATAGACATTAATTTGATTACCTTGCGGTTTAACATCACTGTTAAAGCTACTGCATTGTTAATAAATTGTTGAATTTTTGTTTAAGCCATAAATCTGGTGTCTGGTATTGGCTACTCAATAAGTTTTGATTTGGAACCACATGGGTTAATTTTGAAATTCATTGAGTATTTTGATTTTACTGTGTTGCCAACATAGGGATAGGGAGGCTGAATTTATTTGGCTGTCTCCATGACAAAACAATCTCTTTTGGCCTGTGTCTGGATTGAACAACCAAGCAAAAACATTCAACCTTCAATTCAGAAATAGGACACCAATTCCATTGTAATGGGATTTCTAAATGAAGCCCAGCTTTCCCTTCACATATGGCATGTTGGCAACTGAAGCTCATAACTACACAATTTCTGCAGTCTTTCTAAAAGTGAAGTGTTGGGAGGGAAAGGGGCAGAAAGAGAGTGATATAGACACAAATGTCACGAACTTACACAGAGAAATTTAATCCAAGTGTGTTCAAAGTCATAGCTTCCAAGTATGTCACCAAGCAAACCACTCCCCACTGCATCAACCTGGATTCTCAAGTCACATTCTTGGTTTGCTCCTGTCGCTAATGGCTTTCTGTGATATCATTTTCCTCTCATTTTGATTATTACAGGCTTTTCCAACCCTTCCATAAAATTAAACACTTCCTGGAGTTCACAATATCATGAATTTGATCTTTCTAAGCCCTGAATATTTTTAGCGAAGTTACTTACATCACAAGAAGCAAAAGCAGGACTAAAATTGTACAGCCTGTTGAACCTGTTCTGCTTTTTAATTAGTTCATTCAGAATGCAATTGCTGATCTAACTGTGGTCCTAAAATCAACTTTCCTGCCTTCCCAGTCCCGCTAACAAACAATAACCTTTGACTTTCTTGCAGATTAAAAATCTGCTGAACACAGTCCTGAACATGCTCAATGATTCAGCCTTCACTGCACTCTACAGACAAGAGTTCCAAAGAATAACAAATCTTCTGTGGAAGCATGTTCCTCACCTGCCTTAAAATAACGGCTCTCCAATTTAAAAGTTGCATCCACTTGTTCCTGCAAGAGGAAAAATCCTCTCAGCATCAACTCACTTGAGAATCCTCAGAATTTTATATGTTTCAATCAAATCACCTCTTTCTTCTAAACTTCAATTTGGATTCATCCAGCTTGCTCAACCCCTCCTTCTGAGGCAACACATTCATTCCAGGAATCAGCCCACTGAATAGTTTCCGAACTGGTTCCAACATAGGTATCTCTCTACTCAAGTAGATCAAAACCGTATACTATACTCCAGATGTAGTCTCACTAATGCGCTGTACAGATCTACCAAGACTTGCAAATTTTCATATTCCATCCCTTTGCAACAAATGCCAATATTCAATTTGTCTTCAGAATTACCTGCTGTCCTGGCATGCTAACATTTTGTGGTTCATATACTCAGGTCCCTTTGTTTCACTTTTCTCTCCTCAAAACAAGGTACTGTTTTTCCTCACTTCCTGAAGGGTTTCTTTCTCTTTGAGATTTTCTCAATCTTCATTGGGTTTCAAGGGCTCCTTTATCACTCTCACAAACTCATTTATTAGCAGTCATGTGGTAATAATATCTTCTGTATTTCCGCAGACACAGGATAATTTCACTCTCACAATTCAAAATATTCAAGTTTATGGTCAATAATTATCAACACTCCTTTAAACTTAAAGCCATAACACAAGTTACGCCTTAATTACTTAGGCACAGTGTTTATGTTAGCCAAAACAACAGGCAAAGTGAGCAAAACAAAACCTCACTTTCCTAGATTAACCAGCAAATGTTTCTACACACAAAAGGCCACCTCAGTAAACAGACTGGTGAGGTCATAGGTAATGCACTTCCTTTGCATATTCATTAAATCTAGAACATTTTAATGTGGCAGTTGCTATCATTTTAAAACTTTTTCTTTCTTTCTGTCCCTTGCCGTCTCAGTGCATACCACCCTCCACCAAACCCACCCAACACACACAATGCCCCCTTGAGAGGTGGAGAAGATTAGCAGACGAGGTTGCAGACATGCTCACCAAGAGGATGGGTTTGAATGATGATGTTTTGTCACCCTACGAGGTAACATCATCGGTGCGCCTCCGGCGAAGCGTTGGTGTCCTGTCCCACTCGTTATCTATATGCCTTGATTTGCCGCAGTGGCTGATATTACTTCCAATTCTGTTTCTCAGCAGTTTGTATACAGGGTCTAATTCAAGGTGTTTGTTGATAGAGTTCCGGTTGGAATACAAGGCCTCCAGGAATTCCCTAGTATGTCTCTGTTTGGCTTATGCGATTATGGATGTGTTGTCCCTGTCGAATTCATGCCCGTGTTGTCTGTGTGCTGTCAGACAAGTGAGAATTGGTCATGTCTCTTCAAGGCTAGTTGGTGTTCATGCTTCCGTATTGTCAGTTTTCTTCCAATTTAGCCTACACAGTGTTTCTCAGTCCTTGCATGGCATTTTGTATGTTACACCAGATTTGGGTACGGGCTCCTTTACATTTGTTAGTAGCTATTGTAGGGTGGTCATTGTTTTGCGGGTTACTCTGAAACCTAGGGGTCTGAGTTGTCCTGTAGTCATCTCTGAAATGTCCTTGAAGTATGGTAGGATGATTAGTGAGTCTGGTCGTGTTGTTCCTTGCAGCGTCCTTTTCCAATCACCCAATTCCCCTTTGGCAGCTTCTGCCTTCACTCCTAAACATTCCTTTATCAACCTCCGTCTTCAGCCCTGAAAGCTCCTTTGCAGTCTCCGCCTTCAGCCTTCCTCTATGCCCTCAATTAAGAGTTCCCCGAGCAACTCCCTTACAGCCCACCCTGATTTTTTTTGATCTGCTCATTAGTCCTCCAATCACAAATGACTTTTCTCTTACATCTTCTGCTTCATTGAGTTGAGTGTCTATCAGCAGCAGACATGGGAGGGAACCAACTTGTGATTTGTGAAGCAGCTCCTCACTCTTTCCTTCAATTCTCACGGGGGTGGTTTTTCCCCCAGTGGTTGAATTTTACCAGGCATTTTGGGGGTGGCGTCATCCAGTGCCCCCTTGTACTTTGAGTGCCAATTGCCAACCTGAAAATGACCACTGCACCACACAACCAGCCCAGCTCTTCCCCTCCACCCACTGCATCCCAAAACCAGTCCAAACTGTCTCTGCCTCCCTAACCTGTTTTTCCTCTCACCCATCCCTTCCTCCCACCCCAAGCCGCACCCCCATCTCCTACCTACTAACCTCATCCCACCTCCTTGACCTGTCCGTCTTCCCTGGACTGACCTATCCCCTCCCTACCTATACTCTCCTCTCCACCTATCTTCTTTTCTCTCCATCTTCGGTCCGCCTCCCCCTCTCCCTATTTATTCCAGAACCCTCACCCCATCCCCCTCTCTGATGAAGGGTCTAGGCCCAAAACGTCAGCTTTTGTGCTCCCGAGATGCTGCTGGGCCTGCTGTGTTCATCCAGCCTCACATTTTATTAACATGATATACTTACCTTTGTTAGTTAGGATACTGATAAAAAGAGCAAGGAAGTTAAGATGGAGCTATATATAATGTTAGTTCAGTCACAGCTGGAAAAGTATTTGCAGTTCTGATCACCGCACTATGGGAAGGACAATGATTGCATGTGGCGGGGGGAAGAGGGAGAGAGAGAGAGAGAGTGGGAGAGAGAGAGAGAGTGGGAGAGTGGGAGAGAGAGAGAGAGAGAGAGAGAGAGAGAGAGAGAGAGAGAGAGAGAGAGAGCACGAGCGCGAGAAAGAGAGGTCTGGGTTGGAATAATTCAGCAAATGGAGAAACTAGACAGGTTGAGGTAAGTTTTCTCGGAGCAGAGAAGGCTGAGAGGGCAGATCTGATTAAGGTGTACAAAGGTCTGAGTGATATGGACAGGATTGAAAGGAAGCTTCTTTCTTCCATAATTCAACAGGTCAAAAACCAGGGTGTATAGTTTTAAGGTAATGAACAGGAGGTTTAGACGAAACAGTCTTCTTTCCATGCTGTAAAAACTCAAATGATTCTGTGACAATGTTGATCTAACTGGCTTATAGTTTCTACTTCCTTCCTCCTTTTTTTGAGGAGTATTGTTCCCATCTGAGATTTCCTAGTCCTCTAGGACTTTTCCAGAATCTTGGGAATTTTGGAAGATTGCAACTAATATACCCACTGTCTCTGCAACATGTTCTTTTAAAGGCAAAAGGATGAATGCCATAAAGTTCAAAGAACTTGTCAACCTTTAGTTTTTCTAATACTTTAGCTCCAGTAATCATGATTGCATCCAAGAATGGGTGGAAATCTAAGGAGCAACAGAGAGGAAACATTTACATTTTCTATTGTGAGGATAAGTCAAAGTTATTTGTCCATAATCTCTCCTAATGAAAAGTAAGGAAATGGTTATTTCCAATCTCACCAAAAGGGACCAAGTCTCAATTTAACTGCTTGTGTCAAAAATGGAAACAAATCTTGCCAGCCTTTTCTCAACCTAAAATTTCTCACTGCAAGTTATGGTTCCAAAGTTGTCTAGTCTACAACAAAACCTTCCCCTTTTTCCTTCAGTTTGATACTGGCTCCAACACTTTCAATTAACCACAAATAGGGCATTCTATCTTTTGTCTTTCATAATGAACCACATCTTTATTGTAAGTTCTGAAATGTCTCATTAGAAAAAAGTAATCACCACTGCTTCTTTACCATTTTCCCCCTCTTAAAGTATTTCCCAGGTCCACTGTAGTCATTTCTGAAAACTTATATAAAAGTAATAACAAGGGTAAGAAATATAGCTTCATGCACCTGAACTGAAATGTAAACTTTATGTTACATTCACTCTGATAAAGAGAATAATTTCATGGGTCATTTTTTAAATTGGGTCTCATTTATTTATAAAATAACTAATCCACAAGTTGTTTCCAGAATGCATTCTTCCAAAAGCAAAATGTCTGAGAGACAGTCAGGCAGCACAGTGGCTACCTCAAAAGCACCAAGGATCTGGGTTCAATTCTGCTCTTGGGCAACTGTGGGGAGTTTGCACATTCTTACTGTGTCTGCACGGGTCTCCTCTAACAGTACAAAGATGTGCAGGTTAGGCGGATTGGCCAGGCTAAATTGCCCACAGTGTCCTGGGATGTGCATGCTAGGTGGACTAGCCATTGTATAGGTTAGAGGGGTGGGTCTCGGTAGGATACTCTTCAGAGGGTCAATGTGGAGTTGATGGGCTGAATGGCTCACTTCCAAACTTTTTGGGTGTTTGCAATTCTGATTCTATACAGTCTTTGAACATGTCCTCTAGGCTACTTGTGTAGCTACTGTATTTGATCCTATATACTGACACCACTGAATTTTAGCATTTTTTAAAAATCGCCAACCAAAATTGATTCTGTACCTCGATTCTCTAAACAAAGGTCATTTCTCACTTCTGCATTGACCTCATTTTTGAAGAAGCGAGTTGCCCTGGCTTGCTTTTCTTCCTTCCTGTCCTTCTGAAATGGTAAATGTACTTGAATATTCAGGTCCCAGCCACGGTTGCTTTGCAAGTGGATCTCGGCAATGCTACCAAACTAATTTATTTTCAGTCAGTGCTATCAATTTATCTATCTAGTTACAAAAGCATCATAAAGGGTCTTTATTACTGTCTTTTTATTATTTTTCTCCAATTTGATTTTAGTGGCTCATTCACTCATGTTTGTACACACTATGCTTCACCACCATATTCTGGATATCATTACCTGTGTTTGTTATCTTTCATTACTGCTTTGGCCTTTTTAAATTTTCCAATTCCTCTCCTAAGTCTCTTCCCCCCTGCCATTAGTTCTCTCAACAGCTCCAGTTACAGGATCTGCCAGGCAGTGGTCCCAGCATGGCTCAGGTGAAGACCACCCTGGGTGGTACATCACTCTCTTTCCCAGTAATGGTGTCAGCGCCAAATGAATCAAATCCCGCTTCCCCGCCCCAATCTTTTAACGCCACATTCAATTCTCTGAAATCCCAGCTGATGTGAATAACCACCTTTTTGATGATGTAAGATCTCTTTTCCCTTTCAGAAAAAATAAAACCAATAGATTTCATTAAACTTTGAGGCGCTTTTACAAGTTTAGGGCCTAGCTTTAAACAAACTTGGCTGATGAGTGATGCATGTCACAGAGATAAGTGGGACTAATACACCAGACTTGAAGTAGGTACACATTGTCCTGTTACTACATTTTTTTAAAAACAGTATAAAATATGCTTAAGTGATGCTGAACTGTACATTTAAACCCTCCATATTACATCCATGTACATTTCCAATGTTTCAAAATGAAATAGATAAAACACTTTGAATGACACAAACCGATACAGATTTAAGTAGATTCAATTTTACAGTCAGTGAACAAACAGCAACTGCAATGGTTGAATACCTTTCAAACATGAAACTTTTTTCAGAATAACTAAGTGAACATCACCCCACATTTCTCCAACATTACTGCGTCATTTTGCTTCAGTAAAATAAATTAGCCAAATACTACCTGCATTCTTTTGAGCCCAGCCAAAGAATGCCTAAGTAGCCAGTTTAAATCCCAAATGATTTCAGTGTTTTTTTTAAACTGGACCTGACTGTTAGCAAGCGTTTCTGTTTCTCATTTTATCTCTGTGTTCACAGCCAGGAGAGGAAAGTCTGTTGGATGCAATTTTGCTCAATGCCCTGTCCACAGACTTTGAAACATTTTGGGTGTTTGATTGCCAAGGCAAATGATTCAATTACTTCCTGCTATAATCCCAAGGCAGAAACAACTTGAAAAGCTGGCCAACCATTACCATTGGCAAGTGGGCAGTTTTGTAATGCCAATATTTTGTGGTGGTGCACGTGAGATTTTGGTACAAAAATGCATCTTCAATGCACTTACACTTCTGGACAAGACTTTTTGGTAGATCATCAGCACCTTGCAATAGGACAATGAAGACAGGACAAGCCATCATATCACTGTCTAACAATGATTTAGTGCTGATTATGGCTGTAAAACTAATTAATAACATCTTCATCTCATACAATTGTTTTCACCATTTTGGCTTTTGAAATTGATCGAAGCGTTCTTAAAACGAGGTTATTCTCCCTAAAATGTCAAGAGTTTAATTAAATTTGGAAGAACTGCTTGCTTTCATTATTGGCAGGCTAAAGTAATCAGCAAATTTGATCCATTCTGATCATATTATTATCTTGTATGCACCAATAGTCTGTTTTATTCAGTATTATCAGCAAGTTAGCACACATGCAAGTAGTAAACAGATCCATAAAGGGTATGTGAAAACTGTGTACAAGCTAGGATAACCTTCAAAGTGACATAAAAGGACATGTCGATGGAAGAGTTTGTGACTGGATAAATGACAAAATAAAGTGACTTCCATAAACACTTGACACAGTTGACATAAATCATGAGCAACAAATGTAATACAAAAGTATGTAATACAAAAGTATGTTATCTTAAGGTCACTGATCTAAAACGTTTATCCTGTTAACTCTCAACAGCTACTGCCAAACCAACTGGGTATTTTGAGCACATGCCTTTTTTTCTGCATTTCCAGCATCCACAATATTTTGGCTTTATCTAATACAATAGTTCCTTTCCAAGAAACACCTCCTGCATGATGCAGCTCTATTACACCAGAAAAACGTATATCGGATTTTTAACGAAGAAATTTGGCTCCAGTGGTCTCGTTGCTTACTGTTCATACAAGTGGTTCGAAGTTATTGACTTCAATTACATACTTCAGACACATAGTTACTCATGTCATTAAGCAAGCAGGCATTACTTACATCAAACCCTGGGGTAACCTCAGAATGATTTCTTCTCAAGATAAACAATAATGAAGAAAAAAAAACTTGCATTTATATCAAGACTCTCATCATTGTGGAAGCTAAGAAAGAACTTTTGAAGTGTAGTCACCATTATGAAGTGGGGCACGTTGTCGCCAAAGGAGTACCCAGCAAGCTCCTATGAACAGTGATGAACAAACATTCAAGAGATGTTGTTTCAGACATATTTATTGGCCTGGACACCGGAGGAGACCCAGAATTAAAATGCAATTTTAGTAATGAAATTATTCTTTCCAAGACAGTAAAAATGATGCCTCTGTAAATAATGCATTTTAATACAGGCAGACAGTTCAATCCTTGGACAGTTACAAGCAAAATATCAGAGTAAGCATAACAATTAAATTCTTTTGAAATCTGCAGTGCTAGGTGCTAGTGGTCTGGATCATTGGTGGGTGACCTCTGATCTAGGTCCAAATCCAGTTATGGATACTTATAACAAGATTGGATAAGTTCCTGTCAAATTCCTGAATGGACACACTTGCTGTACTGATGACAAGTAGCCAACAAGCGAATAATCCAGAAAAGGTACAAGGACAACTTGCATTGGGAATACAAAGGCCAGGTTGGCATCGGAGGGCTAAGCTAACAATCAAGTTAGAACTTGCAGATAGAACTTTAGTCTATCTGTAATTGCTCTCTCCTGTACCAAATCTGGGACTGCCTCCAGACTGGCATTGGAAACAAAACACACTTTTATTTTTGGAATACCAGTTATTTGAACAGCCATTCTATGTTCTTGATAATAAGAGCGCCATTTCAGTCAAGATGCCCTCCTCAAAAACTTAGAGAAAATACTCCATAGAAACACTATAATGAAAGCAAGTGTCAAATGGATTTGTACTTGTCGTTGCTGAGTTAAGCACTGTTGAAGGGAGACAAGTAACAGGTACTTAGACTAAGCCACACTGCCACAAAAAGTCATTGAGTGGAATCTATTTCAGGAAAGAGAATAATCCATAATGGCATAAAAGCTGAGAGGTAGGAAAATAAACAGCTGCGCTTAGGCTGTGAATTTGTAAAGCATTCACAAAGCAGAAAGATAATACCACAGGCATTGAAGGATTTTACTTCAAGATCAGGTGTTTGGTCATGGTGTCTCCATATGTTGATTCCAATATAATGCCTCAAGAGATAGACAATTCGTAATAGCACTACCAGGATTACTAACAGATCCCATTGCAAATCTAAACATATTTTAAGCCAGAAACACTGTAGACAGCAGTTAATTGGATAGAAAATCCATCATACTTTACAAGCAGAAATTGATGGTGGACATTTCAAACTGGGATATAGCCTATAAATAGCAAACAAAATATCTTACAAAAACTTGAAGGGATTTTCTAGTGAATCATGCTTCAGAAGTCAAATTTGAACTTCATTCAAATGGTATTACCTTGATTGCCATGACTGGGTCTTCATGGGATCTACCCCCTCTGCTAAAATGTGGTTCAGAAGAAAAACTATTTGAGGTTGCTCTCTACAACTAATTCCCTTTTTCTACACTTTGTCCAAGGCCTGTCTAATGATCAGCAGTAAAGAATAAATCAACATGGAGTCTTTACACAAGAGCCACTGTTCCTGGTTAGCAACATGGTTCTTGAATGATAATACTAAGTAAAACTACAAGTCAGGCGGAGCTAATAGAACACAATTGTGACCCATGAATGGAGGAATAGAACTCAGTCTCCACCCACAAACTGAATGACAGCAAAATGTTTGGAGCTCAATGAACTAAGATTATTAGTTCATTCAGAGTGATTACTCAACATAACAGCTCTTCCAGGCTTTTCTCCCCACAGTTAACTATTATACAATCATGCATATAAAGTGAATTATATTTTATTGCAGCCTTGTCTACTGCCATCACGCCGACCCCAACCCAAAGTTTCTCTGGCTATGCAAATACAGGCAGTCTGGATATTTCATAATTTCCACAGAACAAACGAATTGGACTTGGAAGAATAGGAGGTCTTCAAATGAGGAGTGTTGACCATGCTTCTGATCCATGCAAAATTTCTCGAATGAGGTTTGATAAGCTCAAGGAGATCCTTTGTTGAGGGCATAATTCCTTAGCCACTGTTGTCAGCATATGACCTTATCTGGAGATCCCTTAATATCCTGAATTTCATTCACAGAGCAACCTTTCCCTAGTAATTCAGTTGAATACCTCATATCAGCATCAACAGAATGCTTAATCTCGGCGTCCATTATGAAAGACAGTTTCTCTGCTTGAAACAGGCATTTGTTTCCTGGATACTCAGGTCCAAGTAATATCATTCCATTTGGGAAGGTTGGTCACTTTTTTCTTTAAATTGTCAGGCCAGAATATTTCCTCCTCCTGACAGTGTACTGAAGCAAAGGGATTGGTTGACCCTTGACAGGTTGTTTTAACATTTTTCCCCAACTGCATTCTATACCTACATAATCTGTTTTATTTTCTTCTGTCTTCTTCTTGTGTGTAATAAACTTCTGTTCTGCTATCAAAGAAACTCTGCAACCTCTTGTGACAACTTAACAGTGAATTACTACCATGCAAACTCAAATATATGATCTATAAGGCCAGAATTTTCCAGAAGTACCATCAAGCCAGGGTCAAAACCCATCCACATTCAAAATAAAAATAAAATGTTTTCAAATCTTTTACGTTCATTGCATGCTAAAATAAATTGTATCGATCCTGTCCTCACAACAGTTACCCCTCGAGTGCCATGTAGCCTCACCTGTAAGTTGAGAGTTAGGCTTCTTCAGGCATGACAACGGGATGCTAATGCCTGTTCCTGTATCAAGATTCTCTACCTACATGTTACGATTGCAGTGCCAAAGAATGGCTCACCACCAATTTAAGGTCACTTAGTAGCTTTGCTTGCAATATTCTCATCCTATGATCAAAAAGAAAATAGATATCAAGTTGGGGAACGTATGAAAAGATTTATTCCCAGGTAATTGAAAAGATATTATTTTTCTAATTCCAAAAGGAGATGAAAGAACAAAGGAATGACACTATTATGGAGGACATTCAAAATGGCTTACTCAAGACCCACTTAGCACAAGCTTTCAACGTCAACAAACATACTCTTCTCATTGCTACTACAAAAGAGATCATTTCTGCAATGAAATGCCACTATGATACACAGCACTCCTACATCTGAGAGACCTGGAGTGAATTTAACTATTAAATGGAGGAACCCTTATTTGTTCATCTGTTTTTCATCTTAACGGTGATAGGCCACTGCTGTACCAGATATGCAGCATGAGGCATAAATTAATCCAATAGACCTGGCCACGTATTCATACTTTTGTGTTTATCAATGGTCATTCTGAAGCTCGGATTCACAAACTTTACATATTTAATGAAGATATACTTTCTTCCCGCCGATCATGGCATAATACCAACTCCATCTTCGATTTTATATCACTAAAAATATGATACATTATAGTCGGTATTGTATTTTATGCTTCAAGGATATCTGGGAATATCCACTTGTAATGTGTCAACATGAGTTTATTTTAAAATGCGTTAAAATTGCTGTATCCATGCTTAGAGCAGCTAGCCTGAGTTCAGTTTAAGTAACCACACCACGTTTCACTGGTCATTTACAGTGAGCCATCAGACACTGTGCACCTGAGCAGTACCATGCTGAATCAGGGACCACATGCTGTGCAACCAAGAGTTTGGCATGTTCAACAACATTACTCAAAGCAAGCCTGGTTATTCCTTGGTAAGACCTTCAAAACCAGACGGTAAAACATCACGGCATGTTTCCCATTTCGTAAGTAACTCATCCATCACATTGTTTCACTATATTTTGAGAAGTATGCCCTTGTCAGCAATTTCTTGTGAACAAAAGGCCCCACTTCTTTAAACCCAGCAGGAGTGCTGCTGTCAATTTTCCATCCAGTAATATTCTCCACCAGTAAAGAATGAACAAACTTCCATTACAAAAACCATTTTTAAATCTCTGGACATCCCAAAGCACTTTGAAGTCAGCGAAGTACAACTGAAGTGTAGCCACTGTTGCAATGTCTGCCACTGTCAATTCATCTTTAACTTCTTTATCTGAAAAGGTATATAGACTTCTACTTTGGCTTCATTTTATGCTCATCTAGATCTATGGTGCAAAATGGAACACTGTTACAGTACCACATGCTAGTGCAAATCCTTCAAAAGGTACAGACAGCAATAGGTTCCAACCTGAAATGTCAGTCTACATTCTCCCGAGGATCACAGAATTTGGAAATTACTCCATTAGAAATCCAGGGGAAGAATTATTCGGACATTAAAACAAATTTAGGAGCTTTTTGTGGCAATTACTTTAATTAGTTTTGTTTACTAGCCAAATCAGTATTGGATTAGAGGAAATAAAAGCCTAAAAGAATGTTAAAGTTGGAGATGAAACAACAATAGAAGTGGTAGGGACGTTGAAAAGAAAGGATCTTAAAATGAACTCACCCAGAACATGTTAAAAGGAATACTATTCACACGAGTAAGAATTCACTGCTCCTTGAAATTCCTGTCATGAACAAGACCAGACAGAAATTATGTCCATTAAAAGCCAATTTCAATGGCTGTGCACTTTCCTACATTTATAGTGCAGTCTTATATGTTCTGTAAAATAGGAAGATCTATGAAATTCATCAATTTTTCCTCATGTTAATGACGACACCTGTAAAGTAGAGTGAGGTAATTCACATTGTTTACTTCATAGTTTTAAGAAAAAATATAACTTGGAGGAAACATTCTGTGCTTTTAATTGGACTAAGTACTTTCATGTCACAGTTGTGGCAGTGATGGAAGAAACTCAATGTGAGGTTTTGGCTTTACAGGGAAACATTTTAAACATGGTGAAACTCAACAGAACCAACAAAGAAAAAGATGGAGGTGTGAAAGAACTATTCAATTGATCCTAAAGAGCCAGAACAGGCACAATGCCTCAAGGCCACCTTTTGTCCAGTGAGATGCTGTCAGCATTTAAAAGGGATACTGAGGTTTCCATTACATCTTACGAGACCCAAGATCTGCACAGATCAGAATGGGCACAGAGCTAAAAACCTCTGTACGTAACAACTGTTGTGCACAGTCAAGTTATCTATCTTGCCCCTCGAAGATGGCACATGTACAATATTAAAATGACTTTTGATGGTATTGTATTACTCCAGATGTTCACTATCTCCATGGATACAACTAGTCCTTTTATTGAGCAGTCTTAAGAACTAGGTAATGTTTTGATGGTTGGATGTGCGTGATAGAACACTGGGTGCATCTCAGCATAGCAGTTTGCTGCGTGTGGACTCTGAAAACTGGTTTCAACTTCATGCCAGAAGTAGAACAGGGTACAGTTTTCTTGTAGTCCTGGCTAGTTTTCCGATGTAACCACATTGTACACAATACTGACATGAAAGGCAAGCTTTATCGTTGTTAATCTGAACTCCAAAAGCAGCAATACATATCTGAGAAGATTGGGAAAAGATCATGTGACAGGGCATTCTTTGGAATGAATCAGGATTGCTTTCCACCGGCCTTCAATCCTGAACGACCTGCTTCTAGCTGTAGATTAAATAGTATAAAAAGTTCAATTAATTAGAAGACAAATGGAGTATAGCAGGGTAAAAAAATTCTCTTTGCTGTTTGTATTTTACTTTGATCAAGGTTAAAGATTAAGTGTAAATCAAAAAATCACACTTTCAGACTCTGGAATCGTTAACAATCAAACACTGGCTCAATTGGGGCAGGTCCACTGAAGGTTATATTACATACATACACTGGGTTGGGTTGGGCTGGGCCCAATTTTACATTTGCACATAATGGACCATGTGCAAGGACCTTAGACTGTGGGAAAGGCTCGTGAACAATTTCAAGAGGATGTGGGAATGCATGACAGGTGAGATTCCAGAGGACAAAAAGTGTCAAGTCATCCATTTCAGCATAATGACTGGAGGTGAGACTACAAACAAAATAAAAGGATACAATTTGAAAGGGGTGCAAGAGTGGAATAGCCAGTAATAAGTGCTCATAAATCAAAGTGGCAGCCAGGTTTTTCTGAAAGCAGCTAATAAGGCAGACAAGATCCTGAGTTTTCTAAATGCAGGCACAAAGTACAAGTGCAAGCAAGTTACAGCGTATCTGTACATAACACTAACTCTATATCAGTTATAGTACATATGCAATACTAGGCACAGCACTTTAAGAATTAGAAGGCACTGGATAAAACAGAGATTCCAGGAGCAAGAGATTTCAGTTATCGATCGAAAACTGATTTGTTACCTTTAGAGAAGCAAATGGTGAAGAGGAAGTTTGCTAGGAAAGTGTTCAAAATCACAATAAGGTTGGACAGGGCAGATAGGGAGTAACTGTTCTCATTGACAGAAAGGTCAAGAACCAGAGGGCACCAATTTATGGCGATTAGCAAAGAGCAAGAGGTGATAGGAGGAAAAGCCTTTTGCAGACCATGTGGTTTGGATCTGGAGAATTCCTTGCTGAAGTATAGGAGGTACATCTGGAATACTTTGCCCAAGTATAACAGGAGATTTAATCATGGTTTTCAAGAGAGAATTCACATCAGTATCTGAAAAAGAGAAGCTTGCACCGCCATAGGAGCAAAAGGTAAGTGTGACAAGCAGATATATTCTTACAGGGAGTCAAAATGGAGATGGTGTGTTGAATGGCCTCCTTTAGTGTTTTGTTATGATTGTAAGCCAGGTACAGTACAAATTGTTTAGGTACAGCACATACTGAGCTTGGTATATGGACTGGATCAAAAAGTGAGCAGCAGATGCAGGTTAGACATAAACTTATAACACTCAATCAAATACATCCAGATCATGTAAGCACTGGTTAGACGCAAGGCTCTTTCAATTTGATTTTTCTTTCCCTGAAATGCTTGTGTGAAAAAGGTTTGCTTTGCTTTTTCTCCTCAGGTCCTTTAACAAAAGCATGTCTTAATTACAACCTCAAAAGAATCATGTTTTGGCCTTTCTCTCCCCCATTCAAGAATTTCTTACAACCTGTGTGTCATATTCCATCTAACCGGTTCAAGCAGATGACGACATCTCTGGGACAAGTTGGAATTTCAGCCTGAACTTTCTGGCTGAGAGGTAGGGTGCCAAATTACTGTTCTATTACTATTACTGTGCCAAACATTCTTACACCTTGGCTTCAATGTCCATTCTTTACTGACTGTTGGAGTATAATGGGGTGGGGGAACTGCCCTTTGCAGTTTTTGTGCTTTGTGTTGAACAAGGTTAAAGATGAGGCGTAAACCAAAATTCGCATTTTCAGACTCGGGAATCTTGAACAATCAAACACTGGCACGGACAGGGGCAGGTTGAAGGTACCCTGCCCCATTTCAAAGAAATGTGACTGAGCTCACACCTCAATCTGCAGCCTGGAATTCAGTCAAAGATCCCAAACATAGATCTTGAACTTTGACCCAGGCACAGTCAACTGAACAAGACCGGTGGATCAGAGATGATCAACAAGAATATAAAAAAGGTTGTGCAGGAATTTAAAATGGAACCATGAACAACCTACTGTTGACTATTGATTGACTGCTTCACAATTAATGGTTTACTTTTTCTTTCCTCATTTGCCTTCTTTGCCATCCTTTTTGTTTTTAAAAAAGATACCATATCAGAGACAGTAGGAACTGGTGACGCTAGTTTTTTTTTCCTGAAGGGGGGTCCAGGTACGAAACCTCAGCCTTCCTGCTCCTCTGATGCTGCTTGGCCTGCTGTATTCATCCAGCTCTACACCTTGTTATCGACGATGCCATATCGACTCCTTATCGGGATTTACTTCCATCAGCCCCAAACTCATTAAGTATTTAACTGATAACTCTTCATATTTAAACCTAGTCAACTAATGCTACAGGATGCTGTCAGTGGGTTAAATCGCCCAACAGTCTTCCACAAAATAGCAAGAGAAATTAAAAGTGGCTGGAGTTCCATGTGTCGACAGGTATTTCTCCACACTTTAAAAGGTTCCTGTGGTGTAGTGGTAGTGCCCCACCTCTGGGCCAGAATATCTGGATTCAGGTCCCACCTCAGGATATAAGAGATAACAAGGTGTAGAGCTGGAAGAACACAGCAGGCAAAGCAGCATCAGAGGAGCAGGAAAGCTGATGTTTCAGGCCGAGACCCTTCTTCATTTCTGAAGAACTGGTCTGCTGTGTTCATCCAGCTCTACACTATCTCAGATTCTCCAGCATCTGCAGTTCCTACCACCTCAGGGTATGATGGCCATGGAGGCTTTTCATAACACATCCAGACAATGCAGCATGCTACAAATGTTGGAGGTGGTACCATTTTGTATGAAGAATTATTTTGTTTCACAGTCCTTTCAAATAGGCACAAACAAGCCCACAACCTTGTCTGAATGCTCTCAGTGCTGTTCATAATATTGATCCCTCAAGCAATGCTAAAAACAATGATTACATCATTTAGTTATAAATGTTGTTCTTTAAAGGGGCAATTAGCTCTTTCCTACAGAAAAAAAAAAGACTTCTGTAAGGCGATTTAGAAGGAGTCCAGACATCATGCTATGGAAATGCAACTTTCTCGCAAATAATGAAGTCCATTGGCCTACATCACAATGGAGTCGGACTCTGTCCTCACCCAATACATGTGCTTCTAGCAGGTATACCGATCACCTGTCAGGAGTAGGAGCTTGGTCCAATTTTCGATATCATAATCGAAGGGCAACAGCAACTAATTGTATCAGAGATAATGGGAACTGCAGACGCTGGAGAATCCAAGACAATAAAATGTGAGGCTGGATGAACACAGCAGGCCAAGCAGCATCTCAGGAGCACAAAAGCTGACACTTCGGGCCTAGACCCTTCATCAGAGGAAGGCTCTGATGAAGGGTCTAGGCCCGAAGCGTCAGCTTTTGTGCTCCTGAGATGCTGCTTGGCCTGCTGTGTTCATCCAGCCTCACATTTTGTTGTCTTGCAACTAATTGTATATAGCTCTCACCAACAACCCAGCTAACACATCAGAACAACCATGCTATTCTTAGATTCCTGAAAGGGTCAATAACTGTTCCCTACAAGCGAGTTAGAAGATTTGATTTTGAGTATGATTGGCAATTTTGGTGAAGAGTGTGCAGTTTGAAAATGTGTGACCCGAAGTTTCTCTTCAAACTCCGTTGCCCACTGAATGAATGATCTGTGAACACAAATAGGGGCAACATTTAACTAAAAAAAAAAATTTTAAAGCAGTCTCATTAAAAAGGACCTTACTTTTAAAAATAAAAACTTTGCTTGGTGTGTCTGAGTGTGGTAACTGGGTAGAATTTGTTATTTATATTGGGGAGGCAGTGGCTTTGTGATATTATCTTAAGATGATTACTCCAGAGACCCGGATATTAGAACATAGAACAGTACAGCACAATACAGGCTCTTTGACCCACCATGTTGTGCAGACCTATTATCCTACCAAGAGCAATCTACCCTGCATACCCACCCACACCCTACTCTCCCCCACCCCACAACCCATCCCATCCCATCTACCCCCCACCCCAGGTCTGGGCACCTGGGTTCAAATTCTGCAACCGCAGATGGTGAAACTTGAATTTTTAAAAAAGATCTTGAATTAAAAAGTTTAAATGATGATCACGAAACCATTGTCTACTATCAGGGCAAAGACATCTGGTTCACTAATGTCCGTTAAGGAAAGAAATCTGTCAATAGTTACCTGGCCTGGTCATATGACTCCAGACCAACAGCCATGTATTTGACTCTTAACTGCCCTCTGGGCAATTAGGGATGGACAATGAATGCTGTCCAGGCCAGCGATGCCCATATCCAGTTAGTGAATAAAAATGGGTTAATCACAAAATGACATTTTAAACTGAATTGTCAATTTGCCACCTGCAAGTAACCAGGGGAGAGGATGGTATTGTGCTAATGTTACCAGACTATTAATCCAATGTCCAAGATCATGCTCTTGTGATACAAGTTCAAATCTTACCAAGGAACTCAGGCCAATGGTAACTAGGGTTTGGCAACAAATGCTGGAATGCCAACTACACATCTTCTGAACCAATGAAGAAATCTGAATTAAACGCCCCCAAAGATTGCAAACCACAATCTTATCATCTTGAATTTACTAAGGAATTGCACTTCAGTCATGAGATCTGGTTGTAAACTGGAGTGTGCAAAAGACCTACTCCTGCTCCCATTTGTTATGGTTAAGGTACAGTCGTCAGCTCCTCAGCAAGTTGTGGTTTTTTTGAAAAAACAACAAGATCATTCAAAATTTGCCCATTAGTGTCCTTCAACCAAAAAATCATCAGTTTGGAACTCCCAGGAAGCCTGCAACCGAACACAAATTTAGCGAAATCTCACAACAGCAATTTGTTCACCGAGGATATGGCTGGTTCTGCTAGAGCTTGCTTCTAGTCTTTTTAAAACTAGTGCAAAAGATCATACAACTTTGGTTTGCGCAGAACCCAACTTTTACTCAAAATTTCCTGATCTATTGTGCCAAATGCTCCAATGTCAGACAAATTGTTGCAAACTAAGCCAACATAATCCAGAAGTTGTAGGCCTGTATAATCATGAGCATACTTGCATATCCTAGCAGTTAAGGTTGGAAATTTCTTTTGAAGATTGATTTGCCACTCACGACAGTACTCTATTAATGTGAAATTAATCAGTAGTGATTACTAAAACTAAGTGAAAGAGTACTCAAACTTTGTGGTACAATCATGCTGCTGTATCTCTCCATGCAGATGTTGCCAGCCCTTAGCATTTATTTATTCCTTGACTGTGCATTTTATTTGAATCTTGCAAATCAAATAGTTGAACCTGGCAGTAACAAATAATTTGACAATAATGTTCCAAAGAACAAAGAACAAAGAACATTACAGCACAGGAACAGGCCCTTTGGCCCTCCAAGCCTGCGCCGATCGAGATCCTCTGTCTAACCTGTCATCTATGTTCTAAGGCTCTGTGCCTATCTGCTCCCCGCCCATCATGTACCTGTCCAGATATATCTTAAAAGGCACTAACGTGCCTGCATCTACCACCTCTGATGGCAACGCGTTCCAGGCAACCACCACCCTCTGCGTAAAGAACTTTACACCCATATCTCCCTTAAACTTTCCTCCTCTCACTTTGAATTCATGACCCCTAGGAATTGAGTCCGCCGCTCTGGGAAAAAGCTTCTTGCTATCCACCCTGTCAATACCCCTCATGATTTTGTAGACCTCAATCAGTTTCCCCCTCAATCTCCGTCTTTCTAATGAAAATAATCCTAATCTACTCAACCTCTCTTCATAGCCAGCACCCTCCATAACAGGCAACATCCTGGTGAACTTCCTCTGCACCATCTCCAAAGCACCCACATCCTTTTGGTAATGTGGCAACCAGAACTGTACACAGTATTCCAAATGTGGCCGAATCAAAGACTTATACAACTGCAACACGACCTGCGAACTCTCGTACTCAATACTCCGTCCGACGAAGGAAAGCATGCCATATGCCTTCTTGACCACCCTATTGACCTGCGTTGCCACCTTCAGGGAACAATGGACCTGAACACCCAGATCTCTCTGTTCATCAATTTTCCCTTAGCTAAATGAAGCATTACTCCTAGCATAGCTAAATTTAACAGATACGTTCAGAATAAATATAAGTCCATGGTATATTGAAATGATACAATCGCTAGGAAGACCTATTGGGTGTGGCTCGCCCTCTGTGATGGACAATGAACTGTTTTCTCCTCCTTAAAATCTTGTACATCACAAGTTAATGAGAAATGGAAAGAGTCCAGTCCACTCCCACGAGTCAAAATTTTTCACCTCTATTAAATCATTTAAATTTGGCTTCCAATTGAACTCATAGTAGCAACAGGCTCAGAATTGTAAAGAGGGAACACATTAAGGAAATTGGATCATTGTGTAGAAAGAAGCAGTGGTATAGGGAGCAGGGAGAATGTTGAATACAGTGACCTGACAAATTGCCTGCAAGTTCAAAAACATTGTGAAATACCTTCTCATTGCTGTCTCCCGCTTTCCATCTTTCTCTCAAAGAAAAATTGCAATTCTACTGCACCTGTCTGAGCACCGATATACATTTGGAGTTTAGTCATTGTTTCAATACAGGAATTAAGATAGCCAATTTGCATACAGTAGGATCCCATGCACAGCAGTTAGATACGTAGATAATCTGTATTTCATGAAGTCAAATATCAACCCAGACACCAGGAAGATTTCCTCTAATCTTGTTTTAAAAAGGGATAACGGAATATTTTAATTGGCAAGGTCCTTGCTTTCTCATCTCACCTGATGCAATAGCTCTTTACTAATGGCAAAAAATTGTTAACTCAGACTGCGTTGTAGTCTCTGGAGTTGGACTTAGACTTTTCAATGTAATTTCTCTCTTTGGCTTTCCTCCCTCAATACGTTCCTTCCGTCCCCATCTCCCAGCACCCTCTATCACGATAGTCATCATTTATATCCCTCTGGACAATTGTTCAGGGCTTGGTTTCAGCCAGGAATCTTAAAGAGTTTGACTAAACATCACAGTCAGACAGAGATAGCAAGAACTGCAGATATTGGAGTTAGAGACAACGGTGTGGAGCTGGAGGAAACACGGCAGGCTAGGCAGCCTAAGAGGATCAGCAAAGTTGGTGTTTTGAATGAGGACCCTTTTTCAGAAAAGGGTTGGGGGAAGGAGCTGGAAAATAAATAGAGGAGGGGTGGGGCTCGGGAAGGTATTTGGGATGGTGATAGGTGAGTGGTGGGGGGTGGTCAGTGAGGTGGGAGGAGTGGAGAAGTGGGAGAGGAGACAGACGGGTCAAGGAGGCGAGGCTGAGGGGGAGGGTTGGTCAAGGGATGAGGCTGGGGGTGGGGAGATTCTAAAACTGGTGAATTCCAAGCTTAGGCCAAAATTGGGCTGTTAGCTCCCAAGGCAGAATACGAGGTGCTGCTCCTCCAGTTTGCGGGTGATATTATTGTGATACTGCAGGCCGCCCAGGGGGATGGGTCACCCAGGGAGTAGGAGGGGGAGTTAAAATGGTTCATGACCAGCAGGTGTTGTCGTTTGTCTTGTAAAGAGAGCAGATGCTCTACAAAACGATCTCCAAGCCTCTGCTTGGTCTCACTGATGTGGCCTCCTCCATATCGGGAGCAGCGCATACAGTAGACCACATTGGCAATTGTACAGGTGAACCCCCTTCTGATCTGAAAGGTTTGCTTTGGGCCTTGAATGGAGAAGGGGTAGGGTGAAAATGTGTTAGGCAGGTGTACCACTTCCTGCGGTTGCAGGGAAAAGTGCCAAAGTTAGTGGGGAGTGTAGACAGGTAGTGGAGGAGCAGCACCTCGTATTCTGCCTTGGGAGCTAACAGCCCAATTTTGGCCTAAGCTTGGAATTCACCAGTTTTAGAATCTCCCCACCCCCAGCCTCATCCCATGGCCAACCCTCCCCCCGCCTTGACCTGTCTGTCTCCTCTCCCACTTCTCCACTCCTCCCACCTCACTGACCAACCCCCCACCACTCACCTATCACCATCCCAAATACCTTCCCGAGCCCCACCCCTCCTCTCTATTTATTTTCCAGCTCCTTCCCGGAACCCTTTTCTGAAGAAGGGTCCTCACTCAAAACACCAACTTTGCTGCTCCTCTTATGCTACCTAGCCTGCCGTGTTTCCTCCAGCTCCACACTGGGTTGTCTCTAACTCACAGAGAAAGCGGTCTGTATGAAAAGCAAATAGGAATGGGGAAGGAACTCTCTTTGGTCGTGGGTTGGATTGTAGGTGGCAGAAATGGCGGAGAATAATACGCTGGATCTGGAGGTTGGTGGGGTGATGTGAGGAGACGAGGGGGATCTGTCTTCATTTGTGTTTGGGGGTGGGGTGTTGGGAACATACCACTAACCTCGGCATCCAGCGTATCATTCTCTGCCACTTCTGCCACCCGCAGTCCAACCCCACAGCCAAAGAGATATTTCCCTCCCCACTCCTATCTGCCTTTCGTAGGGACCACTCACTCTGCAACTCCCTCATCCGCTCCAGACTCCCCACTAGCCCCAACACTAGCACCTTTCCCTGCAACCGCAGCAAGCGTTACACCTGACCCTACAACTTCCTCTTCACCTCCATTCAAGGCCCGAAGCAAACCTTCCACATTAGACACGATTCACCTGCACATTTGTCAATGTGGTCTACTGCATCCACTGCTCCCACTGTGACCTCCTCTACGTCAGGTGAGACCCAGCGTAGACTCAGAGACTGTTTCATGGAGCATCTGCATTCTGTAAATGACAAGCAACACCACTTTCTGGTCACAAACATTTTAGTTCCCCCTCCCCCTCCCTGGATGACACATCCATCTTGGGCCTCCTCTCGTGTCAAAATGTTGCCACACGCAAACCAGAGGAGCAACACCTTATATTCTGCCTCAGGAGCCCACAGCCAATGCCCTAAACATGGAATTCACCAGTTTTAAAATCTCCCCACCCTCAGCCTCATCCCATATCTAACTCACCCTCCCATCCCCACCTCCGTGATCTGACATAACCTGTCCAACTTCTCTCCCACCTATGTGCCCCACCTATCCCACTGACCATTCGTCTCCCTGCACTCACCTATCACCATCCCACCTACCTTCCCCAGCCCCAGCCCTCTTCCCTCTAATTATTTCCCAGCTCCCTTCCTCCTCCCAATTTCTGAAGAATCATCCTGACCTGAAATGTCAACTTTCATGCTCCTCTGATGCTGCCTGGCCTGCTGCCTTCCTCCATCACAATCAGACAGCTTTTTCCAATGTGTTGGGTTTTTTTGAGAAAGGAACTCGCTGGTCAATGTTTAAAAAAAAAAGTGACCTATTTTAGTGCAGTATGCACCTGAAAATAAACTGAGGCCCATCTGTTTAAGTGGGGTTTGTGATCTGCTTTGGATGCTGACTCTTGCTCCTAACATGGTCAGCAAAGTTGACAGCTCCATGAATTATGGCAGTAAGCACCAAGACAAGTATCGCCAAACAAAAAGCATATGTGGCTCAAAAGTTTTGTTTCTATTTCTTTGAGTTGCATGGAAACGTGCAGAAAATTATCACAATGCACCTATTGTGTAAATTAATAGGTAAGGAGGAACAGGAATCACAGTCAGATTACAGCAAGGTCAAAATTAGGTTAAGTGTTAAGAACGTTCTTCATTTCAAAGTAAACACTAGGCCAGCGGATCAGGGCGATAGCTTGTATGGTGAACGATATTCACCAAACTCCTACAAGACTCTGGGTCCCAGGTCACGTGTTAGGAGGGAGAGCGCCGGTGAAGTTAAACTTATGCCAGAGGATCTCTTGGATTAGTGTCAATCATCGAATGAGAGCAGACAGGATATGTTCCAGACTTGGCCCCATGATTCACTGGGTTTTCAAATGTCTGATCGATTTCACTTCAGACTGTAAATGGAATGCTGGGTGCATGTAATGTGAGATACACCGCAGACGGCTAGTGGCCTGGACAGGTTCGGAGCAGATTTCTCATCTGTTTATCACTTTTCAATTGTTTCATAGAAACTAATACCTTGCATTGACACAGTGTTTTTCACTCACTGAAAGACAATGCAAGGGAAAAATGATGTTGAGCTGAAGGATTTAAAGTTATGACTGGTGACTAAACAATTTATAACATGGACAAGTTTAAACAGGAGAGCCATAAAAGGATTGCAGGAGTGGCAAAGAGGAGGAATAAAGAAATGTGGCAGCTGCCACTGGTCATCTTGGGCACTGGGTTACCAATTACTGCCAGCTTGTAGTCAAGGATTTAGTGTTGCCACCAATTGTTCCTTCTAGGTTTTAAAATGACCGATAACGGTTCAAACAGCACTGGAGCGACAAATCATATAAAGGTCAACAGCAAGTTACAAAAGGAAACTTATTAATACTCAAGTTAAAAAAATGTCAATTACCAGGGTGACGGTGAACCCCAGCATAGGCAGGGCCGACCTGAACTGTGACGGTGGACTCTGCACAGATGCCCAAGTGCAAACGTACATCTGGGAGAGGGGCAGAGATCTGAGCACTGCCACCTCCTCCACAGCCCATAACCTGAATGCGCTCATGGCCACCTTGGTCAGGCCTAGGAGCAGGTTCACAAGGAGGTCCTTTGTATCTCCCCAGCCCTGCCTGCACAGGGTACCATTAGATTAAGAGCAATTGGGGCTAAAGTGCAACCAAACATTTTAAGAAGAGCCTCTTTAAATAGGAGCTGCAAACGAAAACAAATTCGGAAAACAGTTTACAATGGTTGGGGGGGGGGGGGGTCATGGGACTGCTGAAGGCAATACTCTTCAACCCAGATTCTCAAAAAAAAGCAAGCATTCTACCTAGATATTTTAATCAAAGTGGTCAGGCATGTGATGACAGACCTCTGGCACAACAGGGGATCCTCCATCTCAGAGGTAGGGAGGCTATCACAATACCACAAGCACTCTCGCACCAGTTTCATTTTTAACCCTGTGACACAGGTGGGCCACATGTAAACCTCTCCAAAATCCCAGCACAGAAGAGGTAAGTACAGAAGTATTTTTAATCAGGTCCTTGGTTTGGCAGGAGACGGGCAGCTCTGTAATTTCCAGTTGTGTGGTTTGCCAGCTATGTTCCTGCCTCCAGCTGGTTCCCAGCAGGCCCTTTCCTTACTATTCAGGCTAGTTTCCTGCAGTCTTTGGAAGCTTCCAGAAGACAGGCTCCCTGCAAGTTCCAGAAAGGAGGCAGACTCCCAGCTGAAGGCAAGAACGAGAACCCAGTGTAGGAGTATGCCACTCAGCCCTTAAGCCTGTTCATCCTTGTATGGCTGTTCCATGCCGTAACTTCATATCCCTGCCTTTGGCCCATATCACTCAAAACTTTTACTTAACGATAATGTATCTCAGATTTATCAACAATGCACCCAACATTCATTGCGGCGGAAGAAAGCTTCAAGCTACTCCTCATTTTCCAGCTAATATATTGAAGACTTTCAGCAAGACCACTCCTTAAAGTATCTCCAATTGACTGGCATTTTAGAGCCTTAATATCATTGAGCTGGAGCATGGAAAGGGCGTTGCTTCTTGTTGATAAGTATAGACCTAGGGTCATATTTTAGGACCAAGATGAGGAGACATTTTCTATGGGCCACACATCCATGGAACTCTCTACCAAAAAAGGGGGTGGGGAATTGGTGGTGGTGGTGGTCATAGCTATATATTTTCAAGGCAAAGGTAGATCAATTCCCATGCCTAACCAAAACATAAAGGTCATGGGGGTAGATGAGTATGTTGATTCCTAAAACAAATAGCTCACTGATCTTATTAAATGCTGGAGTAGTTCTTGATAGGATGTTGAATAGTCTTTCTCTGTTTTTAACTCATTTGTCCAAATTCCCCTCTCCAACTGACGCACAAACGGCCACAGAAAATCTCGCCATGAGGCTAACACAATAGCTGTAACCATTTAGGATTCGTATGGTGCACTGAGTTTCCTGCCTCTGGGCCAGGAGACTTGGGTTTAAATCCCACTTGTGTCACATGTCAGAATAGGTCGATTCCAAATAGAGTGAATGCTGGAAATTTGAAACATAAGAAACTCAATATATCTGGCAGGAGCTTTGATGAGTTTTTAAAATTGCAAGGATGTGAAAAGAGAGGAGGTGGACATAACGTTCTTGAGGCTCCTTCTCTTTCCCTTTCTTGCAGCAACCTGTTACAATTTCTTCATTGCAAGCCCCTCTAGTTTCCAAAGCAGACATGACTTTCTCAGTTGAATGGCGAGTATTCCCTCATTACGATTCTTCTGTCCAAATTGGAGTGTGTGGGCGATTCTATGCAGGGTCAGGACCTAGGAACCAAGGTCAAAGCCCTAACTCGAAGACAAAGTTTCAATCAATAGAAAAAAGGTGAAGTCCACATGGCCCATCATGCCCATTCCAGTAATTTTCTTTTAGAAATAAAAGCCACTCATTAGCCCTATTTCCCTGCTCTTTGGACCGAGCCCTGATAATTCTTTCCTTCTTCAGTGAGCTCCAAGATTCCGGTTTTGAACGAGCATCTGCTTTTAAAGGTTGTGCTTTTCAGATTGCAAGAAGGCACTGCAGAATGACTGACAAATTGTTCTTCATTGTAAGAGTATCAGACAATGCCAGAAATTATCTCGCAGGTTTCCTCTGATCATTGATGGCAGTCATTAAGTCCTCCATACGACAAGACTTCAGCTGTGTTCCGGCATGTTTAAAATTGGATTATTGCAGCTATTTCCATTAGTCTACACTGCACTAAGTGAGATAACGCTAGCTCACTCAACAATTGGTATTTCTTCCCAATTTCCCACTACCCCCCAACCACTCCATTCTGTTACTAGAAGATGTGCTTCCACATATTACTCCACTTAAGTACAGCCAACAGAATGGAACACGAGCACAGGGGATTACTGCCCTCCACAATCAGTCTGAATATGCATCAACATGAAGTAGATGAATCAGAAAATAAATTGTCAGGTCAAGAATCCAGCTGGGACAGGCCTAAATGGTGCTCAAAAAGTATTTAAACCAGCCGATACCATCTCCATCTCCGAAAATCTACATGTGGAATTTGTTCTTGTTATTTAGGGATTACATAATGCGGTGACCTGCTTCCATGTGGGTTGTGTAATTTTAGCACTTTGTGTATTTGCTTCTTTTTATCTCGTTTGTGACATCCAACCAATGTAATCCTGCACTTCAGGGCTCCCTCACTTAAACCCTTTCACCTGACCACCCATCACCACCTCAATTTAAAAATTTCTTGAATCCTTATTCAGTGTAATTTTAGTAGCTCCTTCAAATCAGTTCCTAAAGCGTTTTTAATATTCAGTTCCCTCTATATAAATATACATGGGTTCAGCTTCCATGAAATGTACGTAGTTGATTATGATACCAAACATGTCAACAGTCTTTTTTGTTGCTCTAAGCAATTGAACCTGTTTTGTAATCTGTTAACTTTAACCTCAATCAAAATGAGCAAGAATTCCATTAAAAGACAGAATTTCCAATTTGGTTCAAACAACAGAATGAGTCCAAGTTACACACTTTGAGAAGTGTTTTTCTTTTCCCCTCTTGAATATCCAAATCAAATATATAACAGAGAATTGGTGTTCTGATATATATAGGTCACTGGCAAGGCCAGAATTTATTGCTCATTCCAAAATGCCAACAAGGTGACTGTGTGAGGCATCATCTCAAACCTTTGCAGTTAATGTAGTGGCATGGAACAAGTATGGCCACAGTGTTGTTCACATCTGCCATAAGAAAGATATCCCATGAGCCAATGAAGTTGTAGTTTAAAACGTAAAAAGTTTGAGTTTCAGTCTATTCTTGAGTTGTTAAAAGAATACAGCTGAGAGTGGGTAACATTTTTTAATTACCATGACAATCCAGCTCCTGAGAGTAATCTCATTTACATAGCTAAAAATGACCAAAACACACATTTTTCATGGTACTGAGTATGATTGAGTGGTAGCAATTTATTTTTTAAAAAATTGTTCAAAAGCTTTTAACATTTTTTTTTCTTGTTGCACACAGCGGGGTTTTTAAAGCCTTGTTACAGGTTCATGAATAGATGCAATTGATGAAGATTTGCAGGAATGATTGATTTAATGTTTTGGAGTAGATCTGTAGCTCGGGTTGTGGGTGTTGAGGTTTGTTGGCTCACCGAGCTGGTTTGTAGCTCCACAGACGTTTCATTACCATGCTGGGTAGCATCCTCAGTGCAACCTCTGATGAAGCGTCGGTGTATTTTCCCACCTGGTTTTTAAACTCTGGAGTCCATTGCAATGGATTGCCTCACTTCCAGGTTTCCTCCATAATGGAATGCATATGGGGTCGAGTTCAATGTGTTTATCAACAGCCTGCTTCGTGGAGTGCCATGCTTCCAGGAATTCTCGTGCTTGTCTCTCCCTAGCCTGTCTCAGGATCTTGGTGTTGTCCCAGTTGAAGTCATGGCTCTCCTTGTCTACGTGGATTGAGTCCCACTTCAACTGGGACAACATCATCATCCTGGGACAAGCTAAGCAGAGACAGGTACGGGAATTCCTGGAAGCATGGCACTCCACGTAGAAAGCCATTAATAAACAACACAGAACTCGACCCCAGATACACTCCACTATGGAGGAGACCCGGAAGTGAGGCAATCCATCACAACGGACCCCAGAGTTTTAAAACCAGGCAGGAAAACACACCGGCGCTTCATTAGAGGCTGCACTGAGAATGTTACCCAGCACGGTAATGAAACGTCAACGGAACAACAAACCAGCTCGGCGAGCCAACCAAACTCAATGACTGAATTTGTTAGGCCCAGACCAGTTTTGTGGATGGGGCTGGCCTCTAGCAAACGTTTTAGTAACTGGGACAAAAGCAGTCTAGTGCTTCCATAACTACTGCAGTCTCAACATCAATGCAAATCATTGCTTTCTCTTTCAAAAGGTTATGGTACCTCAGATTTCACTAAAGACCATTTGTGCTTGAAGTTCCACCGTTGTTTGGGACAATTTTGTCCAATTTCAGAAGAATTACATTAAAAACAACACAAACAAGGAAAAACATCAGGCCAAGGAATACAACAATGACAACCACGAATGTAGCAATTCTCACAAGCTAACATTTCAGGCCATTTCATAATGATCTAACACCAAACAGTAGAAAATGAATTTTGAGAGGGATGGAGATTGACATTACAGACAAGTTGAATACTGAAGGAGCTCTTGAAGGCATAAAAACTTCCTGCGGTGTAATTCCAGAGAGAGATGAATAATAGGAACATCCATGATTTAGCAAGCTGGTATCCAAAATCAGAGGAACAAGACTTTGTAGCTTAATTTTTTTTTTCCCCCCTCAGGATCACTGGAGCATTTATCATTTATTATTAGCATTCCCAATAAGGTGACTCAGTTTCAACTGCCAATCATCCAATTTCTCTGCTCAAATAAGTACACATAGGCCCATCAACCAAGTGTCAATGGGATGGAAACATTTGGAAATATTAATGAGACAAAATTGACACTTGGAAAGGAACGTTAATAAATAACAACCAACTCAGACTTGCGAACAGTAATAATGTGTCACTGAGACAATGTAGCTCTTTGAATTAATACAATGGGTTGGCAGGGGAGTTGGGGGTTGCTGTTACATAAATTGCCCACTCAAAAAGAAAGTATTTGATTAAATATCACTTATACTTGCTTGGAAAATTGAAAGACATTGGAATAAGGGGAAGATAGGAGGACTGCACATAATATTCCAGGGTAGTACACTGTCTTAATGGGACATTTGCAGCAAACCATTCCTGCTTCTATACTCAAATCCTACTTCTATGAAGGCTGACATACCACTTACCTTTCTCATCGCCAACTGCGACTGCTTGCTTACTTACTTTCTTTCACTGACTAATGTACAAGGACATGCAGGTCTCAATGCACCTTCCCTTTTTATAGGGTCGAGCAAAAATCCCCATCATCTGAAATACTGGGCAAGGCTGGACTTTTCAAAACTGTTGAAAGTAAGAACGGGACAGCTGGCTGAGCTCTGGGAAAAATCTGCCTGGAATTCCAATTACACCTCCACTCTGAGGGAGGAACCCAACAAACCTAACACTTGCGTACATTCTGATTTGTGATCGGTAATTTGCTGAGTTTTAGGTGGTTCAAATCACCCCCAGATGCCTTGTTCTGACAGTGGTCTTGTTTTGGGAATGTGAAATGAGGAAGGCAGTAGACGGATGCAGAAGAATCTTCGCATTTATTACACACAAAAGGTGAAGTATTTTTCGAGAAATAAAAAGGTAAATGTAATAAGCGTGAAATTGGCACCATTATACCAACAACAGTAATGACGTATATTTAAATCAAACACAGGTTAAACACTATTAAAAGTTAAACTGTAGTTTTCATCACAAACTTTAATCAGGTTTCCTACCCCTTGAGGTCACTGCACTGTCACCATCTACCTACCCCTCCGTTAGCTAGGTTGGAAGCTTTGGAGTCTCAGGGATTTAAGCTCACCAGTGAGGTAAGGCACAATTTTGAAAGAGAGCTGGCTGTTCTGGTTTGCCATACCAAGTAGTTCGATGAAAATTTTGGATGGTGGAGGTCTTCTTTCTGGGTCGAGTCCACTGATGCATAAGATGCAGTTCGGATTTATTGGGAAAGTACTCGGTTTTCCGAAATTTCTGGTCGTTTTGCGAGGCAGTGCTGACCTTGAGATGTGTGTTTGGGACCTTGAGGCGTTGGCCAGGTCAATGGTTTTTAGAGGCTGTAAGTTCTCATGTCTGCTGGTCACGGTTTGTTGCTGTTGGTTCCCGTTGTATGAGGCAGGCCTGTGTGGGCAGGGTTCTGAATTGCTGTCAGAGTCCCACTTCTGGAGGTAACTGTGCAGATAGCTCCTTCAGGTGAGATCAGGGCCTGCAATTATACCAACTGCAGACTTTTTAATCTTCAAGCCAAATCTACTCTTGCCATTTTGTTACTGGTGAAATCAAATGGCTTCCCAGTAGTTAATGAGTGTGTAAATGTATTTTGATTGAGGTCGAATGCCCGATATCTCTCTGAATATTGACTGAAATTGAATGAGCGGTATTTGTATAGGTTCCATAATGTCTGGGTTGGGTACATATGGTGTAAAATTTAGTTTCAGTCGAATGTATTAGGTCTGTTAATTGCCCTCTTAGAGTGAAGGTATAAATTGGATTTTCGGCTTGAACAATGGCTTTTGTATTTGTTGCAGCCTGAGCTCAGGCCTTTGTCCAGTATTTTAGATATTAGACAAGTCCAGGGTCTTGGTCGATTATTTCTGGAATATGGGCATTTTTGCTCAATCCTACATACTGTAGACAAACTACACAGCACAGACAGTAGGGCATCTATACAGATACCAAACATTCAACTCCGATCAAAATCCATTTACATATACTCCAAACTCATCAGGAAGCCAAGTGACTTCAGAAGGAAACACCACAAAGACAATGGGCAACTCAAACTGGAGGAGGGGGAAATAACAGGGCGCAGTCTGTACAACTGCTAGCCTTGATCTGACCCGACGAGAGCTTGCTTCTTACCAAGGGAACTTCTGCACAAATAGGATCCCCACGGGCATCCATTCCCAATAAGCAGCTTCAGAACCACGCAGGCCAAACAGAGAAGCTGAACTGAGTAGCCGAACCATCGCAACAAAGGACATCCGACAAGGAGGAAGCCAAACAAGCGCTACCCGATCAAAAGCTTCCGGGCGTGGGCCTGTTCCGAACCAAGAGAACTAACGGCAAGAACCGACAGCGGAAACCTTAGCAACTAGACACGCTTTAAAACGGTTTTCCCTCAATGGTGAGCTGAAAGTCTCGAGACCCTAAAATTTCCGATCAACCCAGCAGGGAGGGCAAGGCAGGTAACGGCAGTTTATAGGGCTTCAACCGTAGGAAGCCTAATTAAAGCTTGCGATTAGAAGTAAGCTTTAGGTTCTAAGTGTTTAATCTGTTTAATTCAGTAGTATATTTAATCACTGTCCTCTGTTTAACTGATAATGTTAATTTCACTGTTTCATGCTTTTACCTTTTATTTCCTTTAATATACTCATTTAAGTAATTAAATATGCGCTGACATCCTTCTGCATCTAAAACGCCCGTCTACTGCCTTCTTCATTTCACGTTCCCCAAGTCAGTCCAACGTAGATCCACTATGGCTCAGTGGTTAGAATTGGCTGCCTCACAGTACCAGGCGGCCAGGTTCGATACTCCCTCGGGCAACTGGCTGTGCTGAGTTTGCACACTGTCCTCATATCTGCGTAGGTCTCCTCCGGGTGCTCTGATTTCCTCCCACAGTCCAAATGATGTGCAGGCTAGGTGGATTGGCCATGCTAAATTGCTTGTAGCGTTCAGCGATGTGTAGATTAGCCGAGTTTGGGGAATGGTTCGGGGTGGGAAGCTCCGAGGGTCGGAGTGAACTTGTTGGGCCAAAAGGGCCTGTTTCCACACTGTACGGATTCTCAAAACCACGGATCAGTGAAGGGGGTGGGCGATTCAAACCGTGTAAAAATCAGCAAGTTACTGATTGCAAACCAGAACCCGACACTTTCCCAGTCTACTGTCATTCAGATAATAATCCACCTTCTCGCTTTTGCTGCCAAAGTGGATAACTGCCTTGCATTTGCTCACTCATTCAACTTGTCCAAAATTACACTTAACCGTCTCTGCATCCTCTTCACAGTTCAGCCTCCTACCTCTCTTTGCAGTGTCTGCAAACTTTGAAATATTTCATTCCCTCAAAAATAATTAATGTAGATTGTGAATAGCTCACGTGCTGGCACTGATTCATGCAGTACCTCACAAGTCACTGACTGTCACTTAGAAAAACAAAAGACTCATTTACTTATATCTTTTATTTACTGTCTGCCGACCAGTTCTCCGGACGTCAGGACACTGACTCCAACAATGAATTTTAAGTGTTAATCTCTTAGGTGGTACTTCATTGAAAGTCTTCTGAAAATCTCAGGAAAACACATCTGCTGGTTCCCCCAATTATCTCTACTGTCTAAATTCTCAAAAGATTTCCAGTAGATTTAGCAAGAAGAATCTCCCTTTCTTAAATCTGTGATGACCCCTCTGAGCCTGTCAAAGTCGTGTTTTGCAATTTTATGGAAAAACCCTTGCTTATAATGGAACACAAAATGTTGGTTCAAGAAACCTTCTAGGCTATGCACAGAACTGAATTTATTACACTGGAGAGAGCACATAAATTCCCCCCAGGTGAATGACCCAATTATCTAGGCACACACACACACAGGTTATTTTTTTTTAAAAATCCAATTTTTCTGATCAGCCTGTTCTGAGTTGTTTATAATATACCTCAGGAGCAGATGGGACTTGAAGCCAAGTCTTTCAGCTCAGGAGCAGGAACCCTACATTTGTGCCACAAGAATCAGTCACCTCAGAATGCATTAGTCCAGAATGGAGGCAAAATATCCTCAATCGCAGGGAACTGCTGACATGAAAGGACTTGAACTATACTTCTTTCTGATATGTACTTTTGACCTAGTTTGGATGTACTAGGCCAAATTCCAAATTTGTTGAAGAAATGTGGATTAAGGCAACTGGCAAAAAAGCCAGCAGAGGCAAGAGGAGAAATGATTTTAGGCAGCGAATTAGTACAATCTGGAGTGCACTGCCGCAAGACTGGTGGGAAAAGATCCAATGATAGATTTCAAAAAAAGGGCAATGAATAAAGTGAAGGAAACTTACAAACCAAAAGTCTACATGACTCATGTTTTCAAAGAGCCAGCATAGGCACATTGGGCCAAATATATATTGAGAGATAGTAAGGACTGCCAATGCTAGAAACAGACACAGCATAGTGTGGGGCTGGAGGAACACAGCAGGCCAGGTAGTGTCAGAGGAGCAGGTAAGCTGACCTATCGGGTAAGGACCCGCCTTCACAAAGACCCTTCAGCTTACCTGCTCCTCTGATGCTGCCTGGCCTGCTGTGTACCTCCAGCTCCAGACTTTGTTATCATATGAGGCATTCTACACCCGCACATCCCAGATGTCCATGTTCTTCCAGGACCGCGTCTCCCACATTTCCCACAACACATCCCTCACATCCTACCCCCGCCACAACCACCCCCAAAAGGATCCCCCTCATTCTGACATACCACCCCACCAACCTCTGGATACAATGTATCATCCTCCAACACTTCCACCATCTACAATCCGACCCCACCACCCAAGACATTTTTCCATCCCCACCCTTGTCTGCCTTCCGGAGAGACCACTCTCTCCGCGACTCCCTTGTCCGCTCCACACTCCCCTCCAACCCCACCACACCCAGCACCTTCCCCTGCAACCGCAGGAAGTGCTATACTTACCCCCACACCTGCTCCCTCACCCCCATCCAAGGCCCCAAGATGACCTTCCATATCAAGCAGATGTTCACCTGCACATCTGCCAATGTGGTATATTGTATCCATTGCACCCAGTGTGGCTTCCTCTACATTGGAGCAACCAAGCAGAGGCTCGGGGACCGCTTTGCAGAATACCTCCGCTCGGTTCACAACAAATAACTGCACCTCCCAGTCGCGAACCATTTCAACTCCCCCTCCCATTCCTCAGACAACATGTCCATCATGGGCCTCCTGCAGTGCCACAATGATGCCACCCGAAGGTTGCAGGAACAGCAACTCATATTCCGCTTGGGAACCCTGCAGCCCAATGGTATCAATGTGGACTTCACAAGCTTCAAAATATGCCCTCCACCCACTGCATCCCAAAAACCAGCCCAACTCGTCCCCACCTCCCTAACCTGTTCTTCCTCTCACCCATCCTTTCCTCCCACCTCAAGCCGCACCTCCATTTCCTACCTACCACCTCATCCCGCCTCCTTGACCTGTCAGTCTTCCCTGGACTGACCTATCCCCTCCCTACCTCCCCATCTATACTCTCCTTTCCTCCTATCGTGTTTTCTCTCCATCTTCGGTCCACCTCCCCCCCTCTCCCTATTTATTCCAGTTCCCTCTCCCCATACCCCTCTCCGATGAAGGGTCTAGGCGCGAAACGTTAGCTTTTGTGCTCCTGAGATGCTGCTTGGCCTGCTGTGTTCATCCAGCTCCACAGTGTGTTATCTTGGATTCTCCAGCATCTGCAGTTCCCATTATCCCTGATATCATTTTATACTGTTGTTCCTCTGATTCTATGATCCTATAGATACAAAACTAAATTGGCACAGAGTCAAAAACATAACTAGTAAATTGGAACATGTGCTATCAGATACAAGAACAATGTTGATACACTATATTCACATTGAAGCCTGACATCTCTAATACAACAATTACAGGACATTAGTGCTGACTGAACTTCTTTGTCCTACAGAAGGCATTTGTTCAAAGCACAAAATGATTTCTACAGTTCTGGATCAAAACACGAACACATTGGCAATTGTAGCCGAGTTTACACTTGCAGGTTTTTGTTGTTGATTTTTAGCTTCCCTAAAAGGGTAGATCAACGCAACACTAACCAGTGACCTGTGCCCAACAATGGGTACCCCGATAGTAAACAATGAGTTTTGTCAGTTTTGTCCTCATGTAAAATAAAACCTGTATAAAGTTGCTAAGATGAAATAAAACTGATCATGTCGCTCAAAGTAAATGCCTTTTCTGTCATGACTCAGCTGGGAAATGTTGTTCACCAGAAACCTGTGGAAGGCTCTGAGACTAGCATACTTATGAATCACAAAAATGAACGTGTGTTACCATTAACCAGAAACTGAACTGAACTAGCCACCCTGGCAACTATGCTGGGTGCTTCAAGACACGGTGGAAATGCCCCTACCTCTACATAACAGGTCTGTCTTCAAGTCCCACCTCCAACAGAGGAGGACAGTCATGACATATCTGAACAGGTAGATCTCAAAATATTTGCTGGGCGTTCTTGCGGTGCAGTTACTGTCCCCACCTCTAACACACGAGGGCTAGGTTCAAGTCTCAAACTGATCCAGACATGTTATAACTTCTCTGGAGACCGGTGACTAGAAAATAAATTGATAAACGTGGGGCTACAAGAACAAGTCAGAAGACAGGAATTGTTCAGTGAATAACTCACTTCCTGCCTCCCCAAATCCTGCCCACCATCGACACGACACGAGTGGGGAGTGCGAGAGAATATTTCGCACTTGCCTGGACGAGCACAGCTCCAACAGTACTCGAGAAGCTGACACCTTCCCAGATAAAGCAGCCTGCTTAATTGGCACCACTTTCACAAACACCCACTCCCTTCAGCACCAAAGTGCAAACTGCTGCAACTGAGCTATTTACAACAAACAACCACTACCATCCAGAAAGAGGGCGGCAGCAGATACATAGGAATACCACCACCTACAATTTACCCTCCAAGCCACTCACCATCCTGACTTGCAAACATAATCGCAGTTCTTTGAGCAACACAGTCAAAATGATGAACACCCTCCTTAAGAGGCATTGTGCAACTATTTACACCAAACCGCAACAGCGATTCAAGAATGCAGCTCACCATCACTTCCTCTGGGAAACTAGGGATGAGTAATAATTCCAAAGCCAGCCAATGAAGCCCACATCCCATGACCAAAGAAAGAAAAGGATGTAAATCACTCAGACTCAAGCTTGCTAATCTGATTATTTCACATTCCCATTTACCCATCAAAACTTCTCACATAATAAAACGTGAGGCTGGATGAACACAGCAGGCAAGCAGCATCTCAGGAGCACAAAAGCTGACGTTTCGGGCCTAGACCCTTCATCAGAGAGGGGGATGGGGAGAGGGAACTGGAATAAATAGGGAGAGAGGGGAAGGCGGACCGAAGATGGAGAGAAAAGAAGATAGGTGGAGAGAGTATAGGTGGGGAGGTAGGGAAGGGATAGGTCAGTCCAGGGAAGACAGACAGGTCAAGGAGGTGGGATGAGGTTAGTAGGTAGATGGGGGTGCGGGTTGGGGTGGGAGGAAGGGATGGGTGAGAGGAAGAACCGGTTAGGAGGCAGAGACAGGTTGGACTGGTTTTGGGATGCAGTGGGTGGGGGGGGGGGGGGGGGGGGGGGGGGGGGGGAGAGCTGGGCTGTTGTGTGGTGCAGACGGGGGAGGGGACAAACTAAGCTGGTTTAGGGATGCAGCAGGGGAAGGGGAGATTTTGAAACTGGTGAAGTCCACATTGATACCATATGGCTGCAGGGTTCCCAGGCGGAATATGTGTTGCTGTTCCTGCAACCTTCGGGTGGCATCATTGTGCAGTGCAGGAGGCCCATGATGGACATGTCATCTAGAGAATGGGAGGGGGAGTGAAATGGTTTGCGACTGGGAGGTGCAGTTGTTTGTTGCGAACTGAGCGGAGGTGTTCTGCAAAGCGGTCCCAAGCCTCCGCTTGGTTTCCCCAATGTAGAGGAAGCCGCATCGGGTACAGTGGATGCAGTATACCACATTGGCAGATGTGCAGGTGAACCTCTGCTTAATGTGGAATGTCATCTTGGGGCCTGGGATAGGGGTGAGGGAGGAGGTGTGGGGACAAGTGTAGCATTTCCTGCGGTTGCAGGGGAAGGTGCCGGGTGTGGTGGGGTTGGAGGGCAGTGTGGAGCGAACAAGGGAGTCACGGAGAGAGTGGTCTCTCCGGAAAGCAGACAGGGGAGGGGATGGAAAAATGTCTTGGGTGGTGGGGTCGGATTGTAAATGGCGGAAGTGTCGGAGGATGATGCGTTGTATCCGGAGGTTGGTAGGGTGGTGTGTGAGAACGAGGGGGATCCTCTTAGGGCGGTTATGGCGGGGGCGGGGTGTGAGGGATGTGTCGCGGGAAATACGGGAGACGCGGTCAAGGGTGTTCTCGATCACTGTGGGGGGAAAGTTGCGGTCCTTAAAGAACTTGGACATCTGGGATGTGCGGGAGTGGAATATCTTATCATGGGAGCAGATGCGGCGGAGGCGGAGGAATTGGGAATAGGGATGGAATTTTTGCAGGAGGGTGGGTGGGAGGAGGTGTATTCTAGGTAGCTGTGGGAGTCGGCGGGCTTGAAATGGACATCAGTTACAAGCTGGTTGCCTGAGATGGAGACTGAGAGGTCCAGGAAGGTGAGGGATGTGCTGGAGATGGCCCAGATGAACTGAAGGTTGGGGTGGAAGGTGTTGGTGAAGTGGGTGAACTGTTCGAGCTCCTCTGGGGAGCAAGAGGCGGCGCCGATACAGTCATCAATGTACCGGAGGAAGAGGTGGGGTTTGGGGCCTGTGTAGGTGCGGAAGAGGGACTGTTCCACGTAACCTACAAAGAGGCAGGCATAGCTGGGGCCCATGCGGGTGCCCATAGCCACCCCCTTAGTCTGTAGGAAGTGGGAGGAGTCAAAAGAGAAGTTGTTAAGTGTAAGGACGAGTTCAGCTAGGCGGATGAGAGCGTCAGTGGAGGGGGACTGGTCGGGCCTGCGGGACAGGAAGAAGCAGAGGGCCTTGAGGCCATCTCCATGCGGAATGCAGGTGTACAGGGACTGGACGTCCATGGTGAATATGAGGTGTTGGGGGCCAGGGAATTGGAAGTCCTGGAGGAGGTGGAGGGCGTGGGTGGCGTCACGGACGTAGGTGGGGAGTTCCTGGACCAAAGGGGAGAAAATGGAGTCCAGATGAGTTCGGAGATGAGTTCGGTGGGGCAGGAGCAGGCTGAGACGATGGGTCGACCAGGGCAGGCAGGTTTGTGGATTTTGGGAAGGAGATAGAAACGGGCCGTGCGGGGTTGGGGAACAATGAGGTTGGAGGCTGTGGGTGGGAGGTCCCCTGAGGTGATGAGGTCGTGAATGGTGTTGGAGATGATGGTTTGGTGCTCGGGTGTGGGGTCATGATCGAGGAGGCGGTAGGTGGTGGTGTCGGAGAATTGGCGTCTGGCCTCGGCGTTGTAGAGGTCAGTGCGCCATACTACCACTGCGCCACCCTTGTCTGCGGGTTTGATGGTGAGGTTGGGGTTGGAGTGGAGGGAGCGGAGGGCTGCCCGTTCTGCAGGGGAGAGGTTAGAGTGGGTGAGAGGGCTGGAGAGGTTGAGGCGGTTAATGTCTCGACGGCAGTTGGAGATGAAGAGGTCGAGGGAGGGTAGGATGCCTGGGGGTGGTGTCCAGGAGGAGGACTTGTGTTGGAAGCGGGTGAAGGGGTCAGTGGAAGGAGGGTTAGGTTCCCGGTTGAAGAAGTAGGCATGGAGGCGAAGACGGCGGAAAAACTGCTCTATTCCAACCGTGACTGGTATTCGTTGATGTGTGGTTGTAGGGGGACAAAGGTGAGCCCCTTGCTAAGGACTGACCGTTCGTCCTCAGTCAGTGGGAGGTCTGGGGGGATGGTGAAGATGCGGCAGGGCTCAGTGTGGCTGTCTCCTCTGGGGTTGCTGGCTGTGGAGGTTGTGGGCAGAGCATCTTTGTTTAACCATCTATTTACATCTGCCTTTTTTGTGAACCTTTGTTCCAGACTCTCCAACATCCTTTCATTTACCCTGTCAAGGCATCTAAGGATTCTATACGAATTTCAATAAAAATAATCTCCTGTACCGCTATCTCCAATTATACAAGCTGAGCCTGTCTAACAAGTATCATTAGATAACCGACCCAATCCAAGTATTAGACCAGTAGGTTTTCCCTCCTCTGCCAAACATGTTGTGTTTGTCCAGCATTGTCTGTGTTTAATGAAGGTTGTAAATGCTTAAGTAAGAGACGAATACCGCACACTCTATTCTGCATGTGGCCTCAGCAATGCCATGTGAAACTGAAGCGTAACTTCCCCACTTTAGTATTCAATTCCCCTTGGAATGCATATAACATGTGCACTAACATTTTCAATTCATGCACTAGGACATTTAATCTTTCTGCATCTCAAAACTCAGCGGTCTCTCACCGTACAAATATTTATTCTTCCCACAAAAAAATGGGCAATATCATATTTTATGACATAATAATCCATTTGCCAAATCTTTGTGCACTTGATCAGCTTAGCCAGATCCTTATATGGCTTCTTTAGGGCCTATTTGCAACAAGCATTCCTAGCTTCCTTTGTCACACCAGCATATTTAATAACAATATCTTCAGTCCCTTCATCTAAGTCATTTAGATCCATCATAATAGGTTGAGGCCCCAGAAATAATTCCTGTGACAAGCCAGCCATTACATCTTGCCAACGAGAAAATTAGTAATTTATGACTTCTGTTTCCTGTTAGCTATCCAATCTAGTCTGCGACTCACAACAGCATGAACTTTTACTTTTCACAATAACCTTTGATGTGGCACCTTATCAAATGCCTTCAGTATAGCAAGGTGGCAGGCATTAAATTGCAGCCTCAATTAAACTTTCCAGTAACTGTAAAACAATCCCATTGCAATTTTTTTGGTTCCTCCTCAAAAAAAAAGTTCTCTTGCTGTATGGACCAAAATTGATTGCTCAATCTTTTTAAATTCACCTGTGGAAAAAGGACATTGCTAGCTGGGCTCGTGTTTATTGCCTGCCACTGGTTGCCCTTTTGAAGGGCTGGTGAACTGCCTTCTTGAACTGTGACAGCTAGATCTACACTGCTCCTATGGATGGAATTCCAAGACTGCGACCTATCAATAGTGAAGGGATGGCGATATGGTTTTGCAAGGATGGCGAGTGGCTTCAGAGGTAAACTTGCAGCTGGTGGTGCTCCCATGTATCTGGTGCCCTTGTCCTGCTCAGTCAAAAAGGTTGTGGGATCACATGGTGCTGTCTGAGGAGGTCTGGTGAATTTCTGCAGGGCATCTTGCAGAAAGTACACATTGTTATTCTTGGCTATGTGTGTCGGATGGAGTAGATGCTTGGGGAAATGGTGCTAATCAAGTGGGCTGTATTGTCTGGGCTGCTGAAAATCATCTTGTTGAAGCTGCACCCATCCAGCAAAGCGAGGAGTATTCTTTCACACTCCTGATTTGCGCCTTGTCGATGGTGGAGAGAATTTGGGGGATTCAGGAGCTCAGTTACCAGTCACAGTATTCCTAGCCTCTGATCTGGTCTTAAAAAACTGCATTTATATGGCGAGCCCAGCTGTGTTTCTGGTCAATGGTGTTTGAAGGTGACGGAATTCAGTGACGGTAACTCCACAGAATATCAAGGAATGGTTGTTAGATTCTCTCTTGTTGGAAGTAGGCATTGTCAGACACTTTTTAAGACCAGGTCTGAACATTGTCCAGATCATCTTATCTTTCAAGATGGACAGCTTCACTATCTGAGTCGTCATGAATTGTGAACACTGCACAATCACTGGCAAACATCTTGACTTCTGACCTCAGAGGGAAAGTCATTGATCTGGCAGCTGAAGATTGGTGGATCTAGGTCCCTCCTCTGAGGAACTCCTGCAGAACTAAAGGTGACAAAAGCATATTAGTCTTCACTTAAGAGGTTGGAAGTACAAACATAACAAAAATTGCTACAATTATGGAAGGCCTTAGTGAGATCACACCTGGTGTGTGTCCATAATTTTGTTCTCCATATCAGAAGGCAGCTATATACTTACATTGGAGGCACCACACAATAGGTTCAATATATGATGTCAGAGTCGACCCATGATGGGACGCTGAGTAAACTGGACCTAAGCACTCTGAAGTTCAAAAGGATGAAAGGTGATCTCACAGAAACATACAAAGTTCTGATGGGTTTTGAAAAGGCTCAGAGGTTTTGTTTTTTTTTACCCTGACTGACAAATTCAGAACCTAAAAGGGAACAATCTTACGATAGGACCTCAAGAAATTAGGACTGACACAAACTACCATTCACGGACTTGAATGCCTTTGGACTGCTTACTCAAGAGGGTTTTGTACGTTCCTTCATTCAAAACCAAAAAACTGGTAGAATGATGATGTTTCAGAACAGTCGTCATTCAGGAATCAAAACAAGAACTGTTTTCCTAAACCCCCCCACCCAAACTCTCTACTCCCCACCACCCCCCCCAACCCCCTCCACTCCACAGATGCTGCCAGACCTGGAGTTTCTGCAGCAATTTGATTTCATTTGAGATTTTCAGCGACATAGCATTTTACTGTTATCAAAGATTGGTCTTGATCATTTTGAAGGTTGAAGTAGGCTTGAGAGGCTGAATGGTTTACTCTTGCTTCTCATGTTCATATCCACGTAATTGTCCCAATTTATCTCTTCTTCGAATGGACTAAAATGGGACAAACTACAACCTCAACCAAGGAAAAAGTAGAAAGAAAATGTTTACAATTTTCTAAACCAGTTATAGAAGCACATTATGGGCTGTATCTACAATGCTCAATTACTGGATCTGCAAGGGAGAGAATGCCACACAAAATGGCACTGGCAGCATGTGTTCAGGACAATTGTTCCCAGAGACAATTTTTGATCGGCTTTTCGATCACACTTTTGATGTGGACCCAAGAAAGTAACAAATCACAATGACGGGCTCCTGGCCAGCGAGCTACACTTGTGTGGACAATACATGAAAATCATTCAACCTGTGAAGAGAAAACATCCATCACCCCCTCTCTCCCTTCTGTGTGGAGAAGCAAAAGAAATAATCTAGGAGCTAGCTGCTAATCTCTCTCACTGTAGGTTAATTTTTCATGTTTATGACAACTCTGGGAATAGTGGAGCTCAAATTTTGAGCGCATTACCCCAGTGAGTCGCAACATCACAAAAATAATTACCTAACAATCTCACTTCAGTTTGTGGTATCTTGCTATGCCTGTAAGGACACTTGCATTTCTTACATCACAATGATTCAAAAGTAGTACTGCACTGGATACAAAGCACTTGTAAATGACCCAGATCTGTTCTCTGTCAAAGTTGTAAGTATTCATGTATAAACTTTGTCAGCAATTGTCACCACTCTGCTGAAGTATGGACAGCATCACAGCTGAGCCCAACCCTGCTCCAGTTCAACAATGTACATCTCCGATATGCCCCTCCACACAACAGGGCATTTAAACAATTGCAGACTCCGTAAAGCTAAGTCGGCCAAAATCATAGCACTACTGAGATTCAATTGGAACTCTCTTGACCATCTCACGTTGTTATCCACTAGATAAAGCTATTGATGCGATGAGAAAGAGAGTCACTATTCTCTCCTTCTGTTAATCTGGCACATAAAACATCATTGTGAATCATTGTCTTGTACTTTATCTTAAAATCATGCCATCTGTGAGCAAATAAATGCAGAAAATGTTTGGAAATTTGAGCCAACATATGAACTAGGTTTTTCTGAACATTACTAAATTCACTTTCAATTGCAGTGGTTTGAATAAAAGGGCAAATTGGGATCACCTCAGCACGTGATAAGTCAGCAATTTCACGGCATCTGTACTAGTGAAGAGTGGCATGCCAAACCGATTTCTTCAGAAGCAAGGTTACAATTCTGACTAAACTGTTGAAAATTTAGTAATAATTACCAAAATGCAGATTTTGCATATTAATACTTCATGTGGACCACTGCGAGAATTGGAGAATACAATCTCATTAAGCGGCTTCAACAACCTTTCTCAGTTTGCCAACAGATTTATTTTACCATCAGCTTCTCAGGAAAGCAAAATATTGGCTGCAACATAGGGAGAGTGACAGGAATGCCAACTTTGGTGGGGCAGATGTTGTAATACCTAGCGTGTTAGCCAGTGAGCTTGGCCTTAAAAAATGGCAGAATATAGACTGCACCACTAGAAGGATACATTTTAAAAGTGTGTAAAAGGAATGTGGTATCATCGACTATCTATCGCTAATTTCACAGGAGAAGGGATGTGAGCTGCCTTCTTGAACTACCGTCATCCATACGATGCAGAAGCACCGACAAAGCATGAGGAAGGGAGTTCCAGAGTTTTGACCCAGAAGCAAACAGTCAGGGAACAGTGATTTAGGTCCAATTCAGGATGGTGTGAGACTTGGGGAAGCATCTTGCAAGAAGTGGTGCTTCCAATGCATCTGCTGCGTTTGTTGCTCAGGGTGAGGGGTCAGGAGTATTGAAGGTACGGTCAGAGTTGAGTTACTGCAATGGATTTTGGCATACACCGCTACCCTATGCATTGGCAACTGAGGTAATGGATAGCATGCCAATCAATTGGGCTGTTTTGTTCTGCATGGCATTCAGCTAGAATGCTGGTGGAGCTGTCCTCACCTAGGCAAATGGTCAAGATTCCATCACACTCCTCCTTGTGTCTTGGATATTGTAGACAAACTAGGGGGAGTCAGATGAGGAGTTACTGGCCACAGAATTCCTAGCCTCTGGCCTGCTCTTTTAAATGTACATGACTGGTCCAGTGCAATTCCTAGTCAATGCTAATCACAGGATAATTATGGCAGGGGAATTCAGTAACAGTCATGCTACTGAATGTCAAGGGGTGATAGTGAGATTCTCTCCTGCTGCAGAACATCATTCCCAACCATTTGTGTAACATGAATTCTATTTTCCAATTTATACCTGGATTTTGTGTAGGTCTCACTAAATGTGGACACCAACTGTTACAGTGTCTCAGGTGAATGGTGCTGAACAGCATACAAAATCGGGGTCTTCCCCACTTCTGACCATATGAATGGAAGGTAGGTCAAGGTCATTGAAGAAACAAATAGTTGGACCTTGGGTATTATGCTATGGAATACCTGCAGAGATAGCCTGAGGCCTGAACTCCAAACAGCCATTGGATGAAAAGAAATAAAAATAGAGAAACTGCCCATCTAGGCAGGTATGGTGCATTTCCAAATAGCTTCTTGAGCAAATCTGGCAATGGTTCGAATATAGGCTTTCCACCCCGAGATGTGGGAAAAATCAAGACTGTTGAACAAATTGGAAAAAAGGGACACAAACAAAAATTGCAACAACAAACCCTGAACATACCACTGACATTGCAATTTACAGCAGAGGTGTGTTAACTGATTTACAAACCATAAGGATTTGCTTGAGCCAGTAACGTATAGGTTCAACATGTAAAGCCTTGAGTAGATAATATAACGTTCGGTAAAGCAGGCTGTGTTTGGACAGAGAGTCCATTCTATGATCAACCATCCTCAAAAGCTGATGACAGCATTAACATAAAATAAGCAGAGACAGATATCGAAACATAAACCTAAATATTGTCTTGAATGACAAACTTTTATCACATAATAGTCTGGAATCAGACATTTACTTCCAAGATTGACTATTTTCTCGGAGACAATCCAAATGAAAGTCAGCTCACATACAATTAGAAGGAACTCAATATATAAACTGTGTTCCCGGTCTCACAAGTTGGCCTCTCAACAGGTGATTTCAGAATAACAGTAACCTGCACATCATCCTTTCACTTTGGCCACACATTCATAGCGTTTTCACACATTCCGCAGGCTGCAGTGGTCCCAAGTAAAATTATCTGCTCCTGAACCTCACAAAATAGCAATTTTCAGGCAAAAGACCGAGAAGGGAGAGATTTCATCTCCTACTATCTGCTTCTTTTATCTGTGCTCATGTCCTCGTCGGGAGAGCACACAATGCCCACCGGTGCACAAGACTTCCCCTGGCTCCTGGTCACCATAGAATTAGCCAGTCTTATAAACACTGATGACATTACAATTTAATCGGCAAAATATATTTTGGATTTGTTGGGCTTTGCTTAATTTGGCATCTTTTAATTTAATAGGAACACCAGTTTATTAATGGTTCCCTTAAAAAGGGGCACTTATGATATCGATTCCTGTTATGCAAATCACACCTTCAAGAAATCAATGAAATTAGTGAAATGAAATACTTTCAGGCAAAAAAAAACAGAAATTGCTGGAAAAGCTCAGCGCATCTGTGGGAGAGAAATCAGAGTGAACCTTCTGGGTCCAGTGAACCTTTCTCATAACTGACGGTAGCTAGGAAAAGGTCAGTTTCTATGCAGAAGATAGACAATTGCAATACTGCACTGCCGATTTGAATTAAGAATCCAAGTGCATCAATGAATAACTTCACACGTTCTGTGTAGCAAAATAAACCTGCTCCCAATTTTGTCATCAGCTGCATTTAAAAAATTGAAAGTCCCAATTTCCAGCTTATTGCACAATAAAACCGTATGTTGCAAGTGATCTTTTAATGCGTGATGTGCAAAGTATCGGACAGTGGGCTTACAATGATTAATTACAGCAAGAAGACATACCCATTAGGAACACAGCATTTCCTCTATCTGAGACTCATCATTTTCTACTGTGCTGCCTTCGTAACCCTAATATGGTCTGTTGCCGGACTCAAACTGCTGCCACATTTGTTGCTGTTGAAACAGTAGGTATTGCTAAGCAACATGATAGTTGAAATAGTTTTTAATTAATTTCTGCTAGAGTACACTTGCTTCCCGTAAGAATTAATTGCATCAAAAAGATCAAATTAGTTGTGACGAGCTGAGTGGGACAGAGGGGCACTAACAAAAAAAACTTATGCTATTGCAGCCAGATGGAAGTTAAGGTGCTCCTGTTACATCAATCCCTTGCGGTTTTGGCAGGGCTAAGAAATCAGGATCCCAAATCTTCTTCATTAACATACACTTGTTTATACGCAGATACGCACAACTGATTAGTCTCAGCAATTAGTCCACTCCGTCCAATGGTCAGCTCTCACTCCTCACCGATGCTAAAAGACAGTTGTTCGAGTTAAACAACAGATGGAATAGCAAGTGTAGTGATGGCCAGAGAGGATCATGAGTTTAAGAGGCTTTGTTCCACCATCTGAAAACTAACTTTGTACGGAGCCGTAAATGGCAAATCGTTTTCATTTACATGAGATCTGAAATTAGAAAACAGCTTCCAAAGGGAATTTGCAAATAGTAATGCTTTGGAGGTGAAGTAATCAGCATTTCAGGTTAAGATCGCAATTTCTATTGGGCAACGTAATCGGTACACAATCAACATTATCATCCGCAATCTGAGGAAACTAGGATCATTACCTCTCAGAAAAGATCACTCCCCAATTCTAAGCATGAAGCTATACTCATTTCAAAACGTATCGGATCGTCAGTAATACAATAAAGGAAACGGGCCCGTTGGTCCAACTCGGCCATGTCGACCATGCTTCCCAAACTAACAGTCCCATTTACTAGTATTTAACCAATATCCCTCTAAGCCTTTCCTACGCACATACCTGTCCAAATGTCTTTTAAATGTAACTGTCTGCATCTACCACTTTTCTGGTAGTACATTCCACATATGTACCACCCTGTGAGGAAAAAAAAACCGCTGCCTATATGTAAAACAAAGGAACTGTCCACGCTGAAGATCTGACACAAAAACAAAGTGCTGGGGAAATGTCTCTGCCTCCCTAACCGGTTCTTCCTCTCACCCATCCCTTCCTCCCACCCCAAGCCGCACCCCCAGCTACCTACTAACCTCATCCCACCTCCTTGACCTGTCCGTCTTCCCTGGACTGACCTATCCCCTCCCTACCTCCCCACCTACACCCTCTCCACCTATCTTCTTTACTCTCCATCTTCGGTCCGCCTCCCCCTCTCTCCCTATTTATTCCAGTTCCCTCCCCCCATCCCCCTCTCTGATGAAGGGTCCAGGCCCGAAACGTCAGCTTTTGTGCTCCTGAGATGCTGCTTGGCCTGCTGTGTTCATCCAGCCTCACATTTTATTATATTGCTGGGGAAAGTCAGCGGGTCTGCCGGCATCTGTGGAGAGATCGAGAGTTCATCTACACCTCCTATAGTTGTCAGATCAGCCATTGGAAAACAATGGGATGTAAACGCCGGGATTTCTGAATTCCTTTCTCAGCAGGTGAGGACTTGCTCATCATCCCCATTCATGAAAACTGGGATGTAGTGTTATTTCAACGTGTGCTTCAATTTCCTGTTGTCCATTATAGATGCTCTCAGTTTCTCCCTAAAAAGGGTCTTTGATATTCTGCTCATTTAGTATGTTCTGAAAAAAAAATTCTTGAATTGCTTTAGTTCCCACTAGCATCATTCTTTAATAAATTTCCTCTCATCTGAAATTCACACTAAGCGATCTTTCTTTCAAATTTTACACAATTTTAATCTCGCCCAGTTATATTATCGTTTAGGTTCCTATACCATTCCGACAGTTGTCAGAATTCAATCAGCTTACAGTCAGCTAGAGAGAGCTGTTCACGGATTACTTCAAAAGAACTGACTTCAACACTGGTGGTTTTGAACTTTTTATTTCAATCCAGAAATTATTTACAATTGGTGAATTATTCTGTGTTCTCATTTGCAACACCTCAGTCAAAAATTAGGATTTCATCTTCAAACTTTAATCCAAATGGTTTCCAATAACTCTTATTTCTAGCTTGTTAATAGATGTTGCTAAATAATGCCACTTTGTGTAATTGCTTAGCTCCATTTGCTACTGCTACCTATATTCTAAGGCCAATGATGCTAATTTCTTCACATATCAGACTACTGCAGTTCAATACTCAGAACACATTATTAGGACCTATTCTCTAATCAGCTTCCACCTTTTTTTAAACATCTCTTCAGAATCCCAACAGCAGATCTTCACACTTGCTACATGATAAACTCCCTCAACACGCCATTGCACTTTGGCCAATTATCTTAAAATCTGCCCTGCTGAGATCATTACAGTAGAGCTTCTCCTCACTGCTCTGCGCAGACTCCATTTTGAGTGCCCCTCAAATCTCCCTTCAACATTCTCTTCTCTGAACTTGCAGTCCCCACTTCGTTCTTCCTTCATCACCGAAGGTCCTCATACCAGGAGCAATTCTAATGAACTTATTTGCACCCTCTCTTTGTTTTACATATTTCCTAGAGTGTGGCCTGCAGAAAGGGACAATTCTACTTGTGAGACAAAACAAGTGTTTGATACAAGTTAAAGTGACTTTGACATGCTATACCCGAATAATAAAGCCCTAGGTTGTTGTGTGCTTTATTAACCACTCTCTCACCTTGACCTACCACAGTTAATACTCATGCATATCTGCATGGCATACCCTACAGAATTAGACTCCAAATTTTATACTGTCTCCTGTGGTCTTCCAACAAAAATGAATCACTTCATGCTTCTTTGCATTGAAGTTCAACTATGACTTACCTGCCCATTCATATGGCTCTGTCCTTGTGAGGTTCTACACTATTGTCCACACAGTCAGTGACTTTAAAAGTTTCCTATCATTTGACTTCTTTTTTAAAATTGTCTAGGTCATTGAAATCTATCGGCGGAAGGCCAGCATCCTGTAACAAACATCGTGGAACTTCACTGTTAAATCTTTCCTCCAATCTAGAAACATCCAGTTCATCCTCAAGTCTGCGTCCTATCACTCAATCAATTCCATATCCATACCATTATCATTGTTTTTCATTAGTATGATGCAAGATGGGTGATATATAAAATGTAATATCATCCTTTTCAGATTTATATTATTTTGATTTTGAACTGGTGACATGCAATTCTGATCTGCATCTGTGAATGGGGTTTAATGATCAACTTGTAAATAATTATATAGCCATTGTAATTATGTTTTCAAAACATTGAGAGAATGAGGAAGTAACAATTGTGCTTTCATTGGCCGAGTTTTGCAAGCAAATAGAATAAGTAATTGTGCATTAGGTTTCAGATAGAAGGAACCATGATACTTTTTGGCTTGGGGAAACACCCCTATATTAAAGAAAACGTTTTGGTTTCAGCTTTGCTGAGGCTTTAGTTAAAGCTAAATATTGCGAACCATTTGTTTCTGAAAAAGGGAAAACCATTAAGAAACAGCGCACCTCGGCATATGGAATTTAGTTTGCAAGTCCCAAGCCAGAAGTGTTTGGTTACTACCCTGAAGCAGTTACTTGAAGCTGCAAAAGCCCAAGCTCAGTCGAACGAAGACTCAAGAAAGAGGATACCAGATTCTCAACACAGGGTATTGAGGCACCTGTTAAGTTAAACCATATAGCTGTAATAGAGAAGAGAATTTTCTCTGGTGTGGATACTGTAAGGAAGTGCAGTTCGATTAAATAGGCTATATTTTATCATGAGCTTTGAAATCTTAAAACTCATTATCTGTAAGCATTTATGTTTTTATTTACTAAGCAGTAATTAAATAGTTGGAACTCAGACCATTTTCACAAATCTAAGAACGTCAACTACAATGGCCTTTAACTTATCTGCATAGGCACCACGCCCCGCCTTCATTCACCCTCCTGTCTCTATAGATATGCTCCCTGTTATTTTTGAGCTTATAACCTGTTTACAGGTGTGTTTGGTGCCACTTTCTTAAAAACTTCTATTCAACTTAAATTTTATTTCTCATTTCTTTTGCAAACTATTATGTTTCATTGATAAAACTGTATCTGGATCAGTGTGTTGGTCTTTCACTGAAACAATAGGTCATGACAACAAAACTTAACATGATCCACCAAGCCAAAATTCAGTCTGACCACAGAAATAACATCAGTTGGAACGATAACTTGGGCCATAATCGAGCTCACAATTCTAAAGTTAGGTGTGTTGCTTTACTTTGAGCAGAAATCCTCCCTCATTTGTCATCAATGGCTTTGAATCTCTTCAACTCACAGCACCTCTAATTACTCTCAGCCTAAGTCAAATATTTGCATTCAAGGAATTCACCTAACTATTCACTTCAAGATTAGTGCTTTCACTCAAAAATGAAGAGCATCTGAGCAAAGACTATTTTGTGCAACAACGCTCAGAGGAAAAAAAAAAATCACCAAAGGCGAGTATATGGCTTCCGTTATATGTAGTGATAAGTTCCACCAATTCCAATCTTGTAAAGAACATTTTTGCTGTGCTGACATGACATTTCTTTCAGCCATGATATGAACTGCAGATGCTGGAGAATCGGAGATAACAAGGTGGAGAGCTGGATGAACACAGCAGGCCAAGCAGCATTAGAGGAGCAGGAAGGCTGACGTTTCGGGCCTAGACCCTTCAGAGCGGGGGAGGGGGAACAGGGTTCTGAAATAAATAGGGAGAGAGGGGGAGGCAGATCAAAGATTGATAGAGGAGAAGATAGGTGGAAAGGAGACTGACAAGTTAAAAAGGTGGGGATGGAGCCAGTAAAGCTGAGTGTAGGTGGGGAGGCAGGAAGGATAGGTCAGCCCAGGGAGGACGGACAGGCCAAGGGGGCAGGATGAGGTTACTAGATGGGAAATGGGGATGCAGCTTGAGGTGGGAGGCAGGGATAGGTCTGCGGAAGGAAGGGTTAGCGAGGTGGGGACGAGTTGGGCTGGTTTTGGGATGTGGTAAGGAGCGGGGAGATTTTGAAGCTTGTGAAATCCATATTGATATCATTGGGCTGCAGGGTTCCCAAGCGGAATATGAGTTGCTGTTCCTGCAACCTTTGGGTGGCATCGTTGTGCCACTGCAGGAGGCCCGGGATGGACATGTTGTCTGAGGAATGGGGTGGGGGGGGTGTTGAAATGGTTCGCGACTGAGAGGTGCAGTTGTTTATTGCAAACTGAGCGTAGGTGTTCTCCCCTCCCCCTACTGCATCCCAAAACCAGCCCAGCTTGTCCCCGCCTCCCTAACCTGTTCTTCCTCTTACCTATTCCCTCCTCCCACCTCAAGGCCCACCCCCATTTCCTACCTACTAACCACAAACCGCCCCCCTTGACCTGTCCGTCCTCCCTGGACTGACCTATCTCCTCCCCTACACTCACCTCTCCTGGCTCCATACCCGCCCCTTTAACTTGTCTGTCGCCTCTCCACCTATCTTCTCCTCTATCCATCTTCGATCCGCCTCCCCCTTTCTTTCAGCCATCTTGTGTGAAACTAAAGCTGCATGCCAAATTGTAATCAATAACAAAAAGGAATAAGAGTTTATCAGTCGTCATCCATCTTGCCAAGTAAACATTGTTTCAATAACAATTTCCTAAATCCAAAGATGACAAAACTCCCTGTCAAGTCTTAAACAAGCCATGTGAAACTGTTGATGCTACTGCAAGAAGCAGAAACAACTCAATGGGACAGCTTTTCTATACGTCCATCTTTTGTAGAAGACTATGAGCGACAACATTTTAATATTTTGAAACATTGTGTTGAACTCCACGGTGTTTAACTGACAAAAATTGAACAGCCATATCATGAATTATTTGAACTGTTGACCGAAAGCTTAACTATTTTAAAAAAAAATTCTTAAAAACATAGTCAGAGGTAAAGTCAGGACAAACTGTTGAAAAGGAATTCCAGTGCCCTAATGGTTTTTTAAAAAAGAAAAGAAGAGATTGTACAGGAGGCCAGAATTAGGGGCGTGCAGAAATCACGAGAGGTCAGATGAGATTACCGAGATAGTACAGGGCAAAGACTTGAAAAAAAACAATCAAAGCTTTGCTGAACTGATAGCTAATGTAGCTTACAGGACTGTACTGGGTGATGTTCTGATCAAACTGAAAAATAGACTATTAATATTCAAATGTCATAATTTGATTCTAATGCTCAAAATTAAAAATGGTTTAACAAAGGACAAAAAAACCTCTCAAAAATGGCTGCTGTATTCACCAGAATAGGTTGGACTAAAGTCATGAAACCAGCAGTGAGTAAGCATCAGCCAGGGCCAAAATTTGACATGATTATAAAAAGGCCTCAAATTCAAATAGGTATCTCCCATTGGGTTGCAACCTTTCTGGAAGCTACATATTGTGATGAAATGTTGTCTGCAAAGTTGCCATCTTGGAAAAACAACAGGCAGGCTCAGTGATGTACAAGTGGACCTTTACGAATAGCTCATTCCGAGTAGCACAGAGAAGGAAACCGGGTCTTATAAGCAAGAACAGAAGACTCCTTTGCTTTTAAAAAGGAAGCTCAATAGCCATTACTTGTTGAAAGAAAACACTTAGAACAATCATTCGCTGAGGATTCAAGACCTACAAATTTCATCAGTTTCTACATCTTCACTGCTAAGCTTATATAGCTGAACAGTAACAAATCTTTACTCAAATTTAGCCCGTAGCTTCATAAGGGACCACCACACGACTCAGATGTAACTAGTTATTAATTGCTATGTGGCAAAATAAATGATGAAACAAGGCAAACGGCTCAGTAATTGGGACTTAGATCATTTTCACAACTCTAGAAACATCACATCACATCACAATAGCCTTTACCCCATCTGCCTTTGTCTCTGCAGACATGCACCCCATTATTTTTAGGATTACTTGTGTTTGATATCACTCTTTTAGGGGTTGAAGGTAACAAAATACCTATTTCTCTCATTCAAGAAAATGTTGTAATAATTGGATCCATAGCATTGGTCTACTTAATTATTTTTTAATTTAAACACGATAATTACTATGTTTTTGGCACACAACTATCAAGACAGAGTTTCTCTACCAAAAGATTTCATATAGGTATTCTTACCCACGTGGTATCAATAACTTAGATTAATAATGACGAGGAGGATTGACGACAGCCTGGGTAGTACCTGTGAATGCCACCACATCTTATAGCAAGACCTTTCAAATTCTTTTTGATTTCGACCTCAAATGAGTCTAAAGTGAATGCATGGATTATAATCCAGAATGCAAGAAAGAAGCATTTACGTTTGAGAGAGAGGAGAAAGACGAGACAGGCTGAAGAGAGGGGTAAGTGTTGAATTCTTAGCTCGTTACAGACAATACATTAGTCCAGAAACAATGGTATGTTTAAGTGTGCTAGGCTGCAACATTCAGGGCTGCACTTGTGTCAGATTATTTATGGAGCATGATACGAACCTAGGCAAGTCTCCTCACCTGGTGACATGGCAAATTAGAATTAAATAAAGTGCTCTAAGCTTCCTAAGCATAAAATGTGATTTTCTTCCATTACATGATGCAGAAGACAATTCAAGGACTAGAACATCCAACAACGAAAAACAGATTTTGCAAGACAGAGAGATGGACACACAGTGACAGAAATTTGCAGGGGGAGGGAAAGGGTGGGAAATAGAACAGGTTTATAGTGGAGTTCTTCAGCAATTACGATTCCATGTCTTCTGGGTATATAATCGCGAGCTAGATGATATACAGGGGACAATTTGAAATTGTGAACAGAAGAGGCATAGGAACAGGAATAGGCTATTCCATCCCTTGAGCCTGTTCCAGTACTTACTGACATCACGGCTGTGCTGTGGTCTAACTCCATACAGACCTTTGGCCCGTATCTCCTAATACCTAACGTATTAAATCTGAGATTTTCAGGAAAACAAGCATCCAATCTAGTTGGACTATGAAGAGGACAGTGCAGAACTTCAAAACAGTAGGTAAATGAAAAATTAAAATTTCATGCAGCAAACTATGAAGAAATTTATTTCAGTTGGGAGACTGAGGAGAGACAATACAAAACTAACTGTACAATCCTAAAGGGGTATAGGAGCAAAACGTCCTGGATGTGTTTGTGCACGCATAAAACTGGTTGAGAAAGCGATTTAAAAGTATTGGTATCTTCATTGATATAACCTAGCCCAAAGAGCACATTAGCAAGGAGATTCTGTTGAGCCTACACATGACATTAGTCCCATCTCAGCTGGAGTATTGTGTTCCAGTTCTAGGTGCTGCATTTTAGGAAAGATATGATGATGTCAGAAAGTGCAGCCCAAAAAAAAATTTTTTTTTTTAAAAAAAAAAATCACAAAAATGGCCAAGGGTAAGGAATTAATCTTAGGCATATAGATTGAAGAAGATTTCCTTGAGCAGAAGGCAGAGAGGAGGCACTCAAAAATCAGGATGATTTTGGACAGTGTAGGTACAGAGAAAAAGTGTTGCCACTGCTAAAACAATTAAGCACAAATGGTCATGGATTTAAGTTACATGAAAAAAATGGTTTCATTTAGCAAAGGGTTGGTATCTGGAATGCATTGCCTGGAAATGGTGGAAGCAGGTTCAATTGAGACTTTTGAGGAAATGGATTTTTGCCTGAAAAACACCATGGGGGGGGGGGGGGGGGGGGGAAATAAGTGGGAGAGGGGTGCAAGGCAAGTTGGTCCTTCAGAGGGACAGAGCAAATATGACAGCTGAATGGCCTCTTGTACTGTAACCGTTCTATAATTCTCAAAGAAGAGAAAAACACACAACAAAGCAAGGCAGAGTGAGGCACACTGACAGAAATAGGATTGGTGCGAGGAACTAAAGAAGGTTAAAAAGAACAAAGACAATCACTTACAAGTTTGTTGTTAAGTCCTTTATTGTCTGTGTTGTTTTTTCAATTCATAACTTCACTGTTTTCACACGTGGTGTACTTTAGCAGATTTCTCTAAATAACAAAGTCTTGACGGTAACTGCCAAACAAAGTGTCACTTCAGCACTTTGTGAACATTCCCCACTGGCAGTTTCACGCTGCCTGTTGACAAATCCCCGAGGACAATCCTGCCTATCAAGTTTCATGCAATTTAGTAATGTCTCAAATGTTCGATCACTGCAATCAGTTAATGATCGATTAGTTGTACATCATGACTCTCTTATTTCCCAATGGAATATCCACTTACCTCAAATTTACTTCGTGTACCAGTATAAAGATAATTTCTTTGCACAATGTGATAAATCCTGTAGACAGAAGAATTGGTCACTCTCTGTAGTCTAAGCATTTAGAAGCTAATATTGTAAACAAATGGATTTCCACTTCCCTCCTTCATTATATCTCACCTTAGATCCATTTCAAAAGACATAAATGTGTAATCAATAAACAGCACCTTGCTTTCAGCTGCAGAAATTCTATCACTGTTGACATCCCTTCAGAAAGGCTCGCTGAATATTTATTGAAAAGACATCAAGCTTCAAGGTACTAAAATGTGAGGCTGGATGAACACAGCAGGCCAAGCAGCATCTCAGGAGCACAAAAGCTGACGTTTCGGGCCTAGACCCTTCTCTGATGAAGGGTCTAGGCCCGAAACGTCAGCTTTTGTGCTCCTGAGATGCTGCTTGGCCTGCTGTGTTCATCCAGCCTCACATTTTATTATCTTGGAATTCTCCAGCATCTGCAGTTCCCATTATCTCTAAGCTTCAAGGTACTATTTCCAGATGAGCCAAAGCGCCTGTTGCTTGGTTTTCTAGAGTACATGCATTCATTCTGAACTAACAAAGGACTATCACTCAATTAGAGTAGAAAAGTATGCAATCCCTAATATCTGAAAAGTGAAACAGCTTATTGAGGAGAAAACAAGCCACAAATTTGACAAAGCATCATTTGCACCAGCATCCTTAAATTCTAAGCCACAATATCATCCCAGCAGCAGAAAGTGGAATAGCATACGAGGACCACGTATAAATCCGAACACAGTTTACTCCGCGGAAACTGCCCAGCAAAATTGAAAATGCCAAACAGTAATTCCTGTGATAACAAGGTGTAGAGCTGGATGAACACAGCAGGCCAAGCAGCATCTTAGGAGCAGGAAAGCATTTTTTTTTCTGATAAAGGGTCTAGGCCACAACATCAGCTTTCCTGCTCCTTGGATGCTGCTAGGCCTGCTGTGCTCGTCCAGCTCTACAACTTGTTATCTCAGATTCTCCAGCATCTGTACTTCCTATGATCAGTAACTCCCCTGCATCTAGAATCCTCTGAAAATATCCAAAAGTCAGAGGTGCGGGAAGATTTACTGACTCAACTCAGTATGGTTGAGGTTTTTAAAAAAACCTAACTTTCAGCTAACGACTGAACAGAAGCCCTGGCTCACCAGTGATCCCTTGACCAAATCAAAAGAAAATCCCCAAGGAACCCAATGCAATGCCTCCTGTCACACTACAAACTTCAAAGACTAATGGGGCATCAAGGAGCCAGAATGAAAAGCAAGTCTTCAGTGATCGATGTCGGGGAGGCTTGTTACTGGTTGAAGTCAAAACTAGAAAGATGGTTATGCTCAGCCCTAAGAGGTTGTTGCACTGTTCACCAGGACAGCACTTTCTTCTATCATCTTCAATATTAACCTTCTCTCCATTATAAGTTTAGAAGCATGGATGTTGAATTACAGTTGCAGAGTGTTCATTTTCATCTGTAATTCTTTAGGTAATGAAAGTTTGTACTCCATTCAGCAAGACCTGGACAAAACCCATGGGCTTACAAACAACAAAATCCATATAACACATCAGGCAATACCAAGGTTAATCGAACAGCAAATCTTAACCTATGTCTTCAAAGAAGAATAATGTCTACAAGCATATAGATAGAAAAAACTGAATTTTAAAAATTATCACTAGTTCTTCATTGCAACTGGGTCAAATTCCTAGAACTGTACATGGATTAGCAAACTTTACTAAAAAAGATGACAATGGTTTCGGCAGGTGGCTCACTACCTCCGTTTCAAGATCAAGTATGGGAAACTTTATAACATGCACAATTATCGTTCATTTGAACAGTACCTTACAGAACCAATTCTTAATGAACGAAAGAGGGCACATCAAGGATGTCCTCTGCACTCCCCATTCAATTAATGGCGTCATAATCCAACAGTGTACTGCATTATAATGAGCAGTAAGTCACAAGCCTATGCTGGTTTAGGGGACAGTGTTAGATTCTTAAGGGACTAAGAATAAAGCAGAAAAGGAGAAAAAGCAAAACAGTTCAAGTTCTTTTTGTTATTTAGAGTATTCATATGTTTACTTATGATGACATTAGTCAACAACAGAGTTTGGTACTTCTCTTTGGTGAAGAAATCACCTGGGCAACACACTGGAGGGTGACTGGGTCTTCAACACGAGTGAAGAATTCTAGCAGATTGCAGGTTGAGAGTCAAAAGAAAACCACATACATTTGCCAGAGCTTAGGAGTGTAAGTAACCTCTCGTCTGGTCCTTCTTGAGGCAGATGGCACCTGAACTATATGCCTTCAAGCATATGTCCTGGGCCATCAGCTCGACCATGTAATATTTAATGACTTGTAATGTAAATAGATTGAAAGTAAAGGTGGCATTATATAGTCCTTTCCTTTGTTTCAATCAATACCTCTGTCTTTTATTTTCCTAGCAGGTATCGAACTTCCTTGGCTTCAGTGCACATTGCATTGGATTAAATGCAAAATATTAAAATGGATGACAAACTTGAGTGTACAAATCCATTAGTGGTTCTGTTAAGCAATGACTCATCAGTATCGCAGTTCATGCACCATTGGAATCTTGAAGGTCTCAAGAATAAACTCCTCTCAACAACTAAGTGCAATTGACTATGTTGACAATGAGATAAACACTGATGAGGTTAATATGAAGATATTAACACTGAATCCTGTCATTGTTTTTCTAGACTGATACAAACCTGAAAGCTGGTGTAAAAGTTGAACACAATTTCACGAAGACTGCTTCTTGCTTCTGTGCTATTGACTGTAGAGGTCAAGAGTCAGCGCTATACAAGCAGCATGAATAGATTCTGGGCCAGAAGTCTATTTCTTTATTGACAAATGGTCTAATAATAGGTGTGCTGCTTACCTCATGATTCACTAACCAAAGAAACCATATGAAAACTACTTCAATTCAATGAAGTAAAGATGTCAGGAACTTAAATCTCTCCCACAAACTACACCAACATAGTCCAAAAGAGATCTGTTGGTAATAGTTATCACTGGGATCTGGTAAAGACAGACATTATCCCATTTCAGGTACTGTGTCGGTTCTGAGTCAAATCTAAGCCAAGTTGATATCAAAACCAGCCCAGTTCGTCCCCTCCCCCCACTGCACCGCACAACCAGCCCAGCTCTTCCCCTCCACCCACTGCATCCCAAAACCAGTCCAACCTGTCTCTGCCTCCCTAACCTGTTCTTCCTCTCACCCATCCCTTCCTCCCACCCCAAGTCGCACCTCCATCTCCTACCTACTAACCTCATCCCACCTCCTTGACCTGTCCGTCTTCCCTGGACCGACCTATCCCCTCCCTACCTATACTCTCCTCCCCATCTATCTTCTTTTCTCTCCATCTTCAGTCCACCTCCCCCTCTCTCCCTTTTTATTCCAGAACGCTCACCCCATCCCCCTCTCTGATGAAAAGTCTAGGCCCGAAACATCAGCTTTTGTGCTCCCGAGACGCTGCTGGGCCTGCTGTGTTCATCCAGCCTCACATTTTATTATCTTGGATTCTCCAGCATCTGCAGTTCCCATTATCTCTGACCACAGTCACCCTTCTACCTTGTCCTAACCTCCAAATATGCTTCTGAATGAACGTAGTTTTTTACATCGCGTAAACTCGCCATGGTATCACCTCAGATATATGAGTGCACGTTTACACCGTGGCCTCGTGTCAGAAGTATGTGGGTTTTCAGCACTGGAACAAAACCAGTGACCAAAGAAACAAAAGTATCAGAATATCTTGAAATATTACAGTTCAGCAATGTTGGGGAACAGAATTGTTGTGGAATGTCTTTCAATCTCCAAATAGCAAAATTATGAAGTAGCTACAATACTAAATTTCTAAACCCTAGACAAATGAGTGGTAACTCTTTTTTTGAATCTCCCAGTGCTGCAAGCTGCAATGCACCACAGACATCAGAGAAGTAGAAAAACCAGGCTTAAGGAATTTCAAAGGCTTTAAGGACATATTTTGAACTCTCGACGGAGACGGTGATAATATTGATGAGTATGTGACAGCACTGATATCTAACTGAATTGACCATTTGGGCAATTGGAAGGTGATCACATCAGAGATGGGATTTCTTAGGCATGTGTGACAAAAGCACATCTGCTGAAACAGGAGAAACTTACCCTTGAAGCTCAGGAGTTTGTTAATTACCTAGACAGTGTTAATGGGAGAACAAAATTGGCAACATTATGCTGAGGACCGTCCAAGCAAGGTCAACATGATGGGGCAATGAAAATTGCAAAACAGCCAGTACAAAGATCAAGGCAAGAGGACAAAATATGAATATTGCAGAGGATACCACAGAAAAAGGAAAGGAAGCACGTACTTCTTGGGGAAGGCAGTGTTTTAACTGCAAGAAGCTGTATCACTTTGCATGCAAGTGTTCAGTTGTAAAGAAACAAAGCAAGCTGAAAAACAATGATTGCTGGAGGAATGCCAGGTACTGACAAATCGTTTTACACCATCAGGTCTAAAAGATAAAGAGTGGCTTCAAGCAACACGATTAGCTTTGCAGACCTGTGCAAAGTGGTTCAATTTACCAGCTAAAAATTAAATTCAAAGTAAAGCAAAGCTGAGGCTCTAGATGAAGATCTGCAGTTCTAGACAGTAGACATTAAGCAAATCCAAATCATCTCAGCTGAAACCAACGTGAAGCTTGGACAGAGACAATGGGAACTGCAGATGCTGGAGAATCCAAGATAACAAAGTGTGGAGCTGGATGAACACAGCAGGCCAAGCAGCATCTCAGGAGCACAAAAGCTGATGTTTCGGGCCTAGACCCTTCATCAGAGAGGGGGATGGGGAGAGTGTTCTGGAATAAATAGGGAGAGAGAGGGGGAGGCGGACCGAAGATGGAGAGAAAAGAAGATAGGTGGAGAGAGTATAGGTGGGAAGGTAGGGAGGGGATAGGTCAGTCCAGGGAAGACGGACAGGTCAAGGAGGCGGGATAAGGTTAGTAGGTAGGAGATGGAGGTGCGGCTTGGGGTTGGAGGAAGGGATGGGTGAGAGGAAGAACAGGTTAGGGAGGCAGAGACAGGCTGGGCTGGTTGTGTGATGCAGTGGGGGGAGGAGGAGATTTTGAAGCTGGTGAAGTCTACATTGATACCATTGGGCTGCAGGGTTCCCAAGAGGAATATGAGTTGCTGTTCCTGCAACCTTCGGGTGGCATCATTGTGGCACTGCAGGAGGCCCAGGATGGACATGTTGTCTGAAGGATGGGAGGGGGAGTTAAAATGGTTCACGACTGGGAGGTGCAGTTGTTTATTGCGAACCGAGCGGAGGTGTTCTGCAAAGCGGTCCCCAAGCCTCCGCTTGGTTTCCCCAGTGTAGAGGAAGCCACACCGGGTACAATGGATACAGTATACCACATTGGCAGATGTGCAGGTGAACCTCTACTTAAATGTGAAAAGTCATCTTGGGGCCTGGGATAGGGGTGAGGGAGGTGGTGTGGGGGCAAGTGTAGCACTTCCTGTGGTTGCAGGGGAAGGTGTCGGGTGTGGTGGGGTTGCAGGGGAATGTGGCGCGAACAAGGGAGTCACGGAGAGAGTGGTCTTTCCGGAAGGCAGACAAGGGTGGGGATGGAAAATGTCTTGGGTGGTGGGGTCGGATTGTAGATGGCAGAAGTGTCGGAGGATGATGCGTTGTATCCGGAGGTTGGTGGGGTGGCGTGTGAGAACGAGGCAGATCTTCTTAGGGCGGTTGCGGAGGGGGCGGGGTGTGAGGGATGTGATAGTTACCTGAAACTTGCTAGAAGAGATTCATTGCATTTTTCAGGCCAATAGGCCATTGATTGCTTAACAGGTGTTTAATGCTGTCATTTTTCTTTTGTATTTCTTTGATATTTTGTGGAATAGCACTTCCAAGTCCTAATTACTCATTAGCATGAGAAACTCTACACAATTTCACGGCTAAGTACTGGGGCATAGAACAAAAAGCAGCTTTCACTCAAAATCAAATCAGCAACAACAGCTCCCAGCCAAGGCGTTAAATCTAAAAGACAGGCATCCAACTCTAATAACACACTTGCCTTGGGAAGAACACTGTGCAGAGAAGGAGCATCACCCAAGGAGCATGCTGATACTACAAACACTGCCAATGGCAACTCAGAGATACCATTAAAAGACCTGAATGCTCTAGGAGATGATGGATGAGTAAGTGCAGGGATTGATAAATGTAGAAACAACTGGAATGAACAAACAGATTTTGTTGACAAATGATAATTCTTTGTTGACCATGGAGCTTGTATAACTTGGAATAGGAAATAATAGTGCTTCCAATTTTTTTTGTTGTTTTTTAAATGAAAAAGGGGAGATGTTTTGACAAATGCATTATATGAACATTGTATATATGGCTTCCCATGGCCATGTGTTCTCTGCTAGAAGTTGCTTTCACTTTCAAATGGGACTTCCTGAAGTGCGGTTCAGTGGAGAAACAAGATTAAGTTTTGGGGTCACTAACTCCCATCAAAATGAGCAACACGCACTTTTCCCCCTACTTTAATAGGTCTCTTCCTCCTGCCCTATTACCCACCAACAGATTACAACACTCAAGCCTTGAAATGGAGTCAGTGAGAATATAACCGGGTAGCACTGTTTTAGAGCAGCTGTTAAAAACAGATGAAGCCTCTATTTTGACATGTTTTGAAATCATGCCCCAGAAGTGAAATTTGGTGTTGGAAATACACCATCTACGTTCCCCTTAAAGTAAATCAACTCATTTACATGAAAAGGCCAAAATGTTAAAACAACATAAAATTACAAACTAGTTGTCAGCTCAGTTCTTAAATGAGATCGTATCCTTTTTTTAAAAACAACTTTCCGACAGCATTCACAACAAATAGAGTTTGAAAGAGAAAAAGGCAAAAAAAGAAATCTTAAAATCTGTAGCCATGTCGCTCAAAAATACGTAAGTTGTGACTAACTGGGGGGAAACAAAAATCAAATAAGGATAATTAGATTTATCCCTAGTCCGTACTCCCAAAAGACAAGGCAGTGTTGAATGAACAATTGGAAACTTATCCTTAAGATCATTGCAAACTGACAACGCCTGTTAATCAAGCACAAATTCTGACCTCTCAGTAAATAATACTGAAAAAGTGTTGAAACTATGATCGTTTGGAAGTAAGGCCTCTTTTAAGCCTTCTGATTCCAACAATACACATTTGTAGCCGTCCCCTTTGAAAATTGGGCATCCTCTCCCAAAAGCTGGCTGAAAAATAAAAAGTTGTCTGTCAAGCAGATATGGATTATCTTGTTTGTGTATGTTCTTTATGACAAGAATGGTGTAGAGCTCCCCTTCTCTTCAAATCAAAAAGTGACCTGTCAAGCATTTCCCACCCAGTTAATGCATCTTAAAGCAGCTTTTTATATTTTTATTTAACATATGCTATTTCTGGTTAAATTACAGTAGTAAAACCAAAATCACAATCCCATGTCATAAAAATATATTTTCTGCTTTCATTTGAAAAATTTGCCTTGCATTGGTACCAACTTGTTAAGAAGTATAGTTGCTGAGATGTACATTGTCTTTTTAAAGCAGCTGGTTATCGAATCAACATTTTTAACAAAGTAATAAAGAACAATACAGGGCCATTCACATTAGTCACAATCCCAGCTTTACTTTTCAAAGAATTGTCAATACAAACCGCAAAACTTTTTTTTTTAAACGAAATATAGATACGCAGCTCTCTGCTTAGAGACTTCTTCAACTACACTCGGCTAGAGACAGCTGACAGAAACAGTTACGTATTAACAAGAATTCTAATGCAGCTAATAAATAAAATGGGGCCCTTCCTGTGAGCTACAGTTCTTTCATCTTGCTGCCCACATTGCCACTCTGCGTGGTCAAGATCTGCTGACAGGAATGATAGTATGTGCACATCTTATGCACTTGTGTGGCAACAGTGTCACGAAAAGGACAGTGTTGAAAACAAGGCAAATGGCCTCCGTATTTTGAAGTAGTACCATTGAGACCATGAACATCTGCCTGAATCATTTAGATCAGGCAGTTAAGATCTCAATTACATATCTCAGCCAGCTCAGACGTTTATGGGCCTCTTGATACTCAAAACTTACCCAAGAACCTAATTCAGGTTTCAGTCTTGGCCACCATCCCCCTGTATTGAAATTGCTGAATGAACACACACACACACACACACACACACACCCAGTGTAGCATGCTGTGCTCCAATATCAGCTGACATTTCAGCAGCAGTCCCTTTGCAGACCTTCTGTTGGCAGGATACATGGCATACATACTTTCTAAGTTGAAATACAAAAAAGCATAAGTGATAATAACAGCAGGCGAAGAAAGAGATTAGCATCACAATGTGTAGAAGAGGCTATGGCATTTTACAGAATTATTATTATTACTATATAATAACTCATTAAATTCACAACTCATCATATTGTTGAGCACAGGTATAGCTGTGAGCAATTTCCTGACTAATCAGATTTTAAAAACCTGGGATGTTTAATTATCTACCTATGAAGGTAAAAAGAATATTACATTTTTTTTAAATGTCTCAATGGGAAGCTCATTAACACCCTGCATATTTTGGACAACTCATTTATCTAGATGCAATCGCTGAAGCACTTGCTTACTGAAATTGATTTACTTTTTCATTCCAGAGTTAAACAGAAAACTAGTGCACTTGTCTGCCTATAGTTTTATTTACTGTACAAATTTAAAACACCATTTTCAAATGTTTCCAAGTTGGCAAAGAGCTCCTCCTCTATTTAACAAGGGAAGGGATCAAATGTTTCTCTCTCATTTGGGACTACAAATTGGAAAATGGAAGTTGACCATTGCTTTCAAGACAGCATTGGATGACTATCTGCATAAAAATGTGCAAGGGTACGGGTACAAAACAAGAGATTAGCCCTAGGTACTCATGATCACTTAATGAGCCAGACCAAATGGCCTCCATCTGAATCATAACGCTTGCGAGATATGTAGTATAGCTAAAGTACCAGGGAAGTTTTCTTTCCTGCAACTTAAAGATTATGTAGCGTACACATCATCTTTTTGTATCAGTGAGGTGGCTACTTTGGGACGAAGTAACATCAGGAATCTTCAAGACAGGGAAAGACCGCCTCATGACAGTCTTCAAATTGATCAAAATACAGTTTACGTGTCCTCAGTGCACTTAAACTTTCAGAAGCTTCTACATAAGAAGCATCTGTTGCTAGTTCCAACTGCATGAAAAGACAAAGAAAGCCTAGCGACTCAAAAAAAATCCAATACAAGCAACCCGAATCTACCTAATCAGATATTAAATTAATGATCGATCATCGCACTGTAGGTACCATGTCATTATAGCAAAAATCAAGACTTGAAAGAAATAACTCTCTAATCTTGTGGTGTGAATTTGTGAACTACAGAATGTTCCTTTTCCAACTTTACTTTTCTACTCAATACATGGCAAATTGTTTTGTTTCTGTTTTGTTTGTGATTAACGAGCATAGTGGGATTTTACAGGAGCATTGCATATTGTACATTGGAGTAAGTTACTAATCCATTTTCTTTCAGAATGGAAAAGGTTTATAACGAATTGTTATTTTATTGGAGGCAAAGTCTCAAGAAATAATTTTGTCCTGATTAGCAGTTAGGAAAATTGGTCATCATTGTGATGTAATTAGCTAGTTACATATTGGTGACAGCTTGTGGAATAACAGGGCTCAATTGTTGGTGCATTCTTCCCAATAAAGTCATGCTCAGATTCCCCATTAATTAGAATTCATCTGAAAGATCACTGCAGTCTACTGTTGCAATGTAGGATTACAATATGCCAAATTACAAAGCTTTTCACTGTATTTAGGACACATGACAATAAATAAATCAAAATCAAATCATTCTCTTTCAAACCTATACACTATTTCCTTTTGAAAGTTAACATTGAACAGAAATGGTGACATCACAATGAGTCTGGTGATTGGGACTGTCCGGTCTGGACCGGTTCTTGTTCCATGCAGTCCACTTCCACCGCCCCCCCCACCAGTACGTATACAATTATTCTTCAGAAAGTCATGATCGCATAGGTCACCATCACAGTGGTAGGGTGTGTACTTCATATACAAGCCACTTGAGTTAAAGAGAAAAATGTTCCTTTCCTCATTGGCAAAATTATCAAAGGCAATCAACTTTAAGTCCGTGGTACCTTGCTCATAGCCCAGCTGCCGATGGAAATAGTTTCTCACCATTTACTCATTCTAGAACCCTCATGATTTTGTAATGCTCTATCTAATCATCTCTCAATCTCGTCTTCTGCAAGGAGACCAATCCTAGCATCCACATAACTTCAATCTTTCAGCCTTAAAACCATTCTCTCATATCTTTTCTGCACCACCCGAAATACCTTCACATCCTTCTCAAAACAGATTCCTACAAAAGAACACAATGCCCCAAGTGAGATCAAACCAGTGCTTTCTACAAGGTACTAGGTACAACATAAGCCGATGATTTTTGGGGCTGTGCGTCTTTCTATGTCTTTTCATCTCATTTCTACACAGAGGTTTTGTTTACCTTCAATGATTTGTGCACAGACACCCCATATATTTCAGATCTGGGTTTTGTTATCCATAACTTAAATGGCTGTCAAATGCATCAGTTCACACATGTAGACAAAATGAGCAAGTCACCAGCTAGTCACCATGAATTCAACACAGTAAGGAGTTAGTTAGTTGCTTCAGAAAAGGAGTTGAGAAAAATAAAATTAGAAATAAATCAGTATAAGTACTTATGCTAACTAATTCATGTGATGAAAAATCATTTCAATGGTGCTTTATACACCCATTTCCTACTCTGAGTAGAATAATTTACTTAAGTTCTTATAAATTGCTAAAAAAAATTATCAAAACCTTCTTGCATTCACAAGAAAGCCAACTCCAGAAGAAAACCAATATTTACAGGTTAAAGGAGGGCGTCAATTGGTTGGTAAGTGAACCCTGTTTGATAAAGGTATTGCCATGGGAGAATGCACTAATTAATGACGGCAGGAAGTGAAGATCAGAGTGATACTTCAAAAGGATTGAGTGGCAACAAAGGAAACTGCTGGGGGGGGGGGGAGGGAGGGGGGAGAAAAAGGTTTAATTGCTTTGCTATTTATGAAAATATCTTCCCAAATTGTCATATAAATTCACACAGGCTTTTTCTTTTACTTTCAATGTAATCAACCAGTGCAGTGGCAGACTCGTGTAAATACGTTCAGTGATGGAAAATCACAATAACCAATTTGCAAAACCAAAATGTATAGGCTACGAAGCCAGTTCCACACTGTCGGTCTGTCCAGATTACCATCAGCTGGCATTATAACAAATACGAGCATATCTCCCACTAGGAAATTGTTAAAGTTTATTATAAAGGATTAATAGCAGAGCATTTAGGAAGATATAATCAAGGAAAGTCAGCATGGACTCAAAGAAAATCATGTCTGACAAATTTACTATGAAGTTTTTTTAAAAGTAGCAAGCAAAATAAATTAAGGAGAACCAGTAGATATAATATGTTTGGATTTCTAAAAGAAATTTAGTGATGTAGGCCATTTAATAAAATATAGACGCATGGTGGAGGCAGTATATTAGCAAGGATAAAGGATTGACTAACTAATAGAAGACAAACAATTAAGATGAGGGGAATATTTTGAGGATGATCAGCTGTAACTATTGTGCCACAGGAACTGGTGCTGAGTCACAATTATTTGTTATGTATGCAGATAATAACAAAGTAGGCACATGACACAAAAACATGTGGGATGGCAAATGGTAACCATGATACAAGGAGTCTACAGATATGTTGAGTGGGCAAAAACTTGGCAGTTAGAATACAATGTGGGAAAAGTGTGTTTGTGCACATCGGAAGGAACAATGGAGGAGATTAATATTTTTTAAATGGAGAATGTGCTGCAGCCTTCTGCAGTCTGAGGGTCCTTGCATATAAATCTAAAAAAGAAACTAGCAAAGTTCAGAAGGTAACAAGGAAGGAAAATGGAGTGTTGTTTCAAAGGGAAGGGGATATAAAAATACAGAACTTTACAGGGCACTAGTCAGATTACATCTGGAATAATGTGAATCATTTTTGGAGGGACACCCTAATGTGGAGAGATTGAGCGCAGGCCTAGTCTCTACATTGAACTTTAGAAGAATGACAGGAGACCTCATTTGATACATACAAGCTTCTGAGAGGGCTTAACATGGTGGATACAGAGAGGTTGTTCCCCTTTATACGTCTAGGAGTACAGGGCATCGTCTCAGAATAAGGGATTACTATTTACGACAGAGGAGGAATTATTTTGACCCCTCTGGAGGGCTTGAATCCGTGGAATTCTTAACTTCTACAGCCCTCTGTGGTAATGTTGTTACATGTTTCAAGGGTGAGATACAGATTTTTAAGTCAGCAAGGAAACAGAGTAATGGGGGGGGGGGGGGGGGGGGCGGGGAAGGCAGGGACGTGGAATCAAGAGTTATCAGACCTGTTGTGATCGGACTTGATTTGGCGCAGCAGACCCAAATGAATCACGAGGCCAACTTCAGCTCCTGTTCCTTGATCTTACACGCTTGCTGCACATACACCACTCTCAATCTTCATTTCAAGACAATATCTCATTGCAAATGTATCCCCTGAAAACCAAACACTACATATCCTAAGGCACCAACACCACACTAGACATTTTCTGCCTTGAATAGTAAGCCAGTGGGGTTAGTCTCCCAAAGCCCACTCTTGACATCACTCAGTCGCCAAGGTGAGCAGCTTCCTGCCCACCCTCCAAAACATCACAACCATTTACCGACTCAAATAGTTCTTACACAAAAAGGATCCTTTCCATGTGTCACCAATGGGCAGCTGAAATTTTAGCTGATCCTTCCCATTAGCGTGGTTCGGTGGCTCAGTGTTTAGCACTGCTGCCTCACAGCACCAGCGACCCAGGTTCGATTTCAACTTTGGACAACTGTCTGTGTAGAGTTTACACATTCTTGCTGGGTTTCATCTCACAGTTCAAAGAAATGCAAGTTAAAGTGGATTAGCCATGCTGTAATTGCCAATAGCGTCCAAGAATACATAGGTTAGGTGGATCAGCCGTGGAAAATGCAGGGTTATATAGTGTTACGGAGGTGTGAGGGTCTGGTTGGGGTGCTCTTCAGAGGGTCGGTGTGGCCTTAAGTGGGCTGAACAGTCTGCTTGCATGTACTGTTGGGATTCTGTGAATCTATCCTCAAGTGAGTTGTGGTGCCCCTTGGCAGAGATCAAAGTTGGCACGAACCAGTGATCGAATCCAGGTCTTTACTGCTTAAGGAGCTGAGAAAACCACTCCTTAGCCTTCTGTAGTTGCTAGTTGTAAACAACTTGAAATGCTGGCACAAACAGCAAAGTAAACAAATTTACTCATCAGTGTGATGAGAATTCACCAGCTTCAAGATATCTTTCACACGAAAAATACAAGTCACAATAAAAGGATCCCATGTTCAACCTTTCACCGTTAGTTGCCTGTTCAATGTAACCACTCAATTGCTGAGTGAACTGACAGCACCACAGAACTGGGAGAATGCAGACTCCTGAATCTGCTAGCACGTTATGGTCTTCTAATCATAAAGGATCAATATGGGAAACTGATAATCCATGTGTGCGCTACAAATAGGTAATCTTCTCTCCACAGGACACAGCAGAGCCCCATATTACCATCCCAGACAGTGCCCGCTACAAAGTGACAGGAGTACAACACAGGAGGTCATTCAGCTCATCACAACTCTCCTGCCTTTTCCAGTGAGCAATCCACTAATCCCACTCCTCCCCTCTTCTGACTTGACCTTGTAATTTTTGTCTTCAAGCTTCTATCCAATTTCCTTTTGAAGACTCCTCTTGAATCGGCACCCACCAATCTGCACACAATGCATTGTAACTACTTGGTTCACAAAACATTTTCCATCATGTCACTTCTCATTCTTTTACCAATAACCCGAAACCTGACTGAAAGGAGTAGTAATCATTGGTGCTTATTGTTAGTAGATAGGAGCAAGCTGAAATAGGCAATGTGAACAAATCCCTTTTGGAGAAGAATACCTTTTGAAAATGGAGCAACTTTACCTTTACATTGCTGCAGGGTGGAAGCAGGCCATTTAACCCAACGAATCAACACTGACCCTCAGAAGAGCATCTCACCCAGTAACCATGCATTTTCCATAGCCAATCTATGTAACCGACACGTCCCTAGACACTGGGCAGTTTAGCATGGCCAAGCCACCTCATCCACACATCTTTGAACTATGGGAGAAAAGTGGAGCACCTGCAGGAAACCCATGCAGACCATGTGTAATTTGCACAGTAACCTAAGGGTGAATTGAACACAAGTCCCTGGCGCAGAGAGGCAGGGTGTTAACCTCTGAGCCAACGTGATGCCCCTATTTACCAAATGACACGTGCTTAGCATCTTCCAATTCTCACGAAATGTCATCAACCTGAAATGTTAACTTGGCTTGCATCTCCACTGATGTTATCTCAATGACCGAACTTTCTTGCAGGGTCCATTTCCAAACCACCTTGTTTTTTTCCTAAAAAGGGTATTGATTGGTCATAATGCTGTTGTCACCATAGACTGTGGTACAACTATGGTCTCAAACTTGATTACAATCTCTTTAATATACCTCATTCTTTAATTCAAAGAATAATTACTTTTCACTCTCACCAAGTCCTGTAAGGTCATTATTTACATTCTAAAATGCAAAAGATGGATTACCACTCTAAGTCTTTTCAATCATCAACGAGAGCCCCAACAGCGTGTGGGTGTAGTCCAAATTTCAACATTCACATGATTAAGGTACTCATTCTTCACTGCACTACACTTGACAAATGGCTAAACAAGAAAACAAATCAAGAATTTGCATTTCTATAGCACCCTTCATGATGTTGGAGTGTCTTGAAGTACCTTGCAATCGATGAAGCACTTTCAAGTTCCAATAGTGATTATACTACATTTCAAAACGTGCAGCAAAATCCAGAGGGGGGGGGAAAAAAAACTGTCGATACAGTAGATAAGGAACAAAAAACACACAAATTGCTGGGAGGAGCTCAGCAGGTCTGGCAGCGTCTGTGGAAAAGAAATCAGAGCAAACCTTTCCAGGTAGGGTAACCCACCCTCTCAGGAATCTTTGTCCAAATTAAAACAAAAGAAAACTTAATGGAAAAAAAAGTCAGCTGTTCAGATAACATGTGGAGACTCGAACAAAGTTAATATTTTGGGTTAGTGATAATGGGAACTGCAGATGCTGGAGAATCCAAGATAAATGAAATGTGAGGCTGGATGAACACAGCAGGCCCAGCAGCATCTCAGGAGCACAAAAGCTGACGTTTCGGGCCTAGACCCTTCATCAGAAAGGCTGGTGGTGCGTTTTTGTCCATTTAAGAACCAACTTACTTGGGTAATTCACTGAAAAGAAAACAAATGCTTTCAACCAACAAATCTTTAAAGAGATGATGCAGGACAAACAGGCACTTTCCTATATCCATACACCATAACTTCAATACCCATACAAAGGCAAACACGATGATTGCTGAAAATCTCTCAGAAACACAGAATGCAGGAGAAACTTAGGTCTGGCAGATAAAAACAGATTTAACATTTCAAGTCCAGTATGACATTTCATCTGAACTTCTGTTCTTCAATTCCAAAGAGTCACCCTGGACTCAAAACATGAACTCTGTTCTCTCTCCACAGATGCTTCCAAACCAGAGTTTCTCTGGAAAACTCTGATAATTTTGCTATAATTTCAGCACAGGCAAATGAAGTAAAGAGGTTGTTCCAAGATGCTAATCAGCCAAGGAAATGTAATACCTTGTGAAGTGCAGTTATTAGCATTAATGTAGGAAACGCAACAAGCAGTCTACCCACCTCAAGGCCCCCACTAACAGTAACACCTTAGCAACCATTCTTGCAATCAAACACACTGGCTCAGCAAGCAAGTCTGCAACCTCATCCACAATCCGAACTACAAATCTTCGCAAAAACTTCTTAGCCATTTTTTGTGATGCTGATTGCTCAATATTTTAAACTCATTCTCACAGGTATGTCAATCTAAGTTTGTATGTTTGGGTTTTACAAGTGGTACTTTACCCCACAAACCAACTAAACCATACATAACACTGCATCCGGAGACATATTTAAAACAAAAAAGTATTTTCCAAAGATGAGGCATTCATGCTGTGTGCACAAACACAGTAACCAATTTGTATGCAACACCTTATCAACAGGAAATAAATGAATAAGTACTGTGTCATTGATCAAGCCAGAAATGCCAGTCTGGGAAAGCTCTTTGACTATCATTCATTTTTGTAATGCACTATTTTTCATTTTCAACTGTGAAAAAGCAGGTAAAACCTTAGCTACGAATTTAACAAAAAGACTGAATGCAGCATGAACTTCCTTTCACCTCCCCCACTGGGGCGATCAATGAAGCTAAAGTCAATGCTGCGGGTGCTGGGCATTTGAAATAAACACAAAATGCTGGAAACTGTCAGCAGGTCAGACAGCATCTATGGAAAAGGAAGGACAGTCAACAGTTCAGGTCAGTAACTTTTTACATCAGGTATTTGATCACTTCGTTGCATACCGAGGTAGTTCAAATGATGATGGTTACCAAGGATATTTGCTCTTCATCTCACCAAGCACCTGCAGGGTATGCACAGATTTTGGTCTGCTCCTGCTGCATCCATTTTCACATTTCAATTCCTCTACTGCTTCGGTGATTATTGCTCCACCTGGTGGCCTCGGTTCTATGGCAACCTGACTGAAGGGATATGGCACATTTCAGGTTAGAGGTGTAGAGCTGCATGAACACAGCAGGCAAGCTGACATTTCGGGCATATTTCAGGCTTGATTTATCCGCTGTCTTACAAGTAAGCATTTGAAAAAGGCACTTCAAATTCCACAGGATGCTTATACTACTCAGGAATGACTTATCAGTGGTGTTTGCATTACATCTAATAGAGTTCTGAATTACTAGGACAAGTGGATAATGTATTGATATGCAGTTGAAACAGAAATCCTAAATTTAGTCAAATATGTACATGGTCACCAGTAGGAAGTGTTGCTGTAAAGATGTTGCTTCCATGGTAACTACTAACACATGGCATTTTCAAATTTGATGGTGTGTTGGGGGTGGGGGGTGCGCATGCATGTCAGGCAGAGCCAGAGACACAGATAACATACACAGACAGATAGAGAGAGAGAGCACGTGCAACAGACAGACACAGAGGGACAGAGAACTTACGCATAAATAGATATCAGTCTAACAACATTGTTGATCGCTAAGGGGAAGCAGAATGATTTTCCGATAGAAGGAGCCAGTTTTCAATTTCCACCTTCAGTCGAGAGCAGGTAGATTTCAATCACCACCCGAGTTAATCCCAATTTAACAACATAAAAGCATGGAGATGATACTGAAACTTGACGAAGGCTGCTCAGGCCCCATTTCAAATCACGCATCCAGCTCTGGTCACATTCGGAAAGATTTGGATCTTGAGGGGGAGCACAGGAGGTTTATCAGAATGCTTTCAGGTTTGGGGATGAGGTTTAGTGAAAACATTAGGTTGAAAGAGCTGCGGTTGTTCTCCTTCCAACAAAATCAACTGAGGCAGAAAAAAAAGCAGCGGCCAATGGAAAACCCAACACTTCTCAAATCCCACAAACAAACAGACACATTCACTGATACAAAACACCAACACCACCACCCACCCCACCACACACACACGCAAAATGCTAAACATGTGAAAGTCTTTTTCTCCCCCCCTCACTTCATCCAGTCCAATCTAACATGCCAATCTTAACAACAGAATTGTAATGACCCAATCGCACTGTGCACTGGATTCATATTGGAAAACACATTTATATATTTCTCTGACTCAACTGGTCGATCAGAATCAGAGACTTTATAAAAGGAAACTGTCATTTTTAATAAATTGCCCACTTTAGCAATTTGATCACAAACAAGAAAGTGTTTATGGCAAGCTGGGGTCATGTTTTTCGTTGTAAAACAATTTTGCTAAGTCTTCTTAATGGCCTTGAATTATAAATCTTTTTAGTAGGCATGTCACCAGGAAAATCACATGCACCTTTTGGAATCCCTTAGCCAATCCCTGGGCCAACTTGTGAAAAGCATAAATGCACAAAATACACAGAATCATCAGCTTTGACATTTACAGAAGGCCTCAGACAGACTGATAATAACTCACTCCTGCTCATCGATGTCAGGGGCAGGGGCAGAGACAGCGGGGGTGAAGGGGGTGAAGAGGGTGAAGAGACAGGCTGTAAATACCCAGGTCTTCAATTTGACAGAGCCGCTTAATATCTTGAAAAGGACTCCTTTTGTGTAGAATTGACTGTTCCCATATTTTAAAAAAACTTAATCGAACTTACTCTCTTATGGTTTTGGAGTCGATCTGTCGCTCGGGTTGAGGTTGGTTGCCTTGCCGAACTGGTTTGCAGTTGTGCAGATGTTTCGTTACTGTGCTTGGCAACACCCTCAGTGCAGCCTCTGAAGAAGTGTCGGTGTGTTTTCCCGCCTGGCTTTTAACCAACAAACATTATTCCAGGAAGCTATCAATCAAGGCTGGACAACTGACATGGAACAAGCCATTAACATCAGCCAACAAAACCACAAGAGCCAAGACAGACACTGCAAGACAAGCTAACCACACTTACCCACAAAAATGACAACAATAGAACTGACACGTGGATAAAGAACCTCTCTGAAAAGAATCTGACAGATGTGGAAAAAGCCATTCTCACCTGGGGACTGAACTACAACTAGGATTCACTCAGTGTTAGGGGCCAAGACAGAGCAGAATTTGTAAGGTGTGTCCAGGAGGGTTTTCTAGAGCAGTATGTATGTAGTCCAACTCGGGAAAGGGCCATACGGGACCTGGTGCTGGGGAATGAACCCGGCCAGGTGGTTGATATTACAGCAGGGGTCTACTTTGGAAATAGCGACCACAATTCCATAAGTTTTATAATACTCATGGACAAGGATAGGAGTGGTCCTAAAGGAAGAGTACTAAACTGGGGGAAGGCCAACTATACCAAGATTCGGCAGGATCTGAGGAATGTAGATTGGGAGAAACTGTTTGAAGGTAAATCCACATTTGATATGTGGGAGGCTTTTAAGGAGAGGTTGATTAGCGTGCAGGAGAGACAGGTTCCTGTGAAAATGAGGAATAGAAAAGGCAAGATTAGGGAACCATGGATGACAGGTGAAATTGTGAGACTAGCCAAGAGAAAAAGGGAAGCATACATGAGGTCTAGGCGACTGAAGACAAAGCTTTGCAAGAATATCGGGAATGTAGAGCAAATCTGAAACGAGGGATTAAGAGGGCTAAGAGAAGACATGAGATATTGTTGGCAAACATGGTTAAGGAAAATCCCAAAGCCTTTCATTCATATATAAAGAGCAAGAGGGTAACTAGAGAAAGGATTGGCCCACTTAAGGACAAAGCAGGAAAGTTATGCGCTGAGTCAGAGAAAATGGGTGACATTCTTAACGAGTACTTTGCACCGGTATACACCAAGGAGAGGGACATGATGGATGTTGAGGTTAGGGATAGATGTTTGTTTAGTCTAGGTCAAGCTGACATAAGGAAGGAGGAAGTGTTAGGTATCCTAAAAGGCATTAAGGTGGACAAGTCCCCAGGTCCGGATGGGATCTATCCCAGGTTATTGACAGAAGCGAGAGAGGAAATAGCTGGGGCCCTAACAGATATCTTTGCAGTGTCCTTAGACATGGGTGAGGTCCCAGAGGACTGGAGACTTGCTAATGTTGTCCCCTTGTTTAAAAAAGGGCAGCAAGGATAATCCAGTTAATTATCGACCGGTGAACCTGACGTCAGTGGTAGGGAAGCTACTGGAGAAGATACAGAGGGATAGGATCTATTCCCATTTGGAAGAAAATGGGCTTATCAGTGATAGGCAACATGGTTTTGTACAGGGAATGTCATGTCTTACCAACTTAATAGAATTCTTTGAGGACATGACAAAGTTGATTGACAAGGGAAAGGCTGTAGACATAATATACATGGGCTTCAGTAAGGCATTTGATAAGGTTCCCCATGGCAGGCTGATGGAGAACGTGAAGGCACATGGGGTCCAGGGTGTGCTAGCTAGATGGATAAAAAAACTGGTTGGGCAACAGGAGACAGAGGGTAGTAGCAGAAGTGAGTTTCTCAAATTGGAGACCTGTGACCAGTGGTGTTCCACAGGGATCTGTGCTGGGACCACTGTTGTTTGTGATATATGTAAATGATCTGGAGGAAGGTGTAGGTGGGTCTGATCAGCAAGTTTGCTGATGACACTAAGATTGGTGGAGTAGCTGATAGTGAAGGAGACTGTCAGAGATTGCAGCAGAATACAGATAGACTAGAGAATTGCGCAGATAAATGGCAGATGGAGTTCAATCCGGGCAAATGCGAGGTGATGCATTCTGGAAGATCTAATTCAAGGATGAACTATACAGTAAATGGAAAAGTCTTAGGGAAAATTGATGAACAGAGAGATCTGGGTGTTCAGGTCCACTGTTCCCTGAGGGTGACAACGCAGGTCAATAGGGTGGTCAAAAAGACATATGGCATGCTTTCCTTCATTGGGCGGGGGTATTGAGTACAAGAGTTGGCAGGTCATGTTGCAGTTGTATAGGACTTTGGTTCGGCCACATTTGGAGTACTGTGTGCAGTTCTGGTCGCCACATTAACAAAAGGATGTGGATGATTTGGAGAGGGTGCAGAGGAGGTTCACCAGGATGTTGCCTGGTATGGAGGGTGCTAGCTATGAAGAGAGGTTGAATAGATTAGGATTATTTCCATTAGAAAGACAGAGATTGAGGGGGGACCTGATTGAGGTCTACAAAATCATGAGGGGTATTGACAGGGTGGATAGCAAAAAGCTTTTTCCTCCAGAGTGGGGGACTCAATTACTAGGGGTCATGAATTCAAAGTGAGAGGAGGAAAGTTTAAGGGAGATATGGGTGGAAAGTTCTTTAAACAGAGGGTGGTGGGTGCCTGGAACGCGTTGCCAGCGGAGGTGGTAGACGCAGACACGTTAGCGTCTTTTAAGATATATCTGGACAGGTACATGGATGAGCAGGGAGCAAATGGACACAGACCATTAGAAAATAGATGACAGGTTAGACAGAGGATCTTGATTGGCGCAGGCTTGGAGGGCCGAAGGGCCTGTTCCTGTGCTGTAGGTTTCTTGTTTCTAACTACAGGGGCGCCAACAAAATAGAATGGCTAGCTATACTGAAAACCACGCTCAAGACCAACAATATCAATGAAGGACACAACAAACTATAAGACAGACAGTAGTCCCAACACTAACTAGAAAGAGAGAACACAACACCCTCAAATGGGAAAGACAAGCCCTGGACAGATTAAAGAACAAAAACATCACTATACTACCTGCAGACAAAAGGGTGCATGATAGTGACAATGAATAACAAGGACGACATCTCCAAAGCACAAGCACTGCTTGCCAATGAGAACACATACCAGCTAGTACAAACTGACCCAACACCACAATTAGGCAACAAAATCCTATACAAGCTATACAGACTTAAACAAACAGGACAGATCAACAAAATAGACTTAAGAATGAAGCCCAAAGGAACCAACATGCCCCGATTCTACGGCCTCCCTCCACTCCATCCACTCAGCCCAAGAATTCCTCAACTCCATCAAAGACAAAGATAGAAGACGAAGAAACCATGATATCGTTTGATGTCACCGTCTTATCCACATCAATAGACATACCACTAGCAAGGGAAACAATGACAACACTACTTGAACAAGAACATGACCCCAGTGAAACCATCTCCAAGGACACAATGCTTAAAGTACTGGACCTATGCCTGACCACCCACTTCACCTTCAACGGCCAAACATACGAGCAAATCAACGAACACCCATGGGATCGCCTATCTCCTCACACATAGCAGAAGCACGGATGCAAAGACTGGAAAGGACTGCCCTTCCGCAAATCCAACCTAAACTATGAATACACTATGTAGACGACACCTTTGTCATCATTAAACAGACCAAATTAGAAGAGACACACAAACTCAAACAACACCCTCACCGGAATAAAATTCACCAGAGAGAAGAACAAACAACTCGCACTCTACCATGACGTCCAGGAATGGAAGACAAATGCAGAGCTGCAAATGAAAAATGAAAAGCCACACACACAGACCAAGTATTGAACTTCACAGTAACCATCCCAGCACACACAAACGAAGCTGCAAACACTATTTAAAAGGGCAACAACACATTGCAGCAACACGGAACTATGCCAAGGGGAGGAGGAATACCTCTTCCAAGTGTTCAAGGGATATCCAAAGAACTGGGTCAGGAGATGCCTACAGGAACAGCATCAGAAAGATCCTACATGCCCAGGCACATTCATCACACAATCCTACATCAGGAACACGTCAGAACTCACCACAAGACTTCTACGACCGCTGGGCATCAGAATGACACACAAGCCCACATCAACCCTACGACAAGTGCTCACCCAAAGTAAAGACCCACTCCCCGCCATGGATGGGGTCAGTGTCATCTACAAGATCCCCTGCAGAGACTGTGAGAAACACTACAATCGGACAAACAGGAAGGAAACTAACCACAAAAGAACATGAACACCAACTGGCTACAAAAAGACACGATCAATACACTCTCATCTTAATCTACATCGAGCTCAAAATTTAGACTGGGACAACACCAAGATTCTGGGACAGGCTAGGCAGAGACAAGCATGAGAATTCCTGGAAGTATGGCACTCCACAAAGCAGGCTGTTGATAAACACATTGAACTCGACCCCATATATATTCCACTACGAAGAAAACCTGCAAGTGAGGCAATCCATCGCAATGGACCCCAGAGTTTAAAAACCAGGTGGGAAAACACACCGACACTTCATCAGAGGCTGCACCGAGGATGTTACCCAGCATGGTAACGAAATGACTGGAACAACAAACCAGCTCAGCGAGCCAACCAACCACAACACCTGAACTTACTCTCTCAATGCAAGGAACTATTGCGTAAAATAATCTCAAAGGGATTTTCCCTGCAAGTGACAGAAAGAACACAAGTGGCCTCTATCTTCATCAAGGATTTGGGTGTATTTTAATTTATTTAAGATACCCATTAAATTATATGCAATTCATAACAGACTGACACGTTTGATATTGCTGGGTTACACAGAATCACAACTTCACCGCCAGGATATTGAATTCCCAATTATTTGGATTTTAGGGAACTGCTGTTATGATTTTCTCTGGAAAACTCCAGAATTATAGCTTATGATAGGGTCCCTCACCTTAACTTTTGAATCCACAGTACATTTTATTCTGAACCACTACATTCATAAATTGTACTAATTGTGTTGTCCACACTTTGCAGGAACTATTTTACTCTAATGTTTTCTCCATCAATTTTGACACTACCTTCCCTCTTTTTCTGTATCATAGGCTTTTTATAATCTGGCATTGGATAGTTCAAGTTACATTCAGAGATGATAATAATTGTGCCCAAAGAAAAGAACAGGTACCGAGCACAGATATGGCAGGAAGGGCGATGGTTACTTAAAAACGTGAACAAAGATGAATTTTGACACATTGTTGTTTCTCTATCAGGGCATGAAATAGATTATCCATTTTAAAGAAGTATGGAACAAGCTGCCAAAGGAAATGGAGGAGTTTGGAACAACTACAATATTTAAAAGGCATCTGGGTGGGGATACGATTAGGAAAGATTCAGAGGGATATGAGCCAAATTCTGGCAAATGGGACTAGATTTATTTAGGATATCTGGTCGGCATGGACGAGTTGGACAACTCTCTGACTCAAAGTAGAATTCTGGTAGCCAGTTGACCTCCTAAGAAATTGTCCTCTCACCAGGAAGTGGTTAGAAGTTATTCTCAATCCATGAAAGATGAACAAACCAATGGAGAAGAGTGAATGAAGTTTGGAACAAGGGAAAAAAATAGGGAAGGGAATGAGCAGCACAATAAATTACATGTATTGCCAGTGGGTGAACACAGTCCATACAATCAGGTTTGCAGCCAGCTTTCCAAGGTCCGATATGAATTTTTCCTTCCCCAGCACCCCGCGCCCCGCCCCCCCCCCCCCCCACCCCGATGCACACATAGAATACATTTCAGCTTTGCTCAGCACTAAGGAGATACCTCCAATTGGCAAGAATTGCATGAGAAATGGAAAATTTCATATCAGTGGCCCTAGCTGGAATTAATCCAACAAACCAGGACGGGAGAAAGGAATTCTTCACCTTCCAGTCTGTACTGTCCTTCATACAGAAACAATTGATAGTAACAGCAAGTTCTACCAGTGTCAAAGTGTTCCATTCCATGAAGAGGATAAATGGAGTTGACAGACAGGTCAGCTGTGATTTGACAGTACACTGAAACAGATGGAGGGGCTAAGCGGCAAATCTTCCTGAATCTAAACTGTCAACTTTGTGATCCCTCACCCCAACAAGCAGAAAACATTCACAGCCATCACCACCTCAAAAGGAAAAACAGGACAATTGTCAAATCTGAAAAGAAGAATAAATTACTTTACATCAAGACAAGCAAGTGCCGCTTGCAAATCTATTGAAGGTGGGTTTCCATGTCAACATCCATTTTATTTGGATATTATTCATGACAATATTCGAAATTTACACCATGAGAAAAACGCCTTCAAATGAGACACATAGATATACTATATACAGGCAAAAGGGTCTAAGAACGTTAGGCTTTAACCCCTTTTCCTTTTCAAACAATTTGTTCAGAGAAATATGGTCTCATTCTGGTTACCATTTGCTCAATGGCTGTGTCATAAAACTGGAGAGCTCCAATAAACCTTTTACTGAATTCTGTTCCATTAAAAGTAGCAATAATACTGGACCCACTATCCATAAGAATCCAAATTTTTTGGACAGTTTTACAACAAATTTAATGGCCAGATTGCATTGCGTGCAGCAGAAATAATGGCAATTTAGTTTGAAAGTACACTGAATGTAGTGCACTTGCCTACTCCGCTATGCATTAGCAAAGTCCAAACTAAGAGATCCCCTTTTTGAGATCCTGATGCCATGGCTGTGTTACTGTGAAGAGGTTCCAAATTAACCATAAAAACAAGTGAAGTGAATGATTTGTAGCAGCGATCCCACTTGACTTTTCTTACAGTCTTTCTAACTGCTGTTGCTGTACCGCACTGTGGTGGGTGGCAGCCCAGGAACATTTACTCTATCTTAATTGTCTGCACCATTGAGTCCAGACGGGGTAAAAGGATTTGCATTCCAATGCTGTACTTCACAAACTTTGTGCAGCCCAAAGCACTTTACAAGTAATTAACTGTTGTCACTTCTAAGGGCAGAAAACATGGACGGACAAATCACGCACAACAAATTCACCGTTAATAGTGACGAAATAACTGACCAAGTTATATGATCAGGGATAAAATGTTTCCAATGACATCAGGACGAATGTTCCCTCTGTGTTGCACAGTTGCTCTCAGGCTCTGAGGTGACACATTCACTTCCAATTTCTCCAGCCACTGACCTCAGACGACAATTGTGCAGTAGCTGGAGATATTAGACAGAACACAGACCAGGGTAATTCAAGGTCTATTCCTGGAAATTTCACCATGGAATCTTTTACATCCACTTGACAGGACAGACAACGCATTGGTTTAATTGTTGAATCTGAATGGTGGCACACTGCAGCACTCCCGCAGTGGGCCACTAAAAGGCTAGTGTGTAAATTTTGTCCTCAAGTCTCAGAATGGTACTTGAAAACACATCCTGCTGACCTCAAACTGGCAAAAAAAAAAACCAGAAAAGAAAAACCCATGGAGGGTAGAAATACAATTGAAGGGAATGCAACCAAAATTATAACCATGTAACAAAGGATTCAATGGAATTGACAAAATAACAATTGAAATTAAATATTTATATATGGCACAGAATTAGTCTTCAGATTTCTCTCAAGGGAAAGTGGGAACGGTTAGCTAAATATTACTTTTGTTCACTCATCAATAGGCTAATGTAATGCAGTCCTGAACACAGTGCTTTAAAAGCAAAAAGGATTACTAAATAATGTAATGGTTAATGCATTTCTCCACAAGGAATAAAATTGTTCACTTTTTCACATTTGTAAGACTTCAACATGCCAACTGCAGCAACACAACAGGCTCGACCATTGGCTGTTTGAAGAGTTCTCAGACTTGGGCTCAACTCTAGCCCAGACTGACGAGAAAGTCTCCCATCTATTGCTTGTCAAGCTCCAAAGTGGTAGCATTGACAGTGTTGGCTTGCTCTTTAGTCTGCACTGACCCATTACATACTCTATAATGCACATGGGTGCTTTCTGTATGTTAGCTTATGCAATATGTCACGGCATGTCAGGTTCTTATGGAGCTAATGTCTTGAAGTGTTTTAACATCAACTATTTACATAGCTTATAAATCACCGAATTACACACAGAGCCCAGACCATGTACTACAGAACAATACAGCACAGGAACGGGCCCTTTGATCCACGATGTTGTGCTGAACACGACAGCAAGTTAAACTAGTCCCTTCTGCCTGCGATTGTCCATATCTGTCCATTTCTTGCATATTCATATGCTAATCTAAAAGTGCCTTAAATGCTCCTATTGTATTTGCCTTCAACATCACGCCTGGCAGCGTGTTCCAGACTCCCACCACTGGGTGGAGAAAAACTTGCCCCTCATCATCTTTGAACTCCCTCACCCCCACCTTAAATACACACCCCCTAATTTTGGGCATTTCAACTCTTGCGGGGGGGCAGGGGGTGGAATTCTGATTAACTGTCTACGTATCAGAATTTTATAAACTTCGATCAAGTCTCCCCTCAGCCTCCACTGCTTCAGAGAAACCAACCAGAGTTTTTCTAGCCTCTCATAGTTCATATCCTCTAATCCAGGCAGCATCCTGGTAAACCTCTTCAGTATCCTCTCCAAAGCTTCCACATCCTTGTAGTGTGGTGACCAGAAATGAATGGAATACTCAAGGTACAGCCTAAACAAAGTCTTATAAAAGCTCCAACATGTCATCCTAATTCCTGCCTCAGAGACAGAAGCAACTGCAGATGCTGGAGAATCTGACATAACAAGGCAGAGAGCTGGATGAACACAGCAGGCCAAGCAGGAAGGCTGACGTTTCGAGCCTAGACCCTTCTTCAGAAAATGATTTTTCTGAAGGAGGATCTAGGCCCGAAACGTCAGCCTTCCTGCTCCTTTGATGCTGCTTGTCCTGCTGTGTTCAGCCAGCTGTACACCTTGTTATCCTGACTCTTGTACTCAATTCCTCAACCAATAAAAGCCAAGCATTCCATACATCTCCTTCACCACCCTATCTAGCATGGCCACTTTCAGGGAGCTCTAAACTTGAACCCCAAGATCCCTCTGTACATCAATGCTATTAAAAGTCCGACCATTAACTGAATACTTTCCCTTTACATTTGATCACCCAAAGTGCAGGACCTCACACTTGCACACCTTAAACTCCACCTGCCATTTCTCTGCCAAATTGCAACTGATCTATTTCCCACTGTATCCTTTGACAACAACATTCTACGTTGTCCGCAGCTCCACTGATCTTTGTACTGTCTACAGACTTACCAACACACCCTTCTCCATTTTCATCGAAGTCAAATCACAAGCAGAGATCCCAGTATGGATGCCTATGGACCAGCAATAGTCACCGTCCTCCAGCCTGAAAAAGATCCTTCCAATATTATCCTCTGCCTTCTATGAGCAAGCAAATTCTGAATCCACATTGTAAAATCACTGTAGATCCCATGCATCTTAATCTTCTGGATGAGCCGACCATGGGGGATCTTATTGAAAGCCTTACTAACATCAGTGTAGACAACATCCACCAGCCTATCCTTATCTATCACTTTTGTTATGAAGTATTGAATTGGAAAGCAGGAAGTTAGAATTTGCTTTTAACAATGATAGGGGAAGAGTGCATAGTCACGTCAAGAGGTAATGTGCTTTTCTAAGCTTGCATATTTAGATAAATATGTCTAAGTAGCTGAAGATGTACAGACAGTTCTGAAATTGAAACATCTATCAATTGGCTGTGAGATTGGACATCCTAGGCTTGTTTTGATGTTTTGGCAATGAGCTGGACTCTGCCAATAAATTTAAACGAAGCACTTAGCAACTGAAAGCCAAACAAATTTAAATCTTATTGTTTTGATGACCTCAAGAAAATTGACAGATCATTAGGGGTATATAAGAAGGTGGTCTTTGAAAATTTGTGTAAGAGCAAACTGCCATCTGAAAAATAAATGTCTGGCTCGCACAGAGGTCTCTAAGCTCTGTGTGAAAGCAGCATCTATTCACTTTTAGCTAAAAGTCCTCACAGAAGAATTCACACAGAAAACATCCCTGACAGAAGGATCAGCAGAACAAAGGCATTTAATGACTGAAGAGACAATGGAGAATGCAAAACATTCCAGAAGACGCACCTTGTATGGAATTTTAGAGTCTAAGTTTTAATATGTGGGTTTATTTCAGTGGGATTAATGTTTATTGGAACAGTGTACTAATAGAATTTTGTTCAATCTGAGAATAGTTAGTAGTTAAGGGGGAATTGTTCCATCTGTTAGTAGCTCTGTTAATTTGTTCATTGTTAGGGTTAGGTAGCTAAATTGTTACTTGTTGCTTATAAAGTGAATATCAGGGAATTTTCTTTGATTTAACTGTTCCTTTTTAGCAGAGTAGACAAAGTGAGGTGAGCTTCTCTGGGTGTTTCGGGTTTCTTTATTAGAAGGGGACATCTACTCCCACTGTAACAGACTAGGGGCTTATGTTTCAATTTCCATTATCTGAAATGTTTGACTTTGCCTTCACAACACCTTTGTCACCTCCTCGAAAAATTCAATCAAGTTAGTAAAACACGACCTGCCCTGCACAAAGCCATGCTTTTCCAAAAGATGCACAAATCAAATACCTAAATTTTCCCCAATAGCTTCCCAACCACAGATTTGAGACTCATCATCTATAGTTTCCGGAATTATCCCCATTTCCCTTTTTGAATAGTGGAATAACATTAGCTATTCACCAGTCCTCTGGGACCTCTCCAGTGGCTCATGAGGATATGAAAGGTCTTGGTCAAGGTCCCAGCAATCACTGCTGTTGCCTGTCTCAAAAACCTGGGGTAGATACCGTTGGGTCCTGGAGATTTATCCACTTTAATGCTCTTCACGGAACCCAACGCCACGTCTTTCTTGATCTCAAAATGCCCTGGCATATTAGCATGCTCCACATAAATTTCACTATCCACCGTACCCTTTTCCTGGGTGAATACTGACACAGAGCACTCATGTAGGATTTCACCCACATCTTCCCTTGTTTATCTTTGAGTGGTCCTACCTTTTCCCTAGTATTCCTCTTGTTTTTAAAGTGTATCTGTCAAATGTCTTGGGCTTTTCTTTAACCCCACTTATCAAGATCATTTCATGGCCCCTTCTTGTTCTTCTAATTCCCTAGTCGAGTTCTTTCCTGCTTTCCTTACATTCCTCAGAGGCCCAGATTTTAGCTTCCTAAACCTTACATATGCTTCTTTATCTCCTTTAGATTAAATTCACAACCTCCACATTTTCCAAGGGTCTCTTACATTGCCGTCCTTATCCTTCTTCCTTACTGGAACATGCCAGTCCTGAACTCTCATCAGGTCTTTAAACAATTCCCACATCAAATGTGGACTTGCCTGATAACAGTTCCTCCCAATTAACATGCCCTAACTCCTGCTCAATACTGACATAGAACTGAGGGAGGACAAATTAGTACCTGTCCACAAGGTCCTGATTTACCCTTGTTCATAGCTATGTTAAAACTTAAGCAGTTGTAATCATTGTTACCAAAATGCACTCACACCGAAATGTCAGTCACCTGGGCAGGCTCATTAGACAGTACAAGGTCCATTATGGCTACTCTTCTATTTGGACCATCCACAGACTGTTTCAAGAACCTCTCCCAGATGCACTTAAATTCTGCCCCGAAAGCCTTTTGCTCGAAGGGAATCCCAGTCAACAATGGGGAAGTTAAAATCATCAACTACAGCAACTGCTTTTATTGCATCTTTCCATAATATGCCTACATATTTGTTCCTCAACACCTGAGATTGTCAGGGGCACCTACAGTATATTTCTAATCAGAGTGATTGTACCCATCTCATTTTCGGGCTCTACCCATATTGCTTCAGTGGATGAGCTCCTCCAGCGTGTCCTCTTTGGCAGATGTAACATTCCTCAATTAGTGATGCAACTCCTCCACATCTCATCTAAAACCATGAAACCCTGGATAGTTGAACAGCCAGTCCTGTCCCCCTCTCAACCAAGTCTCTATAATGGCCACAATATCATAGTCCCATGTATTGATCTAGGCTCTAAGCTCATCGGCTTTAGCTTTAATACTCATTGCGTTGAAATAAATTCAGCCCTTTACCTATCTCTGTCTGTCGTTTCGGATTTACTGGTCCTCACCTGTACCATCCCCTCGATCTCTCTCCACTTGGTACTCTGTTCCCAGCTCCCTGCCACTCTCATTTAAACCTTCCCATATAGGTATATGCACCTGTACACGTACATAGAACTGACTGACTGAAAACCCCACTATTACATAGCAAACATAACTGCAAGTGACAGCGGTAACTTTATACCAGAGTATCATGTCATGTGACTGTCTTGAAAAGGGACAACGCCTGTGTGGTCTCCAATCTACATTATAATACAACAGTTTACAAGAATAGAGGCATAGCTGTAGATTTACATTGCAAAAATAAATTTCTCTGGGCAAAATAAAATGTAATTAGATTGTGTTGGGGAAGAGGCAAGCTATCTACCTTTAAAATAAAAGACAGTGGCAGAGAAAGAGCTCCATCATCATGTTTAGCTCTGAATGCACTGAAGTGGGGAACAGACCGATGCTGAAACCCTGGAAAAGTGGAATCACTTACCAGATTGTTATGGGTGCACTAAGTCACAAGTCTGTGGAAGCTGGACAAACCTGGGGCCTCCATTAAAATACACCATAAATTAGGGTGGCCAAGGATGAGTAGGTTCAATTCCTGAGCTCCACTGAGATCAACTCTGGTGAAACAGAGGGTACAGTTTGGATTTCATGTGCAGGATTTGCAGTCTTTCGTTACCGCACTTTCAGCAATCCCATAATTCTAACATAACCGACACCAACCCTCCTGAGGTGAGCAACACACTAGATGTTGCTTTTGCTAGCAGTAAAAAACGAATGTTAATTTATATTGAACTTGCTACTGCAGGTTAATTTTAAATATTCGTCATAATTACAGGACATTTTGCCTTTTACAGATGCCAGTCCAACAAAGAGGAAGAATAAATGATTCATATTTATTTCCTTGTCATATCCCTATTAAGTTCAGTAAAGAAACACCTGACAACCAACAAATTCAATTAATTTTAGTGGATGGTGCATGTAGCAGATATCTATCTTACAACTGTGCTCACCAAACAAATGCTACAATTGAAACATTCATTGGTTCGGATTCTGGATCCTTCATTGTTATAGTAGTGATTGCTACAATACAACTAAGCTTTACTTAACTACTGCCTAAATTCTGATTTGTTTTTATTTCTGGTACAAAATTACATTTTAAGGGTGCTATATTGCTATGTGGTTTTACTATTATTAGTGTAAATATTGAACGAACCAATTTCACTATGTAGTTTACTCAGATTGTGTTCTAGTGGATTAGGAGAGGTGCGTGTCTGTGTGCACATGCTTACATTGGCAGACATGTCCGTTTACGAAAGCAGTCAAACTACCCAAAGCCTGAACTTTCCCAGCCCCAAAAAACATAGCCAATGGTGAGTTGTTTGGGAGATTATGCAGTGATCAGAAAAGTGAGACTATTGACATGAAAGTCCAATTCTCCATCTAAGGTTTGAATGGCAAGATGATAGTGAGCAGTAAGAGGCCTATTTACATCTCATTAATACTTAATTTGTCTCATTTGTATGCAATTTTTTAAAATCACCATGGTGGAGAGAAATTAGCTGGTGACAATTCCCAACATGAAAGGGAGTACCTGCTGGCTCACGCTCACCTCGTTCTACTCCATCTTTGTCAGAGTTCCCCAATATCTCGGGGAATGCTCCATGGGCACCGACATTCTGCAAACCCATCCATAGAGGCAGATATCGGAAACCTAACAGCTTTAGCAAATCATTTAGGGCACATTTTGGACTAACTGGCATTCAGTTCACTGCTTCAGTGCTGTGCTTTGGAGGATACAGTCAGCTTACAGTGCCATGCTGCTGCCAGTCTACTTGGTACACAGGGATGGGCATGCATGTACTACATTCTGATGCAGGATATCTCAGGGGTCTCAGCTTGCTCAGTATCACCGACTCTCAGACTACTTGGATGCTGACAGCATCTCTGCATTGTCTTTATATGCATTAACTGAAAGAATCATCACACTTCAGTCTCACCTTGCTTCTTAATACAGTCAAAGCCAGACTTAAGATGCTGCTTTGCCTGCTGTGTTCATCCAGCTCTACACTTCGTTATCGCAGATCCTCCAGCATCTGCAGTTCCTATTATCTCAAAGTCAGACAACTTATCCTGTTTGACAGCATTAGTCAGTGAAGGAAGGGGAAACGTTGCGAGACAGCTACTTGTGAGGTCAATTTCACAGCTACAGTACATGCAAGCAGTTCATGTTGAATTGACAATCAAATGACCTTGTCTCAAAGTCTAAAGGGAAGTAGTCTCCCTTGACTGAGGACCATTAGCAATGGAGGTGGTTCCGGTACAGTTAGTCAAAGAGAATCGCCCACTATCAGGCCACAGGCTTGGACACAGTTGGTCAGGTGCTGGGAGTTAGGGAGTTCTATCATTACACACCAGGGAGGGCGCCATGGCCAGTTCTGCACAATGCAACTAGACAGGGGATAAGTGTCAAGTCAGTTAGTCAGGAGAAACAAAGATCAGTCAAGGAGCTAGACACATTCTTGTGCACAGTGGGGTGTGGGGTGGGGGGGGGGGGGGTGGGGGAGGCGCAGTGCTGAACTTCCAAGTTGGCCAATGGGCCAAAAAGTCACATCAATCTTAAAAGTGCCAAGATGCTATGCTATGCTAGGAACTGGAAAAAGAATAGCACTCTCTTAGCTGGGGTTCAAAACATGCTATTGCACGAAGGACGGGTAGCAAGTGTAGCTGGTAATCTGGTATCGTAACTACAGCTACAAAGTCAAAGTCAAACAGAAAGGTAACGATGTAAAGTGGCAATACATTTAGCAACGAGAGCTTCTATTTGGGAAGAAGTGTCAACAGTGCCCCTAGAAGCTTTAAATTTCTAGTTCCCTTCCCAATACGTGGACTGCAAATGGCTGGTGGCAATTGATCCAGACCTTATGTCAGCAGCTACAGCAGGAATCTCAGAACGTCTGACAGTGGTGAGCATTTTTATTGCTGCTAAGTGCACGTGAGCAGCACCATAGGAGGTGTGATGTTTACATAATAGAGAGTAAGCAACATAAAATTGCATGGGATAACTCACTAGAACTCAGAAGCCCTACAGGAAAAAAAAACCCTCTCAATTCAATATGTCATTGCCTTTTGGTAAAAGTCAGCTCAAAGAGTAATACAAGGAGGATTCAAAAGGGAGAAAGAAGAAAACAAGGGTTCAGGAGCAAAGCAGGCACCTAAGCATCATCTCAGACTCTTTGGTCACTGCAAGGAATACAAATAACATTGTGTGTTAAAGGGCACCATGAGATGAATCAAAGTGTAAACAAGGAACAGGGAACTTTGGAATAGGGCAAAGGAAGTGCTGTTGAAGGAATCGGTCAAAAGAAGGTCAAATTCATGAGACAGAGGAAGCATTAGTTGGATGAACACAAAATTGTGGGGATATTAATGACCGAGGATGGTCCCAAAGAGCAAGGGTGAAATTAAAACTGGGTAATAGACAGGGAGATGATGACAGTTAGCTCCAGAAAATAAAAACTAGAGCAGAAAAGGAAAATAATGGAAAATATGTTGACAGGGGAGGAAATAAACTAAGTTCTGCTGAAGATGGGCATGGACCTGCTCAGGAGCAGGTACTTCTGCAGGAGCATTTGAATTAGCCAAAAACAGAACGCCAGAAATATGAAAATAAAACCTGAAAATGCAGAATGGCTCAAGCAGGAAAACAGTTTACACAGATAGGTGTTCCAGATTAGGTGTTATTGTTAGAACGTCTACATTAATTTGTAAAAAAAAGGTCATTTGACTCAATTTACTGTATCAAAGCATACACAAGACAAGTTTTTGTTTACTATCTTTGCCTGACTTCAATCCTATTTGCCTGAAACTATTCATGAGGGTAGGATGAACCACATTCTACCCATTCTCTGGCTGAAGATTTTTTTCCTGAATTCTTCCCAAATTTTTGATCAGAGTCTTGTCCTCCTCCACCAGCAGCAATACTTCTACACGTAACCTATCCAATCCTTCTGATTTTCAAAGCCTCCTAAATGTGGGAGGTCATCAATTTGCTCTTTTGAGAATGCAGTGACCTAGTTTGGTTAGTCTTTTCTGATATCATGCGTTTACAAATCTTGTGACCACCCTCTCCATTGCCTGCGCCTGTTATGTGAGATAAAGATTTGGACCATAAATGATTCTCCCGTGACTGATTCACAGCTGATGGAAACAAGATAGGAGGAAAAAAAACCATGTTCTTTTCCAAATAAACTTGGAAAAGGAGTAACTGATCCATCTTCTATGCAATATGTGCAAAAAACAAAAAAAAATCCACAAATAAAAGCAAACATTTTGTTTACCAACTTTTGATTGGCTAATAATAAAAACTTCCCTACACAAGTTCATTCGCCTGGTTTGAAATTCTTGAAAGGCTGTGACAATCGCATCAATCAAAACTATCACACTATTGCACAGTAAAGTTCACACATTAATCAATCAACACTTCCTAAGTTTATACATCAATTGGTTCCATTTTGTTGCAGACATATTTGGAGTGAAGTGCCATATTAGCCTGTGTGCTTCTGGCCTTTTAAACATCAAGGAGAAGGTCCAATACATAATACCAAAAATATACTGTTAGTCCCACTTCGCTCTGCAAAAATGCAGTTTCTAAATGATCACATTCATCCAAAAGACCCTTCCTGAAGATTGTATCTGGACTTAACCTCAGATCACTAGGTATCCCTGGTCTGCCAGAACACAAAAATAGAATAAATTTCAAAGAACATTCAAGCAGTTCTGAAACAGGTTTGCAGTGCAGATGTCAATGGTTGCCATTTCTAAAGATCATTCTGGCATGCAATGTTTGCATGAACTTAATGAATTGACCCTCATGTGAGATTGACCTGAAACTGATAGAAAGATCACCAAAGCTAACATAAGGGAAGCACTGAAAGTTATTGATGGTGCATTATGCTAATAACAAAGCACAAAAGGGGAAATTTTGTTTTAATGTCCTCTTGCAACAGAATATATCTCCTTAAAATACAATGAAGCTGACTGCAACACTCACTGATTTATGACATTTAGATGTTCCCACTGATGACTAAATGGAAATGACTGAGTGTTACTTCAAGACTTTGGTAAACTAAACTCTATTGACTTAATTATACATTGTAATGTTAATGCTGCCTGTAAGGAAAGAAATATTGGAAATCGAAAATGTCAATTTGCTTACAAATTCTACCTGTAGATGAGAACAAGTTCAGAGATTATAAGCAGTCTTGAATTTATTCAAAGTGATTTATTATTTCTACTCTATGTATCCTGTACCTAATAAATCAATCAATCATTCTCCAATCTAACTAGATCCTTGTTTTACCATTCTGAAACACTGCACATTTACCAAAAGACTTTAATTCACAGACTTTAACTTGCATGTCAATTCAACAACATGGCAGGAAGAGGGTCAAATGGGTGTTAGATCTGATATTTTTCCAATGAGCGTCCAAGCCCGGTGGAGGATTCAGGTGCAATTTTACTTTTGATACCACTTAGTTACAACTTCAAATTTTCTCTGCAGTAAGAGATGAAAAAATGTCAGATTGTATACAGTTAAAAACTTAGAGCGCATACAACCTCCCCGACTCCCACTCCTTGGATACTACTGGTCAGTGGTGCTGGGTTATCCCTCTGTGATTGGCTCTCTGGTACAGCATCTTAATGACAGGGACAGACTGGCAGCCCTGCCCCAGTCATGATATTTTCACAGACTTTCGTGTCTTTCTCCTTGAAGCTTTTCACAATGGATAACATTTGTCAGCTGCACATTCTCTCTCATTTAAGACAGGCCTGCTACTGCTCAAATTGCTGAGACTACATTAAGATCATGTTTTCCCCAAGGCTCTCTATCTACTGTCAGCCATGTTTGTGGCATTCCATCGGCCATTTTCATTCCATTGTGGGCCGCCAACCATTTTGTGCTACTTAATTATGGACAGTCCTAACAAGGGTTGGGGAAGGGAACTGGAAATTAAAATCGTGGGACTTTTTCTGATAAAGGATAATAGGATCACATACATCCCTACTGAAGTCTGCTTCAGAACCATTTAACTAGACCCACTCCCTAACACTTTCCACATAACAATTCAAACGGTCTTTGCCAAATAGATGTCGATCTGCCTTCTGAAAAGTACTGTCAAATCCACCCTATTATTTCAGGCAGTACGTTATAGATAGTAAGATCACATACAAAAACAAAAGGTTTTATTCACCCTGTTTGTCATATCAGTTTTTAAAAATCTGTGCTGCAGCTTGACGATGCTGCTTCCATAACAGAAGAGCGGATTCAAGGCTGTGAAGCACAGTAACAATTCAGAGACAAATGGCAGTATGAAAAGGTGAGGTCAAACAACACATATCTTTGGGAGGGGCCTGTAAAGATGCAACTTCCCTATTTTTGGGGTGGGGGGGTGGGGGGGGGAGAAGCTAGGAACAGTGATTGATCAAAAAAGCAAAGAAAACTGTGTTCCTATAGTTCCTGCTAATGCAAGCTTGGAAACTACTGTAAAGTCCCACAAAACTGATATCGCGGCCACCCTCAAATTATACGTTTTCATCTGATATTTAAAAGAGTGATGAATATATTTTAATGATAAATAGCACAAATTGGAAATGTTACTGGACATATTTGTACATAAATTAAATATTACCTCAAATTAAGGTTGATGTTGCGTTACATTCAAGATAGATGATGAACAAAAGCACCTCTGCACATCCTGAAATCTTCAGTTCAGGAATAACTCTTGATGGAAAATCATTCTGGTCACACCGGCTGATCTAAATGCATCAATGACTCTCAGGCAACAAAAGAATCTCTCCGTGGTAATGGTTAAGTAGGGCATGTTATCCAAACCACCAGGCTGGTCTCCATTCTTTAGAGAGCATTTTAAGGTCTACCTAAGCAGATGGTTAAGTATTCCATTCCAATGGCAACATCCCTGAAAGTGCAGCATTTACTCTGCACTGCATAGAAATGGTGTAGTGTATTCAAGATCTCGGTAGGCCACAATTTCAGACTCAAAAGCAAATCAGCTGACACCTTGCATCTGCAGACGATACCGAGTGATCAGAATCCATGGCAGCCATCCCAGCCCAGGTGATGTGGCTGAGTGACTACTCCAGTGGTAAACAATACAAAATTTTGAGCTATGGCATCTCAAGAATTGCAGCTTAGGGACTATTTCACTGAACCTGAGGAACCCAGAATCAATGCAAGGTAACTGCACTCACCAAGGTCAGATATTAATACATACTGGCTCATGCAGGGGAGTTCTCGAAAGATACCTGCAATATCCCACTAAAGATTCTCACCTTGTGGTCAGCCTTCCTATTATCGATTCTTTCTGCTCCACTTTCATTGCTGTCTGATTATGCCTCAGCAAATCACTTGGGTTTTTTTTCAAGTTCAAACTGCATGTACAAAAACATGCCGCTGTTTTACTTTAAAGTGGAACTTTGACCATGGAGGAAGGAGGAGGACTTACAGAAGAGGTGTTTGTTTCTCTTGGAAGAGCATAACATGATAATTCAGAATCTGTAAATGCCTCCAAAATCTGCAATGAGTCATCTTATTTTCTTTTGTGACTTCTAATACCAATGATACTGACTTTTCATGTCAGCTGTTTTTGTATGCCAGTTGTTATTTTGATAAAATGGAGATACTTTGCTCGTGTACAACATGCAAGATTTCATGAAATCCATGGGCACAGAAGATTCTGATTGGACAGGTCCAAGGACCAACTTGACTCCATTTCTAAGGTCAAGAGTCACCTTGTCCCCTATAAAAGAGAAAATTTTGGAATTCAGAACTCATCTAAAAAGTTAGACGTATTTCATGACTGTGTGCCCATTAAGGATTTAGCTTCAAAGCTGATTAACTCAATTACAGGTTCTCTTATGCAGTTTTAACAACGGAATCAACATCCACCTCCAAAACTACTCCCACTCTGGTTGCAGTATATAAGCTGTCCTGGGAACACAATGCAGCAACTCACTACTACCGCATCTGCCAGCTCAATAATGACGAACAAGAAAATCACCAATGTCATGGGAACAAACTCCAAGTTCATTGTCAGCCCTCAACCCTCTTGAATCATACATCTACAGTCACTGGGGAACAATTCTCAAATTCCCTGACACTACTGCATAAGCAATGTCACAGCAAGAATAACAGAAGCTCAAGGCACCAACCCAACACCCACTACCTCAAAGCACAATACAGGCAACAATGTGATCCGAACGGCCTCCTTTGCAATCCATCATTTTATTGAGTCAAAAATCTTAACCCATTAACTCCAGAGACAACAATTCAGATTTTTTTGGAGTATCATTTGAAATTTTGAACTCTCGTAACAAATTTCCTCTTGGCTTGCTGTGCCCTAGTCTCTCCTCATCTCAAATCTGTTAGCCCTCACCTGATACCCTTACGGAAATCAGCTGCTCAAAATTTTAGAATATTTTAGTTGCAGCATGATCAAATATTTCTTTTTAAGAAAAATTTAGTTATAAAGAACAAAGAAAATTACAGCACAGGAACAGGCCCTTCGGCCCTCCAAGCCTGCGCCGATCAAGATCCTCTGTCTAACCTGTCATCTATTTCCTAAGGGTCTGCGTCCATTTGCTCCCCGTCCATCCACGTACCTGTCCAGATATAATCTTAAAAGATGCTAACGTGTCTGTGTCTACCACCTCCACCGGCAATGCGTTCCAGGCACCCACCACCCTCTGTGTAAAGAGCTTTCCACGCATATCTCCCTTAAACTTTCCTCCTCTCACTTTGAACTCATGACCCCTAGTAATTGATTACCCCACTCTGGGGGAAAAAGGTTTTTGCTATCCACGCTGTCTACACCCCTCATGATTTTGTAGACCTCAATCAGGTCCCCCCCTCAAACTCCGTCTTTCTACTGAAAATAATCCTAACCTACTCAACCTCTTCATAACTAGCACCCTCCATACCAGGCAACATCCTAGTGAACCTCCTCTGCACCCTCTCCAAACCATCCACATCCTTTTGTTAATGTGGCGACCAGAACTGTACAGTCCTTCAAACGTGGCCGAACCAAAGTCCTATACAACTGCAACATGACCTGCCAACTCTTGTACTCAATACCGCATCCAACGAAGGAAAGCATGCCAAATGCCTTTTTGACCACCCTATTGACCTGCATTGTCACCCTCAGGGAACAATGGACCTGAACACCCAGATCTCTGTGTTCATCAATTTTCCCTAGGGCTTTTCCGTTTACTGTATAGTTTGCCATTGAATTAGATCTTCCAAAAGGCAGCACCTTGCAGTTGCCCAGATTGAACTCCATCCGCCATTTGTCGGCCCAACTCTCCAGTCTATCTATATTCTGCTGTAATCTCTGACAGTCCCCTTCACTATCTGCTACTCCACCAATCTTAGTGTCATCAGCAAACTTGTGATCAGACCACCTACACCTTCCTCCAAGTCATTTACACATAATCACAAACAAGTGGTCCCAGCACAGATCCCTGTGGAACACCACTGGTCACAGGTCTCCAATTTGAGAAACTCCCTTCTACTACTACCCTCTGTCTCCTGTTGCCCAGCCAGTTTTTTTATCCATCTAGCTAGCACACCCTGGACCCCATGTGCCTTCACTTTCTTCATCAGCCTGCCATGGGGAACCTTATCAAATGCCTTACTGAAGTCCATGTATATGACATCTACTGCCTTTCCCTCAATCAACTTTGTCACGTCCTCAAATAATTCTAGCAAGTTGGTCAGACATGACCTTCCCTGTACAAAACCATGCTGTCTGTCAATAATAAGCCCATTTTCTTGAGCAGCACAGCAGATTCAAGAGGACAAATTGCCTACTCTTAGTTTCTGCAAAACGTCCGCAACTCATCCCTCACACCCTGTCCCTGCCGAAAAAGAGAATCCACCCTCATCCTCACAGACCACCCCACCAACCTCCGGATACAATGCATCATCCTCCAACACTGCTACCATCTACAATACAACCTCACCAAAGACATGATTCCATCCCCACCCTTGTCGGCTTTCCAGAAGGACCACTCTCTCTGGGACTCCCTTTTCCCCTCCAACCCCACCACACCTGGCACCTTCCCCTGCAACCGCAGGAAGTGCTACACTTGCCCTCACACCTCCTCCCTAACCCCCACCCCAGGCCCCATGATGACTTCCCATATCAAGCAGATGTTCACCTGCACATTTGCCAATGTGGTATTCTGCATCCGCTGTACACAGCGTGGCCTCCTCTACATTGGGGAAACCAAGCGGAGGCTTGGGGACCATTCTACATAACACCTACGCTCGGTTCGCAATAAACAACTGCACCTCCCAATAGCAAACCATTTCAACACCCTCTGCCATTCCTTAGAAGACACGTCCATCCTGGGCCTCCTGCAGTGCCATAATTATACCACCCGAAGGTTGCAGGAACAGCAACTCATTCCGCTTGGGAACCCTGCAGCCCAATGGTATCAATGTGGATTTCACAAGCTTCAAAAACTTCCATCTGCCCACCACATTCCAAAACCAGCCCAGCTAATGTCCCCGCCTCCCTAACCTGTTCTTCCTCTCACCTGTTCCCTCCTCCCACCTCAAGCCACACCTCCATCTCCTACCTACTAACCTCATCCCATCCCCTTGATCTGTCCGTCCTCCCTGGGCTGACCTATCCCCTCCCTACCTCCCCACCTACCCTCACCTCTCCTGGGTCCATCCCCACTCCTTTAACTTGTCTATCTCCTCTCCACCTATCTTCGCCTCTATCCATCTTCAATCCGTCTCCCCCTCTCTCCCTCCTTATTTATTTCAGAACCCTCTCCCCCTTTTCTGAAGAAGGGTCTCGGCCCGAAATGCCAGCTTTTGTGCTCCTAAGATTCTGCTTGGCCAGCTGTGTTCATCCAGCTCCATGCTTTGTTATCTCGGATTCTCCAGCAACTGCAGTTCCCATTATCTCTCTCCATCTGACATCTAATTGTTTAATCAAACCTGTTTCTTTCCAAAGTCCCTTATGCTTCATTTACACAGCTTTTTATCTCAAATATAAACTGATATTATGATTCCCGTATCCAAGATTTTTTATATATGTTTAAAATACCAAATGTCAGCTGAGGAACAGCATTGCTAACATTTTTCCAGTCTGAAAAACATCCCTAAGATGCAGTCTCCATGTGCTGTTGTTTAACCAGCTTCAAATGGGGATTTTATTTAAAATCAGAACCCTGATGAAATGCCTCATAAGTAAACGATATAAACATGAGCAGCAGTGCCTTTATCAATAATATTATTTCAAAGTTGTCCATTAAACTTGTATGGCATCTTTCACATCCTCAGCAGGGCTTTAAGATGGTTTATAGTTGATCCTTTTACAAGTGCAGTCACTAGTTATGGAGACAACAAAATTTGAGCACTGCAACATTCGAGGGACAACAAATTGGATAAATGATAGCATCATCTACTTTTGATCAATATTGGGCTAGGAACTGTTTCTTTTAGTGAAAGTGCTGGGACACTTGTACACTTCATCAAATTATGCAAAGTAATATTTTAAATCTGTCCAAATCAACAGGCAATTCATGCAAAAAGTACACAGTCAGCAAAAAAGAAGCACTGTCCCTCATGTGTCAGCCTAGATGAACATGCTCATGCCCTACAGAGAGGTTTGAACCCAATAGTTCATAAGTTGTTGCATCAAATTCTCCAAGGGTTTGTGCTCACCTTGACCACTAACATTTTGTATTTGAAGATGCAAATTTAAAAAAAAGAGGACAAGACTGGCTTTCCAGAAGAGCATCAAAAACATTCATTTTTAAACAAAAAAGGTAACAAAATAAAATTTCAAAAAGGAAATTTTGGTTATTCCAAATATTTAAAATGCACTCCAAAATAACACAAAAATTTCAACCACCACACATTCACCATCTTATATTTGGGATAGTTACTTCAGTATTTTGTCAATATTTATTGTTTTGTACTTTGCTTCAGTATGCCTTATGAAAGAAACCTTAAATTAGTTTTGACGCTTCTAAGATTGAACATAAATCTTTTGACTTGGTACAAAGTAAAACTCATTCACTGAATAAACCATTGACCTATCCACATTTAGCACTATTGCTAAAGAAACCCAGTTCAATATCGAAGTTACAATATTCACACTAAATCCAGCCAATTGACAAGAATAATAATTCCTTGCTGCCAATTCCACTAAATTACATTCCTTATAGCCACAAACTCTCTACAGCATTTAACATAGTAAACCATACAATTCACCCTCCAAGTCAATCCATTATGTTATAACAGAGTGGAGCTGGAAGAACACAGCAGGCCAGGCAGCATCAGGAGCAGGAAAGCTGATGTTTCAGGTCAGGACGCTACTTCAGAATTGCCTGGCCTGCTGCGTTATCCACATTATGTTATCTCAGACTCCAGCATCGGCAGTTCTTACCATCTCATTCCATTACGTTACCCTTTCTTGATTACATTCAAACAAATCTGAATCAGATTCCACTTAGCCAGGTTGCCTAACACTTCCCCCTAAGACCCGCAATCTGCATGCTGGTGGCTATCTGCTTTACTTCATTTCTGGAATCTTCCACTTCATGTTGTGTGACCATTTATCCACCTGTCAGTACAGAATGAGCCAGGAGTTAACTCGGGTTTAAACATCTGGAAAACAAAAGCTGACCAAGTGCAAGCACTTAGTGTTACTATGCCAGTTCATGGTAACACTGGACAAAATCAATTCTTAATGTATGACCTAGCCTTGGATTTATCAAGCCTTCTTTTTCTTTCATCATGGAGGTCAGCCACTGAACAAGTTCACAACAGGCTGCCAACGTACTTTTCACAAAAGACAAATATTTCATTGCACAAAGTTAAAACAAATGAACATTCTACATTTATCTAAAAGCTATTTGAAATTCCCATTCCAAATACTGGGAGAAAAAAATTCAAGACTTTTATTGCACAAACCTGAGACACCTAAACTGGTCTCCATGCCAAAGCTCGCTGTTTCACTGGCACAACTATAGCCTGTTTTCTCTTGGCAATTTTCCGCCTTCATGTCATCTTATTTCTGAAGAGCCTTGAACAAGCTGCTAACTCAGCTCACTTAGTACTGGACATGGGTTCCTTAAACTCACGTCTCCACCAGCCTTATAAGTTGTTTCTCGACTTGGAGGCATTCTCAGGCTTCTGCTTCTGAAGACTGCTTTCAAACAAATCCGAACATCTCCCAGCTCTGAAAGATTGCGTGATAATAACTATACCTGTTATTAAGGCACTCTTTTTGACTGAATTGGTTGCAGTCTTGTCTGGTATTCCCTTAGCTGTGATCGATAATTATGTTTCAGAGTGAAATGTGATGCGATAGATCATAAGTTTTATTTTTGCCATTTAATTATCATGGGAGGGGAACAAAGAGAAAAGAGAAAAGGAAGAATTGACACGCATAAGCCAGATTGTTTAGAAAGATAAGTTCAACGCTTTACTCACAACATTCCTTTATGGACACAACCTCAGTGAAGTATCACTCCCACAACTGATGAGGTCACAAGCATTTCCTTTTTGTGATTTTCTGCATATTCAAATGTGTCACCGGTTCCACCTCCCCCACCTCTCCTAGAGGTATGCAGACAGAAGCTAACTTACTGACTTTTCTAATTGACTGCCGAGGGGCGGTGGTGGGTTGGGGGGGGGGGGGGGGGGTGGGGGGGAATATGGTATTTTCTAATCACTTTGGCCAGGATCTTTTAGTCATAAAATAACCTGCTTCTGACCTTCATTTCTGTCAGTTGGAAAAGCTTATATTAAACTATTCTCTTACCACATAGCTTATCCAGTCGTTCAGCTTAAGTCAGATGGTTAGCTCAGTTGACTGGATGACTGGTGAGTGATGCCAACAGCATCTGCTCGACTCCTGCATCATTTGCTGTTACCAGCAAGGACCGTCCTTTTCAACCTATACCCTCACTTGAGGCATAGTGGCCTTCAGGTTAAAAACACCAATAGTGGTGTCTCTCTAGGACTATGGCAACTTTATCTTTCCATCCAGTCCACTGATGGCAGCTAAACTTAAAAAAAAGCACACATCAAAAATCTCTTACTTGATGGAAAAAGAAAGCAACAAAAACTACTTTGAAAACTAGTTATTAAATACTTATTTACTAACGGAGTGGGCTGTGCGACTGAAACTACCCAAATTACATTGCAGGATGGACGCGAAAATGATGCAGATTTAATTGCTTCATAGTCACAGAAAAAACTTTACGCCTAATTATATGGATCATCTGTAAAGGCAGATCGGATCAAACACTTTTGACAATTGAAATATCAGATCAGGATTCTCTCTTATTTTGGTCAAACCCAGTATGGCAGATCAGTGTCAAGTAAAACCTGAACTAAAATGTCTCTCATTTCTTGAAACTCCATGTCCTGGAGAATCCGAGTGCGCACAGGTCAATGTTAGAGAAAGTCTTTTGACCACACAGTGCAAGTTAATTTGCAATCCAGCTGTAAAATTAGCACATGGAGTTAAATACTGTTTTCATAACCAAGTCGCCAGGACCACCATTAAAATAAATGGATGGCCATCACATAGCAGCAGTAAAATTGCTAATTATGCCAAATGCATTTCAATAAATCAACAGGCTGTTTAGCCCAGTTGACTGGATGTACAGTTTGCCAAGCAGAATGATGCTAACAGCATGGGTTCAATGCCCATCACCAGCTAAGATTACCACAAAGCACACTCCCTCTCAACCTCTCCTTGCCTGTGGTGTGGAAGCCTTCAGGTTAAATCATCACTAGTTGTCTGTCACACGCACGTGAGAGCAGCCCCACGATGTGGTAAGGCTATGGCAAAAACAGTTGGACATGGACAGAGGCTGACAACAATGGATGAACTGTCTCGTAACAGTTAATTTGTGTTCAACTAAACCCGCATCTAATTCGCATGAATACTTGGCACACAATTTCCCATCACCCTTCAGGCTCATCCAAGCAGGACAATGGTCTGAGAGAGATACAGAAACTCCAATAAGATAGGACCTCCTAATTTCCTCTCCCTGCTACCACTGTAAAAAACTTCTCATAAAAGAATACAGGTTTAGGAATTTACATCAGGCCTTTAGTTGGTAATGAATGCAACTTTGACAGCTGTAAGAAACAGAAAAGAAGTTACTCAATATAACCGCAAACTTATATACCACTGTCTAATTGGAACAAGCTTTTTTCTTAACACATTCAGTTATCAACCATTTTGAGCCCTCCCGTGATTCAAGTGTTCTTACAATAACATTGAGAATTTGGACGGTACACTGCATTAAGACGCTGAACCGGAACCTGCAGAACTAGTATTGGTGGGAGACTACGTGAGATGCAAATTGACAATTCTCATCTTAAGAGGCCTCAAAACTAAACCAAAAAAGAAAAGTGCTTGACTAATGGTCCAAGAATTACCCATAGAACACATTCAAGTGCCATATTTTAAGCCAGAATTCACTAATTGCATTTTATTTCACAGATCTACGTGTGACAGAGCTGTAATAGCCTATCCATTCAGTCAACTATATCCCCTTGTGGGGGAATTGCAAACATATGGCCGTGGATGAACTGTAACAATAAAATCTCCTGAAGAGATATCTTCAATTCGTCAGGGAAAGGAGACTAACACCATTGGACAAGGGACCATTTCAAAATGAAAAGGAAGTTGTACAAAATATTAATGGGACATCTATGCAGTGTCATACAACAGACATGAAGTAGCTCTGAATAATGAAGTATGTAAGGAACAAAATCCTTTACTGCACTAAGGAATCTCATCAATTACACTTAATTATATCCATCTGCAGTAGTTGCCAAACAGCTGTATTTCCTAAAGCTGTTATTGATTTTTTTTTCAGCTATGTTAATACCTGTCAAAGCAGACATTGTACATGAAAGGAGACAGAAAATGCTTCAGCTGCTAATTCCAGAATTGGTTACACAACTGAAAAGTTAACATAAACGAATGGCAGTATCACCGACTATCAGACAAGGCTATATCTCACCTTTACGCTGTTCATTTTCTCCCATGTCACTAAGCTGATACCATCTGCCACCTTGATTTGGCTGCTCTTTCATGGAACAAACAAAAGTGCAAATTCCTCACAAATGTGTCTGTATGTACTATGCTCATGCGGACACTTCTTTAGCCTTAGCTAAAAAGAGTTGTTGCACTGGAGTAGGATCTTATTACAAAAGGAAGGTCACTCTGGCACATCGGGTTTGTGCTGATCTTGGAAAGCATGTCGGGGAGGTGTCGGTGTTGAACTGGCATAGCCAAGGTCAGAAAATCACACGATACCAGGTTATAGCCCAACAGGTTTATTTGAAAACACAAGCATTTGGAGCCCTAACAACACCCAGAGGAGGAGGAAGGCTCCAAAAGCTTGTGTTTTCAAATAAACTTGTTCAACTATAGGCTGGTGTTGTGTGATTTCTGATCTTTGAAAAAGTTGTTTACTTCATCCCAGTTCCCTGCTTTCTTTCTAATTAAGATGTTGCATATTAAATATAAAACAGATGGGAGCCAATAGTGGCCAACTACTTGCACATACTGATACATTAACCGGGTCATGGAAATGACAATCAAGTATCAGATGGAATCTGACTGGGATGGTCTTGCAGAAAAAGGCAGCGTATCTTCAAAAATAACACCAGACCAAGACAGCGCCTGTAGAAGAGGCTGTCTCACCAAGCTAGTCACAGATCTGATGTGACATCTGAGATTTTGCTCCCTTTGGAAGTTATGCACCGGAATTGTTGAAGGTCTTGGAAAACATGCATGCACTCAAATTCAAAGAGTTGGCGCATACATCTTTGCTAAGAGAAACGAACTCAGCAAGGTGCCTCTAGCAGTGAGAAAGACAGCTGCAGAGAAAGATTAATGCTACCATTAAGAAAAAGCTAGAAGTAGATGCTTATTGATACTACAGTGTGTGTTGTAATGCCATGAGGTATACACTTGCAATGTCTCACTTTGTGACTAAATCTAAAGCTGACTAAAGAGCAACTTCTGGCAACCTCCTTGATCAACTTGTCAGTTTAACACTTCATTGCCTTTCAATTCTAAGTCTAATCGCAGTTATGAGAATTTGGTGAAGCCAACCAATTTACTGACAAACTGAATATCCAGGCTTGAACATAAACAATGCAAAGGAAGCTCATTAGACAGGGGAAATATGCACCCAGCTGCTGGATTTGCTATGCTGGAGCTTGAAGTGGTAAAAACAAAATGAAAAGTTTCACATTTAAACTATCCATAATATTGATGCAATTCAAAGAGGTCCCACGCCAAAGGCCACACATGCAGGTTGTCAGACTTGCAGGATGCCCATTGAAATGATTGTTGTCAGTTCCAAGCTTAGACACCACTTTCACCTCAACCCAGTTGCACCGATGAGAGAAAAGAAGCCACAAAAACCTAGCCTCCCACTCCACCATGATGTTATTCAGTTCAGACAACATGGTCCTTTTAAAAGGAGTATGCAAAACCCATTACCAGTAAAGTTACTAATTTTTCTGCAGTAAACCAGGTATACATCATAAAGCTATTGGCCAGACATCAAGAAACTCCACGCAAGCCATGAGATCTCATTGGCCTCGGTTATAAAATTGATTCTGAGATGCTGTAACTGCATACCAATCATGGTATGGATTCAGTTTATCAGCAAATTGCAGCTGGAAATGTCATATCTGAAAATCACACCTTTCAGAGGTGTGTTTGGAGCAGGCACTAGACCCTGCTACGATGCTAGATCCCAAACAACCTACTGTGCCTCCTCACAAATCAAAAGCACAGGATGAATCAATATTGACAACTTTTAAACTACTCAGCAAGCCTAATCCATAAGTTAAAATTGAAAATAATCACCCATTCCAAAAGTCCCACTAACAACCAAATCTTCTTTTGATCTAATTACGATATACTAGCATGTAAAATGAGTATAGGAAGAAATTTCTTCAGGTCTAAAAATTTAAGTCTTAATTCATTTAACAGCCATTATGTATATCAGCCATTTAAATCTACAATAAATGAGGTTTTTGTTTTACATTTTATCACCAGCCATTTTTTACACCAAAATCCAAAAGAACATTCTGTTCAATACTAGATTCCAGTAAGAACAACCTTGGAAACACCTCAAATTTAAATTTTAAAAGCAAATGCATGGCTTTCTTTCCTGCAACACCTGAAAACACAGCTTACATTATTAAGCTGCCTCCAAGCGTCCAATAGCAAAATTCCAAATGAAACCTGTTATTTTATGTTACAAAAAGACCTATTTCCACACTAACATATCAGAGGTTGCCCATTCTAAACAAAGTGAAGAGTTTTAAAAAACTATTCACAATCTTTGGTCAGACCACAGTCATTGCCAGTATTTAGTTGTACTGATAAAGGTGGACTTCTTTCCTGAATAACCCTTGGAGAAATCACATGTACCTCAGAATTATGCAGCATAGGAGATGACCATTGGCTCCTTTATGCTCAACAGACCATGTGAAAGGGCTATCCAGTTAACCTCACTCCCTTGCTTTCTCCTCCATTTCCCTAATTTGGCATTTACATTTTAACATCCAATTCTTCATCTTAGAATAAAACTGACAGATAAATGTGCACCTGAACACTAAAGACTGTTGAGTTTGGCGAAACATCATGTAAAGGTTAGTCCACCATTGTATTTTATTACAGGCAACATAACAAAGTTTGCTTTGGATTCTAAAAGTTCCTTTAAGCACTTTAAAGAAAAAGAGACCAGAAAAAATAAGTTCAGCGTAATGTGTTGCTGAGGAGGGCGGATGCGTAGTTGGGTGGTGAAACTCAAAAAGAAAAGAGGCAGGAATCATTTAACTGGCTTCTAAAAGAACATCCGTTCATGGGCTGAAACAGCAACAACATAAACTGTATTGTGCTTGATTCCTGGTGTCACATCCTGAGGGATGTCAATGCAGAAATCCAACAGCAGCTTGACACCGCCACGTACCCAGCTAGCATTGAGCTTTACAGTGGTGCTTGCCGACATAATGACTCTGAACCACTTACTGTGGACTGCCGTAGACAGTCTGCTCGGTTCGCAATAAACAACTGCACCTCCCAGTCTCAAACCATTTCCACTGCCCCTCCCATTCTTTAGATGGCATGTCCATCATGGGCCTCCTGCAGTGCCACAATGATGCCACCCGAAGGTTGCAGGAACTGCAACTCATATTCCGTTTCGGAACCCTGCAGCCCAATGGTATCAATGTGCACTTCACCAGCTTCAAAATCTCCCCTTTCCCCACCGCATCCCAAAACCAGCCTAATTCGTCCCCTCCCCCCACTGCATCACACAACCAGCCCAGCTCTTCCCCTCCACCCACTGCATCCCAAAACCAGTCCAGCCTGTCTCTGCCTCCCTAACCTGTTCTTCCTCTCACCCATCCCTTCCTCCCACCCCAAGCCGTACCTCCAACTCCCACCTACTAACCTCATCCCACCTCCTTGGCCTGTCCGTCTTCCCTGGACTGACCTATCCCCTCCCTACCTATACTCTCCTCGCCATCTATCTTCTTTTCTCTCCATCTTTGGTCCGCCTCCCCCCCTCTCCCTATTTATTCCAGAACCCTCTCCCCATCCCCCTCTCTGATGAAGGTTCTCGGCCCGAAACGTCAGCTTTTGTGCTCCTGAGGTGCTGCTTGGCCTGCTGTGTTCATCCAGCTTCACACTTTATTATCTTGCTTTTTTCCTTGCACGTCTTTTGCAATTTAGCGAAATTATTGGACCAGGTAGAAATGAGGAAACCAGGATTGTGTAAAAAATTGGGGGGGGGGAATGCAATTTTCACAATACCAGGATGCTTCACAACCAATTAAGCACTTTAGAGGTGTCTTCACTGTTGCAAGACAGAAAGGAGCAAGTTGCTAGATACGGCTGATCATTGGACAAGCCCAAGGCTTAGAGGAAGGGAAGCTCTTGTAGCATGTTCAAAAGTTCAACTCATGAACACATCCTAGAATGGAGCTCAGAAAAGCATGCACAAAAAGCTCAACAGAATTCATGAAAGATGACAAAGAAGCTTCTACGCTTCAACACAGGAAGTAGCTTTTCAACTGATACGTACATAATCCTTCAAAAGTGGGTACATGTCACTATTCTGGTACTAAGAGGATTCCGCAATCATTGTCAGATTTTGAAGATGCAACTAAAGGGCTTACTACCAGAGCAGAAAATAATAGCTCGATCCTACTAATTTATATCCAGCAGATGAAGAAAGTATCTTCAGAAGCAGAACCCAACTTAAAATGCGTTGAATACATGGCCATCAATGCACGACAGGAACTTCACATTTCTTGAAGAAAATAGCGCAATAATTGATTATTTATTTCTTCGAATAAAAGATCTCAGAATTCAGAACAATATATTTCCTTCAGTGAACACCCATTCTTAGTCATCGGGAGTCGAGAGGTCAAAAATGACACCGAAGCACAGTTCTTTCCATTACGTTAACGATATGCTTCACTAGCAATCTGAGAAGTACACAGTTTCGACTACACCAGTCGAACCAATCAAGCCTCACCACACAGTCTTTGCATTGATCCTTTTAAAGGAGGTCAATAACCCAACGCTAAAATTGTTACCACTTTGCTTCTGCAAATCTACATCTACTCAGAATTACTGTGCACTGTTCTAAGTAATTTTGTTTTTAATCCACCTTGTCTGAATCAAAATCAATAAAATTGAGGCACTGGGAAGCAACAGACTGCTTGCATTCAGCACCAGAAGCATGAATTCTGTCTGAAAGGTTATTAACATTTTGCGTCTTTGATACATTAACCACTAAACAGCAAATAGATGAATGAGACACTTACAATTTGTGACCTTAAAAGATGTGGTTTCGGTCTTCAAAATCAAAGGTCTTAGTGTGTTTAAGTGAGCCTGATCAACCACTCCACTTTCAATCAGGAGGTTCAGTTCCTTCATTCCAACACAGATCTTCCATTTCTACTCCCCCTCCCATTCTCTAGATGACATGTCCATCATGGGCCTCCTGCGCTGCCACAATGATGCCACCCGAAGGTTGCAGGAACAGCAACTCATATTCCGCCTGGGAACCCTGCAGCCTAATGGCATCAATGAGGACTTCACCAGTTTCAAAATCTCCCCTTCCCCTACTGCATCCCTCAACCAGCCCAGTTCGTCCCCTCCCCCCACTGCACCACACAACCAGCCCAGCTCTCCCCCCCCCCCCCACCCACTGCATCCCAAAACCAGTCCAACCTGTCTCTGCCTCCCTAACCGGTTCTTCCTCTCACCCATCCCTTCCTCCAACCCCAAGCCGCACCCCCAGCTACCTACTAACCTCATCCCACCTCCTTGACCTGTCCATCTTCCCTGGACTGACCTATCCCCTCCCTACCTCCCCACCTATACTCTCTCCACCTATCTTCTTTACTCTCCATCTTCGGTCCGCCTCCCCCTCTCTCCCTATTTATTCCAGTTCCCTCTCCCCATCCCCCTCTCTGATGAAGGGTCTAGGCCCGAAACGTCAGCTTTTGTGCTCCTGAGATGCTGCTTGGCCTGCTGTGTTCATCCAGCCTCACATTTTATTATCTTGGAATTCTCCAGCATCTGCAGTTCCCATTATCACAGATCTTTGCTTATAGGTTTTCACAGGCACTTTTGACGTCAATACAGACAGACGAATTTATTGTCGAAAAAGTCGGCTCAAAAAAAAGTGAGAAAAATATTGCAATGGAAAATGGAGATAGGAAACGCATGCAAGCAAATCTGTGGTAGCTCATCTGCAGATTTAAATATTTTATTACTAAAAGAAACCGATTACTTCTTGAAACTTACTGAAAATGCTCATCTTTGTTCCATTTACTTGCATGAGGTTTTCTACAGTCGGCTTGCTGTAGTGCCTCACTTGTTTCATTATTGATTCTAATTTCCCCCCATTATTTAGCTAGCTGACAATATTTTGCTAATCCCCTTCCTCCCGAGGGAGATGTATAAATTTCCTTAATAGTAGCAATATGCATTGGTTGAATCTGATCGCCCTCACTGACGTCATTCAAACTCTATGAAAGGCTTCCACAAGCATTCACCTCTAATCTTGTAATGATTTATACAGAGAAACATCACGACGAGTAATGGAGTAAGCTCAGACGACTGTTCTGTTTTCAATAAGTGTTTGCGCATGTTGAACACAATGAGCATTCACGTTTGAGTTCTCTTTCGTTTTCAAGTCACACAATTCTTATTTGACTAGCTGTCACAAACATCACAATCTACCGTTTGCAATGCCAAAGGAGCAGAATTTAGTTTGCAACTTCTAATGCATCTCTCATTTTAATTTGTTAATAAAAACTTTAAGTCCAGTCATTTGGTCAAAACAAGAGGAAAACAGTTAACGGTGCATCTCTTGCTCATGCACAAAGCAAACTCAAAGTCACCAGTGCCCTTTGACAAAGTATTTAACAATTTTTCTAAACTGAGCTACAAGTCCCAGATGGAGAGCACGTTTTCATAAGCGGATCTCTTGCAGGTATTGCAAATATGGCATGACCAACTAATTGGTTATGCAGTTCTCCAGGACAAACTAAGTTACTGGTCAAATTATTAGGTAGTGAACCTCTAAAAACAGAACACGTTTGCCTCAATTTAGTTACAGGTCAAATGGCTGCCACATGTCTAAATTCGGCCAACAGAACCACAGAACTGGTACTGCACAGAAGTGACGTATGCATACCTTGCCCTTAAGGGAGTTCATCTTTTAAAAAAAAAGACAATTCATTATTGGCTAAGATAGACACAGGGCAAGTACCAACATACTATCCATTGCAAATTCTAAAATATGCGCTACAGACATGGCAAGCCTTTCACTGTGCAAATCATTCACCAGTTTCATGTTCAGGATCATTCATGCCAGGGTGGAATCAATCCACTTGGCTGTACTGATCTGCATCATAGATACCACTGGACCAACAAATTGCAGGTCTACTGAAATTACTGCTGACTAGTCATAATACATGAATCAGACATTGAAGACAACTGGAACTCAAAGACTATACAAGAAATACTTTGCAGTACTAAATTTGAAAGAAAGTGAAGTGATCCGTTTTTCTGATGAATTAGTGAGGCCAAAATCTCAGTTCTCTGCCATAGAGAGAAAAACCAATGAAAGCTTAAGAGGAACAGCCTGAACAAATCCAAACTTGAGAATACTCTCTCTCTGAGATGGAGAAGCCTTTGGAAGATCTCTCTGCTCAGTTCATAAAGATGAATGAGGAGTTTAAAGAGGAAGCAAGGAAGCAGAATGAACATCTCACTTTATAACCATCAGTACAATGCAATGATGACTATTTTATAGGAAAAATCTAAAACAACTTACCAGTAAAATAAATCAGGCTCAGCAGGGCAGCTACAGAAACAGCTTTAGCACCAAGCAATGTTAGAGGGAAAAAGAAGAAACCGAAGCATGCTTCTGCTGTTTTGTTAATCTCCACAATAAATAAATTGTGAATCATTCCTGAGACAGTCTTTTTGACAATAAATGCTAACAATAATGCTCTATGAAAAAGAACTCAAGCAGAACAAAGAAAACCAAACAATAACTGAAATATTAAGTGGAAGAGGCATTGACTTTGAAATGAGGCAGAACAAAAACACTGAAGGCTGGGTATCAGTCAAGCAGGTTAGAGAGGAGAAAATCTACTTGAAGAAAGGAAGCTTTAACACAGATGCAAATCAGAAAAATACAGAGTTTTAAGCCAAAAGCTTCAAAATGAGCTTGTACTTCTTAAAGGAAAAGAACAGTAAATTCCAATAAAGGAATTTGCCACTTGAAATAAATGAATCACAAATTTCATTCCTTTTAAGCAAAAAAAAAACTTGGCTGCAGGTTCATCAGGGTAAGAAAATCCTTAAAAAAAACCACCACAGTCCAGGAAGAAAAGCTTGCTATTGCAAATAGAACTAACAGCCAGGCCATGTAATTGATGGCAGGGCAATCAATGACACTTCCACACAAAGTCACTACATATGATCTGGAACACTTTGTATTACTAGTTAGATACATACAATTATTGGTTATTGTAAACAGGTAAACTTTCTGTTAGAAAAAGAACAGGATGTATTGTGTACTTGGCCTTTAAGAGAATTTAGCATTGCGGATCTCAGGCACATACAATATTGTGATTCTGCCCGATACCTTTCTGCAGTGGGTAATCAAGCTGCGCACACACTCAGCGAGCAGTTGCTTGGCTGTATTATCACTTCATTGTTTTAAATTAAACAACGCATGAAGTTAAAAACGGCAGATGCTGAATAATCAGAAACTACTGGAACAATTCAACAGGCCTGACAGTATCTATGGAGAGAAATCGGAGATAATGTTTTGGGTTGAGAAACCCTTCCTCAGTTTGGGTCACTCGACCCAAAACGTTAACTCCGATTCCTCTCCAAGGATGCCGTCAAGGCCTGCTGAGCTTTTCCAGCAATTTCCGTTTTTGTGACCGATGAAGTTCATCAATCCCTGATGAGCAACCAATCATTAACAATGACAGAAGGACAACATTCAGCCTGTTGCATCATCAAGTGAGTAATTCACCCAGCAACATTTCCCCCCTCGTTTTTCGGATGCACATAATAATTACATTCCCACTTGAACGCCTCAATTGAAGCTGGCTCAGTACATTTGAGCATCACATTCCAGGTCTTAATACATTATTTAGCTTATCTAATTCAAATACATAGGTAATTTTAATTGTTTTTGATCAAGTTTTGGAACAAAAGTACTACATTTGAGTGAGCAACAGCAGCCACTGTTATTTTGGAATAAATTAGCCAGTAACTTCCACAGTGCTCACATGTAGTTACACATGCAGATTTACAAATTTCTGTCCTTGCATCTCCATAAGTCGCACTGTAACAAAACCTTATCATCAGTAGACTCAGCAGCAAAAATAAATAAGGGTGTGAAAATTCTGGTTCTTTCCCATTTGTTATTGACCAAATACAGTCAAAATGTAGAGTGTGAAAGCTGCTGTGGTCCCAGAGGACTAGAGGCTACTGTGCCATTAGAGTCAATGGGCCACAAGTTTAATTTTAGAGTCCATTGGACCGTAAGTAACAAGACCAGGAGTAGGCTGTTCAGTGTCCTGAGCCTGCTTAACCATTTGATAGGATCAAAACTGATCTGACATTCATTACATCCACCTTCATACCATTTCCCCATTACGCTTAAATCCTTTACCAAAGGGGAATCATTTCAGTCTTAAATTTACACAAGGACTCTGCACCCACAGCTGTGTGGCAAGGAGTTCCAAAAATTCACAACCCTCTCAGGGAAACTATTCTGCTTTATCTCAGTCTTAACTTGGTGCCCCTTCATTCTGAGGCTATGCCCTCTGGTCTTAGACATTCTCATGGAGAGAGGTCCTCTCAGCAGTCATCTTGTCAAGTCCCTTAAGAATCCTAAATGCTTCAATGAGAGCACCTCTCATTCTTATAAATTCCAACGAGTACACTCCGAATCTGTTTAATCCTTTGCTCATAAGGCAATCCTTTCATACTGAAGATCATCCCAGTGAACATTCTCTGAACTGTCAGCAGTGAAATATAACCTTCCCTAAATAAGGGGGCCAAACCTCTTCACGGTATTCCAAGTGTGGTGTCACAGGCACCTTGTACAGTTGCATTAAGACTTCCCTACTCTTATAGTCCTCCAACCTTGAAATAAGGGCCAATGCTCCATTATAACAAAGTGTGAAGCTGGATGAACACAGCAGGCCAACGTCAGCTTTTGTGCTCCTGAGATGCTGCTTGGCCTGCTGTGTTCGTCCAGCTTCACACTTTGTTATCTTGGATTCTCCATCTTCTGCAGTTCCCATTATCACTCACCAATGCTCCATTAGCTTTCCTGATGACTTGTGGCACACACGTGCTATCTTTCTGTTTCGTGTACAAGTGCAAAGCATCTTTTTGTGTTCAGTGTCATTGGTAACTCTTCGAATAGTATCGCAGATCATGTCCAAATGCAACAAGATCTGGAGAGCAATCAGGTTTGGGTTGATAAGTGACAAAAATAGAAATTGATGCTAAGCTCATCCAGCATCGAGGGAGAGAAAGAGTGCAGGTCAAGTGACCCTTCCTCAGAATTGGGTTGCTAAGTGGCCAGTAATATTCTTGCCACATAATTATCTGGCAATGGCTACCTCCAATGGGATTACCATGACACCACTATTAATTTTTTGAAGTTACTGATGACCAGAAATCCTACCGGACTAGCCACATAAGCAGTACGGTCACAAACACATATGTAAAAACAGCTTCACAATAAAGAAACCACAAGAATATTTAACTCGTCTTTCAAAATATTTTACTAATCAACTTAATCTCATTATTGACACACATAACAGTGACAGGTTCTTCTACTCAATCAAAGCTCATTAATTTTGAGCATTCGCCAGTCAATCTCACTACAAATCAACCCTGCATTTGAGGACACACTCAGTTTCTATAGTCAGTCCACATGACTGAAGCCATTCATCTCTGTTATCACACGTTGCCAGCTTCAAAGCTCTGATATCCTTCCAAAGATGTCCAGAATTTGGCCCAGCTGATATCAAGATTGAATGTAGCTCCTATTTTATATTCTACATTTTAATTGGTAAAGCCCAAGGCCCTATATGAAATGGTTATGAAGTTAGTGAACTGATCGTTTATCGTGAGCTCTTGACCAATACACACAGAGACAGATTTGATCAGAGCATGGTGCGCTGCATATGCAGAATGAGAATAATTGGCTGATTCTTTCGCCACCCCACCTACATACTGAAGAACAAAAGTTTGTCAATGCCATCAATGCCAGAAATTCAGCACTGCACGAAATCCAGAAGTGCTCTGGGCAAAACGCAATCAGTTCCTGCCATCTCCAGTACAGACATGGGAGATACAGACCACCTATTTTACTTTAGCAATGTCACAAAATGTTCTTGGAGAAGCACAAACAGGGATATCTTGCGATAGAGTCCCATCAAAGCAGACCTTAAGACGCAAGGCTTTTCTTAAATTTGAAGTGCCCGCAACTGACATTAAAAACTAGCAACCATACCAATGTACAGCTTGACTTTTCTTATTTTGATCCAATTTAGAACCCCCACCTTCACAACCTCACCTGTTTTTTCCTCTTTGTTTTACATTCCCCTTATCCTGGTCAGCCCCACTATTCCCAGTCTCCCTTCATCAACCTCAACGCTACGTCTGACTTTGAATCCTGTTTAACCGACCATTTAGCAAAGATCCTCAAAAAAAAGTTAACTTTTCACTTAAATTGTCACAACTCTATTGTTTTTCACCAATTCTATGTTGCACACTACCAAAGTCACCATAGAGAAAAATGCTTTCATTTTCATCATGTGTGAGCCTCTCTTGAAAAAAGAAGACACTTACAATCACAATTTCATTGCTGAACCTGGTTCTAATCTGTTTCATCTTTCCTATCTGGGCAGCGGCACGCAGCCTTCCAAATTCTCAATGTGTTCATTCATCTTGGATAAGGTTTGATAACGTGTATCAGGGTCTTCAAAGCACATGAGACAAAGTCAAATGTAAATTTGCCCCCAGCAAGATCTGAACCCACACTTGCAACAGAGGTCATTGGGTAGAGATCAAAAACATGAACATAAACATTATTTAATCGGTCCTAGTCATTGGGCCAGAGACAGCATCTGGTCAACTAGAGAGATGCCAAGGGTTAAACACTGAGGTGTTGCCCTTACTGTTAAACCATCCTGAATAACAAAGAGGAAAAGTGAACAACTTTAATTTTAGAAAAGCGCCTCTGAAACACTTTCCATATCTCATGTAGGCCAATTACTAGTCAGCACCACCAGTTATGTGGGCGAAGATTGTCAATCCAGCCTTTGACTCAGCTATACAGATGCATAAAATTAACAATGCTTTTGAGTATCCTCTCCTTTGCTGAAAAATTGATAAAATTCAGATGTATCCCACATGAACTTAGAAGAAAAGTGCTGAAAGATATTAACTAAATACATAAAACTTCCAAGTTCATGCATAAATTCCATCCACAATTTCATCCTTAGTTGACAGATCAAGTTCCATTGACTGGATACAAAGGAAATAATTCTTATTACACCAAGAGAGCTCTGTCTTTTATCAAATCCAAATGAAACACTGTTGGAATGCTCCTTATGAGCACTGAGCCGAGACCAAATGTCAACAGTGCAAAATAGCTACAGTTTTGGATGTATTCCAACATTGGCTTCAAGTTTTATTTCACTGCAATATCTTGTTCAGTGGAAAATACCTAAATGTATACATGCAAACAATTAAAGTAGCAATGATTATTATGCATATAAGATTATTAAGGGAATGGACACTCTGGAGGCAGAAAGCATGTATCTGCTGATGGGTGAGTCCAGAACCAGAGGACACAGTTTAAAAATAAGGGGTAGGCCATTTAGAACAGAGTTGAGGAAAAACTTCTTCACCCAGAGAGTGGTGGATATATGGAATGCTCTGCCCCAGAAGGCAGTGGAGGCCAACTCTCTGGATGCTTTCAAGAAAGAGATGGACAGAGCTCTTAAAGATAGTGGAATCAAGGGCTATGGGGATAAGGCAGGAACAGGATACTGATTGTGGATGATCAGCCATGATCATAACGAATGGTGGTGCTGGCTCGAAGGGCCGAATGGCCTACTCCAGCACCTATTGTCTATTGAGGGAGTAGGGGGAGGTGTGGAGGAGAAAGGGAGACAGTGAAGAGATAGTGGTGGATTAGAGATACTGGCCTATCCCACTGTGGTGTAATCATGTGTTAACATACCCCTCAGAATTCTGAAAGATTGAGCATGTAAAATATTCAGGATTATTTTTGTAAAATCTCTTGCATTTCAAATGATCCTAGCTTCAGTTACCACTGGACAGGTCAGATCCCCAAATTGATCAATCATATCTTGTTTTTCTAACTTACCGTGGCCATCTTTACCTGAAATACAAGTGCAAAAGGCTGCAAATGCAGTTTTAGAAATTAGACATTCATTCCAGAAGAGAAATAAATGTCAACTAAATCAAACCAAGCCTCAAAAGAGCAGAATTCGAAAGAATTCAAAACAAAATCCCCTCCAATCCCCAACACTAATGTATAGTTAATCAAATCCAGAGAAATTATCCTTCCTTGCTCAATCCTTCAGGTTGATTGATTATTTCCACTCTCATCCTGTCCTGAGTGTTGTGGAGCCTTTGTTTTGACTGTCCTGACACCTTTCAGACTTTCAACCTCATTCTGCTCTTAAAAGCTTCTTTTTCTGTTGACTGATCGGAGTTATCGGAGCTGATATCTCTTTAAATGAGTTTGCTCTCATTTTGTCTTCCATGTCACAGGAACAATATCTTGGGATAGTTCACCATGCTAAAGAGATTTATGAAATTGTTTTCTAACTTATTAGTTAGTAACTTGTCCTGCTAAAGGCCACTTTGCATCTTATCACTTGCCGAAGTGCCCTCCTACTCCGTGTTCCAGATCTTTCCTTGTTACAAGATCCCATGGTAATTCACTTCATATTCTCCATGCTCAGTGAGGGGGAGTGGGAGAGGAATAGAACTCTTGAATTCACCATAAAACTATTTTCGCTTTTCCTAATTCTCCCTACCGTTTAATTGGGAGTTATGAAAACACCCCACGTTTAATGATTTAAGGTAGCAAGGTGTAGAGCTGGATGAACACAGCAGGACAAGCAGCAGAAGAGCAGGAAAGCTGATGTTTTGGGTTTAAACCCATCTTCAGAAGAAAGGTCTTTCTGAAGAAGAGCCTAGACTCAAAACATCAGCTTCCCTGCTCCTCTGATGCTGCTTGGCCTGCTGTGCTCATCCAGTTCCACACCTTGTTATCTCAGATTCTCCAGCATCAGCAGTTCCTACTACCAGTGATTATGATTTTATATATTTGCCACTCACCATTGATTCCCTGCATATTTCCTACACTGTTCTTTTCCATTTTTTGGAGCTCTAAAAAACGTTAACCCCCTCCCCCACCTACAGAGGAACTGCAGATTTTTTGTTTAAAATAAACCCATACCCCACCTCTATCTTGCTACTAGTTTTTCTTTAAATCATCTTGTTGTTAACCAAAACTAAAAATTCATCACCAACTCCCTAAGGCAATCAAACAAACTTCCAGGAGCTCAGTAATCAACAATTACATTCATATACCAATGGAGTTAAGCTCCTTCAGCTCTACAATCTCTTAGTACACAAGACTGAAGATTGAGTCAATTCTGCTTTTTGGCCTTTCTCAAGCTCTTCCATGATCAGCTAACACTTTGTATGATTGAAACTTGAACCAGGAAAACTACACAAAAACAATAAAAACAGAAACTGCTGGAAAAGCTCAGCAGGTCTGGCAGCACCCATGGAGAAAAATCAGAATTAACATTGCGGGTCGAGTGACGTTTCCTCAGAACCACGTGCTACAGAGCAGCACCTCAGTTGTTCAGTGGGCGGGGGGGGGGGGGGGGAACGGCAGGCAATGCTACTTAAATTGTAACGGAGAAACAAATAAGATCGCTTAGGATATCCAAGTGCATTGAATTTACTGTAGGTGTTTTTCTGGGAATAAGTAATTTTTCCCAACATACAAAGATCTAGTCAGGTGTAATTGCTGCATGGTGATGCATGGGCAATTGCCACACAAAGGTTTTGTGATATTTCAGCTTTTTGATATGTTAGTGAATAAGTACGGATGAGGCAAATGAGTTAGATCAGTAGGTGGGTCAGTTTGTGTTGGATGAGATTTGATTGGATCACAGGTTGGGGAGGCAGACAGACAAGTGGAAAAGTCTACTCAACTTGGGACGGGATATAGACAAATTCAGGAGGTTGGTAGAGGCTGGGGTGAGGAGGTCTAGTCAGGTCAGGGCTTGGGATAAACTGGGCCAGTTGTTTTGTTGCCTCAGAGTTAGTGATTTTAAATCAGTCTAACATTTCCTGGGTATTTATCCATGCAAATATCCTAAGTCAGGATTGCACAAAGTCTGCAACTCACACGCAGAGGATTCTCAGGAGCTGGGAAATTATCCACTAGAAGTTCAAACTTGCATGGCAAGGGTGACAGAGTTGTCCACTAAGACTTCCACGGGGTCCCAACTTGCATCTGACTGACTGTCTCTGAAGTCCAGAGATTGGAACAGCTCAATCCCTGTCATTCTTATTGTCTCATGACACCCTAGGTTACCACCCCAGATGAGAATTTTCCCCCATTTGTCTGACACAAAGTGCATTGTGTTCAGACAAGCTCTCCTTTTTGTGCGTTGACTGAAAAAGACATTCCTGCATTATGGTTGAAAATTGCTGTAGTGTACTTAATGACTACACTTTTCTCCTGAAAAGCTATGACATACAGAATAGAATTTTAATAGACTGTTCATGCAACTTTCACTCAAACTAATCAATGCTTCACTTATTTAACAGACTGAACAATTAGTAAACTAAATTTAAGCTGAACTCCATAAAACATACATTAAACCCAAATCCATTCCAGTTCGTAAGAGAGTGTCAAAAAGGTGTTAAGGACAAATAAAGCAACTGGTGCCTGGCAACAAAATGGGGTCAAAATTAAAAGAATTTCACTCAGTGATGAGGGTTACAGCATTCCAGATGTGTCCTCAGCACGGGAGCTAAAAAGAATCTCAAGTTCAGGATTCTTGGCAATTTCAGAGAAGGCATTGTATAGGGTTGTCAACTGGCATATGTTAACATTCATTGCTAAATCTGGTCACTGGATAAGTGACAGGTGTAAAAGGTTTGACTGATTTATCCTCCTCCTGGCATTAAAGCAGATCACAACATATGACACTGCCAATCGACTAAGATTTATCAATCTAATGAAGACAGAATCAAACCAAGCATGACTCTGCCCTTCACAATTGAACTCTACAATACTAATTGCACTTATCTACTTAGCTATCTTGGTGCCATACATCAAAATGAAGAAATGTGACTGGCTCAAAAGGGAGTGCATCCATCTGTATCTTTTTCTTACACCATGTCAGAGCTCAGGACAGTAACATATAGCCCACAGTCAGGCGGAATTTCAAGGTGCTCAATAAGACAAATATAGACTACAACTTTCATTCATTTATTTCAATTTCAATTCATGACAGAAGTATAGCAGTGGTAACCACATTCTGGTGTGTCCATAAGCCCAAATAATCCAATCTCCAACATTAGATCAACATGAAAAGAAAGACTTTTAATTTTACAAAGGAATACATAACAGACCAAAAGAATCAAGCTAAGTGATGGCCCTCTTGCTGTTGAGTCTGCACATTGTACGTGCAATCGCCAGACCAGAAACCTGGAACTGATACTTTTAAGCAGTACTGAGAAAGTGCTGCATCATTGGTTTTTTTTAAAACGTATAACCATCAAACCAAGGTGTCAATCTACTCACTAGTAAAATGTTCCCATGGCATTATTTGAAGGGGGCAGAAATTCTCCTTGGTACGATAGCCAATATTTGTCTCAGAAACAATAAAGATGATTTGATCAAAAGCACATTCCTCCTTGTAGACAATATACTCCCCAAGCATTTTACTTGTTAATGAAGCATTTTGGGGAGTCTGCAGTCACAAAAGTTGCCACAAAGAGTACATTGTGTTCTAGAACACAATCAAAAAATGCAGAAATGGAAAGAAGTGCTTCCTTTCAAAGAAACCCAAGGACCGTAGAAGGAATTGTTACACTTATAAACATATTATACAATCTTATTGTGTTTAATGTTTACATTGCTGCTTTGTTCAAGCTGGGGGGTGGGGGGGGGAAGATGGGGATGTTTGCAGATCACATGGCACCAGTGTGCATGCAAAGAGAAATTTGGCCAGCAACAAGTAGCTGATTTGTTTGTGCAATTGTGACCAGTTCTGGATGCCTAAGGTCAACTTCTGATTGTTCAGCTGCCCAAGAACCAATTTGTGGATGTTATAGAGAAGGGCAAGGTCCATATCTCTTCCCCCGCACCCCCGCACCCCTCTATTCTGAAATAAAAAACATTATCCTGAAGAATGCCAGTTATTTTCTCCAACCTGTTGCCTTTAACCATTAATTGAGACATTTTGAAGTGAGTCTACTGATCTTTGCCCCCTGCAAAGCTGGTGGTGGTCTTGGAAAAATCAAAGGAAAAACCCAGTGGATGGATACTATTGAATAATGGTTTGATATGTGGAAGGGAACATGGAAAAATTTGTTGCTTTGTAGCTGTCTCAATGTGCGTGTATAAAAGGTTGTAAAAAGGTTAGAGTTTTAACTAATACAGCTATCCATTTTTCAGGCCATTGCTGTTGACTTATGATTAGAGTGTCCTTATTTGCATTAAATGGTACTGCCTTGTCAAGTACAGGAATCTCGGTTTTTTTGTTCACTTGTCCAATCTTGCTGCCCCCTCCAACCCACCCCAATGTAAGTAACCTAAGTGTTTCCATATCAATTATAGCACTGGATGTACATTCACTGACATCATAATTTTGTTCAACACAAAAAAAAAATCACTGAACTGCATCCCTACTGCAACAGTGGACTTTTGCTTATTTTAAAAGAATCAACCACTTTGCTGCTGTTTTGCTTTGGACTTAATTGGCACAAGTTAGCCAAGACACACAAAAATTGATTGAAACTGTCCAAACCTTGCAGGACACACACGACAGATGCCTTCATCTATTGACACTCCAAAAAGCAATCAGCAGAATGCCAATTCACTGTGAACCTAGAATTATTATCCAAATAGCAACAAGGACATGGAAAATAGATTTAAAGGTTTTAAAACTAGAACAAGGTCTTTAACTGCAGACCAAATTGATGACAATTCATCCTTTGGGTTTTCAAAGCTTTCTCCTGCTTTATCAAAATTAACTTTGTTGAAGCAATGTTGTGTCTCTATAATATAAAACCAATAAAAAGCAATACACCTAAAAGCATGGCTTTATATTTGGGAATAATTATCCAGTAATTAAACTGGAATCATTCACAAATTTTATGATTAGTTATATAGATTGGTTTTATATTAAGAAAGTAATCAAAATGAGTAGTTGGGGAGTTACTGATCTGGACATAAGCCCATGGCTTATATCCAGCCATCTCTCCAAACATCCAACTGGTATCTGACACTTAAATCCATTCTACAGCTTGTAATTGAAAGTCTCCATCTTGAAAACTTGTCAATATAATGAGCAATAAAATATGGCAGTATTGATCTTTCACCACTAAGTGACATCAACTCATTAACAAAGTTTGTTAAATATTTTAATGATGTCCAGGAGGAATGCAATCATCCTCACAATGTTTGCTGCATTTAGATCTCTTGGACGACACACTGGACTCCAGAACATTGGTTTAAATCTTAAATTGAAGAGCAACCCAGTCTTTTTTTTTGGGGGGGGGGGGTGGTGTTGGAAAAGCAAGTTAGGAGAGTGAGAAAGCAACACAAGTCTCTTTTTTGTGTGAACAAACTTGGACAAAATGTTCATTAATCCCTGCTTTTCACAGCGGTCTGAATTTCAAGCATAATCAATGATATCCAACAATAAGTAAATGTCAGGTCATTGCACAAAACATCTTGTATGTCAGAAGAATCTTGGCTTTGGAAGTGATTCAGACCTCCCTTGGGCAGTGGGGATGAGCACTGTTGAATCTATATCACCAGGATACAGTTTGAAGCCACATTTACTCTGGCCAAAATAGAACTAAACAGCATGCTTCCATTATAGTCAAACAATGGCACCTGTACAATATGTAAGGAAGGTAAAAAATAAAAAAAACAGAAAAAGTATAAAGTGCATTTGTAGAAAAAGTAGCTTCTTATGGCAAAGAACTTCTATAACATACTTTTGTATTTGTAGTGTAGCAGAATGTCCTACAATATTTTGCACTAAAGAACCACATCAGGCAAGAGATGGCTGCACTGCTTTTCCCTCATTTCTTAACAATATTATCTTGGGCAAGAAAATCAATTCAACTGTTTTATTAATGCAACATTTATTTGAAAGGTCAAAAAAAGGTACAAAATGTACGAGAAAAAGTTGAAACTCATTTGCTATTTCAATTCAACAATGGAGAGTTGACAGCTGGGAAGGTTAACCACGTGCATAGAGCAGTTTCCAGGTAATCCTAAATCCATCATGCACCCACTTCTCTTTCCCTTCCATCCCATGCAAAACTGATCTTACCCGGGTTCAGATTTACAAGCATTAGTAGCTATATCATCCATCTGACCATTCTTCATCCAAGTACGTGCAGAAAGGTTTTTGCAGCTCAGTTCTAGCACTCACCTACATATATCCACTACTTCCCTAATTGTCTGTCAGCTATGCAAGACAGAGCACCCTGTCAGGAGATCAGGTAGTTCAACCATTTCAGGAAAATAATCTGGCATCTTCTGTATGGCTTGATTCTCTTGCTGATATTTATTAAATTCCTTTATTTAAATAATTTGCAAGTCACAGCTTTTAGAACAGTGAAATTAAAAGATGCCACATTTCATCATTGTGATTAGATATAACTCACTGAAATACTTTTAAAGTACATTCAAACTTAAAAATTAGAAGATATTACTAGAATTCTAACTATTCTATAGTTGCCACAACACTAAAGAAGGGTATTAATCTAACTATATACCATAATATGATCAAACTCAAAATATAAAATCATAACAAATTCACACAGCACCAAGTTAAACTACAATATCTCCACTTTCAACCTTTGTCCAAAGTGTTTTGGACATCTTAACTGATATTAGTTTGAATGTACAAATACGACAAGTCATGCAATACTTTTAGCATTGGCATTATTAAATTGTCTGTACCTACTCAAACTGTGTTTCCATATTCCAAAAGTGTTCACAAATTTCTCCAATATCAGGAGGTAATGTAAAAACTGTATCAAGGACATTTACATTCAGGCCAACTGTTCATATAATTGCAGCCAAAACTAAAATGGGGAATCTATGGATAACAGCTGGTTACTGTTGGTGCCTTCAGCACTTTGCTGTTGGAAACTTCCTGTGGAATTATTTCCTTTGGGGAGGAGAGTTAAGAAACAGTCTGGTGCCTCTGGAGCCAAAGTTATGCAAGTGTTATGTCCATTCCATAATGCACAAAATTCCCTGGGTAACACTTAGGGAGCACTCAGCGTGGATGCTCTTCAGAGGGTCAGCGTGAACTTGATGAGCCTGCTTCTACACTGTAAGGATTCTGTGACAATAATCAGGAGGTGTCACTGTTCAGCAAAGACATTAAACGTTCTGCTCTCCCGTCAATACACGATCGTTTCTATCCCACTATTTCAGAGACATTTTTCTCTCAATGCCCTGACTGGCACTTATCCTGTTTTCATGTTCTCTGCCCAAATAAGGTACTTGGCAACCATTCATGGAACCACATTGAAAGTTCTGTGATCTTTCACTAAGGATAGGGTGCCTAGGCAGGCCTTAAAAAACTTGCCTTAGCAGTAAGGGGGTTGAATCCACATGGTCAGCACGAATCCATTCCACACGAGCCATCTAATCCGAGCTAACCAATTTATTCTATGCAAAAATAGATCATCTGCTCATTGCCAGTTTGCTGCTGCTTGCAGGCATTTGTTGAATGCAAACCTGCTGCTGCATTTCGTACACTACCAGTACTTTCTTGACCATACATGCTTTGGGATGTTGCAAGGCTATAAAAGAAAAGGTACCTCTAAATCAGAGACCGCTTTAATAAAGGCTGTGTTTATAGTGAATGGCACCACAAGGCGAAGTAACCAGAGTGCATATGGAGGAACACACATAACACCACCACCTGGCAATGCAGTGGCATGCTGCCAATAAAGTTGCGTGTGCACCTGTCAAGCACAACTGTAGAGTTTTGCTGCAACCTGTATGCATTTTCTCCACCCCATCACGTGGTAGCACTCATGCTGCTAAAAGAAATAAAGTGGATCCAATATATTCAATTGATTCCATCATTTACTGAATCAGCTTTGCTTGTCACCTTTACAAGCCAAGCACCTTGGAAAAGACCACCGCACACAAATGATGGCATCAGCAGAACACAAGCTGGCAAATGCCAAATCCCATTGGCATCAGCTGAGGCCACCAGCCCCGTCTGCTGCCATTTTGGTTTTGGAGTAGTTATTTTACTGAAATGACATTATTTCCCACATAAATCTGGCATAGAACTGACAACATAAGAGAGTTGCTGGACAAATTGTTGCTGCAAATCCAAAACACAAGAAACAGTCGTTGGCTTTTCAACCCCTCAAGCCCATCGTGTCAATTTGAGCATAGCTGTTCTGCAGCTTAATTTTTCCATTGTCCCATACCCTTTCATACAACTAAAAAGAAAGTACTAATGCATACAACACTGAGGAATTCCTTCCCTCAGGTGCTATGGATTTAACTTTATTCATTGCTTAAACAGTCTATGACAGCTGCAGCAACGATGTATGCATTTCATACAGCAGCAGGACGTTTGCGAATGGCAGTTTTAACAACCCCAAGTGGAACATCAGCCAAGCAAGCAATTCACCGGCAGCTTTTGCCAACACTGTAAAGCAAGGAAATATATTGGCAAATGCTACAATCCAAGGGCATCCCCCCCCCCCCGCCAAAATGTGTTTTTCAAGCTATGACAGTCCATTTGCCTTATATCTCAGGGTTGCTACGTTGTTTAAGCTCGCATTAAGAGACACTGGCAGGCTTTGTCCATGAACAAAGAACAAAGAACAAAGAACAATCTGGACAATCATTTTCTGGGTCATCTGCTGCCACCCTGAAGGTTAACTTCCTTCAAAAAGTGAACAAAAACCTCGGTTATGAAAGCCGAACCAAAAAAAACTTCGACCTGCCATTCCTTTACGTGGGACATGTAATGTTCCCGAGACCCATCACTACTCTTTAAGCTCAGCCCAAACTGAATTAGGTTTCAAGTATCGAGTCCATCCACATGGCAGTCAGAAACGACAGAGTGGAAATATTCAGGTTAACACTGAGAACACAACTCTGTAGAGAGCAATACTGAAGTAAGCGCTACAATGGCATCGAGGCTGAGCTTCTCGCTGCAAAATGCATGTTGGGGAATATACAAGCCTGGTTGATTCAAACTCTAAGCTGTTATTTGACACCACACGCGCGCGCAGACACACATACACTAAAATATTCATGCGTTTTATTTTTAATCCAAGCCAGCTAGCCTGCAACAGATGGAATTCTGGTTGGAAACAAATGGAACGATGACAAATGGATTTGTAATTCTCTTTCACAAAATGAGTGGGGGAAATTAAACTATCGATTATGCCCTGGTTAACAATTCGAAAGCCAGAATGGTTAAGTGGCGGTTGGGAAATAAAAAGCACATAACCTCGTTAGAGCACAAGGCAATACAACGAAGAATTTAATTTGGAACCTACATCATGAGATAACTACATATAGCAAGCCAGAACCAAACCAAAAAGAATTCCCTCACGATTGTGAGTTTCGTTTGAACCAAATCTATGTATAACCCGGATCCTAGCGACATAGAACGTGAAGCAGAAAACGCAACAGGGGCGAAGAGACCTGTTAAAATCCAAAAGCCTGTACTAAATCTCTACTGGGGAGAATCAGACTGTCACTGTGGAGATTGAATGCGGAAGATGTGGAAAAAGGAGGCTACAAAAGTCAGCAAGCATTTGGAAAACGAAACAGGGAAACGAAGCTTTTTTTAATGAATGCATTCATTCAACACAGTCATCCGGCAAAAAAAAATCGTTTTATGACTAAGTTTACGGCTGAATGAAATTCTCTGGGGACCAGCTAAGATTGCTTAGTTCAAATGTGATCGAGAGTTAATGCGAACCTCACCTTGGGTATCATCAGTACTTTAATTCCCATTGGGGACACAGAACGTACCCAGAGGACAGCACCTCACTGCGACACTCAACCATTAACCCGTTCAGTACCGGCCAAACGTTATTGGCATTGAATAGCGAAGAACTTCAGCGTGTGCAGCTGAAGAGGCATGTCAGCACCAAATGCTTCCATGGACTCATGCCGCGTATTGACCAGACTATCCTAGATCTACTTTTTATAAAAGGTCTGAAAATCATTCATTATGTCAAGATAGCGATTGATTTGAATTTGGCGAACAGGCAGATCTGGACCCAAAAAGCAACGTGAAATTCGGAATCACAGCAGCGTTACAGCTGTTCGGCCCATCGCGCCGAGACCAGCTCGTTAAAATGATCACGACCTCGTGCCAGTCTCCTGCCTGCTCCATACCGTCGCCCAGTACTTGTATCCGAACAATCCCATTCCCTCTTCAAAATGTTTAAAAATAACGAGTGTACACCAACAGTACACAATGATCAAAGTTTTCTGGAGCGGAACAGCGACACTAGTTTTTTCTTCTCCCCAACTCT